>NC_080839.1:62685271-63296678 GCF_030435755.1 Ochotona princeps | reverse complement strand
AGTGTGAGTTAAGCACCAAATGGGTGTTGAATACAGTAAGCACAGGAGCCCACGTGCTTCTTGGGAAGATCCTACAAAATCACATGTTGGAAATTCGCATCAGCAACTCCAAGCTCTTCTGGCGGGCACTGACCATGCTGCAGGTAGGGACATGGCATGGAGGGATGGGGTAGTCTGGCCTCAGTGCTCAGGCTGGCATAGAAAGGTGCTTTGCAGAGCTATGGAGATGTGTAAGGATAAGGGCTGGCTTTTCTGCTGAGAAAAAAAAAATAGTATTCTTCTATTAGGTACATCTTTTCCCTAAGGCATGCTTATGAAGCTATAATAGGTAAGATGCTTCCAGTTACAAATATGTGACACAAACCATGTTCCTACTGGCTTAAGTTAACCAAGGCAAGTGGCTGCCTGTGTAACTCAACAGTCTCAGATCCAGACACTCCAGCGAAAAGCTCTACAACCTTTAGGTCTTAGTGCCACCTTCCTCTGTGCTATGCTCATTCTCAGGTAGTTTTTCTCCATTAGCTGCGACATTGTCCACCATTAGTGCAAGGCTGACATCTAGCAGCCTTAGCAGAGAGAGAATTTATCTGTCTATATAATTCTCAAAAACGGCTGGGGAGGGGCTCTAACTGGTTTGGATGGGTTTGGTTCACATGCACGTCCCTGAACCAATGGTGCATTCAATCTAGAGTGTCCATGTGCTTTCAATGAGGGTGCGGGGAGGGGTGCGAGGTGAGCCTCCACATCATGGCCTGAGCATGGCGAAGCAATGGTTCCAGAGGAAAATCAAGGTGCTGATGCCAGAGGGAGGAGGAACAGATGCTGAGCAAATGCATGACAGATGGCCATGAAAAGTATAGTTGCCAGATATAGCAAAGAAAAAAAAATGCAGGACATCCAATGAAATGTGAATTTCAGATAAATAAGGAATAGTTTTTAGCGTTAAGTATGTCCCATGCAACATTTGGCACATACATGAATTTTTGTCATTATTAATCTAAAATTCAAATGTAACTGGATAGCCTGTGGACTTTGTGCTGAATCTGGAGAAAAGAATCAATCCATGCACATCTAGGAAGCACCACCAGGTCTCTAAGGCAACCTGTGGTCATTCCTGAAGTCAAGAGGGGCTACAAAGCAGGTGGAGTTTGCATGCCCTGTAGCAAACCTGAAGGCTCCACAGGAAAGGTGATGCTTGAGCTCTGCCTGGTGGTTAGGGCGTGGCTAGATGAGGACTGTAGGGCTTTCCTCTAAGAATCCCAAAGTTCAGAAGGGAACTAAGCACAATACGTAGAGACACAGATCTGACTAAAGTGGAAAGTCTTTCCAGAGAAATGGGGGAGTAGGAGGCAACAAGAAGGGGAGGGAATGTAGAGGTGAGAGCCAGACAGGAACCTGAACTTACCTATGCTTTCCACAACCATAGCTACCAGCCACATGCAGTTATCCAGGGAGAACTGACATTTTAGTTTTTTTTTTTAAAGATTTATTTATTCCTATTACAAAGTCAGACATACAGAGAGGAGGAGAGACAGAGAGGAAGATCTTCCATCCGATGATTCACTCCCCAAGTGACCGCAACGGCCGGTGCTGCGGTGCTGCGCCGATCCAAAGCAGGGAACCAGGAACCTCCTCCGGGTCTCCCACATGGGTGCAGGGTCCCAAGGCTTTGGCTTGTTCTCTACTGCTTTCCCAGGCCACAAGCAGGGAGCTGGATGGGAAGTGGAGCTGCCAAGATTAGAACCGGTGCCCATATGGGATCCCGGTGCGTTCAAGGCGAGGACTTTAGCCACTAGGCCACGCCACCGGGCCCTGACATTTTAGTTTTATTTAACAATTGAACTAGCTTTTTTTTTTTTTTCTAACTAAATGCAACTTTATTATTTTGGTAGCCCTACATTTAACTTAAAATTTTTTTTTTAAGATTTAGTTTTATTGGAGAGTCAGATTTACAGAGAGGAGAGACTAAGAGAAAGATCTTTTGTCTGTTGATTTCACTCCCTAAATGACCACAACGGCCTGATATGAGCCGATTAGAAGCCAGGAGTTTCTTCCTGGTCTTCCACGCAGGTGCAGGGTCCCAAGGCTTCAGGCCATCCTCGACTGCTTTCCCAGTCCACAGGATGGGAAGCAGGGCTGCTGGGATTAGAACGAGCGCCCATATGGGACTGCAGTGCATTCAAGTCAAGGACTTTAACCACTATACTATCTTGCGGGGCCCATGGGTGCCAGTTCTAACCCCAGCAGTCCTGCGTCCCATTCAGATCCCTGCCTGTGGCCTGGGAAAGCAGTCGAGGATGACCCAAAGTCTTGGGACCCTACACCTACATGGGAGACCAGAAAGAAGCTCCTGGCTCCTGGCTTTGGATTGGCTCAGCTCCAGCCGTTGCAGCCACTTCAGAAGTGAACTATTGGATGGAAGATCTTCCTCTCTGTCTCTCCTCTTCTCAGTATATCTGCCTTTCCAAAAAAATAAATAAATAAATAAATCTTTTTAAAAAAACCCGAAAATAACTGGTGCCCATATGAGATCCCGACATGTGCAAGGCAAGGACATTAGCTTCTAGGCTACTGTGCCAGGTCCTACATTTCACTTTTTAATTTGAGCACCCAAATCATGATATGCTACAATTGTAAAATACACAGCAGATGACAAATAATTATTGCAAACATTTTAATATCTCATATTGTTAACAAGTTAAAAAAACTTTTTATATATTACATTACATAACATTATTAAAATGCATTTTTCTATTTCTTTAAGCAGTGTTTATTTTCATTTTGTTTGAAAGAGAGAGAGACAAAAATCTTACCTCTGTTGACTGCCTCCAACAGCCAGGATTGGGTCAGGCTGAAGCTGCCAGCCAGGAATTCAATGTGGCTCTGTTAGTGGGTGTCAGCGACCCAAGTACTTGAGTCATCATCTACTGCTTCCCAGGATGCACTTTAACAGGAAGCTAGAAGCATAGGCTGAAGACTCAAACTCAGAAACTCCAAAAAATGGGCCTGGCGCAGTAGTCTAGCAGCTAAAGTCTTCATCTTGCATGCACCGGGATCCCATATGGGCTCCAGTTCATGTCCCAATAGCCCCACTTTCCATTCAGCTCCTGCCTGTGGCCTGGGAGAGCAATCAAGGACGGCCCAAGACCTTGTGACCCTGCACCCGTTTGGGAGACCCAGAGGGGGCTCCTGGATCCTGGTTTTGGATCAGCTCAACAGCAGATGGAAGATCTTCCTCTCTGTCTCTCCTCCTCTCTGTATATCTGACTTTCCAATAAAAAATTTAAGTAAATCTTTCTTTAGGTATGTTTGTATGCATGTATGTTTGAAAGGCAAAGTTACACACACAGAAGGAGAGATAGACAGATCTCCCATCTGTTGGTTGACTCCCCAAATGGTTGCAACCGTCAGAGCTGGGCCAGCGCAAAGCCGGGAACCAGACCCTTTATCCTAGCCTCCCATGTGGGTACAGGGGCCCAAGCACTTGGGCTATCCTCCACTCTGTAACAGGCCATCACTGGGAGCTGAATCATAAATGGAGCAACTAGGACTCAAACCAGCGTCCATATGGGATGTTGGTGCTGTAGTCAGAAGATTACCATTCTAAACTGTGGTGTTGGCTCCCCATTTTTTTTTTTTTGAATGAATCTAGTATTTAAGTATGTAGAAAATTTAAATTTACATATTGGCTTGGATTATATTTCCATGGGCCGGTGCAGAACTAGCTAAGGGGCAGGTATTGACAAAAAGGAAGCAGTGTCTGCAGTTGAACAGTCTTGAGAGCAGTGTGCTGATGGATTTGATTAGAGAGGAAGCTGGAGGGAGTTGCATCACTTGAAGATTACTAACCTATGAAATTGGTGGGACACAGGTGAGAATTTGTCCAGTCTCCTGTTAGTTCTCCAGTTCAATCCAACTGGTCGAGGACTGTCACCTACTATTTCAACACAGTTCTCCCCATCCTTGGGTAAATGGGACCACCTATTCCTTCTGGAGGATCCCAGCCTTGTGCCTTCCCACTTCTTCTTTGACCTCATTCTGAATTCTCTTGACTGTCTCATCTGACCTTCCTGCTTCTTCCACAGAGGTTCTCTGGACAGTCCAAGGCTCGATGCACTGAAAGCCTTCTCCAAGCAATTCACTTTCCCCAGCCGCTGTCGGATGAAATTCGGGCTGCTCCCATCTCCCGTCACATCCAGGTTTCACACTGCAAGGATCAGGTATCCTGCCCATGGCAGGTCATTCCACACTTACTCCCAATGTGTCTGAAGCTTTACTTGACACTGGGTTTACACAGGTCAGTAATATTCTGTCCACCTGGAGCTCTTCATTTATGTCACTGTGACTGACAGTCATAGATTTGTGAAAGTTACTACAGACACACACAGAGAAAGCATCTTCTTCTCTGCCTAAGAAGCCATGAAAAAAGAGGGGTGGAGGGTGCTTTGAACTAGGTGTTTAAGGAAGAATAGGAGTTTTTGAGTTCTTTGCTGTTGACCAACTGCATTACCACTTTCTGGTCTTTTTATTATTATTACTAATTGCATAAATAATATAAATCTAATATTTAATTTATTATTATGTAAAGATTTATGAATTATTTATTTGAAAGACAGAGTTATTGGAAGAGGAGGGGAGCCAGAGGGAAAGAGATTTTCATCTGTTGGTTTGTTTACTCCCCAAATGGGTGCAATTGACAGGGTTAAACCAGGCTGAAGCGAGGAGCCAGGAGCTTCATCTGAGTGTCCCACAAGGGTGGAGAAGACCATGCACCTGGGCCATCCTCTTCTGCTTTCCCAGACACTTTGTAGGGAGCTTGGTTCGAAGTGAAGCAGCCAGATCAAAGACCATTGCTCATACTGGATGCTGATGGTGTAGGCAGCAGCTTAACTAGCTCTGCCACACTGTCTAGATTTGATGTCTTTCAACTCTGGCATCCACCCCGCTGGCTTCTGATCTTCTGAATGCTCCAATTACTCCAGGGTTCTTCAGATGACCTCGCCCTGTTTCTTTCCCACAGGTGATCCCGGTTGCGTTGCTGAGCCTCCTCTTCCAGTGTTCAACCTCTGAGGCTCAGGCGCACCTGGCTGCAGCTACTTCCATCTGTGAGGCTGTTCGGAGTGCCCTCACTGGGCCGGGTCGGAAGCGCAGTGCGGACCTCCTGCAGACTCCAGAACCTACCACACAGTGACCTGGTGTTTCTGGGTGCCTGAAGGGGGTCCGAGAGGACTTGTGCCAGCAGCACATGTAACGGGAGGGGAAGCCAAGTTTCCTAGGCACCTGCAGCGCATCATGGGAAGAAAGAGTCTGCCTACATTGCGGGGAAGTTTTTGTCCTTGATCCAATGTTTTCTGTTTACTGGCTTATTCTGATATCAAAAATAAAACCAAATGTCTTATTTTGGAAAGTTAACCTTCCAAGGCCAGTTATAGACAGGATGGGTGGCCCTTTTCTTTGACCCCACCATTTCTCTAACACGCAGGCCCAGGCACACACTCCATTCTTGCACAGATGCAAACAAAAACAGGTGGGGATTTTAAGATACTTCCCAACTCAGGGGACCCAGAGAAAGGCAATCTCGGTTAGAAATGACAGGCTCCTTCTTCTTAGAATGAATTCTACGTTCACACATGAGGTTAAAAAGTGAGACTTGGCTCCCCTGCCCCATGTCTGCAGGAGGAACACAAGAAATTCTAAGGGTGTTGAGTACCCTTTGGTGATAGGAGCCAACAAACACTAGCAACTCCAGTCCAATCCCAGATCCGGGCTGTCCTTCAGTGTAAGTGATGTGTGGATCAGATAGCGGAGAACCAGCTCCCCCTTGTGCCTGAGAAATATGCAGGTAACAGACACTCAGGAACACTGCAATGAAACCTGTAAAAAGATCACTGGAACTTTCAGGTAGAAGGGTGGCTGCTAAGGAACCTGATGTCGGTTTTCTGGGATGGTCAAAAGGTGGCCATAAGACTGCCTCTACACGTCTGAGGGCCTCTAGCCTCTTTCTAACTTGTATTTTCCTATTCTGCATTTTTCCATTGCTGCCTTAGATCTTTCACCAACTACCCATTCCCAAGCACAACTCTCATAGTGCCTTCTGAGCGTCGCCCCTTTGTGTCCTACCCTTCTCAAACATTTCTTCCTAATGCTACAGCTTGACATGGCTACACTTAAGAAAATTTCTGGCAAGGACCTCTGCTTCTCTTTCCCCACAACTCTCTCCATTATGCCTTCATTGGGTAGATTTATCTCACATCCGGGCATCAGGAGCCAGGGTCAAGTCTGAGAGGAGATTCAAGTTTTTTTACAGCCTGGTCAGAGAATCTCTTGATCCTGCTAGTGATGGAGGCTCATTCGCACCTGTAAATGGGATATGGATTAGGGTTCTGATTTCTCCCAGTGCTAGGTGTCCGGGGACACTGAATAAGAGTGATTGAATGGTAAGATGTCAAAGGAGTTCAGTTCTTTTATAATTGTACATGATATCCAGGGGTTATATAAAAATGCTCAGCCTTGAGCTAGACTCCAACATCACTTGATGTGTACGAAAGCCAAATAGGTTGTAAGACAGACTGGACAAATCTGCTGCACACACCAACATGTGCAGGAACCAGGGCTAGGGGTGAGCCTGGTGGGGGGGTGCTGGGGGTCACTCGGGGTAGGATACAGTTCCCACTGGTGTGCACGAAGGCCGAGTGTGTGGTGGGTAGGGTTAGACTGGGCTGCAGCATCTGTTGGTTTGCATATGAGATGGGGTTGGGGATAGAATGACTAGACAACTGCAACCGTCAATGTGTGTAGGCTGATGTGGGTGATGAACTAAGCCAGACCTTATACCAGCTGGCACATGCAGGAGTCAGTTCTGAGCTCACCTCTGATGAGGTTTATCTGGGGACTCCCCAAAGTGGACCACTGGACTCAGAACTCCAACCACAGGGAAAATTATAGGACCTGTGGTGTGACTGTGGAGTGCACGTGTCAGAACTCGGTCTCCTTGGTTGTTAAAGCCTGGTCAGCAGACAACATACACATAAGCACACGGGGGCCATGACAACCAATCCATTGAGGGCTCAGAGGATGTCTAGTACCATGGAGGGTGGAACAAATTGGACAGCTCTCCTGGCCAAGCTTTGACAGTGAGTATCTGGACAAGTGGAGACCCTAAGGTGGACTCCATTAGCCAATGGACCTTGGAAGGATTTCCTCAACTTTGGTGCAATGAAATCAATGACATATCAGAATTATCAAAACCACAATTAAATTAGTGATTAGGTGCTGTGTAGTGAGAGCAGAACAAGGATTTCTGGAGCATCTTCAAAGTGCCAGAAAGTGAGAAATCATTTAAAAAATTCAACAAGGATGGGAGTGTGTCAAAGGGAACCAAACGAAAGAGCTAATAGTGGTCAAAGTTGGACAACTGAACAACAAAAGAAATAATATGATATTAGACTATAACACAAAGTACAAAGCAGACATACCTGAGTTTTACCAATATAAATAAATGATCAAATAAGCAAAGCAGTGGGGAGGGGGATAAGTTTTCTGAACACAAGAATTACAAGTAAATATGTAATACTCTTTTGGGAGATAGAGCTTAATTACCTGACACCTCCAATGTGGGTTGGATTCAGGGGCTCACTTTCAAAATACAGAAAGAGGAAAAATATAAGTTCCCTGGCAAGACCTACCCTAAGTAAGTAGTTAACATCTTCAATGAGTTGACACTATGTAGTTCCTGGCATGCTGTAATAAGCAGAGATGCAGCCTCTATAGTGTTTGTCCCCAAACACACATCACCTCAAACAAGCATAAAGAAAATATCACAGAAACCCAATTTAGGGATATTAACAAAACATCACTCCAGGAAGCCTCAAAATTGTTAAGGCCATGGAAATTAAAAAAAAAAAGATGAAATGCAATGTAATATCTTGAGTTAGGTTGTGGACACAAAAGGGGAATTAGAGGGAAAACAAATAAGATCCAAACAAAGCCTGGAGTTCATTTACTAATAAATATACTAATGTCAACCTCATAGTTCTGATAAACATACCAAAGTTTTATAAAATGTAAGATTCAGTAAAGTGTTGGTGAGGGGAGGGATATTTTGGTACATCAGGTTAAGCCACCACGTGGGATCCCTATATCTCATGCTGGTGTGTCTTGGGTCAAGTTTTGTCTTTGTTTCTAATCCAATTTCCTCACTAGTAGAGTTAGAAGGTAACAGACAGCTCAAGTATTTGAGTTTCTACTACTCCCATGAGAAATCTGGATGGAGTTCCTGGATCCTGGCTTTGGCTTGGCCAAACCTTGGCCATTTAGTGCGTTTGGGGAGTGACTAGCAGTTGGAAGCTCTCTATCACTCTGTATTTTATGCACACACAGAACAAGATTAGATAAAACTAGGCAAAGGGCATAGTCTGCTGTGCTGTCTTGCAGCTTTGCTTTAAATATAAAATAATTAAAAATAAAATCACTTAAGAAATAAAATTTCAGGGGCTGGTACCATGGAAATAGCAAGCTAATACTCTCCATGCCAGTGTCAGCATCCCTTATGGACACCAGTTCATGTCCTGCCTGCTCTACTTCCAATCCAGCTGTATGCTTATGGCCTGAGAAAGCAGTGGAGGATATGATATACTATGCAAATACAAGAGGCTTCCAAAAGTTCTTTGAAAATGGGATTAAAAGACGAGCTACCCACTTCCAATCCAGTTTCCTGTTAATACATTGTTGGAAATAGCAGATGATGGCTCAACTGCTTGCGTCCTTGCCATCCACTTGGGAAACTTGGATGGAATTCTGGGCTTCTGGCTTTGTCCTGGCCCAGCTCTGGCTATTACAGGCGTTTGGGGAATGAATCAGTCAATGAAAGTTTCATTGTCTCTATCTTTCTCTCTGTTTCTGCCTTTCAGGTGAATGAAAATAAATAATTTAAAAAAAGGAAGGTCTTAACAGTGATAGCAGATTTAATTAACCAGGAATAGATTTTAAATAATTGAAAATGCATGAAACAAAAATCCACAGGCCTCAAAGGGGATAGAAGTGCACAATTAGAGTAAAAAAATTTACATACTTAATCTAAGTTGTTGGAAAAGTAGGCAAAAGCTTAGACTATAGATTTGAATGTTAAAATGAACAAAACTGACTAAATGCACATACAGAGAGAGGTAGTTTTATTTAAAGATACATTTTACTAGTTAACATTTTAAAATATTTATTTTATTTATTTGAAAGGCAGAGTTACACAGAGAGAATCTTCCATTTCCTGGTTCACTTCCCAAAAGCCAGAGCCTGGCCAGATAAAAGCCAGGAGCCAGGAGCTTCTTCTAGATCTCCCATATAGATACCAAGGCACAAGGACTTGGGCCATTCTACACTGCTTTTCCAAGCCATAAGCAGGGAGTTGGATTAGAAATGGAGCAGCCAGGACTCAAACCAGTGTCCACATGGTATGCTGGCACTACAGATGGCAGCTTAACCCGCGGTAATGTCTAATGCTCTTAGAAGAATATCCTAGTAAATTTTATTAATCTTTGCTTTAGCATGAATTGATCCTTTGTAAATCCTGTTTGTATTGTATCAACCTTAGAAAATTCATTCAATTCTGGATGATTGACAGGATAAATGATTCAAACTTGGAAAATAAGACAATAGATTCTAGAATGAGCGACCTTTCAAAGTCGTTTAATTTCTGTCTGTGACATCTCTGTCTTGATGAAGCAGCAGTTTGTGAAGACATCAAGCATCCAAGTGGGGAAATCATCCATCTCAAAATTTCTGTATGGTGTCCTGGTTTTTGTTAGATGTATTTGGTCTTCTTTCCCTCCCTCCCTTCTTCCCTTCCTTCCGTTCTTTCCCTTCTTCCTCCTTTCCTTCCCTCCATCCCCCTCTCCCTCCCTCTCTCTTTCTTTCTTGCTCTCTCCTCTTCACTTTCCTCCCCTCTCCTCCCTTCTGCTCTCCTTTCCTATTCTCCTCTCCTTTCCTCTTCTCCTCACCTTCCCTCATTTCCTCTCCTCTTATTTCATTTCTTTTCTTTCTCTTTTAAGAAGATTAAATGAGAGAAGGAGAGAGAGAGAGAGAGACAGAAAGAGAGAGAGAGAAAGAGATCTTCCATCCCTGGTTTACTCCCCAAATGGGCACAAAAGGCCAGAGCTGAGCTGATTCCAGCCAGGAACCAAGAGCTTCTTCAGGGTCTCCCACGTCGGTGCCAGGTCTCAAGTACTTGGGCCATCCTCCACTGCTTTCCCAGGTCTTAAGTAGGGACTTGGATGGTAAGTGGAACATCTGGGATACTTACTGGCATTCCATTTGGGATGCTGATGCCACATAGTGGAGGATTAGCCTGTTGAGCCAGGGTGCCAGCCCTCTTCTATTTTTAAGCTTTGCTTTTTACTGGAATGACAGATTTACACAGAGAAGGAGAGACAGAGAGAAAGATCTTCCAACTGGTCCATTCCCCAAACGGTCACAATGACTAGAGCTGAGATAATCCAAAGCCAGGAGCTAGGAGTCAGGAACCTCTTGCAGATCTCATGCAGGTGCAGGGTCCCAAGGCTTTGAACCATCCTCCACTACTTTCCCAGGCCACAAGCAGGGAGCTGGATGGGCAGTGGAGCAGACAGGACATGAGCTGGCGCCCATATGAGATGCTGGCACTTGAGGCAGAGGCTCAGTCAATTGAGTCATCATGCTTTTCCCGATCTTGTTTTCTAATTTGTGGTTTAGAACACAGGGTGACTAGCCCCAGAGAATATGTTTGTAGGGCAGAACAAGTTATTTGGAAGGTCACCTCCTCTGAAACCTTGCTTCTGTACTCTATTTCATGACAGGTTTCCAGCCCCAAATTGAGAAGAGTCATAAAGAACTCTTCTTTGCTCGGTGGATGTTAGAGCAGAACCCTCAGACACCCAGAAGTCAGAGCAGCAGACAGAACTCTGGATATGGCTCAGAGAAGAGACACAAGCAACATGCACATTGGCTGCAGCCTATCAGTCACACCTTGGAATGTCCATTGTGAGGTCACACAGAGTCATAGCCTTGAGCAGAAAACTCTTCAGCAGAGAGGGGCATGGGGTTGAATGATGGCGCCAATATGGGGGCTGGCCATCCCTTTGCCATCCTATCTCAGCCTTTCACTATTATCTGGTCTTCTTGCTTGTGGTGTTTTGGTGCTGTTTTTTAGTTATCAGCGTTCAAAGCAGGTGGCAGCCAAAACAGATTCAAAGGTATGTAACGCAACCTTCCCTTGTAACCCACTGCCCCCTGCACCTGAAATCATCAATATGTCTGCTCTTTGGGGTATGGGAAGGATGGAATCGGAGGGAGGGTGTGTGAGTATTGTATCAATACAGTACACATTAAAGAAAAATAAAACACTATACCCATTCTCTAGAAACTTGAAGAGTGAAGGAAGAAGAGACAGATATATACATAACTTTGAAGAAAGGAAGTATGATAGGAATTAATAGAGGTGGGCCTAGCACAATGGTTAGATTGGCTAATCCTCCCCCTGTAAGAGTGGAGTTTGGCCCAAAGTCTTGGGACTCCACATTCATGTGGTAGACCCAGAAGAAGCTGCTGACTCCTGTCTTTGGACCAGCTCAGCTCCAGTCAGTGTGGCTACTTGGGGAGTGACCAGCGAATGGAAATTATGTCTCTCTGTAGATCTGTTTTTCCAGTAAAAATAAACAAATATTTTTAAATAAAAGAGTTAATAGAGGCACAAAGATTGGTAAATTCATGGGAGGTTTTTTATTATTTTATTTTTTTATTGGAAAGCCAGATATACAGAGAGGAGGAGAGACAGAGAGGAAGATCTTCCGTCCACTGTTTCACTCCCCAAGTGACCACAACGGCCAATGCTCGCTGATCCGAAGCCAGGAACCTCTTCTGGGTCTCCCACGCGGGTGCAGGGTCCCAAAGCTCTGGGCCATTCTTGACTGCTTTTCCAGGCCACAAGCAGGGAGCTGGATGGAAAGTGGAGCTTCTGGGATTAGAACCGGCGCCCATAAGGGATTCCGGTGCATTCAAGGCGAGGACTTAAGCCGCTAGGCCATGCCACCGGGCCCACGTGATTCAATTTTATCTTCCCTTTAGAGTGAGCCAGTTATTCTGTCATTTAATAAGAAATTCTTTTCCCGTTGATATGGAAGGCCCTTTATGATATTGATAGCCATATTTTCATGAGTCCATAAGCTTTTCATTCTGTTCTATTGGTCTACTTGTTCCTGTTTTTATTTTTTATTTTTTAAAGATTTTAGAAGAATGTTAGATATACAGAGAGGAGCAGAGACAGAGAGGAAGATCTTCCATCCGATGATTCACTCCCCAAGTGACCACAACCGCCAGTACTGTGCTGATCCGAAGCCAGGAGCAGGAACCTCCTCCAGGTCTCCCAAACGAGTGCAGGGTCCCAAGACTTTGGGCCATCTTCGACTGCTTTCCCAGGCCACAAGCAGGGAGCTGGATGGGAAGTGGAGCTGCCAGGATTAGAACCGGCGCCCATATGGGATCCCAGGGAGTTCAAGGCGAGGACTTTTAGCTGTCAGGCCACCTCGCCGGGCCCCACCTAGAGTTTTGTAGTGTGTGTTAATGTTTTTACAACAAGTCTCTCTGGGGTCGGTTGTATGGTTTAACCAGCTAATCTTCCACATGCAAGCGCCATATGTGCCTTGTGGGTGCCAGTTCTGGTCCCAGCTGCTCCACTCCCCATCCAGCTCCCTGCTTATGGCCTGGGAAAGCAGTGGAGGATCCCCAAAACCTTGGGATTCTGCATGTATGTGGAGATCTGGAGGTGCCCCCAGGCTTCAGATTAGCTCAGCTCTGACTGTTAAAGTCATTTGGGGTAGGTAAACCAGCAGACAGAGGATCTTTTTCTCTGTCTCCCCTCTCTGTAAATCTGCTTTACCAATTAAAAAAAAAAGCAAGCTTTTATTTTAATCTTTTTTTTCAATATTGTCTTAACTATTAGCAGATCTTTATTTTCCCATATAATTTTAGGGATTAAGAAGGTCTTGAAGGGCCGGCATGATGGCTGAACAGGCTAATCCTCCGCCAGCATAAACATCCTATGTGAGAGCCATTTTGTGCCTCAGCTGCTCTACTTCCAGTCCAGCAGATGGAAGATCTTTCTCTATGTAACTTTGGCTTTCCAATAAAAAAATAAATGTCCAAGAGACAAAACGAAGAAGGTTTAGAAGCATTTCAACTGAAGTATAAATTGAGAATGCTTTAAAATATAATTTAATTTGGAAATAATGACATCTTTAAAATTCCTTTTTTAAAGAAAACATTTCATATGCGTATTTGTAATTGCTTATAGTCATTATTTTCTTACGTTGCTATAATTTTAAACATTTTACTTAGTTTTTAGCAAATTCGATGTGATTTGTAGATAAATTCTGAGAACATAGTAATATTCTTTCCCTCTCTCCTATCCTCCTCCTTGTTCCCTTCTCTCTGTTTTTAGCTTTTGAGATAACATATTTTAAATTTACATTGTAGTAAAAAGGTTTAATGCTTCACCAAATAACCGTTTTAACAATTAAAAGATAAAAATATCTTAGATTAGTGGGAATGCAGATAATGACTGAGAACAATAATTGAATAGAAAAATGATAATTTAAGCCACATATATTGAATTTTAAAGTAATCAAGGATCGTAAAAACTGTAATAATACAACATTCTTAACAATTGGTTTGACAAAGGTATTAAACTATCTTTCTAATTCTTTTTTTTTTTTTAAGATTTATTTTATTTTTATTACAAAGTCAGATATACTGAGAGGAGGAGAGATAGAGAGGAAGTGGAGCTGCTGGGATTAGAACCAGCGACCATATGGGATCAAGGCGAGGACCTTAGCCACTAGGCCATGCTGCCAAGCCCTCTAATTCTTAATTATCTCAACCGAAAGCCTTAGAATATCTTTCCATGTATTCACATCGCTTTCCATATGCTTTAGGGTTTGATAACCCTCTACATAAATTCTTATGTATTCTTGATTAACTTAATGCCTTGAAAATATATCAGTCTTCTTGCTATTGTAAAGGGGATAGTTTGTCATTTTAAATTATATTTTATGAGTTTTGTTGCAGTAGGAAAATGCTATTGATATTTTTTCATTGTATCCAAAGGGTGTGAAGGATTATTTTATTATTAAGTCTGTTGAAGAATGTCTTTTATTATCATCTTACATTGCTTTCATACTTACTGGTCCACTCAAATGGTTTATTTCTTTTGCCTCAGTTTTAGTATTTTTTCCCCCTAGGAATTAACCATTTTACCAAGTTTTTCACATTTATCACTACATAATTATTCAAGCTGTGTTTCTTTTTGCATTTCTCGTCTTTTAACTTTACAAGGAGATTGATATTCACTTCCACTTTTTGTCCTAAGACATTCAGGACCATTCACCTATTCAACAAAAAATTTTTAAAATTTATTTGGGGCAGGTATAGTGGCTTGGCATGCTATCTGTCACCTTCAAACACTGGCATCCCATGTGGGCACTTGTTCAAGTTCCGGCTGCTCTACTTCTGATCTAGCTCCCTGTTTGTGGCCTGGGAAAGCAGCAGAGAACAACTCAAGTCCTCAGCCCCTACACCTATGTGGGAGAGTCAGAGGAAGCTCTTCCTGGCTTCTAGTTTCAGGTTGGTTCAGCTCTATCTATTGCAGCCATTTGGGAAGTGGACCAGTGGATGGAAGATCTCTATCTCCTCTCTCTGTAAAAACTGTCTTTCAAATAAAAGCAAATAAATCTTTTTAAAAATTATTTGACACTCAGAATTAAAGATCAGAAAAGAAAAGAGCCAGGGAGACTCCTCCATCTGCTGAATAACTTTCCAAGTACCTCAGCTGAGGCTGAGCCAGGTTAAGGGCAGAAGCCAGAACCATGTGGGTGACAGGGGCCAAAGCACACATCTTTCACTGCCTTTTCCAGGCAGGGAGCTAGATTTGGAAATGAAGCAGCTGGGACAGGACCTGGTGGCCCAATGGGATTCTAGTGTAACAGGTGGTGGCTTTACCCACTGTACCAAAACACTGGCCTCCATGAGCATCCATTTTTACTCTTAGTTTGAGGATGCATGTCTACAGAAGATCTAAACCAAAACTCCAAACCAATGTGAGAATAGATTCAACAGTAAATTTCTCAGGCTCTTTTTTCTAGATCTCAAACTTAGTGTCTGATTGGCAGATTTTATTTTTTCTGGCCATATTTCCAATAAATGCATAACACTTTGGAAATCCTGGATTTTTCCTGAGGACTCAGTTCCAAATGATATTTTTAAAGACTTATTTATTTTTATTGGAAAGGAAAATTTACAGAGAAAAGGAGAGACAGAGAGAAAGATCTTCCATCTACTGATTTACTCCCCAAATGGCTGCAATGGCCAGAACTGAACCAATCCAAAGCCAGGAGGCAGGAGTTTTTTCTGCTGTCCCACATGAGGTGCATGGTCTCAGGGGTTTGCGCCATCCTCAACTGTTTTCCAAGGCCATAAGCAGGGAGCTGGATGGGCATTGGAGCAACTGGGACACGAACCAGTGCCCATAAGGGATCCTGACACTTGAAGGGAAGGATTATCTAATTGCGCCGGGCCCCCAAAAGGTTTTTCAAATGGATCTGGCCTTAGTTCTTACATTGTTTTAATCCAGTGCCTTTACTGACTGTCACTATAAATGACCTAGGCATTGAAGAATTATCTGACTTTCCATTCCTGTTTTTCAGTTTTCTCCTTATTTGGGGGCTACATGGATTTTCTTTACTCTCTTTTGAGAAACTAAATTCTGCATTTAGCCTTATTTTACTCCTCCACTTCAGGTGTTTCATGAGAGAGACTAATGCTTTAAAATTATTTAGGTCTGTGATAGGTCATTTTGAGATTTCTATCTATATGGAAAGATAATTTGTAAGCATACTAATTTACATTCAACATCAATTTTCCTATTGCTTTTTTGTTTTAACTAATAGTTCATTTTGGACACAAATTATCAAGTGATTTGTGATTAAGATGAAATCCATTAAAAATTGTCTAAAGGTAAAAGCTACCACTGCAGCTGTACTGAGGGTATATGGACTTACAGAGTCACAGACACATTCATTAAGTTTCCTCCAACTATTGTATGTATTGATGTATTCTTGGAGACTGATGTTGGGATTCAAAGAGAAGCAACAAATTTTAAATGGTAACAAATGTCAGGATGACCTTTAGAGGATCCAGAGCACCTTTGGGAAAACTAACTTCTGCTTGGGAAACTCTAATCCACAAAATAACATTTGAATTCCACAGTTAGGTATAATCTGGCTTCCAACTATCTTTTCTACCTAATTTCCCACAACCTAGTGAAAGAGCACCTGACAGTTACGACATGTTTATCATCTCTATGATGTTCCCATTTGCCTGGAATGCTCTTTGTTCACCCAGATATCTTCAGCTGATTCTCCAAACAACTGTAAAAACAGTTTCTTCAGTAATTCCGCCTAAGTAGTTAATAAGTGTCTTTTGTATTCCTCAACATTTATATTTCTGTTACAACCTTTGCCACATAGTATTTTAATTTATTCACTTAGCCAACTGCTTCCTAAATTCTTAGAATACAGGGGCATACTTCCCTTTGTAGTCTTTCATGCCACACAATTCCTAGAACTTAGTACGTATTCAATAAATGTTTCGTAAATGAGGTGGTGATTAATGATGTGGTTCCAGGTACCACCTCTATCAGTAGCTGATACATAAGATACAACAATATCTGATATGTATAAGATGCTGTCAATAAAACAATCAATCTAGCATATAACCTGATTTTATTCTTTTTGTGTTTTTCTAGACTTCAAAGCAGGATAAACTGAAAAAGGCACATAAACTCACAGGTCAGAAACAGCCCATCCTTATACTCTTTAGCTTTAGACTAGTGATAAGCCAACAGTGGATATGTGTTAAGACTCTAGCCTTAAAAAAAAGTGGACACAGATTGAGAAAGAAGTTGTAATATAACTGTGCGTTTTCCTCCTAGCAGCCTCATTTCCAAAGAGATGGAGACAGTTTAGTAACACTTCCTATGGTACCTTTCCTTATTCTGTTCCTTTTGTACAAAACCCAAACTATTGGGAAGGAAACTTGGTAAGACTGGAGATAGTAAAGGCTGACTATTAAGCATTTGGTGAGGGAAGTTTAAGTACCTTTGTTTGACCACCATAGATAGTGAGTGGATAGACTTCCTCAGAGGAAAGCATATATATTGAGTCTTCTACTTTTCCCATTCCAACTCCTTTCCTCAGGATTACCTCTGTTCTTCTCAAAGGCTGACATCCACTACCTGATGATGGCACCATAACACTGTATTTCATTTCTTTTCTTTTGTCTTGTCTTGTCTTGTCTTGTCTTTTCTTTTCTTTCCTTCCTCCCTTTGTTTCTTTCTTTTTTCAAAAAAACCTTGAGATCTGGGCTAAGTCTGAACCCTAATATGAATTAGCTTTATGCTCTTGAACATGACTTCATCTTTGTTTCTTATTTGCAACGTGAGGGGGTTGACCAGATAATGTCAATAGTCATGATGCTAATAGATTTTTCATTCCTATTCTCAGCTCAACAGTTGGAAGAAAACATGATGGGTTGGATCGAAGCTCACATGACATGGTAAGTAAATCTGTCTTCAGCTTATCCTACTGACAATCTATGCTAATTGTAAAAACTGTGAATACACTGTCTACTTTTCTTAGCCATCTTCTTTCTGAGTTAGATCTCTCTTCTTATTGGTATCCTTACTGATACTTAAATATTTCTATTTCTATTGCATCCAGTATTTCAGGATTCCCTGTGGGCTGGACCCAGGAATATATACTCTGGTCAATGGACAGAAGTCTTCAACAGATCTTCCAACACCTGGAAAATGCAAGGTCTGGAAATCTAGTTTCTTGGTGGAGTATTAAAAATTATAGAGATTTCAAGAGGGAGAAAGGGAGAATGTAAGGGAGAGATAGGGACAGCGAGGGAGTAACCGATGAAGATGTAGAAGGAGGGAAGGAGAAAAGAGAATTTGGCAGTGGGGAAAAGTTCTGGGTTCAAACTAGTGTAAAAGTTCTTTTTCTTTCTTTTCTTTCTCTCTCTTTCTCTCTCTCTCTTTCTCTTTCCTTTCCTTCCTTCCTCCCTCCCTTCCTTCCTTCCTTCCTTCCTTCCTTCCTTCCTTCCTTCCTTCCTCCTTCCTTCCTCCCTTCCTTCCTGATGTTTACATAGTCAATCAGGGTGGGAAGGGTCTAGGGTTAGGGAGAAGTGGATGTGATCATTGTTTTCAAGCTTTTCACTTCTTCTTCCCATTTCTGAGGGGAGAGGGAAGATGGGTAGGTCAAATCCAGCCTCCCAACCATCCCAGTACCCAAGGATGGAGAAAGGCTACCCAGTATCAACCCAGAGTCACAATGTGATGCATGCTCCGAAGGTTCTGCTCAGGTATATGTGATAATTCTGAAATGCTGTCGATCTCGCTGATCTATGGATGAGGAATCCCTTTCAACGTCCATTGGCTGACACAGTCTCTATTCACCCAGATGTTTGCTGTCATCATTTGGCTGGGTAGTTATCCACATATTCTGTTCTACATTCTCTACTATGGTACCAGATGTCCTCTGCAGGTCCCAATGAGCTACCATATCCTCCATGAGTACCATGGTGTGCACTCTATCCTCTACTCTTAGGAGGACCAGTTCTCTTAGGTGGGCTCATGGACCTGAGCCAGGCGATCTGGACAAACCTGAACTCCCCTCGACATACCTCTGGGGCTCTTGGATCTAGCACCTATAAAACAGGCAGGCCCATGGCCCTGAACCATGCAACCTTGAATCCACTGGACATCCCACCCCTGTGGCTCACAGTCCTGATACCCACATACTATGTATGTGGGCCCTAGGACCTTGGCTAGGAGACCTAGGACCCTTCCAGGTCCCCCACACCTAGGGCTCATGGATCCAGCACCCACTGTGCAGGTAAGGGTCATTTCTGAGGGAATGAAAACAGTCTTCCTCCTTTTGTTCTGGTACAGGGATTTATTTATTTTATTTATTTATTATTGAAATTGGAGAGAATGGAACCCAAACCAGCACTCTTGTGGGATGCTGGAATCACAGATTGTGCCTAAATCTGCTATGCCACAGTGCTGGCCCCTAGGAGGAATTTTTAAAAGTAATTGATAATGGGGAAAGCAACTTTTTTCTCTTTAAGATTTATTTTTTATTTTTATTTTTATTGGAAAGTCAGATATACAGAGAGGAGAAGAGACAGAGACAAAGATCTTCCATCTGTTGATTCACTCCCTAAGTGGCCACAATGGCCAGAGCTGCACCAATCTGAAGCCAGCAGCCAGGAGCCAGGAGCCTCATCCAGGTCTTTCACGTGGGTGCAGGATTCCAAGGCTTTGGACCATTCCTGACTGCCTTCCCAGGCCACAAGTAGGGAGCTGGAAGGGAAGTGGGGTGGCCAGGACATAAACTGGTGCCCATATGGGATCCCGGCACGTTCAAGGTGAGAACTTTAGCCGCTAGGCTACCGTGCCAGGCCTGGAAAGCAACATTTCAATTCCAGATCTCTCTCATGCCAAAAATATTTCTCCTTTGACATGGATGCTTTCCTGTGGTGCTGCATTGTGGCACAGTGAGTGAAAGCCACCATCTGTAACACAGTATCCCATATGAAATGCTCTCTAGATTCCAATCCTGGTACAGCTGCATTACTTTCAACCTAGCTCTCTGCTAATGTGCCTTTAAAAATAACAGAAGATATGGGGCCCGGCGGCATGGCCTAGCGGCTAAAGTCCTCTCCTTGAAAGCCCCGGGATCCCATATGGGCGCCGGTTCTAATCCCGGCAGCTCCACTTCCCATCCAGCTCCCTGCTTGTGGCCTGGGAAAGCAGTAGAGGACGGCCCAAAGCTTTGGGACCCTGCACCCGCGTGGGAGACCTGGAAGAGGTTCCTGGTTCCCGGCATCGGATTGGCGCGCACCGGCCCGTTGCGGCTCACTTGGGGAGTGAAACATCGGATGGAAGATCTTCCTCTCTGTCTCTCCTCCTCTCTGTATATCCGGCTTTCCAATAACAATAAAATCTTTAAAAAAAAAAAAATAAAAAATAACAGAAGATAGCCCAATAGCCCAAGTGCTTAGACCTCAGCCACCCACCTGGGAAACCTGGCTGGAGTCAAAGTTCCTGGCTTCAGCCTAGCCCAGTCCTGGACATCATGATCATTAGGGAAGTAAACAGTGGAAAAGAGGTCTCCTTTTGTTCTCCCTCCCTCTGTAACTGCTATTAAAATAAACAAATATATCATTTTAAAATGTTCACTCTCCTTTTGTTGCTTTAAAACAAATGGAAACTTTTCTTTTATTTCTTAGATCAAGTCTTATACAACTGGGTTTACAAGAACCCCCGGATATGATTTCTTCCACCACCTCCTCCATTCTTGTGGCTCAGGAGACTGTAGTACCCCCTTGTGACTGTAAGAAGGCAGAATGTTCCGCTGACCACAGCTTCTCCTCTGGATCATCAGCCAGTAACTCCAAACACTCCTGCCTTTCTGTCTTTTCTGAAGGAAAATCCTTGCAATTCCGGAGCAGTAAATTAACTCTCACCCCCCAAAAACCACTGTCGGTGTTCAAGAACAAGGGCACATCCCTGCCTCCTTTTCAGTCATCAGAATCTGAGAAATCAAACCTTCTGCAGAATTTGGCAACTCTTTCATCTTTACCATCTCAAAGTTCTTTGATCAGCTCTGTTTTAGAACCACTCAATCTCTGCAAACAAGAAAAAACAAAAGATGCAAGGAGCAAGAGATATTCCACATCAGACAATGGGCCAAATTCTATTTCCAAGAAGACACAAATCCCCGCAGAGACTCCAATCAGGCTCCCTTCTTTGGTTAAGGGGGAGCTAGAAGGACATATGTCTTGGAAGGTTTGTACTTTGCAGAAACAAATAGTGCCTCAGCCTGTGAAGGAATCATGGGCAATACTGAATTATTTAACTGAAGTACAAGGAGTTCCTAAAACAGATAAAATCCAAACCCAGTTATCTATGCCCACTGTTCAAAACACTGAACAAAATACCAATAATAAATCCCCAGACCTTTCATCATCATTTCAGCTTCATGTGAACATTGGAGTGGAATCCAGATTAAATAGGACAGAAACAAAAATTTCACAATCCTTTATCTCAGGGAAGCAGTCACAACCTGGGGATGGCCCCCAAATTCTGGAATCCAAGACTTCATTTATGTCAGTGGGCACTCAATCTTCTAGAAGTCTAGGAGTGAATATAATTGAAGAGGAAACCACAATATTAAAGGACCCAAAACAAATGCTGGGACTTAGTATAGAGCAGAGAATTATAGATCTTACAGAAAAAAGGATACAGCAACATAAAGCACAAGTGACTAATGTGGAGTCAACTCCAAAGTTACCATATCGAGCCACAGATAGCCTAAAGGTAACTCCATTGGCATTGCTTAAGGTTATGAATTCAATGGGGATGGTTTCAGAATCATCACATCCAGAAGTGATGGAATCAGATCAAATTGTGAAACCAACAGAAGCCATGGAGATGGTGAACATAACCCCAAAACCACTAAATCGAGCCATTGAATCAGTGGCAAAGGTAACCTCAAGTCCTCAGCACCATGTTATTGAATCAGAGAGTAAGGTCCCAGGAACATGGAATCAAGTCACAGATAATGTGAAGGTAACTCCTTTAGCATTGCTTCAAGTCATGGGATCTATGGGGATGATTAACAAACCACATCCACGTGTCACAGAGACAGTAGAAATGATTCCAGGGACACTACTTCATCAAGTTCTAGAGTCAGATAAGATGGACACATGGTTGGACCACCAAGCCATAAAACCAGAACAGATGAGTACAAGGCTACCATATAAAGTCACGGAAACTATCAAAATAACTCCAGGACCACAACATAAAGTCACAAAATCTGTGAGCTTGACCTCAGGGTCACAAAGTCAAGCAAGTGAACAAGTGAAGATGATTCCAGGGCCACCTATAAATCAGAACAAAAAATTGTTGGATATGATTTCAACATCACATGAAGTCAATGATTGCAAAGTAACTCCAGTGGCATTATTGAAAGCTATGGATGTCATGGGGCTAACTGCATTAGCACAGACACATGCTGTAGGAGCTAGAGATTTGACTCCATTTTCACAGCCTCAAATTGAAAATCTGACTCCAAGCCCAACTCAGCCAGATAGTTTAACTTGTTCCTCTAGCTCTCCTACTTCTGTTGCCCCAGTAGGAGTTGCAGAATCTGGGGCAAGGATAATTTTAACACAATCAGATCCACGCATACATTCTTTAAATACAACCCCAATGGCACTGTGGGCACCCAAGGAAATGATTACAGCACCACAATCACAAGTTTTAGAATCTCATGATTTGACCCTGATACCAATATCTCAAGTCAAAGAATCTAAGGCATTGACTCCCTGGTTACAGAATAAAGGACTAGACTCTGTGGAGGAGAGTCTACAACCACAACACCAAGCCGCTGAGTCTGCAGCATCAGTCCCAGAACCTCATCAGGTCATAGACTCTTCCAGATTGATCCCACAGCATCAAATACTTAAGTACTCAGAAGGGAGTCCAACATTAAGCCCTAAGGTTGCAGAAAATATAGAGTTGACCTCTAACACATGGCTACACATGGGAAAGCTTGTACAGTTGAATGATTCACAGCACCAAATAATAGAGTCTGTAGGAATAATCCCCAGGTCACCAGGTCAAGGAACAGAATCTGTAGAAATGAAACAAAAATCACCACATCAAGTCACAGAATCCCCAACACTGACTAACACATCTCTGCTTCAAGATGCGAACTATACAGAAGTAAAACCAATGCCACAGCTTAAGGTTATGGATGATATGAAGCTATCCCTAGAACTGAAAACCGTAAAATCTAAGAATCTGGCCCTGCAACCAAAATTTTCAAGTATAAAATTTACAGACATAACTACAGGTTTAGACTCACAAATGCTAAAATGTAAACAGATGATCCCAACTGTGGATTCTATAGATTTAGCTCCAGTTCCTAAACAGGAAAGTGCAAAATTGGAGGAATTAGCCATCACACTACAGCTACACAGTGGAAAATGTGAACAGACCACCCCAAGGTCTCCATCTCAAGGTGTGAAATCTATCCAACTGACCCTAGGACCACAGCTGCAAACTGTAAAATCTGCTGAGTCAGCCTCAGCACCACAGCTGCAGAACAGAACATCTACAGACTTGACCACTAGCTCACAGATTCAAGGTATGAAATACGATAATTTGTCTCAATCACCAGAGTTTCAAGATCTAAATGCTATGGAGTTGGCTCTGACACCACTGTTGAAAGACAGAAAATCTGTAGCCCCAATACCAAGCTTACAAAATATCAGATTAGAGAAGAAAGTTCCAGGACCATTGCTTGAAGATGTGAAAATTCCTGAACTGGGAGAATACAGCAGGGTAATTCCTGCAACACAGGTGCAAGAGATGAAACATAAGGAATTGATCTCAGGGATAAACTTTCAAGCAGTCAAATCTGAAGACATTAATTCAAAACCATTTAATCAAGCCACAGGACTTGAAGGACTGAGGCCTCACAGTTCAGAAAAATTACAAATGGCCTCAGAGCCAGAATATCAAGGGACAAAAGCAAACTTGACCACTGACCCTTGCCACCTAGTGAAAGAATCAATTGGTCAATTACCTTTAGGAATTACCCCAAGGCCATTAAGTCAAACTTCAGGATCTATGAAGATGACCTCAGTGTCACTCCAAGATACTGTTGACAAAACACCCCAACTTGTAAAAGCAATGGGGGAAACTCTAGAGTCACAACATGAAACAAAAGAATCTCTGGATTTGAATCCAGAATTAGAGATACAGAGTGTAAGATTAGAGGTGTTGACCCCAGAGCCACAGTCCCAGGATATTATTGTTCATCTGAAAGTAGAACCATGTTCAAAAGCTACCAAGTTGTCAGAGATAACCCTCCAGTCAGAATATGATGACAACGAAACTGTGAGAATGGCATTACCTGAAGTTGATAACCTGGTGGCCATTCCAGAGCCACCATATTCAGAAATAGGATCTCTGGAGTTAGCTCTAGGACCAGGGATGGGATATGGGAAATCAGAATCACCACAGCAAAATTGGCAGCCAAAGAAAATAATCTCTGAGTCATCCCCATTTATGGTGGGATCTAAAAAGTTATTTACAGAACCAAGATCACATGCTATGGACGTGGCCCAAGGGGCACAGCAGCTGGGAATAAAGTCCACGCAACTGGATCCTGAGGCACAATCACAAGATGAAAAATATGTCAATGTAATCCAACAGTCAACTATAGGAGTGGTAGAATCTGAGGACCTGATACTACAGTCAGCACAGCAAAGAAAGTTGTTGGAGGAATTGACTAAGGGAGCACAGTTCCAAAATCTAAGCCTACAGCAGGCAAATATCCAATCTTACGAATTAACCCTGGGGCCACAGTTGCAAAGTGTCAGATTTTCAAAGTTTCCTCCAGAGTCACTTTTAAAAGGAGAAAAACCTTTTGATTTAGTATCGGGGCCCACCCATTATGACATGAAATCTGATGAACTGATCTCAGATTCCTCAATGCTAGAAAGCAAAGTGTCAGGACCAAGGCAACAAAGTACCAGAATTGAACAACTGATTCCAGAGCCACAATGTGAAGGTATGAATTTTGTGGAACTAAGCCCAGGACCATGCTTGCAAGACATCAAATTTTCTGACTTGACTTCAGGACCAAAGCTTCAAGGTGTCAAGTTTGGGGAGGACACCCCACGATCAAGAGTTTATGGTGGGAATTCTGTGGAGGCAACTCCAGAATTAGGACTGCATGATTCCAAATTTGTAAAGATATCTCCAAACATTCACATGAAACAGGTGGGACTTAACTCAGGGCCATGCCTACAAGATGTCAAATTTTTTGATTTGACACCAGAAATTCAGCCTCAAGGTATGAAATCATCTGAATTAAACTCAGGGCCACAGCTCCAATGTGTAAAATTTTCAGACTTGACTTCAGAGCCAGAGAAGCAAGGAGTAACATCTGCTCAATTAACTCCAAGACCAGAGAGGCAAGGGATTAAATCAGAATCGTTAGAACCAGAATTACTGTTACGGGGTATAAAACTTGTAATGGCGAACCAAATGCCAAACTCTGAAGGTAAAATGTCTTGTGAATTAACCTCAGAGGCACGGAAACCGGGTATAGAATCTTTGGTGTTGGTTCCTGGACCACAGTTGCCAAAGCTAAGCTATTCTGAGTTTACCAGAAGACAAAAGTTACAAGAATCTAAATTGATCCAGGGATCAAAGATGAAAGTTGTAAAACTTGTGGAGCAGACCCTGGTCTCAAATCTTCAAGGTTTAAAATCTAAGCAGTTTCCTTCAGAGTTGCAATCAGCAGATAAGAAATCTGTGATGTTAAACCAAGGACATTATTTAGGAGGTATAAAATCTATGCAGTTAAAACCAAAACCAAAGTTGGGAAATGTCAACTCTGTGATGTTAACCTCAGCGACAGAGGCAGGAGGTGTGAAACCTGGGGAACTAATTGTGGACTCAAACCTTCAAGGTTTAAAACCCAAGATGCTAACATCAGGATTACAGTTTGGGGGTCTGAAATCTGTGCCCTTAACTGCAGGGCCTAATGTGGAAAGCACAAAATCTAAGGAGAAAACCCCAAGGCCACAGCTAGAAGGTTTGAAATCTGTGGAGATAATCCTAGGACCAGACATAGATGTCAAATCTGTAGAAACCACTCTTGATTGCCAACATGAAGATGTTAAATCTATGGAGTTGACCCCAAGTTCAAAAATTCTAGATTTTAAAACTATGGAGTTGGTCCCACATACACAATTGCAAGATGCAAAAGCTATGGAATTAAAACTTGGGCCAAAGATGCCAAGTGAAGATTCTGCAGCGTTTGTACCAGAATTGCTTCAAAGTGTGAAACTTCCAGTGCAAGCCATGAAGTCTAAGGAATTGATTTCAGAGTCACAAATGCAAGATATGAAATGTGTGGAGAATACTCCAAGTTTAAAGCTCCAAAGTTCAAAACCTATCAAGGAGATTCCAGATCCACAGCTGCAAAGTAAAAAATCTGTGAAAATTCACCCAAGGCCAAGGAGGCGGATAATAAAGTCTGTGGATGTGACCACAAGACAAGGGTTTCAAGGAGCAAACTCCATGGGTTTAAACCTAACACAACCATTTCAATGGAGGACACCTATTGATTTAACTCCTGGTACTGAACAGCATAGTCAGATATCTGTAAACACACCAGAGCGGACATGTGTGGATTTAGAACAATTGAACACAGGGTCTGAGTCAGAAGGGATAGTACCTTCAGAGTTAATTCCAAAGCCACAATCTAAAGATGTAAAATCTACAGACCTCGACAATGCACAGCAGTGGGAAAATGCTAAATTACTGGAATTGGCTGAAGAGTTTGAATGTGAATCAGAGTTACAAAGTTTGAAATCTCCTAAGTTGACCCTGGGACTACAGTTGCACCAAGTGAAACCTATAGTATTAATTTCAGAGCCACAGCTTACAGGTGTGAAAACTGTGGAATTAAATGAAGAACCACAGACTAGACGTATGAAATCTATACAGTGGATACCAAGGCCTGGGTTACAGGATGTAAAACCTGTAAGACCACATATTCGATCACAATCTCTAGATGTCAAATGTGCAGAGTTTAAACCTTTCATGAAGATGGGAAGTGTTAAGTCATCTGAACTGATTGACGGACCCAAATTTCCAGATGTAAAACCTACTGAGATGTCTCCAGGATCAGAGCTGCAAAAAGATAAACTGCTGTTAACCTCAGAGCCACAGCTTCAAAGTACAGAAACTGTGGAGTTAAGCCAGTTTGGAAGTATGAAATCTATTCAGTGGATACCAGCACCTGAGTTCCAGGGTATGAAATATATAGGATTAAATCTTGGATCACAATCTCTAGATATCAAATCTGCAAATTTGAAGTACTCGACACAGTTGGAAAGTGTGAAGTCCTCTGGATTGACTGTGCAGTCCAAACTTCAAGATGTAAAATCTGCGGAGTGTAATTGTGAACCACAATTGCAATGTGTAAAAATCCCAGAGTTGTGCTCACCATCAGAGCTGCAAAAAGGGAAACATTTGGCATCAATTTCAGAGCCACAGCTTCGATGTATGAAAACTGGGGAGTTAAACCAAGGGCTACAACTTGGAAGTATGGAATCCACTCAGTGGCTTTCAAAACCTGAGTTCCAGGGTATTAAATCTACAGGGTTAAATGTTAGGTCACAATCTCTAGATGTCAAACATGCAGATTTGAAGCATTTAATACAGTTGGAAAATATGAAGGCATCTAAGCTAACTGTGGGACCCAAATTTCAATGTGCAAAATCTATGAAGTGTAATTGTGGACCAAAACTGCAGTGTGTAAAAATCCCAGAGTTCCAAAAAAGGAAAATTGTAGCATCAATTTCAGAACCACAGCTTCAATGTACAGAAACTGGGGAATTAAACCAAAGGACACAGCTTAGAAATATAAAAGCTATCCAGAAGGTGCTAGGATCAGGGTTCCTAGTTACAAAAACTATGCTAAATCTTAGCTCAGAATCTCAAAATCTCAGAACTGAAGAACTGAAATCCTCAATACAGTTGACAGATGTGAAGTCACCTGAGTTGACTCCTCCAAGACCAACGCTCCAAAGTACACAACCTTTGGCATCATTCTGGGATCATCAGCCTCAAGGATTCAAAATAATTGATTTAAAACCTAGACTGCAGTTGAAAAACATGAAATCATGTGACCCAACTTCAAGATCAAAGTTTTGTAATATAAAATCTATGAAGCTTAAGTCTGGGCTGCCTTTGCAAGATGGAACATCTCCTGAGTTGACTTCAGGACCAAAACTACAAGAAATGAAATCTTTAGAGTCATGCCCTGGAACACAACTTCAGAATATGAAGTCTTTAGTGTTTACACAAGGGCCAAAGATTCCAGGGGTGAAATGTGGGATGTTAAGCCAAGAGTCACAATTACAAAGTGATAAAACTGTAGAATTGAACTGCCCAGTACAGCTGGAAGGTATAAGAGCACTTGATTTGCCTCTTCAAACAAAACTGCAAGATATGAAATCTGAGAAATTCAACTCTGGGCTCCAGCAACAAGATGTGAGATCTTTTAAATTGACACCTGAGAAAAAGTGTCAGGATATAAAATTTACTGAGATAAGCCCTCTCTCACAGCTGAAAAGTATACCATTTCCTGATTTCATCATGGGGACCAAGATTCAAGATGTCACATCTACAGACCCCAAACCTGGGCCACTGTTGCAAGATATGAAATCTTCTGAGTCAATGCCAAGTATAAAGCTTCAAGAAATGAAACTGACAAACTTTACTTCAGGTCCACAGTTGGAAGATGTGAAATCATCTAGGTTGGTCAAGGGTATAGAGCTTCAGGATAAAAAATATGTGGGTTTCTGTTCTGGACCACGATTACAAACTGTGAAATCTTCTCAACCGACCCCAGGGGGAAAGGTTCAAGGTGTGAATTTGGTAGAATTCAAATTTAGGCCAAAGTTACAAGGTGATTTGACTCTGAAGGAGAAGTTTTCAGATGTGAAATCTGTAAAGCTGAACTCAAGTCTACAGTTGCAATTTGGGAACTCTGAGCAGATCACGGATATGAAGTTTCAGAACATAAAACCTATGGATTTCAGTTCTGGAACATACTGTAAAGGTATGGAATCTTCTAAGGTTATGCTAACAACAAAACCGCAAGGTATGAAATCAGAAGACTTCAACTCTGAACCTCAGATACAAAGTAAAAATTTTGAGTTTATTCAAGGGACAAAGCTTCAAGATGTGAAATCTGTATATGGCCCAACGTTACAAACTGAAGTATCTTCAGAGTTAATGCCTGAAACAAAACTTCAAGGTCAGGAATGTGTGGAATTCAGCTCAGGCCCACAGTTGCAAGATGTGAAATATTCTAAGTTGATTCCTGGAGCAAAGATTCAAGATGTAAAATCTATGGAGTTCAGTTCTGGACCATCCTTGCAAAGTGTGAAATCTTCTGCAGTGATCCCAGGGTCAGAGTTTCAAACATCAAACCCTCTGGGATTCCTACTTGGGCCACTGTGGCAAAATGTGAAATCTTTAGCACTGACTCTAAGTAAGGTACAAAACAAGAAATGTTTGGAGTCTGACTCAGATCTACAATCACCAGAGATGAAATCTATGTGGACACTGGACAGTCACCCTCAACAAGGAATGAAATCTATGTCATTAAACCCCGGGGCAAAGTTGCAATGCATCAAATCTGAGTCAACCGATCTTCCAAAAATGGACTCCACCAAAGTCAAACATAACACAGAATTGCCAGTTGCAAAACTCTTTGAGTTGCCCTTGGAATCAAAGATTCATTGCAGACTACCTTCTAAATTCAATGCTAGAAAACAGCAACAAGATGAGAAATCTCAGGAATTTAGTCAATGGCCAGAGTTTCACAGTGAAAAACTTATGGTGTTTAATCGAGGGCCACATTTACAACAAATGAAATCTTCTGAATTATGCAAAGGAACAAGGCTTCAAGATATGAAATCTATGGAATTCAATCCTGAGGAACAATTTCAAAAATTGAAATCTGAGTCTTACCTGGGAACACAACTACAAGGTATGGGGTCTTTAGAGTTTAATCCTGGACCAAAGTTTCAAGGGATAAAGTCTGAATTGTGCAAAAAGACACAGCTTCCTGATCAATCTCTGGAATTTAGACATAAGACTAGATTGCAAGGGAAGAAATTGTCTGGACTAAATCTAGGGCCACAGATTCATTGTGATTTTATGACTTTCAACACAGGCTCACATTTACAAGATGTAAAGTCTTTTGAGCTGAATCCTAGGTCAGATCAAGAAATAAAACCCGAAGTGTTTTGCCTTGAACCGCATTTGCAAGATGTGAATTCTGCTGCATCCATCCCAGTGCCACAATGTCACTCCACTGGGGGCAACCCTGGATCCTATTTGCAAGATGTTAATAATTCTGCATCCATTCCAGGACTAAAGCTTCAGCGCATTAAATCAAGTGGGTGCATGCCAGGGCCACCTATTCAAGATCTGAGTTCTTCTGCCTGTACTCCAGGGTCACACAATCAGTGTGGCAACTCTACTGGGTGCAACTCTAGATCATGTTTTCAAGGCATGAGTTCTTCAGAACGCAGTCCAGGGTCACAAAGTCAGTGTGGCAACTCTAGTGGATGCCACCCAGAACCATGCTTGCAATACATGAATTCTTCAGCATGCAGTCCAGTGTCACAACATCAGTGTGGCAACTCTAGTGGGTGCCACCCAGAACCATGCTTGCAATACATGAATTCTTCAGCATGCAGTCCAGGGTCACAAAAGCAGTGTGGCAACTCTAGTGGGTGCCATCCTGAATCACATTTGCAATGCATGAATTCTTCAGCACGCAGCCCAGAACCACAACATCAGTGTGGCAACTCTAGTGGGTGCCACCCAGAACCATGCTTGCAATGCATGAATTCTTCAGCATGCAGTCCAGGGCCACAACATCAATGTGGCAACTCTAGTGGGTGCCAACCTGGACCATGTTTGCAAAGCATGAATTCTTCAGCACACAGTCCAAGGCTACAAAATCAGAGTGTAAATTCTACTAGATGCAATTTTAGACTACATCTGCAAGGTGTGAAATGTTCTGAATTAAATTCACATTTGAAACTTCAAGATATGGAATCTTCTGAATTGAATTCAAAGACAGAAACTCAAAAGGAGATACCGTTGGTAATCAGCCCCAGGCCACATTCGCCAGATTTGAAATCTAAACAGACTCAAGAATCAAAGTTTCTATATGTGGCACCTGTGGAATGCAACTCTGGGTCACCAAAGCAGTATATGAGTTCTTCTGAGTTGAATCAAGGGCCAAAATCACAGTGGGTAAATTCTATGGGCTGCAAACTTGAGTCATACCTGCAAAGTGTAAATTCTTTGGAACTGACTTCAGGGACAAAATGTCAAAGAATGAGATCTTCTGAGTTACATCCAGGGTCAGAACTTCAAGGAATAGAATCAGTTAGGTTCAACTCTGTGCAACATTCACAAGATGTAAAACATTTATTGACTCCAAAGACAAAGTCTGAAGGTATAATTCCAATGGAGTTTAATTGTGGTCAGTGGCAGCAAGAAAATAACTGTTCTGAGTCAAATTCAGAGTCAGAACTTCAATGTATAAATTCTATACAGCTTAATCCAAGTCGACAAATACAAGGGATGAACACCTCTGAATTGAACCCTGGATTAGGATCTCAAGATAAAAAATCTATTCTGTTCAGTTCTGAACCACACTTACAAGGTGTGAGACCCTCTGAGTTAACTCTGGGGACAAAGTTTCAAGGAGTCCAATTTTTACAGAACCACCTTGAGTCACAGCAGCAAGTTACTCAACCTATGTATGCTTTGGGTCCTCGATTAAATGTGAAATCTGTGCTATTTTTATCGGAGCCACTGCTTGAAGAAACAAAGCCTAAAGAGATGAAGAAACATCCATTACTTTGTGGTGAAGATTCTGTGAAACTGATTTCAGGTTCTAAGCTACAGGACTTAAATTGTGAACTGTTTATACTAAAGCCATATTTTAACAAAGTCAAGTCTATGGAGTTATACACAGAATCACAAACTCCAGGTATGAATTCTGAGGAGATGCCTTCACACCTCAAGCAGCATAGTGCAGGATCCATGGTGTTTGTGCCCAAGCCATGTTTTCAAGATATGAAATCAATGGAGTTGAAACTAAGGCCACAGCCTCAAGATGTGAATTCTAAGAGGCTAATTTCTTGTATCAGTGAGAAATCTGCAATGTTTGTATCAAAACCACAGTCTCAAGACGTGAAGTCCAACCAATGGTCACAATCTCAAAATATGAATCCTTCAGGGTTGACTTCATGCCTCAGGTCACAAGGTATTAAATCTGTGATTTTGGCACCAAACACATGTCTTCAAAATGTAAAACCCATAGAGCTGAGACAAGGTTCCCAGCAGCAAGATATGAATTACCAAGAATTGATTTCAAGACAACAAGGTGTTAAAGAAGAGGCCATGGCACCACAGCCAACTAGGAAGTTCCTACCAGGACCAATATTGAGTAGTGTTAAATTCTCAGATGTGTCTGTAGGATCACAGCAACAGGGTATGAAATCTTCAGAGTGTACTCCAGAGCCAAAGTTACAAAATATAAAGCATGTAAAGTTGTCTTCAGTGTCTCTGCAACAAACTGCTTTGCAATTAGCACAGCCACAAATTCAAGGACCGAAATCTGAGGAGCAAACTCCAAGAGAAAATTGTCACATCACAGAATCCTCTAAAATAATTCCTAAACCACAAAGTCAGTTGACCTCAAAGCCAACAGGTAAAGCCACAGAATCTTCAGGGATGCCTCTAAATCTTCAAGTATCAGAATTTACTGATCTAAATCTAATGCTAAGAGATCAAAGTTCAAAATCCTTAGACTTAACTCCAGGAAAAAGCTACGAAATTCCAGACACTCTGGCATTGTTATCTCAATCATGTCCTCCAGTTAAAGATTCGGAGCAGTTTTATATAACGCCACTGCAGCACATTGTGGAATCTGAAAGAATAACTCCAGAATGCAAACATCATACCCCAGAAGTTATGGGGTTGACTTCTAAAGCAAGATTGCAAGGGAAAGAATTCCTTGTAATGGCTCCAAAATCAATAAATCAAGACACTGGATATGCACAGAGATCTCCTGTGAGGACAGATCTCCTGTCCTGTCCTCGAGCTTCTGAACCTGTTGGAATTGGAGTAACCTCAGGGAAAAGATGGCAAAAGGAAGAATCTGTAGTATTGATTCCAAAGTCATTACATCATATCCCAGATTCTGCTTCACGGATGACACCAGAACTAGGAAATCATGCCGTTACATCTGAAGAGCTGACTACTGAGACAGGACTGCAAATGGAGGGACTGAAAGAACTCTTTTCAAAGTCACAATATTATTTGGGATCTCCAGGGCTAACAGTAGAGTTAGGAGATCAAGTCCCAGAATTGCTAAGTATGACCTCTAAGCAGCAGCTGCAAATGAAGGAACCTTTAGAGTTGCCCCCAATGCAAGAAAATCAAGGTATGGGACATGCAGAATCTATAGCGCTCATATTTGACACATGCCAGCAAGGAGAGGCATCAATGAGGCTAAGACAGACACAGAATCAATGTATGAAACATTCAGCACCACAGGACAAAATAAAATTTGTGAAAATTAGTCCAAATCCACTATATCAAGTCACAGAATCTGCAAGAACACAGCATGTTGTTCAGTCAGTAGGAATAATACCAGCCACTACCCCCAAAATTGTTGTATCCAAGAAAGTGACTCCTGGCGGACCAGTTCAAGCTGTAAAATCCGTGACAACACCTGAGCCTACCTTGCAAATGGCAGAACATGTTGAATTAACCTCAAAGCTTCAAGATGAGAGAACTTCAGAGTTTACCTCAAGCCTATGGTTGCAAAACATGAAGTCTAAGAAATTAATCACAGAACCAACACACCAAATTTTGGAAACAATGAAGTTGACAGGGTCTCAAATAGTGAAGTCTGTATTAACCCCAAAACCATCACTTCAAATTGTGAAATCTGAGAAATTAGAGCCAAGATCAACTCCTCAGTTTGTAGAACCAATAGGAGTGACCCTAAGGCCAGGGCTTGAAGTAATAGATTGTTTGGGTGTACTCCCAAGGCAACGTTTTCAAGAACGGGTAAAATCTAAAGAAGCAACTCTACAGTCAACTATTCAAGTGAAACCTGAAGATCTAACCTCACAGCAAGCATTTCCATTTAAGAAGCTTAAAATAATGACTCAAGAACAAAGGCTTCAGACTGTAAAACCTATAGGAATCAAAACTGAGTATCCTAAAGTAATTGAATCCAAATATTTAGATGGGCAGGGGTGTCAGAACAGTGGTGCTGAGGAGTCAGAGAAACGGGTACAAACAGGGGATTATTTCAGTAGTTTCCCACACAGCTCTTCAACATCACTAATTTCAAACTCTGTTAGAACATCTGAATTAGGAAGCTTTCAACAATCTGGGATGCTAGATGTGCAGACAGTTTTGGATATAAAAAACTTTGGGACAGATATTTTGCAGTCTAAAGAGTCCTGTACAGACCCTTCTGTAATACAGTCTCCGATACTCCCCTGGGTCCTGCATAATCAGCCCTTGGCTAGTTCAGTGGAAACTCCATTCCCTGAGATCCCAGCAGAGGATGTCATATCTCAGGAGAGAACTACAAGGAGTCAACTAAAGGAGTTTGAGAACCAATTCCAGATTATCTTCCGACACCCTCCACAGAGCTGGAGGTCACCACCTAGGAATTTTCAGGCAAGATTAGGGGCTCACCGAGGCCCTATCTCGTCTTTGCTGGGCAGACAACAGAATGTCTGGGAAAATCATGTCAGCATGCAGCGACTACCTAGAAAATATCTCTCCACTATGCTAATGCTAGGAAATGTCTTGGGGACTACTATGGAAAAGAAGCTCCATTCTCGAACATCTTCAGCAGAAAGAATCACTAAAGATATCTGCCAATCTGTTCAGAAATTATTTGGGATTCCAGCTGAACTGATGGAATTTTCTCAGAGTCTGTTAGAGAAAGGTCCTGGTACTATTTCTCAGTCTTCAATGGTCAAAAACTACATTCAGAGACACACTTTATGTCCTAGTAATGAGAAAAAAATGGCCTTACGGATGTGGACACGTAGTTCCACATATTCTATAATACAGCAATACTCTGGGACTAGATTTGGAATAAAGAAAACCTCCTCAAGGCTCAGAGGTCTATCCCAGGACGTCATTCAGCACATGCCTATGTCATGTGCAGAGGGCCATCCTCCTGAAACAGTCAAGTCGGAGTCTTCCCTCATGACATTTTATCGAAGGGAAGACCCTGTTCCTATGGAAGAGAGTGAGAACTCACAGAGTGACTCCCAGACGAGGACTTTTGAGTCTCAACACTTTTTAAAGCCAACTTCTCCTCATCAGGCCAAGAGTGACGTCTCAGAACAGTTTCAGTTGCTACAAGATCTGCAGCTAAAAATAGCAGCAAAACTCCTGAGGAGTCAAATACCTCCCAATGTACCTCCACCTCTGGCTTCAGGTCTGGTCCTAAAATACCCTATTTGTCTACAGTGTGGCCGATGTTTAGGATTTAATTGCTGTCATAAATTACATACCACCTTTGGGCCTTATCTGCTTATCTATCCACAAATCCACCTTGTAAGCACCCCTGAAGGCCATGGCGAGATTCGGTTGCATCTTGGCTTTAGGTTGCGAACTGGGAAAAAATCCCAAGTCTCAAAGTATGGTGGGAGAGAAAAACCTGTGTCACATAAGAAAGCTGTATCACCACCCCAAAGGAAAGGCAAAATCTTTACTAAAACTTCTAAGAGTTCTGCTCTCACAACAGATTTTCAATCTGGATCTTCCCAGTCTCCTTCTCCTGTACAAGTCCACATCAGGCGAAGGCAGTGTGGCAGTCCTGAGCTATTAAGCAAGAGAAAAGTTGGAGAGTCTGAGGACTATGAATTCACTCAAATTCAGTCTCTATCAGACAGTGACTCTGAAAGCAATCAGGATGAAAAATGGGTTAAAGTGAGTACCACAAAGAGCTCCATTTCAAAGCACCCAAAGAAAAGACTCATCAAGAGACGTAGAGTACAGAACACAAGATTGCACACAAACAGTAGAACCACAATAGAAAGTTCCTATACAGAATCACCAACCCCTTCAAGGAGGAAGAGGATTGCAAGCGTTCATACAAGTACTGCTTCTTTAAAAAGACAATCTAAGAAATCTTCCCAACCCAAGTTCATACAATTGCTTTTTCAGGGCCTAAAACAGGCATGCCAAACAGCACATCGAATTATAGGTTTTGTTGGACAGAAGCCTGAGGACAGGATAATGGCAGATAGTTTGCCGTCAAGTAAAACCCACCATGCGAAACAAAAAGCCAGGGGAGGTAACAAAAGTGACAGGATGCCTGTTGGCAAGCAGAGCCCTAAAAGCACAGACACTAAGCAGGAGTACATACTGGCAGGGGTAACAGATCAATGCAATTCACCTCTAGGGCCAACACGAGAGAGCTCTTTCCGATCCAGCCCTCTCCCAATGCCCCAGCCCATAGTTCCCCAATTAGACATTGTTCTGGAGACTACCTCAGTCCCACCACAACCTTTGGATGCAGTTCAAAATGACAATAATAGCAGAACCGAGAGGAGATTCTGCAGGAATGAAATCAGCCGGGGATCTAAGGACTTGTCCCAAACAGGAACCAGAGCTCAGGCTCGAGGGAGAATCCCATCTACTCATCCCACGAACAGAAGCTCGCCCTGGGATGAGAAACTCACCCACAAGGAGCGAAGCCACCGCGGCTCCGGTAGAGAGAGAGTGTCCCGGAATTCCTCCGAGAGGAACTGGCAGAGTCTCTCTGACAAGAGCCAACACTTTCCCTCTGAGAGGAGCCAGTGCAGTCCCTCGGAGAGAACCCTTCGCAGTCTCTCGGAGAGGAACCACCGCAGTCGCTGTCGACGAAACCACCGCAGCCCCTCCGAGAGGACCCTGCAAAGTCTCTCGGAAAGGGGCCATCACAGTCCCTTGGAGGGGAGACGAGGCGCTGCCGCTGAGAAGAGACGTCCCCGAGAAGGGCTCCATCGGAGCCGCTTCACGGAGTGGAGCCCGCGCTGTCCCTCAGAGAGGAGCCACCTCAGTTCCTCAGAGAGGAGACACCGCAGTCCCTCGGAGCCCAGCCTCAGCAGTCCGGCCTCTGAGAGGAGGAGAAACTGCAGCTGCGCGGGGAGGACCCGGCCCGGCGCCTGCGAGAGAGGCTACCACAGTCCCCGCTCGGAGCGGAGCCGGCACAGCCATTCGGAGAGGAGCTGGTACAGTCACTCCGAGAGGAGCCAAAGCTGCCCCACTGAGAAAGTCCCCCATAGTCCTCCCAAAGAGAGGCTCCAACACAGTTCACCTAAGCGGAGGCCCAGGCACGGGGTATCGAAAGATGTCAGGAGTTGCTCCAATACGCCTCCAAGAAACCACACCAAAAAACCTCAAAGCAGAGAAAGTTTGGAGGCCTGAAGCATGGAGATGGGGAGAGATGGACCCTGTTATTCATGGTCTCAAGTTCCACTCACCCGCCCTTTCCTGTTCCCATTCCTGCACCCTCAGCATGGAGGGCTCCTACTCTCTCTGCCTGGTGTGGAGGGAAGGCAAGAATGGCCTGTCATTTCTTTAAGATCAATAAAGAGGCAATAATTGATATCTTATGTGCCTTTAGAAGACCACTTATGGGGTGGGCGGAGAAGGGACGGTCTCAAGGTGTGGTGCAAAGTAGAGGGGGTGGGGAGGTCAAGACCCCAAACCCCGCCCTCTTCCCCGCCCACAGCCCACTCGGGCCACGCCCACATGGGGGCGGAGTCTCCGTGGGCTCTGGGGGAGGCTTGTCACGTGACTCTATTCGGACCACAGCCCCCCTCGGAAGGCACTAGGCGGAAGTAGATGTTCGGAGCAGGACTAGGCGGCGCCAAGTCCACATCCGGGAGAAGCGGGGAGAGCGGAAGTGGCGTTGGTCTGGCCGGAGCCCTTGGGTGAAACAGTTAGGCGTGGAGAGGGAGTGATGTCTTCCAGACTCGGTGCAGTCTCCGCCGTGAGTTTCTTTGGTTTGACCGTGATGCGTTAGAGCCGGCACTTGCCGCCCCTCGTTTTTTGTCTCTGATAAGGCTCCGAGTTGGTTTTCTCAGAGCCCCTCGCAGGCCCCACCCTTCTAGATCAGAACCACCCACCCCCCATTATTTATCGACAAACAACCGCCCCCCCCACTTCTTGCTGCCTGGCCCCCACGGCCTAGGACTCAGTCCCTCCACAGATTGCCATTCGTTTCTGTCACCGTTGTGTCCCCGAGGCCGCCCAGGTCCGTTGTCTCCTCCTCTCGGCCCCCCGCCCCCCTTTTCGAGAGCCTGCATCCGGGATGAGGCTTGGAGAATGGAGGAAGAGGGAGGCTCTGACAGTGTCCCCGCTCGGGGTGGCACTCTGTGCCCCAGGAGAGGGTGGCCCCGGGAGAGCGGTGCGTGCCCGCTAGGCACGGGGCGGGGGCGTGGTGGAGGTGGGGGCGTCGTCTCTCGGCAGGTGCAGACGTGCCCAGCCCTCACAGATGTGCTTGTGGCTTGCTAGACTCCGGGACCCACATCCTTTAAGCAGCAGAGGAGCGCGAGGATCGTGGGCGCCAAGAAGTAAGTGAGGCTGCTTTCTCAGGTCCTTTTTATCACCGTGTCCCGTGTGGTGTGTCTGTCCTCTCCCCGGCTGTCAAAACCGTCAGCCACGCAGTAGCTTTTGAGCCCTAGAAATGTGGCCAGTGCAGCTGGGGGTGGGGGGAACCGAATTCTTCATTGAATTTTAATGAACTGTAAGTTGCCACCTGTGGCTACTGGCTATTGGATTGGACAGTGAAGGTCTAAACATAGTGGTGGGGGAGGAAGGAAAACATGTCTGCTTCGTAATGGAAATGGAAGGTGGGACTCGGGTCAGCCTTGCCTGTGTGCAGACCTCCAGTTTGTGGTCATAAATTCATCGATGAAGTTGGGAAGGACAATAAAAAATGGCCGGAAGAAATCCTTTTATTTCCAAATTTCTTGACTGCGATTTTGGTTTATGATTTTGCATATCGACTGCGGTAAATTTTTTCCAGGGCTAATTATAAGAAAGAAAAGATGCTCATTAACTGAAAATCCTGGTGGACTCATTTATTCAAATAACGTTTGTGAAGTGTCTGCTGTGTCCAGCTGCGTATGGTAGGGTGGGCATACAGACGTGAAAACAGAACAAGCTGTCTAAAGGAGGGGGAGGGATAAGCCAGTAGATCAGCCCCCTACTGCGTGCCGTGTCAATGTCTTTAGGGGAGTTTTATAGCATCTTTGGGAAGGAGAAGGGGGGTCAGACTGAGCAAGCCGCACCTAAGCAGGAGCTGGGAAGTAAGAAATGATGCATTTCACCAAGAGAAAGGATTCTTCAGAAGAACAATGTGTGAGCAGCTGAAAGAAGTTGATCAAGTAGTCTTTTTGTGTGACTGGCGTGGGGGATGAAGTGATTTTGCAAGATCATTTAGCCACGTTAGCAGGGGCCACATCATAAGCACCATGTATGGTACAGTGTTGGGATTTTATCCTGGAAAAAATTTTTTTCTCCTTTTCCCCACATTAGTTGAAGGGCTCTGTTTTTTACTGTCGAATTCATTTTTAAGTACATCTTTCCAAGAACTTCTAGAAATACCTTTATATATAAAGAAAAGAGGTGTATTTGGCACATGATTCTGAAGGTTGGACAATCCAAACAGCATGGTGCTGGTGTCTTGTGAGAATCCTTGGTTTGCAACACAACCAGTTTAAGAAGGACAAGGGGCAGTGTGCACCTACCGGGTCACGTGGAGCTCTAGCAACTGGGCAGCAGGAGCATGGTGTTGCCATTTGGTGAGGCACTGGCAAATGCCTCGTGTGGTGCTGAGGATCACTGACTAGGGACAACAAGTGTGCCTCCCGTGAGGGTTTTACATGAGGGGATGACATAACTAGATGTTGGTGTCTCTGTTCACTCTGACAGCGTTATCAAGGATGGGTTTGGGAGAGTAGTAGAAATAGGGTTCCGAGATGATTACAGTAACCTAAGAGGAAAAATGAAGAATGTGTAGCCTGCGGAGCTGTTCCCAGTGTGTTTCAATAGATTGTGATAACTAAGGGTGTATGAGGTGAGGGAAGTTGAGGTGTCTGGATTTCTGGCTTTGGCAACCCGGTGGAGATTGGAGTCGTTGGCGTCACTAGGACTTTCTGAATGAGGAGCAACATTTGGAGCAAACATAGATGGGTTTGGGCCTTGGCAGGGCTGGTCTGAAATAGAGAGGTGGGAATCGTGAACTGTGGAAAGTACGAGGAAGTACAATGTTTTCCTCTAGAATGTATTTGTTGGATTTTCTAGGGAAAGTGGTTAAGCACTGTTTCTCAGTGTACACCAGTGGTGGGATGTGATACTGGAAAAGAGAGGAGGAAGGAGCCATGGAGAACCTGTAGGATTAGGTAGAATTAGAGAAATTTACAGAGGACATTGGAAGGAACTGAAATCTCTCATAATGAAATCTGAAGTTTCATTTTATCTCTGTAATCAAAAGGATGATTCCACATTGTAAAGTCTGATAGTCAACTTTTTCTTGTTACATTACTGGGAAGGGAAGTTTGTGACTAACCTGTTAACCGATAATTGTATGTAATGAGTTGATAAGTGATAGCATGAAATACTCAAATTGATTTTGTTGAATCCTTTAAAAGTTAAAGAGGGGACAATATTTTAAAATTAAAAAAAAAAATACAGAGGAGCTCATGTTGCTGTGTTGTGGGTAAAGCTGCCACCAGCAGTGCTGTCATTCTCTGTGGGAATCTGTACGAGTCTCAGCTGCTCATTTTTTGATTCAGCTTCTTGCCAAAGGCCCAGGAAAGCAGTAGAAGATGACCCAAGTAGTGGGAGACCTGCAAAAAACTCCTGGCTCCTGACTTTGTCCTTGTTTAACTCTGATCGCTGCAGCCATCTGGGGAGTAAACCAGCAGATGGAATCTCTCTCTCTCTCTTTCTTTCTCCTCCTGCCTTCCTCTTTGTAGTTCTGACTTTCAAATAACAAAAATAAATCTTAAAAGTAAATAAATGAAAGATCTGTAGGGAGGGATTTCTAGATGATGTGAGCTTCATCTCCACGGTGTTAGTCATGTGAATTATATTCCTGTTGATTTCTTTCTCTGCTTGTTGATATCTCTGAGTTCTTCCCTGATAGTAAAGAAACTCCTGTGCAGAGGAGTTACCTGGAACCTGACCAAGGTCTGTTAGTACTATCGGGTCTTCCCTTAGAGAAATTGTTGCCATGGTTTGGAGTGGTGGGTTTTAGCCCCAGAGAACTGCCAATTCCCATTAAAATTTTTATACCTTTATTGAGGTATAATTAAAGTATATTAGACTGCACCGATGTAAAGTGTGCACTGTGACCAGCTTTGTCATGTCGATACACCTGTGAATCCGTTACCACAAAGAGATGACAAACATTTCCATGTGGCCCCGAAGTTTTTTCTCATCCCTTTACAGTCCATTCTTCTCTCTATTCTTGCCCAGGCGCTACCAACCTGTTTTCTGTCATTATACACCAGTTTGCCTGTTCTAGGTTTGATGTAAGAGGAATCACACCATGTGTTCTGTTTCTTGCATGATTTCTTTCATTTAGAGTATTAATTTGAAGATGATGATGAGTAGTTTTTAATGCTGGGTAGAATTATGTTATGAATATGTTGTAATTTGTTTAGCTATCCTTGATGGGTAGATTATTTTCAATTTTATGGTGTTACACTGAGGCTGATATGAACATTCATTTACAAGTCTTTTATAATAAGACAAATGTTTTTATTTCATAAAACCTAAATAGAATTTATTGTCTTAGGTTAGTTGAATTGTACAGCAACAGTATGTTTAATTGTTAAAGAAGCTGTTTTCCAAAGTGGATTTATTCTGCGTATTTTATCTGATTTAGTGAATGTATGGTCAGTTTTTATAAACTTATCATTAATGATGTTGAGTATCTCTTTATGTGTGTATTGACTATCACGTATCTTCATTTTTGAAGTGTGTATTTTTAGCTTTGACCCATTTTAAAAATACCATTTTCTTAGAACTCTTCCATCTGCTAACTCTCTCCCAAGTGGCCATAATAGCTCGTAAAATTGAGGCAGTCTAAAGACAGAAACTGCAAGTTTTCTTCTGGGTCTTTTACATTGGTGGCAGGGGTTCAAAACCTTGGGCCATCATCCACTGCTTTTCCCATGCCATTAGCAGAGAGCTGGATGGGAACAGCTGGGGCATGAACTGGTACCCATATGGCATGCTCATGCTGCAGGCGGCAGTTTTATATGCTATGCCACGGTGCTGGCTCTGCTTTTCAACTTCTTAGTAGTTTTTTTTTGTTTGTTTTTTAAGATTTACTTATTTTTATTTGAAAGACAGTAATACAGAGAAAGAACTTCCATCTGGTGGGTCACTCCACGATAGGCTACAACAGCCAGAATTATGCCAGTTTGAAATCAGGAGTCAGGAGCTTCTTCCTGGTCTCCCAGGTGGTTGCAGGACCACCGTGGTTGCACTTGGACCGTCTTCCACTATTTTCCCAGATACGTTAACAGGAGCCGAATTAGAAGTGGATCAGCCAGAACTTGAACCGGCACACATATTGGATGCTGGTGCCACTATGTTAAAGTGCCAGCCTCCTTAGTAGTATCTTTTAAAGAATAGCTCTTTAATTTGTCCTTCAAAGGTAACTATTTTACCACTATTTTACCACTTTTTCTTTTTGTGTTTGTGCTTTTAATGTATTTAAGAACACATTGCCTCCTCTAATTATAAAGGTTTTTGTTTTGTTTTTGTTTTTCTTATTTTCTAGAAGTTTTATAGGTTTTAGATTTAGGTCTGTGATTTATTTAGAGATTTTTTTGGGAGGCTGGTGTATGGTAAAATTCAGTATGTGTTTAATTTATACCTTACTAGGTAGGACACAAAGAGTAGTTATTCCTCACTAAGGTATTGAAGACTTCTCTGCACACTCCTAAAACTGTTCTGCACCTCAATTGTTGACATATGCCTTGTTAGAGTTATAAGCCTGTTTTGACTATCCTAAAATCCGCCAGGTTCAGCATAATTATGCTTCAACACTATAAACTGCTAAATACTAAAATGAAAATAGACACGAGACAGCTGAATAGTACCCTATAGCCATTTTAAGGTGTATAGAAGCCGGTAGTATATAAATTAAAATTGAAATGTCATTGAAGTAGTCACAGGATGTGGTTGAGAACTTGCATTTTTTTTAATACCATGTCAATTAATTCCATAATGTTGTAAATTGTTGTTGATGCTATGTTGTGGCTTTTAATTGATTGGGATGATATTCTGCCAACTCTGCCTTCAGACCAGAGATGGTCTCCCCAAGAAACCATTGAATTTATCTGGGCAATAAGATGTTGGACTTTATGCTTGGTATGCACTTGCAATGAAAGAATCTTGACTGAATTTGAACTGTAATACTGCAACAAGGTGGAGGAATCCACCATGGGGGAGGGCATGGGGAGGTGTTGGGGGAATCCCAGAGCCTATGAAACTGTGTCACATAATGCAATGTAATTAATAAAAAATATATAATAAATAAATAAACCTTTAATAAGACTAAAGCATTAAAAAAAAATTCAGTATGTGTTTAATTTATAGATCCAGCTGTTGAAAAGGCTTTACTTTCCTCATTGAAGTGCCTTGGCAGCTTTGTCAAAAATCAATCGAGAGGTTGGAGTTGTGGCACCATGGATTAACCTTAGGGTTAGGGTTATATGTGAGTGCCCATTCAGGCCCAACTGCTGCATTTTTTTCAAAGATTTATTCTTATTGGAAAGGGAGATATACAATAAAAAAAAAAAGGAGATACAGAAAGATCTTCTGTCCACTGGTTCACTCCCCCAAGTAGCTGCAGTGACCAGAACTGAGCTGATTTGAAGCCAGGACCTCTTCCTGGTCTCCCATGTGGATGCAGGGTCATAAAGCTTTGGGCCATTTTCTATTGCTTTCCCAGACCAAAAACAGGGAGCCGGAGGAGAAATGGAGCAGCTGGGACATGAGCTGGTGCCCTCACATATGGGATCCCGGTGCATGCAAGGATTTGGCCACTAGGCTGTTGTGCCCGGCCCCAGCTGCTAAATTTCTTGTTCAGCTCCCTGCTAATGTACCTAGGAAACCAGCAGAAGATGGTCCAAGACCCGGGGGCCTCTGCCAACCCTGGCTGTTGCAGCCATTTGGGAAGTGAACCAACTAGCCAGTGGAAGCTGTCTTTGTGTGTAATTCTGCCTTTCAAAGAAATAAATAATTTTTCAAAGAAATAAATGATTTTTTTTTTTTTTTTACAAAATCAGTTCTGGTCCAGTGTCCTACCAAAGCAGACCCTGAGAGGTGGCAGGTGGTTGAGTCACAGTCACTCACTTGGGGGCCATCCACATGGCTTTGTGGGCATTTGGGGAGTGAACCAGTGATCTCTGCCTATTTCTTACATTTTCTCTGCTTTCCAAATGAAAAATTAAAAAATAAATCAATATTTATATCTGTTTCTGAACTTCCCATTTTCTGTACCTGTGATGTTAGAGTCTTGAAATCAGATAAGGTAAGTCCTCTGATTGTGGTGTGCTTACCAAAAGTCTTTGGATTCTTTTTAATTCTTTTAAAAGGTTTATTTGTTTTTATTTTTTAAATTGTTATTTTATTTTGATAATCTTTACATAGTTGGTTAGGGCACAAAGGGTCAAGGGCTACAGGAAAGTGGGTAAGACTATTGTTCCCACATTCTCTCTCTCTTTTTTTTTAATCTGTATCTGGGATGAGGGGGGAGATAAAGGGAGACACCCCACCCAACCTCCTACCCATCCCAGGGTCCCCAACGTGGGGCATGCTCCAAGGGCACTGCTCAAGTGGTTTTGATAGTTCAACAGTTCTGATTTGCTGCCAATCTCACCATTCCAAGCACGATGAAATGTTTCTAGAATCCACTGACTGACATTGACCACCTTAGAGTCTCTGTTGCCCAGACTTTCACTGCCAACACATGGCTGGGGTAGTTGATCAATTTGTTCTGTCCTCCATCCTCTGTTGTGGTACCAGGTGTCCTCTGCAGGTTTCGACGGACTGCCATATCTTCCATGTGCTCCTGGATATGCTGTCCACTGCTCCGTCTGAGTCTCTGAGGAGGCTGAGCTTTGACACCTGCACTCCATGGTCAGACCATTGAACCTGAACTTCTCTTCATGGTTGGGGTTCTGAGATGAGCAGTTCAGTTGGAGGGATCCCCAAAGAAACTTCATTTGAGGTGATTCCAGACCTGATTTTTGTGTTTGCATTCCAGTACAGGGTCTGGCACAGTCCGTCGCCCCAGTCAGCTTATGCATATGCTGGTGGTTGCAATTGCTGGGTCAGTTCTGTTTCCAACCCTGTCTTCCACTGGAACCAATGGGTGTTGCAGTCCAGCCTGATTCTACTCAGCACACACTCGGCCCTCACATAAACCAGTGGGAGCTGCAGCCTAGTCAGAACGACCCACAGTAACCCCCACCAGGCCCGCCCCCTGTCCTGGTTTGCCAGTATGTGCAGCAGACTAGTCCAGTCTGTCCCACATACCATACAGCTCTCATACATGTCGGTGGGCATTGAAGCCTAGTTTAACCTAGCCAGGCCCACTATCCAGCCCACACACATGGTGGTGGGTGCATTTCTGTCCAACCACGTCTGCCCCAGTCCTGGTTTTCATGCTCTCCTGTGAGAGTGGTAACCCAAGAGGGAGGTGCCCACTATTTCCCTATTGGACCCATTCCCACTCCCAGATCATGCACTCTCCAGGTGGTTCTGCAGATTAACTTGACAGAATTAGCCCCCAGTACCAGTATCTGCCAGTTGATACTGCAGCAAAGCCCAACCAGCCCTCACCCACTCTGATTTGTTTGCACCAGTTGGAACAGTTAGCTGAACCTGGCTTTTCCCTGATCTAGTTCACATGAGGCCCACAGGTGTTGTAGCTCTGTCCAATCTGGTCTGCCCCCATCCCAACTCACACTCTCCAGTGGGAGTGGTGGTGCAGCAGGGGAGCCCTACACATTCCCCTTGCCAGCTTTGCCCATTCCCCGCCTGGTTCTCACGTGTGCTAATTGGGTACTGCAGCCCAGTCTGGCATGGCTCACCGCGCCTTGGCATTTGCCAGTGGGTGTGGTAACCTGGCCCAGCCCAGCCCACCCCCAATTTCAGCTCACACTGGTGGGGGTTAAAGCCTAGCCCAGCCCAACCAGCACCCAGGCCCAGCTGTGATGTGTACTGGTATGTTATATGACTGAACTCAGCCTGACCCACACTCCATTCTGGTACTCATTCACCAGTGGGTGATATGAACTGCTTCAGCCTGGTCCGCCCCTGACCTATGCTAAATGTATGCTGGTGGATACCATTCCCTGGCCTGGTCTGGGCTGTTTGCTATCATGGTTCTTGTGCTGACCTGCAGGGACTGTGTCCCGACAGAATTTCCCAAGCCCTCCATCAGAATCTCTCACAATGTCAGATCTCATGCACACCAGTGGGTCCATGAGCCACCCTACTTAGTCCACCTCCTGTCCTGGCAGGAACAGTGGCCTTTCTTGACTGGCCTTCAGCCCATTCCGGTTGGATATTTCAACCCAGCCAAGACTTGTCCATATCCAGACTCAGCTCACATATGGCTCAGTAGAGGCAGAGACCTAGCCTGGTCCATTTTATATCTACCCTGGTCCTCCAGAGCACCAGTTGGTGCTCCCAGTCCCAATCCACACTTGTGCCGAGGGACACTGCAACCATATCCAGACCAGAACATAGCTCCCACTCCGGCTCCTGCACTCACCAGTGGGAACCCCATCCCAGCCAGGGTGTCCACTTAACTCCCCAGTCAGGCCTGTTCCCAGCCATAGATTGTGTGTGTGCCAGTGGTTGCTCTGACCCAGCTTGGCATAGCCCCTCACCTCTCTTGGCCTTTGCCTTAGATACTATAACCTGGCATCCCTGGCTCATGCAAACCAGTAGGTGTAACAGCCTAGCTCTGCATGACCTGTGCTTCAGTGGTTTCTGTTTTTGCTGGTGAATTAAGGTTTGCTTGGCCCTGCCCAGTCTGCCCACTTCCATAACCAACCCACACATTAGCCAACAGTTGGAGCTACTTTGCCCAGCTTGTCCAACCCCAGGCTTGGACCATGTGATCATCAGTGAGAGTTATGACCCACTAGGGGAGTTTCCCAAGTTCCCTCACTTGACCCACTCCCATACTCAGATCTCATACATGCCAGTGGGTGTTAGTTTGCCCATCCATCTTGGCCTTGTGTGAGCTGGTGAATATTGCAGCTCGGCCTGCCCCACACCCTATTTTAGGATGCACATGCGGGTGCTGCAGCCTGGATCTGCCCAGACTGCTCTCAATCCCTGTACCCATGAATGATGTTAGGTTCCATGGTCACACCTAGCTCAGCCCATCACCACGCCAACTCCTGAGCTAACCAGTGGGACTTGTATTCCACAGGATTGGGCCCACACATTCCCCACAGAATCTACCCTGAGACCTGATTCTCTTGTGTGCTGGTTAGTATCATGGCCCTGCCTAATGTCACCTGTCCTCTGTTCCGTTGTTCTGTCAGGTACTAGGATCTAGCCCTGCTAGACAGGCCCCTAGCCCCGGTGTTAGCATTGGACTGGCATGTGGTGGTCAGCATTGTTTGGTGGTAACAAGTCCTACACAGCACTCACATGTAGGCTGGTGTATCAATCTGACCCATACAGATCATTCAGCCTCTCCCCTCCAAACCACCAGGTCTCAGCACCCTTGCTTACCTTCAAGTAAAGTGATCCTGTCGTTGGGAGTCCATCATATTGATTCCTTACCAACACACACACACTGGCCACATTCATGGACGTACCTAGGCAGCTATTCCACAACTCCCAAGAGCCCAGAGCACACCATTGAGTGGATAGCGGGTGGAGCCGGGCGCCAGTAGACGCACCAGCTGCGCCAAATCCCAGACTCGCTCACCACGTGTCAGCAATGGCTGTGGCCAGGGCCCAAAGCATTGAGTCTGACCGGGTTTGGGTGCATGGCGGAAGTCCTTTCTACCCAGGACCCAAGGTCACGCTCCCCTAGGTCTCTCCTGCACAGTGGTGGCGGTGGGTGAAGCCAGGGCCTGCCTTTGCTCCTAAAGGATTCCCCTCCCAGTGTACTCACCATGAAGGGAGAAAAACCCTCTGGGCCCAGGCAAGCCCAGGACTGGTTCACTGCGTGGAAGTGGTGGCTGTAGCCAGGACCCAAACATTGAGCCTGACCTGGCTTAGGTGCTCCTAGCAGCCTGGCTCCCAGCAGCTGCGAGGCTGCTGAATGTTCTCTGCATCCAGACCCCGAGGTTGAACCAAGTTAACCAGGTCTCAGGTGGAGAGAGAGAAAAATGTAACATCCCCTTCTAAACTCCCAAACGGTCACAATGTCTGAAATTGGGCCAGTCTGAAACCAGGTACTTGGAGCTTCTGGGTATCACACATGGGTCCATGGGCCCATGAATGTGGACCATCTTCCACTGCTTTTCCAGACATATTAGTGATGAGCTGAATTTGAAGTTTAACAGCAGGAACTCAAAACTAGTGACCATGGGCCCGGCACGGTGGCCTGGTGGTTGAAGTCCTTGCCTCAAATGCACCAGGATCCCATATGGGTGCCGGTTGGTATCCCAGCAGGCCCACTTCCCATCCAGCTCCCTGCTTGTGGCCTAGGAAGGCAGTCGAGATGGCCCAAAGCCTTGGGACCCTGCACCTGTGAGGAAGACCTAGAGAAAGTTCCTGGCTCCTGGCTCTGGATCAGCACAGCACCGGCCATTGCAGTCACTTGGGGAGTGAATTATCGGATGGAAGTTATTTCTCTCTGTCTCTCCTCCTCTCTCTATATATCTGACTTTGCAATAAAAAAAAATCTTAAAAAAAAACCCTAGTGACCATATGGGATGCTGGCACCACAGGAGGAGGCTTAATCTACTATGCTACAGTGCAAGGAGAGACAGAGAGGAAGATCTTCCATCCATTGATTCACTCCCCAAGTGACCGCAATGGCCGATGCTAAGCCAATCCAAAGCCAGGAGCCTGGAACCTCCTCCAGTCTCCCACGCAGGAGCAGGGTCCCAAGGCTTTGGGCCATCCTCAATCGCTTTTCCAAGCCACAAGCAGGAAGCTGGATGGGAAGAGGGGCTCTCGGGATAGGAACTAGTGCCCATATGGGATCCCAGCATGTTCAAAGCGAGGACTTTAGTGGCTGGAACACTGCTGCAGGCCCAGTTGACATTTCTTGTCTGACTTCTTGACTGGGGGGAGCAGGTTGTTGCCTGGATATTGACCAGCTGTAACCCATGCTCCATAAACTTCTGGAGCAGGAGTTGAATTTTTTTTTAAGATTTATTTATTTTTATTGCAAAGTCAGATATATACAGAGAGGAGGAGAGACAGAGAGAAATATATTCCATCCAGTGATTCACTTCCCAAGTGACCACAATGGCCGGTGCTGCACCAGTCCGAAGCCAGGAGCCCAGATCCTTTTCCGGGTCTCCCACGCAGGTGCAGGGTCCCAAAGCTTTGGGCTGTCCTCAACTGCTTTTCCAGGCTACAAGCAGGGAGCTGGATGGGAAGTGGGCCTGCTGGGATACCAACCGGCACCCATATGGCATCCTGGCACGTTCAAGGAGAGGACTTTAGCTGCTAGGCCATGGCACCGGGCCCAGGAGTTGAATTTCTTTTAAGACCTCTGGTTTTATGGATTATTGTCTTTTTATGGGTAGTCCACCCTTTGTCTTAAACTTGAAGCATTGGTCATGAGGATGCTGGGGTTAGCATCTGTGATGCCATTGAGTATGAGGGGTAGGAAGCCATGAGGGTTGGTTGAGGGTCTAGGATCTGTAACAAGGTTGGGGTTAGAGTCTGCATGCCAGGGTGGCTGAGAAATAAATGCTGGTCATGGAGACTCCACAGCAGTCATGAAGTCTTGGGTCCTAATAGAGCATGAAACCTGAACATATGGGCCCTCACCCATTTTACTTCATATTTGCAAAACAAATCCAATTGAAGAATACTGTTGCAATTTAGTGACTCATTCCTGGGCCCTGTCTCCTGATCATTTAACTTATGTAAAGGCCAAATAATATTTTAAAAAGAAGAAGTTTTCCTTTTTAAGCTATCAACATAAATTTTTCCCAGTTGCTTAAAATGAATCCCAGGAGAGAGTCCCTGAAGACACTTGGGGTATTTTTCTCGCTGGGTCTTTTAGTGGAGATTGTGATCTATTGTGAAAGGTTCAGGGGTTGGGTGTAATATCTGCAACCAGGGGTGGGCCTGTGAGAATGCAAGTGCTACTGGTACTTATCCACCTGCAGGTGCAAGCAGCAGGGAGGAAAGACACACAAGAGATCAGAGAGGGAAAAGGCTCGCTCAAAGGAGGGCAGACCACAAAGATGCCCCTGTGGACTCCCTCGCAGTATGGAATTGTTGTGCAGGAACCCTTTGAATCTGCACAGTGGAGGCAGGTCCCACCCACCCGCTGCTGATGCAGAGGTGTGAGTTGATGTCCTGGGCAGGCGAGACTATAGAATAAAGAGATGAAGGCTGGAAGGAGTTCTCAGAAAGGAATATACCAAGACCAAAAATTGCAGTTCCTGGAGTCAGTCAGTTTCACTCAGTTCTACCAGAGACTGGGGATGAGAGGCAACCTATCTAACACCTGCCAGAGAGATTAGGAGCTGTCGTGGATGTGGTAGGCTGCTCATACCAAGACCCTGCCATCCCAGGCGTGTCATTTGAACCTGTCCCATGTTGGGATTTGTAAAGATTGCTCAAACTGGAAAAACAAAAATAAAACTGCAACCAAGCAAGAAAAAAACAGACCCAGAGGAGTCAGAGGGGAGCAAGATGGAGCTAAGCAGAGAGGAGAAACCCCTGAGTGGAAGGGATGGGGGCGCTGGGAGAGCAAAGGAGAGCTCACCTGTTGCAGAGACCCTGAAGCAAAGGTGCAGGTGTCCATCAGTCCTCCCACTGATCTGGGCCCACCAGAGTTGCCAGATACGTTACCAATCCTAGGTTCTTCGGCTCAGGTGCAAGTAGAAATTGACAGGAGGCCAACACACAATTCAGATAACATTTACTGGGGCTTAATGCTCAGACACAATGGAGAAAGCACGGTGGAAGGAGGTTCTGCTGCTTGGCTTTCCAGTGGCAGTGGAACAGGTACTTTTTGCTTGGTGTACTCATCACTTCCATCTCCACCCAACATGGGGTTCTGGCTCATCCCCTTCAGCACATGACATTGTGGGGTGTTTTTGTTTTGTCATCTCCATTCTACTATTGAACTTTTTTTTTTTTTAAGAGTCATTTATTTTTGTTGGAAAGGAAGATTTACAAAGAAAAGGAGAGATAAAGATCTTCCTTCTGCTGGTTCATTCCCCATGTGGCCATAATGGCCAGAGCTAAGCCAATTCAAAGCCAGGAGCCAGTAGTTTCTTTCTTTTTTTTTTTTTTTTAAAGATTTATTTATTTGATTACAAAGTCAGATATACAGAGAGGAGGAGAGACAGAGAGGAAGATCTTCCATCCGATGATTCACTCCCCAACCGAGCTGCAACGGGCCGGTGCACGCCGATCCGAAGCCGGGAACCAGGAACCTCTTTCGGGTCTCCCACGCTGGTGCAGGGTCCCAATGCATTGGGCCATCCTCGACTGCTTTCCCAGGCCACAAGCAGGGAGCTGGATGGGAAGTGGAGCTGCCAATGTAAGAACCGGCGCCCATATGGGATCCCGGGGCATTCAAGGCGAGGACTTTAGCCGCTAGGCCAAACCGCCGGGCCCAGGAGCCAGTAGTTTCTTCTGGATCTCCCACATAGGTACAGAGTCCCAAGGCTTTGGGCCATCTTCTACTGCTTTCCCAGGCCACAAGCAGGGAGCTGGGTGGGAAATGGAACAGCTAGGACATGAACTGGTGCCCATGTGGGATTATGGCGCTTGAAGGGGGTGAATTAGCTAATTGAGTCATTGTGGTGGGCCCTCCTATTGGCCCTACTGTTGAACTGTATTTCAGATATATTTTTCAGTTCTGAAGTCTCATTTATTTTTTTTAAATGGTTTCTGCTTCTTTGCTAATAAGTTTTACCTTTTTCTTCATTTCGTTTGTGTTTCCTTTTTTTTCCTTTAAAGATATGTTTATTTTAAAGTCAAGAGCTTTCCAGGTGGCAGGGTGTGGGAGGTGGGGGACAATGAAATTTCATCTGCTGGTTTATTCTCCAGATGGCTGCAGTAGCCAGCTGAACAAGGCTAAAGCCAGGATCCAGGAGCTTAATCTGGTCTCTTGTGTGGGTGGCAGGGGCCCAAACATTAGATCCACCATCTGCTGCTTTTCCCAGGATGTAAGTAGGGAGCTGGAACAGAAGTGGAGCAGCTGGAACATGAGCTGGGGCCCTTTGGGGACAGTGGCACCTCAGGCCGTGGCTCTTCCTACCATGTCACACAATGCAGGCGCCACATCTACTCTCCTTTATATGTGTTTTACTGTTTAAAGGGTTTGATAATTCCAGCATCTATCTCGTCTTGTTTTTGACGTCTGTTCATTATCTGGTCCTTTCAGAATTGCTCACATTTCTCTGCTTCTTTGTATGTTGCATACTTTTGTAAGTTAACCTTAGCACTGTAGATATTATTGATGTAGATTTGGGGTTTTCTTACTTTTGGGAATGTTGCTGATTTTATTTTAGGAGACAGCTCACTTAAGTTTGGAGTGTGAATTATGTCTTGCTTTCTTAGGGCACTGTTTCGAAAGCTTGGTTATTGTTGTGTTCTTTTTGTCTTTGCTGGATAATTTGGGTTGTCTAGCATGTAACTCAAAGGGTGTTCTAATCATGTTTCTTTTTTGTTTTGTTTTGTTTTGTTTTTTGGTTTTTTGGGTTTTTTTGTTTTTTGTTTTTGGTTTGTTGTTTTTTTGGTTTTTTTGTGGCTATTTTTTTTATTGATTACATTGCATTATGTGACACAGTTTTATAGGCACTGGGATTCCCTCCCAACCCCCCCATCTAATCATGTTTCTAATTATGTTTCAGTTCTCTGAGCTTTGGCTGTTCAGATTTTATTTGTTTTGAAAGTCTTTCCTGAAAGTCTTTGCCAGGCATTATACAATTTTCCTTCTTTCCCAGTCTCCTCCCTGGGAAGCCTTCACATTCTACCACACTCTGGCCCACAGAAACATCTTTTCCTGTTTGACAAGAAGGTGGGATTTGTATTGCAGTCTCAGCTGCCCATGCTGCTCTGCAAGAGGGATCCATTCATTGCAAAGTCACAAAAACACAAATGGGAAACTCACCCCACAGGTGTCGTTCCCCATGACTGCCCCCACACAATCCGCTTGTTTGCTTCTTAGAATCCCAGTTTTGTAGTTGCCATCAGCAGTAGGAATGGTCTGTAGTGACGTTGTGTACCATGCCAGAGCCAGGATTTCTCTGTGTTAGGTTGGTACCAGACCTCATGTAGAGAGCCAAAGGTCATTCTTCACTATTTGTGGCTTACTGACACCATCCGTCTCCACTATGTTTGTTCCATTCCCAAACCATCCCTTCCCTCTCAGAGGAAGCCATGTTAACAGATGTGATGTTTGTCCTTAGAAATTTATAACTCCTGGGCCCGGCGGTGTGGCCTAGCGGCTAAAGTCCTCACCTTGAATGTGCCAGGATGCCATATGGGTGCCGGTTGGTATCCCGGCAGCTCCACTTCCCATCTATCTCCCTGCTTGTGGCCTGGGAAGGCAGTCAAGGACAGTCCAAAGCTTTGGGATCCTGCACCTGCGTGGGAGACCCGGAGAAAGTTCCCGACTCCTGGTTTCGGATTGGCGCAGTTCCGGCTGTTGCGGTCACTTGGGGAGTGAATCATTGGACGAAGGATCTTCCTCTCTGTCTCTCCTCCTCTCTATATATCTGACTTTGTAATAAAAATAAATAAATCTTTAAAAAAATTTTTAAGTCCTTTTAACATAATACAGTTTTCCACATGCATTTGTTTTTAATGGGCTGAAATTGGGCTGAAATAGTGTTGTACTAGAGATCTTGTCCCATTTATGATTCCATTCAGTAGTATGGTTTTTAGTTATGTTTATGTCTTCAAGGGTAGAATTGGTTTGTCACGTCCAGCAGCTAACTGGTATTCCATTGTAGGTATCTACCACAGTTTATGTGTTTTCTTTTTTCTTCTTCTTTTTAAAATTATTTTTACTGGGAATGCAGAGACAAGTAGAAAGATCTTCCGTCTGCTGGTTCACTCCTCAACTGGCTGCAACAGCCAAAGCTGAGGCAATCCGAAGCCAGGAGCCAGAAGTTTCTTCCTGGTCTCCCACATGGTGCAGGATCCCAAGACTTTAGACCATCTTCTACTGCTTCCCCAAGCTTTTAGCAGGGAGCTGGATAGGAAGTGGAGCAACCAGGACATGAACCAGCCCCCAGTGCGATCCTGGCACTTGCAAGGGGAGGATTAACAAGTTGAGCCGTTGAGCCAAGCTCAGTTTGTGTTTTCTTCCTCTTTTTTTAAAGATTTATTTATTTTAATTGGAAAGTCAGATATACTGAGAGGAGGAGAGACAGAGAGAGGAAGATCTTCTGGCCATTCATCCGCTCCTCAAGCAGCAGCAATGGCTGGAACTGCACTGATTCGAAGCCAGCAGCCAGGAGCCTCTTCCTGTTCTCCCACCTGGGTGCAGGGTCTCAAAGCTTTGGGATCTCCTGCTTTCCCAGGCCACAAGCAGGGAGCTGGGTGGGGAAGTGGGGCTCGTAGGATTAGAACTGGTACCCATATGGGATCCCAGTGCAATCAAGGCAGCGAGGACTTTAGCCATAAGCTACTGTGCCTGGGCCCAGTTCATGTGTTTTCTTAAGCTGTTTTTTCCAGCACCCTATCTTACAAGCCAACTTCCATGTGTAGTTCTGAGCAGAGTAATATCTACTTCTGAAAGTATTATCTTTGCTCTGGGAACTTTTCTTCTCTACTACAAAACCTTACCTCTCTGCTGCAAAATGTTCTGGACAGCCCACCTCATTTCTTGTCTTTGCCATGGCAACAAGTTGTCTCTTCTCCCTTTGTTTGTTCTGCAATGTGGAGCATGTTCAGTTCAGCAGCCACAGTGATCCTGGTAAACTCTGAATCTAAAGCAAATATGTAGCTGGAAATTGGAAGTGCTGGGGATCCTGCTTTACTGCATCTTGAGCCAAGCAGAATGTGTGGTACTTTGTCGTCACTTGGTAATATTTGTTATTTGACACACCCACTGGTCTCAGATGTGGCAGCTTGAACCTAAGGACATACCAGAATTCTCTGACCAGCTTACCTTAGACAAAAGAGCATCCTTCCTCCAGCTGTGAAGTTGAAGTATTTTGTTACTTGGAGAAGACAGGGCGGCAGGGTTAAGGGATGAGGCGAGGGAGAAGGAAGATGGATCGGATTTGTTCCTGCAAACTATTCTTTCTCTCTGTGATCCCAGAGATACCTTTTAGTTACTGTTCCTTTTACAGAGAGATGGGAATGATTGGGCACACTTGGGCACAGATCTACAGACTTCTGAACTGTGGCAGAACACCCTCTTGCTTTGCCTCCTGGCTTTTCTCAGATAAATCTAATAAGGGCTTTGTATCTTGTCTACAAAGTGATCATTTATATGCATTGCTTACTTTTTCAGATTATAATGAAAGAATATTAACCATATGTTGGGATAGATCAGCCACTGTAATTGAGATTACAATCTACTTTCTGTTTTTATATAAGATTTCTTAGTTTTTTACATAGCTAACCAACTTGGTTATCGTCTTGTGGCAGATTGAATAGACCATTTTACTCTCGATTCACATTTGTGCTGTATATCTTTTGTGTTATGTTCGTAGCAGGACTCAGTGCTCCATAAAGGACAACAGTTTCCAGTATACTATCCCTCATGATGACTCCTTAAGTGGCTCTTCATCTGCCTCTTCCTGTGAACCAGTGAGTGATTTTCCAGCCTCATTCCGAAAATCCACTTACTGGATGAAGATGAGAAGGATCAAAGCGGCTGCTGCTTCTCACGTTGAAGGTATCAGTGTCCATCTCATTCCACAAGGGTGTTCTCTAAAGCCGAAAGTAACTGGTCCAAGTGGCTCAAGATGGAATAATTGCCACATGTGCTTCCCTTTGTGATTGTATTTAAAAATTGGAAAGCATTTGGGCAACACATTTAGTGAATTTCTTGAATGAATAAAATTCTGTTGCTCTTTCTCCTCAGGGGTCGTTAGCTTCAGTCTTCCTGTTTCAAAGTCTCTGAACTTCTTTCCAGTTCTTCTGGTTTAGCCTTCTGTTGGAGAATTTAGTGCCAGTGCAATGATTGTTCAGGATAGAATATTCTAGGTGGTCACTATGTCAAAGGTCTTAGGTAGACCTCTCTCTTGAGCTGCTCTGCTTTAGTGTTATCTTCAAGTCAAGATCAGGCTCAAATAAGGCCTATTGTTTAAAGGACCTTTTTATTTGTAGGTTGGGGAACAATCCAAAAGACAGTGGGAAGGTTAAGGCAGCCAGTGAGCCATTGGCAGCTGCTCCCCTGCAAATGTCACAGGGTTCTGGACAGAAAGCCTTGTGCTCCCTGGCTGCCATCTGTGCGTTTGCTATGAATGCTGTTTTAAAGGCAGACCCAAGGTTCATTTACAGAGTGTACCTACTCTCTTTTCCTTACGGTATTTTAGGTTCAGGAGCTGTAGCAGCCAAAGGGAAAAGGAAACCCAGGCAGGAGGAAGATGACGACTATCGGGAGTTTCCGCAGAAGAAGCATAAGCTTTATGGTAAGGGAGTAACTTTGCTGTTTCTTTTTGCCAGTGGGAGACTGGGTTTTATTCTTGGATGATGAAGAGGAAAGAGGCTTCAGGGAGAGCCCTTGAAAGGCTGCAGAGCCCTCAGGACCTGGAGGAGGCAGAAAATGGCCTCCTTTCCACCCTGTTTCACACTGTGAACATTCACGACTCACAGGAGTTGGTGCAGGGAGTGGGGTAGCAGGTATTGAGGAAAAGGGGAGGAAGGAGATTGTGGCTCTAGAGTGGGGTTATCAGAGGTTATCTCTTGGGCTTCAAGTTTCTGTCTTGAACTAGGGAGGAAGCAGCGGCCAAAAACTCAGCCTACTCCCAAACCGCAGCCTCGTCGCATTCGGAAGGAGCCGCCAGTTTACGCAGCAGGTATGCTCTTTGCCGGACACACTCGCTGGGATGTCATTCTCCTGCTGGGACTGGCTGTTGCCTCGAAGGAATGGAGTCCTAGAGAATTTCTTCAAGGAGGCCTGAGTTTAGAGGTCAGGCAGACATTTATTTTAATTTTGGCTCTTTGTTAACTTTCTGGCCTGCCTCAATTTTTTAAATTTTTGTTAGTGTCCATTTTCCTGCCTATACGTAGGGATAACAGAGGCAAGCAGAGTTGTGGGGAAAATTAAGTGAGATAAAAAACTTTTAGCATGGTGTTACATAGTTAAGAAACATTTAGCAAACTGGCTATTATATATCCCGTTGTTACATGCTGCTGTAAAAAGTGCTGTCCTTTTTTCTTTTCTTTCTTTCTTTTTTTTTGCGGGGGGGGGGGGGGAAGAGTTATAATATAGAAAGAAAAAGAAACAAAGAGAGAGAGAGATCTTTATCCACTGGCTCACTCCCTAAATGGTCCCAGTAGTGGATCTGGGCTAGTCTAAAACCAGAAGCCAGGAATAACTTCTGAGTCTCCCTTGTAGGTACAGAGGCCCAAGCACTTGGGCCACCTTTTGCTGCCTTCCCAGGCACATTAGCAGGGAGCTGGATCAGAAGTAGAGCAACTGGAACTTGAACTAGTGCCTATATGGGATGCTGGCGCTGCAGGTAGAGCTTACCTTGCTATGCTAGAGTGTCCTTCCCTGGCCAGTTCTTTGTAACTACTGGACTTTGGAATGGTTCTGCAGAGGAAATGAGTGGGAATTTCAGAAATATCTGAGGGGGAAAAAAAAACACTTTTAGAAGTTACCCACAGTAAAATCTCTTCATTATTGCTTACCAGATAAGGGTAAACCTTTTCTCTGATCCTTTTAAAGTTGTAGGATTATACTTTTGTTCTTGGAGGATGCTGCAGATGACTGAGTGTTCCCTTCTCTCCTTTGTAGGCAGTTTGGAAGAGCAGTGGTACTTGGAAATTGTGGATAAAGGCAGCGTTTCTTGTCCTACCTGCCAGGCAGTTGGGAGGAAGACTATAGAGGGTTTAAAGAAACACATGGAGAACTGTAAACAGGTTAGATGTTTTGGGGCATTTCACATCCATGTTCTGTTGGGTTATAGTGGGTAAATGGCAGCATGGTGCTATAGGGAAATAGGCTTGGATCTGAAAGTCTCAGGCATGAATTCTCACTTTGCCTCCCACTATCTGTGACGTTGAATTTTCTGTGTTGGACTTTAGTGTCCTCATTTGAGAAACGGTGAGGAAAGATGTAATGATCTGTGTAGTCCATGGGTTGATAGAGAAGTGATACATGCTGAGTGCCTAGGCCATTCCTTGGCGGCTGTGGGTATTCTGCTTCTCTCATATATGGCCCGACCTTGAGCAGAATGTTGCTTTCTTTTAGGAGATGTTTACTTGTCATCATTGTGGGAAACAGCTACGTTCGCTGGCAGGGATGAAGTATCACGTCATGGCAAATCATAATAGCTTGGTGAGAATATCTTTTGTTGTTTATGAGCCTTTGTGGTGTTGGGTGTCTGTTTAGGTGAGTATGATAGCTTGGTGCACATGGCTTAGGCTCTGGGACGTTGGGCCGATGTGAGTAAAAAGATCCTTTTGATAGAAGAGCTACACCATGAAACCTTTGTGGTGGATCCATAGGTTTTGTTAGTCCCAAAGGTTTATATCCTGGGAAGTGGAAGCTGAAAACTCTTACTTCCATTGTTTTCACTGTTGCCTGTCCTAGAGAAATTGAGGAGAGCCAACAGCCAGCTGCCTTGAACTTTCTTGGGCATCAGCTAAACTGTTAGTGTAATCCTTAATTCTCCATGATTTCTTCCCAGTGTGTCTCTTTTCCATGAATCACCTTCCTGTTTTCTTCTCTTGATTTCTAGCCCATTTTGAAAGCTGGTGATGAAATAGATGAGCCAAGTGAAAGGGAACGGCTCCGAACAGTTCTGAAGAGACTGGGAAAGCTCAGGTGCATGCGTGAGGTAAGAGCCCACATACAGAAGTACAAAATACAGGACAACGTCTTTAGTTTTTCATTTCTCCTTTTTTTCCCTGTGGGAACTACTCCTACTTATATGCTGTCTTAATGGCATAAAAATGGCTCCTGGTTTTTCAGGTATCTCAAATACATTAATGGTTTTTAATTTTATCAACTCCAAAAATTTATTTTTCTTTAGTTCAATGAGGTTTCCTTGCCACATTTTCTTTGGTGTGATGAAGAGGTTCCCAGTAACCTCACTGTTGATGTTGCTGGGTATTTAATAGTGGGGTAGGGCTGGATCACAGACCAAAGAAAAGCCCTTTACACAGGATAGGTGTATAATTGTAGTTAATCAAATGCTAACCACACTGATGGAATATCATACTTAGTCATGGACAGGACAGGCAGGAATAAGAAAGGATTGTGTTAGAGAGGAAACACAATGGGAAATGTTAGAGAGGGTCTTGTGATATCACAAGGTCTTTTTGTATTTTGTGGCAGACTGGAAATTTATATATTACAGAGCCAGCATTGTAGTGCATTAGGTTAAGTCACCACTTTTGATTCTGGCATCCCAAATCAGAGTGTTGATTCGAGTTCCAGCTACTTTGCTTCTAATTCAGCTCCCTGCTCCAGTGTCCATGAGAAAGCAGTGGAAGACGGTCTAAGTGCCCAGGCCCTTGTCACCCTCATGAGAGACTTGGATAGAATTCTATGTTCCTGATTTTGGCTTGTACAAGCCTCAGCTGTTGCCGCCATCTGGGGAGTGACCCAGCAGATGGTTGATCTCTTTCTCTGTCTCTGTCATTCTGCCTTTGAAATAAGTAAGAAAGAAAATCTTAAAAAGAAAGAGATGCTGGCTTTGTGGTATAATGGGTTAAACTGACTGCAACAGCAGCATCCCATATGGGCACTGGTTTGAATGTCAGCTGCTTTACTGAACACTCCAGCTCCCTGCTAATGTGCCTGGGAGGAGGTGACCCGAGAGCTTGTACCCTTCACCCATATGTGAGAGCTGAAGAAAGTTCCAGGTTTCTTGATTGGCCTGGTGCGGCCCTGGCCCTGTTGGCCTTTTAGAGAGCGAGCAGCATGTGGAAGGTCTTGGTCTTTCTCTCTCCCTCTCTCTCCTTTTCTTTCTGTCTGCCTTTCAGATAAATAAAGAGAAGAAAAATCTTTAAAATTTTTTTTTAAAAATTACAGATGAGGTAAAGAGATGTAAGATTCTAAAGGCTTCTTTTTCTGTGTTCAGAGTTGCTCCAGTAGCTTCACCAGCATCATGGGGTATCTATACCATGTCAGAAAATGTGGCAAAGGGGCTGCAGAACTGGAGAAGATGACCCTGAAATGTCACCACTGTGCAAAGCCGTACAGATCGAAGGCTGGCCTGGCATATCACCTGAGGTCAGAGCACGGGCCCGTGAGTACTGCCTGCCTCCTTCCTAGACTGTGTGTGGGGATGCATTCGTGGTGAGTGCTCACCCCTCTGCCAAACCAGGTACTTTTGGTTCCTTGCCTGTATCCTCCTCTCTTTAAAAAAATCCTTCATCACAATAGTTGTACATATTTATGGGCCACTGTGCAGCATTTTGACATGATATCCCCCTCAAATTTTCAAATGCTTTGCTTCTCTTTTCCTTGTTCTTTAGTTGATTTCTCCCTTTTGAATGTTATTAGGTTATGAAAGTCAAAGTTCAAAGTATATCCATGGAGAAGTAAACTCATGTATTTAAAACCAAAAGCTTCACCTTTAGCTAAAAATTTTGTTTGAATCTGTCTAACTGGTTCATCAATTCCATTCCCCACCTCGCCACCCGACTGTATTTTCTAGCCTTCCTGTCCTATTTGTGTGTTGTTTTTTTTTCAATAATCAGGTTTATGAACTATTATGTACATACAGTTGTATTTGCCTTTTCAATGTTCAGTATTGAGTTTTGATACATGTATATGGTCAGGTACTACTACTACCATTAAGACAGAGAAAAGGGTCTGGCACGATAGCCTAATGGCTAAAGTCCTCGCCTTGAACGCCCCGGGGTCCCATATGCATGCCAGTTCTAATCCCGGCAGCCCCACTTCTCATCTAGCTCCCTGCTTGTGGCCTGAGAAAGCAATCGAAGACAACCCGAGGCCTTGGGACCCTGTACCTGCATGAGAGACCAGGAAGAAGCTCCTGGCTTCGGATTGGCTCAGCTCTAGTTGTTGTGACCACTTGGGAAGTGAACCATTGGATGGAAGATCTTTCTGCCTCTCTGCCCCTCCTTCTCTCTGTATATCTGTCTTTCTAATAAAAAATAAATAAATATTGAAAAAAAAAAGGAGAGAAAAATTCTGTCCCTTTTCAAAATGCCTTGTGTTGGCACTTTCACTGTGTGGCAGTGTGTAATCTGCCACCTGTGATGCCAGCATCTCGTGTGAGCACTGGTTGAAGCCTAGCTGCTGTGCTGGTCATCCAGCTCTTTGCTAATACCCCGGAAAAGCAGCAGCAGATGACCCAAGTCCTTGGACCCTGCACTCCTGTGCAAGACCTGAGTGGAGTTCTAGGCTCCACTGTAAATAAGGGCCTGGTTCGGCCCCAGCCCTTGCAGCCATTTGGGGAGTGAACCAGCACATGGAAGATCTCTCTGTCTCTTCCTCTTTCTGTAACTGTCTTCCAAATAAATAGATGAGTCTTTTTCAAAGATCGCTTTGATGTCCTTTGTAGTTAGTTCTTATCACCCCGGCAGCCACTGATCTATTTTTCTGTCCCTATTGCTTTGCTTTGTTTAGGCCATTTGTATCCTTTTGAATCTAGCTTCTGCTACTTAGCATAAAGCATGTGAGATTCACTCATGTGTTGGCATGTGTCACTGATTCCTGTATATTTCTGACCAGGATTCCATTGTATTCGTGCTTCACTTGTGAGTGTCTTCTTCAGTTAAAGGACATTGGAGTTACGCCCAGTTTTTGGCAGTTGTGACTAAAGTTGGTATAAACATTTACGTGAATTTTTTTTTTAAGATTTATTTATTTTTATTGGAAAGGCAGATATCCTAAGAGGAGAGACAGAGAGGAAGATCTTCCATCCGATAGTTCACTTTCCAAGTGGTCGTAACAGCTGGAGCTGAGCCAGTCCGAAGCCAGGAGCCAGGAGCTTCTTCCTGGTTTCCCATGCAGGTGCAGGATCCAAAGACTTTGAGCTATCCTCGGCTGCTTTCCCAGGCTGCAAGCAGGGAGCTGAATGAGAAGCGGGGCTGCCGGGATTAGAATCGGCACCCATATAGGATCCGAGCATGTCCAAGGCGAGGACTTTAGTCATTAGGCTATTGCGCCAGGCCCTTTTCTCTGTTTTGATGGTATAGCAGGGCAAGGACTGTAAGGCAAGGACTGTAAGGCAAGGCAAGGACTGTAGCCGCTAGGCTACCGCGCCAGGCCCTACATAATTTTTTTAAAATGTGAACATAAATTTTAAGTTCTCTTACGTAAATACTTGTATGTGTGGATTTAAAAATTCTTTGTACAAAAATATCCTTTGAAATTTTATTTTCCACAAACTTTTGCAGTGCCTGTTAGCTTCACATCCAGGATCACAAAAATGTTCTCCCATGCTTTCTTTTAGAAAGTATGTGGTTTTATATCATGCATTTATGACTGTGATCTATTTACAGCTAATTTTTTTACTGTATTGTAAATTATGGATTGAGTGTGTTCGAACTTGGCCACTTTTACTACAACAGAACTGCTTTTATCCTGTTACGATGCTTTTCTGTACCAATAATATGTGCATTAATATGATGGCGCTTGATGTTTTTGATCAGGAAGCTTATAAATAGCTCTTTTGATTCTCAGAGCAGCCTTTCATCGGCTGTGCTGAAAGCCTCTTACCAGGCCTGTGTTTTGCTCTGTCTCACTCTTGCAGATCTCCTTCTTTCCAGAATCAGGACAGGCAGAGTGCTTAAAGGACATGAGCCTGGAGCCAAAGAGTGGGGGCCGAGTTCAGAGACGGTCTGCCAAAATTGCAGTGTACCACCTGCAGGAGCTGGCCTCTGCCGAGCTGGCCAAGGAGTGGCCCAAGAGGAAGGTGCTTCAGGATCTGGTACCCGACGATCGGAAGGTGATGTGGTGACCCGTATTGATTGTGAAGCCATTGTGTTTGACATTGTGCTTTACTGTATAAAGAAAGGTAAATTCACTGGAATGTGTGCATGATAAGCGGTATTTGCTGCTTTTTCCTCGGAGATGGATTGTGTTTGATCCAGCTTCAGGTTTGAATTCAAGGAAGGTCCTAGAGGGACGTTGTTATTCTAAAAGTTCGTTACGGTTTCCTCTTCAATTCTGGACCGCTTCCAGAGAGCCCAAATTCCCAGCTTCAGTTTCTGTTGAGTGTGTCCATTTGTTAGTTCATACGTAGTTTCTATTTGGTTAAGTGGTTTCAGTTTGTTTTTATTGTTCTCCGTTTTGTTTCAGAATTAAAGTTGAGAAAAACAGCAGTGTATAAAATAACTAAAAACTTATTTGCTCTAAGTAACTGGGGATGACAAGCCCAGAGAAGGCTTTTTACTTGGCTTTCTCCTTGTTGCTTTAGTCATTCTCTTACATGTTTTCAGACATGCTTCTGAGGGGTGCAGAGCCCATTTGAAAGCCTTTGAGTTACAATAGATCTTACAGGGGAGGAGCATTAATTAAGCAAAGAGGAAGCTGGGTATATGACTCTATGGTAGTCCTGGAAAAGAATTGAGTGGATATAAGACACAAAGACTGAGGTTAGAGTTAAGGACCTATTATTATCCAGGATAGCAACAAGAATTTCAGAGGACTAGGTATGATGGCTCAAAAGCTAAATCCTCGCCTTGTAAGCACCAGGATCCCATATGGGCGCCAGTTCATGTTCCAGCTGCTCCACTTCCCTCCAGCTCACTGCTTGTGGCCTGAGAAAGCAAAAGAGGATGGCCCAAAGCCTTGGAACCTTGTCCTTGCATGGGAGACTGTTCGCTGTCTGGCAGCATGAACTTGGTGCATGGGACTGATAATCATACCTGGATTACTGACCCTCAGTCAACAGCCTAAGTTTGTTAGTAGCATCAGGCTTTTTAGACTGAGGGTCACATAGGATAAGGGAGGAGGGCTTGAGAAATTTACATATAGATTATGCAGTTCCCACACACTTGCCTGGAGATATCTCTGTTTTGTGAGCTAGGCCTATAAATCCAATCAATTGTCCTTCTACAAGAGACCCAGAAGAAGCTGCTGGCTCTTGGCTTTGCATCACCTCAGCTCCAGCCTTTGCTGCCACTTGGGGAGTGAACCAGCAGATAAAGGATCTTTCTGTCTCTCCTCTCTGTAGATCTGCCTTTCCAATAAAAATAAATACATCTTTAAAAATTGAGGGCCCAGCGGCGTGGCTTAGCAGCTAAAGTCCTTGCCTTGAACGCGCTGCGATCCCATATGGGCACCGGTTCTAATCCCAGCAGCTCCACTTCCCATCCAGCTCCCTGCCTGTGGCCTGGGAAAGCAGTCAAGGACGGCCCAAAGCCTTAGGACCCTGTACCTGCGTGGGAGACCCAGAAGAGGATCTGGGCTCCTGGCTTTGGATCAATGCAGCACCGGCCATTGAGGTCACTTGGGGAGTGAATCATCGGACGGAAGATCTTCCTCTCTGTCTCTCCTCTCTGTGTGTCTGACTTTGTAATAAAAATAAAATGCATCTTTGAAAAAAAGTTGAAATTAAAAATAGTGAAAATTGTCATATAATCATTAAGGAAATGCTAGGAATTAAGAGAGGCAGAAAAAAATATTAAAATCATTCAAAAATTCTGTACCACCTAAAAACTGTGTGAGTTAACATATTGGCCTGTATTTGATTCATATTCTTATATTTCTGTTAAATGTATAAATGCTTATTTTACCTTTCAACAAAAAAAATTGCCTTTGTTTACTGCTCTGATTTTCTTCCCTCTAACTGAAGATCATTATATCTGGTCCTTTGCTAAAAGTCAGGTTTTTCTGAGACTAAACAATAGTTGGTCATACATATCCAGTCATTCAGGAACTTTAGAGGATCTTATGTCTTCGGTTTTTTATATATGAAGTTACATTTGTAGATTCCAGAATTATGTAACATGAGAAGTTAGATATGAAACTTTTGTGATATTCTGGTTGGGTGTTGGATTCCTTTAATTATAAAATATTTCTTGTCTTGTAGTTAAAATACACTCGTCCTGGGCTGCCTACCTTCAGCCAGGAAGTGCTGCACAAATGGAAGTCAGATATCAAGAAGTACCATCGTATTCAGTGTCCTAACCAGGTACCCATGTGTTCAGTAATTGTTGGTCTAGCATTTGCTCTTGTTTCAGTGTTTATTCCTTTGTGATGAAAAACCCACATCTTGGTGTCTTAAACCAATCGTTACTTTGTCCACAAGTCCCTGGATCAGTGATTCTTCCAGAGGCCAGCAGGATATTTCTGCTGTGGTATGTGGTGTCAGCTGGGAATACCTCTAGGAGTGCATTCAGCAGAAAGCTCAGCTGGGACTCTCGTTGGCTTCTCTGCAACCTCGCCTGGCAGGGTCCTTGGCTTTGCCTGTGGCCTGTCTTCCGCAGGGTAGCTGGACTCCCAAGCAGCTGACTTGTCCGAGTTCTTCAGCAGAAGCTGCAGGTCTTTTCTGTCAAGGCCGATTTTGTGTAGTGTCTTTTATGGCATTGTATCGATCAAAGGAATCAAAGGGCCAGTGCAGCTTCTGAGGGAGGGCAGGCTGTCCATGGTGGCAGAGGCTTCAGGCCTCTTGACACTACCATGCCCGTGTAAGCAGCACTCTATGGCGAGTGAGTATAAACGGAGACATTGTCACTATTAAAGTAGATTTAAAACTACCTTCCAGTTTTTCTCTTTCCCTTGAGTGCCAGAGATAGTGTGAGAGAAAAGAATCATGTATTTGTAAAAAGCATGTTCACCTTTTCCTTTTTATTGTACCTCTCCTTGACTTGTTTGTGGATTCCTTTTTTGTTCAATTTGTGTAACCATTTGTCTTTTCCCTCCACATATGTGTGGTGGACCAGCGTGAATAACTGGATGGCTTGTGTTGAGCTGGATGCTGTTTGACATCGTGTTCACATTCTCTTTTCTCCTTTTCAGGGTTGTGAGGCTGTCTACAGTAGTGTATCTGGTCTTAAAGCTCACCTGGGCTCTTGCACATTGGTTTGTAACTGTTTAAACTTAATGTTAACATATTCTTCAAAATAGTCTGACATGGAAGAGGATTCAGTTTAGGTGAACAGTTGGTCATCCTGGTTACTGTTGCCTCTGAGGGTGCCTCAGATTTTGGCTGTGTTACTGGGTAGGATGCCAGAATATGTCCAAGAATGCATAAAAGCCAACACAACCTATAAGTCTTTTTTTATGATTTATTTATTTTTATTGGAAAGGCAGATATATAGAGAAGAGGAGAGACAGAGAGGAAGATCTTCCGTCCGTTGATTCACTCCCCAAGCGGCCATCCTCCACTGCTTTCCCAGGCTACAAGCAGGGAGTTGGATTGGAAGTGGAGCTGCCGGGATTAGAACTGGCGCCCATATGGGATCCCTGCACGTGCAAGGTGAGGACTTTAACCACTACGCTATCGTGCCAGGCCCACAACCTGTAAGTCTTACCAGTAGAGAAAGAAAAATCTCTGAGTTCTGAGTCCTTCCCAGGGACTCACCTTCTGCCTGAGGCTCTCCCACTCTGGATCAGCTCAATCTCATTGGGCCTTGCACTTCTGAGAATGAACTTAACATGCATTTTTCTCTCAAGGTTCATGAAGACCCTCTAAACTCATTTGAACTTCCCTGGCCTCTGGGAAGGGGAGGTGGGAAAGGTGCCAGGCTAACAGCCATTCACTTCACTGAATCTTTTCCATGTTGACCTCGCTGTCCTACAACCCACTAGTCAAGGGAATTGCTACCATTTTCAAGTCCCAGTCAGCAATGTCTCCTCACCCAAAATGAGCACCATGGCAACCTCAAGCCTGCCGGGGGGGGGGGTGGAGGAGGGGATGGGGGCGGAGAGAATTGCACAAGGGAGTTAGAGGCATCGAAACATCGGTGCAGACATGCTGAGGAGTTTCTCATCTTGATCCTTAGCCTAGGTGTTACAGATGGTACTCTTTTTTTTTTCCTTAGGTTTATTTATTTTTTTTAGTTGGAAAGTCAGATATACAAAGAGGAGGAGAGACAAAGAGGAGGAGAGACAAAGAGGAGGAGAGACAAAGAGGAAGATCTTCCGTCCGTTGATTCACTCCCCAAGTGGCCGCAATGGCCAGAGCTGAGGCAATCCAAAGTCAGGAGCCAGGAGCTTCCTCCAGGTCTCCCACATGGGTGCAGGGTCCCAAGTCTTTGGGCCGTCCTCAACTGCTTTCCCATGCCACAGGCAGGGAGCTGGATGGGAAGCAGGGCTGCCGGGATTAGAACTGGTGCCCATATGAAATGCCATTGCATGCAAGGGGAGGACTTTAGCCACTAGGCTACCGTGCTGAGCCTGATGGTACTCTTCTAATTCTGGATTTCTGAGGTATGTTTTGCAACAGTGGAGTATAATAGGAACAGTTATACAGTGGTCACTCTGGTGAATTTGGGGAGTCTGGTTTATTTTAGGGAACAAACCAGGAGAACCTGGGAGTGAAAGGAGCATGGGAAATTATAGATTTGTGCTTTCTGACATAATAACAATAGGAGGACTTGGGGCCCTGTTGGAGCTGTGGTGTGTGTTCGGTAAGGACTGCATTAGGATTTGTTTTTTGTTTTGTTTTTGTGTTTGTTTTCTTTCTTTTGTAGGATTTATTTGGATGATTGTTTGTCCAAGCTGGACAAAGTATGAGTGTGTGTGTGTGTGTGTGTGTGTGTGTGTGTGTGTGTATATATATAAGCTGTTTTGAATCTTTTTCTTCCTTAACTTTGATGAAATAGAATCTCTTCTTTTCACTAATGATCTTTACAAGCAGACCAAGTCTGTGTTGATTTTATCAATAATTCTGTTTTCTCTTTCTCTTGGAAATAGGGAAACTTTGTGGCTGGAAAATATAGGTGTCTTCTATGTCAAAAAGAATTTGTGTCAGAGAGTGGTGTCAAGTATCACATCAACTCTGTCCATGCTGAGGTGAGGTCTCTGGTTGCTTACCATGGTTTGCAATCTTGTAGAACCCGTATGTAAGCCATGAGCATTAAGGAAGGAACTGTAAAGAGCAGAGACATTAGCATTAAAAATACTCTAAAAGTATAAGTAATTGTATAAGGGATTTTCTGAAAGTTTATGGAAATTGTGCACTGGTGGGGGTAGACATTGGCCGGCGGTGGCGCCTGTGTCCCATCCTGGAGAGCCTGCGTTCACGTCCCTACTCTGCGTCTGGTCCTGCTTCCCACTACCCTGCACTCTGGAGGCAGCAGGTGAGGGCTGTTAACATGGCCCTCACCATGGGTAGGTGTCTGGGAGGAAAGGAGCAGATGTGGAGGAAAATGTCTCTCTCTTGTGCTGCCTTTCAAGTGAAAACTACCAATAAATAAAACTTTAAAAAGAAAAATTTGTTAATTTATTTTTGAAGATTTATTTTTATTGGAAGATATACAGAGGGGGAGGACAGAGAGGAAGATCTTCTGTCCACTGACTCACTCCCCAAGTGACCACAACAGCCAGGACTGAGCCTATCTGTGGCCAGGAGCCAAGAGCTTCCTCCAGGTCTCGCATGTGGGTGCAGGGTCCCAAGGCTTTGGGTCGTTCTCCACTGCTTTCCCAGGCCGCAAGGAGAGAGCTGGATGGGAAGTGGAGCCACCGGGATTAGAACTAGCACCTCTATGGGATCCCAACATATTCAAGGCAAGGACCTTAGCCATTAGGCTATTGCGCCAGGCCCCAGAAACAACTTTTAATATATTTTTTTTCCTCAAACTGTAAGCTTTATTTATTTTTATTTGAAAGGCAGAGTTACAGAGAGAAAGAGAGAGAATCTCCCATCCATATTCATTCCCCAAATTTCTGCAACAGCTGGGGCTGTGCCAGGCTGAGTCTGAGCTGGGAACTCAGTCCAGGTCTCACCTGTGGCTTTCATGGACCCGGTTATTTGAGCCATCATGCCTGCCTCCCAGGATGTATGTTAGCAGGAAGCTGGAATCAGTTAGAAGTGGAGCTGGGACTCAAACCTAGGGACTCTGAATCAAAAATGGGCTTCCCCAGTGGTGTCTTTTTTTTTTTTTTGAAAATTTTTTTATTATTATTGGAAAGCTGGATATATAGAGAGGAGGAGAGACAGAGGAAGAGCCTCTATCCGATGTTTTCACTCCCCAAGTGAGCCGCAATGGGCCGGTGTGCGCCGATGGTCTCCCACGCGGTGCAGGGTCCCAAATCTTTGGGTTGTCCTCGACTGCCTTCCCAGGCCACAAGCAGGGAGCTGGATGGGAAGTGGAGCTGCCGGGGTTAGAACCGGTGCCCATATGGGATCGCAGCGCGTTCAAGGCGAGGACTTTAGCCGCTAGGCCACGCCGCCGGGGCCCCCCCCCCAGTGGTGTCTTAAGCGCTACTCCAAATCCCTGCCCCCAGTAACTTTTTTTTAAAATACATTTAAAATTGGGGATATAAGAATAGACTGTGTTAAATAATGGTATGCATGTTGACATTCCCACATTTGATCACCCACGTGTGATCATCGTACTGTAGTTGTTAGAACACCTTGTCCTTAGGCAGGTGCATGCTATTTAAGCATGTACTATGCAATGTCATGATGGGTGCAGGCTGCCTGCAAATGGTTCAACCCAGAGAAAAGGAAAGAAGAAAAGAATGAAGAAAAGAGATTAGTATTGTAAATCCAAATGTTCACTGTGGTTTTGTGAACTCTCTCACTTTACAACTTATCTGAAGGTTTTTTTAAAAAAAAAAACATGTCATTTATCATAATTGTCCACATTCTGGAGCCTTCTGATTACAGCCTATGATAGTGTTGCTCTATCCTTGCTATGTCCTTTAAATTCAAGTGAATCAAGTATTCAAGAAGTACTTCTTGACTTTCCTGTTCTCTCCCTTTAACTTAAAATTGAGTGCTAAAGAAGCTGAATCATTTGCCTGTGATTTTCACCCAGGGGATCTGGCAGCAGCATTCACGTTCCTCACCCCTACAGTACTGTGAAATGGAAAGTCTCATGTGGCTTATGTAGATCACTTTAGTAAATGATCGACACTCACTCCTGTCAAAAACAGCATTAACTTTTAAGAACTGCTCTATGTTGAGTTTTTCTGGTAAAAAACACAAATTCTAAGGTATTGTTCCATGTATTTTTGTGTATTCTGGCCTGGATTGTCCTTTATCCTAAAAGCTTCTGCCTCTGCCCTTGCTCTATGCTCTTGATATTTGTGACCTGATGATGTCTCGATGTTGCCTCTCTAGGATTGGTTTGTTGTAAACCCAACTACAACCAAAAGCTTTGAGAAGCTGATGAAGATAAAACAGCGGCAGCAAGAGGAGGAAAAGCGGAGGCAACAGCAGCGGAGCCGAAGGTCTCTGAGAAGGCGGCCGCAGCCTGGCCCTGAGCTTCCTGACCCCGAGCTGAGTGTTAGAGTAGGAAAGGATCAGAGGAGGAGCAATGAGGACCTGGCAGTGTCGGCCTCCTGTAAGGAGCCAGAGCAGGAGCCAGTGGCAGCCCAGTTCCAGAAGGCCAAGGTCCCAAAGACTAATCACAAACGAGGAAGGAAATAGGCATAGAGTGAATGCCCTCCCAGGAGAGTGGATGGGATGCTGCTGCCCCAGGACCTGTGTGGGGAGAGCTGAGTCGGGGGGCTGTGGGAAGATGCTTCCAGCTCTCTGTGTAAGGCTGGTACTTTCTCAGCTCCTTCCTCCTGTGTAAATTTCATTGTCTTCCCTACTTCTTCGCTTTTCCTTCCCTCCTGTTTAGTAGGCTTTTCTGCTATTCCTTGTTGGAGTCCTCTTTGTTTTTCTCTTCCCTTGCCCAAAGAGCTGCTTCTTAAGGCCAAGTATAGGCCTCTCTTGCCCTGTACAAGACTAAGAAACTTGTTTTGTTGTCTTTTCCTTCCTGGGGTATAGAATGTTCTTGAAAGATCCATTGATTTAGTAGCTGCTCCATTGTCTAGGTTAAAAAACAACTCGAGCTCATTTTTAAAACCATAACTGATTTGTCATTTTGTGTTTGTGGTACAGTATGCCTAGAAGCTAGAACTGTTGACCTTGTCTCCTTGGAAACAGACTTTACAGAGGCTGTTTGAATTCACTGTGGTTTTAGGATTGAAAATAAGAAAATGGATATAGGAGCTAGGACCTCTCTACACTAGCTAAACTGGGACATGACAAGCAGCATTAGGAGTGTCCTCAGAATTAAAATGGCTAGAAAGAAAAATTAGAAGCAGCAATAACTACTACCCCAACTTTACTGTTGCTCTTTTCAGTGCCCTCCAAAGCTTGCTTTTGCCACCTTGGCTTTATGGATTGAGAAATACATTACCCTGAAGTGTTGACACAGTGCTCCTGGTGATGCTACTGAGGTTGGAAATGAAGGTGTGTGTTCCTTCTCTCCTGGACTTGACTTCACTTGTTCATCTGCACCCCACACCAAGTCCTTACTGATCCCTTTAGCCAACCTCTGTCTGAATTTTCTGAGTATGTTGTCCTTCTGTGCTTTTATATATGGAGTTCTGTCCTCTTTATGTCCTAAGACTATGGTACCAGCGCAGCTACTGTCCTGCAGCTGGAAAGAAGGATTCTCTCTGTACCTCACGCCTGCTCATGTTGCCCGGGCTATTTGTGCATTAGGGTGGCTTTCTCTAGAGCATTGGTTAGAGCAGCTTTGTTGTCGTGTTTCTGGATTTTCTTCCCCTTTTACGTAAACAATAGGTCTTACGTATCCTTGCCTATTTTGTGGCATATGCTGTATAAAAACAAGAACCCTGATGCAGACAAGTACGACCTTTCCAAGTTCTGAAAGGCTATTACCACTCTGACTCTCTGTTCTCTGTGCTCCTCCAAATAGCTTTAAAATGTGGGCTTTTGTGAAGACCACTTTCAAACAAGGGAGCATTCAGACTTGAATTGGATACTGCCAGAATAGGTCATATTGAAACAAGTGAAGGAAATGGTGTATCTGCGCTACACCATTTAAAGTTACCCCTTAAAGCCCTTTCAGTCGATGAAGGTTGTCAGGGAGGAAAGATGAAGAAGCTATGTTTATTTCTGGTGAGTAAGACTTGGGGAATGTTTGGCAATGACAAAAGAAATAAATGACACTTGTTAGAATCCTGTCTGCAGTTGTTCTTTGACTCCTGGTGACACTTGCTGGGGGTAGAAGCTGGGAAGCGATGGGGAGGAGCTCAGACTCCGTTCCAAAGACAGTTGTTCAGTAATCTTTTTTGCCCTTGAAATCTGCCATCCGAGAATTAAATCAATCAGTATGGGAAACTTGCCCAGGCTCTTTCAGGATCCTTTCTCCTTTCTAAGGTCAGAGATCATCAGAACTCAACATGGATCGCACTGAGACAAACTGTTTTTTAAAAATTAAAAAAAAAAATTGACTAACATATGAAGTCCGACAGTATCAGCTCTATGTAGGTTGTGGAGCAAAGCAGTTTGGCAGTATCTGCTGTAATCGATACACTCCCCCATCTTCGGTGTATACAGAGACCCTCCCTTTGCCCAGGTTCATCAAGAGCTGTAAGCAAGGATGTTTATTACAGCACAGGTAACGGTAGATACTGCAGGTGTTCATGAAGGACTCCCAGCCATCTACCAAAATCTGCTGCCTTCCAGAGTTAAAGGAAAGGAGGACACATGGCTAGACTATGTTTCCCAGTTGTACCCCTAATTCCTCTCCTCTACGGCGAAGAACTAGTCAGCCAACATCCTTCCCATGGAATGTGAGCATGATGGGTGCTGCTTGCCGGATGGAGCTGTTAAGGATGAGAGTACACCTCTTTGCTTTTGTTTCCCGTCCTTTGGCTAGATGCCAGGAAGATGGGACTCAGAGGGATTGGAGGTCATCAAATGAAAGATTGCTACATGCCATCATGAAGAAGAGCCACTTCCCAACCAGTAAGCAGGAAATAAAGCTCTAGGAGCTTGCATTATGGCACATGAAGTTAAACCACTGCCTGCAATGCTCGTATCCTATAAAAACATGGATTTGGGTCCAAGCTGCTCCTCTGATCCAGCTCCCTGCTAATGCATTAGGGCAAGCAGCAGAGGATGGCCCACTGCTTTGGACCCCTGCTGCATGGTGTGGGAAACCAAGGTGAAGCTCGTGGCTATTCCTGCCTTTTAGGGAGTGAACCAGTGCATGGAAGATCTCTGTCTCCATTTCTGTAACTGCTTTTCACTATAGGATGAAGAAAAATACAAGGTTAAGATGACACAAGAAAGGTTCCTTATAGAAGGAGTTACACAATAATAAATAAATTCATGGGTCCAACATGGTGGCCTAGCAGCTAAAGTCCTCACTTTGCATGCGCTGGGATCCCATTATGTGCACCGGTTCTAATCCCAGTGGCCTCACTTTCATCCAGATCCCTGCTTATGGCCTTGGAAAGCAGTCGAGGATGGCCCAAAGCCTTGGGACCCTGCACCCGCATGGGAGACTTGGAGGAGGCTCTGGGTTCCTGGGTTTGGATCGGCTCAGCTCTTGCCGTTGTGACTGCTTGGGAGTAAATAATCAGATGAAACATCTTCCTCTCTGTTTCTCCTCCTCTCTGTATATCCAACTTTCCAATAAAATAAAATAAACATTAAAAAAAAAATACGGAAAAAGAGAAAATGTGGAAGCAATGGTCTTACCCACTTTCTTTTAGCCCTTACCCTTTTGTGCCTTAATCAACTATGTAAAGATTATCAAAATAAAATAATTTTAAAAAAATTCAGCTCAAGTCCATGTGGACCCCTAGAAACACTATCCGAAGTCTGATATCTAACAGCCCTATACAGATCTTTATGTCCATACACACATCTAGCAACAAGGTGTCATTTTATATAAGTGGGACACCTGATGTATTCTTTAACTTGCTTTGCCCACACTTTGAGATGATTTATTTGTAAGAAGCCCCAAGTAATTTTACAGCTTTTACAGTATTTCATAATTCTAGCTGTATCTCATAATGGACAATCAGGTTGTGGACTGGAATAGGCTAAGAAAAAAGACCCAAGGACGTATAATGGCTAAAGTTGCTACATATTTAACAAAAATTGTTAAAAAGCACATTGAGAGGATCCTAAGTCATGTTAAGTGAGTTGATTTTACATGTAAATAAAGCATCAATAAATAAAAATGAAAATTGAGGAAACTGAAGTTCTCCATCACTGAGAATTTCTGGAAAATAAAATTAGTTGTATTTTCCCAAAGAAGAGTAATGTTAAATATGGGTTTATATTATGTTTGGATTCAACATTTAAATAAGTTATGGGTTCCCATCCAGCTCCCTGCTTGTGGCCTGGGAAAGCAGTCGAGGATGGCCCAAATCCTTGGGACCCTGCACACATGTGGGAGACCTGGAGGAAGTTCCTGGCTCCTGGCTCCGGATCAGCATAGCACCGGCTGTTGTGCTCACTTGGGGAGTAAATCATCGGACGGAAGATCTTCCTCTCTATTTCTCCTCCTCTCTGTATATCTGACTTTGTAATAAAGATAAATAAATCTTAAAAAAAATAGAGAATAAGTTATGGGGCATACCTCACTTTGTCATAAAACATTAAAAAAAAGCTAACTGCCCTAAAAGTCTATATAAATTTCTATTAAGTGGACCTAAATGGATGCTGCACACTGCCACAGGAACTTGGTGTACTATAGATTGCACCTGCGATAAATGGATGACCTCAAATGGCAACAGTTGTCGTTTTAAGCATTTTCCCTATGATCTTTAAATTTAGAATGTTGATGAGGAAACAGGTGGCACAAGATTCTTCACTCGGGCTTGGCAGCATGGCCTAGTGGCTAAGGTCCTCACTTTGATCCCATATGGCCGCTGGTTCTAATCCCGGCAGCTCCGCTTCCTCTCTATCTCTCCTCCTCTCAGTATATCTGACTTTGTAATGAAAATAAAATAAATCTTTTAAAAAAATTCTAAAAAAAAAAAGATTCTTCAGTCTGGGAAAAAAAAAAGATTCTTAAGTCCAAATATTTTTGATAAGTTTTCCTGAAACAAGCAGAGGCATCCAATCACCTGTTTCAGCTAAAAAGATTTTTTCAAAGAAAATAGTTTGGTTAAGAGGCAATTTAATAGATGTCCCCATGCAACTCCTCATATAGGTTCCATTTAGTCACAGTTAAGCTGGAAAGCTCTACCTAGCAGTTAGTGAGCTTGCTGTTACCAGGTAACTTTTTCATGCATGAGACACTGGTAAAAGGAGCTGTCTGACCACTGGCACTAACTTTTAAAAAGAACTTTAAACTTTACTTTTTCTGCTAAGTTAGCCAAAAGGAATACAAATGAGCTGATCTTTGCTTATAGAGCAGAAAGAACTGTCCAATCTGATATTCTGTCTTTCCTGGTATTTTATCTATAAAGAAATCTAAATTGGCCAGGTGAATCTAAACAATTGTTTTGCATTCACTTCCTCAAGTTGGTGTTTCTGGAGTAGTTTAATGTGTGGGTGTTTGGCAGATGGTGATGTAAGTTAGGTTAATTGGGAGTTTGTGGAATGTCTTTTATCAACATAAGGAAATTTTATGAAGAATTAGTTAAAGGAAGCAGGTCACTTCACAAGATTGCTAGGAAAAAGCACCGGATCTTTTGTAGCAACACTTCAGCTCTGTCATTACAGTGTGAATTCAGCAGCGTTCCCTATTAGGAACTGCAAGAACTGCTGTGGGCTTTTCCTTGACTCGGTGCAGTCTGGGGGGCACCCTGGCCTTGAGGGCATCCACTCCGCCTTTTCTGCAGCTGTTGCCTGCCACGCAGCAAGCTCTGCACAAACCACTGTCCCTGCTCCAGCTGCCGCTTCTGGTTTTCTAACCGGCTGTGCCTCGCCTCCAGTTTCCAGGATTGCTGCTTCAGCTGCCGGCATTCCTGGAGTAAGCACTGGTTCTCCATGTGCACGCCCTGGCAGAACTTTAAATGGGACCGCTTTGCTGCTGATCTCAAGGCCTGGGCCTTCTCCTGACGCTCCTTCCTCTGTGTCTTATCCAAGAGCCTCGCATCGGGCTCATTCAGTTGTTCCTCTAACAAGGCCTTTTCTTTGAGGAACTGAGCATGTCTCTCGGTGGCGCTCTGGGCTTCGATTCTGCTCTGCTCCTCCTGTAGTTTCTGGATCTGCAGGTCCTGTTTCTCCTTCAAGAGTGAAACATCTTTCAGCTCTTGTAGCTGCTGCTTCAGGGAGGCTTGTGCTTTTCTCTTCTGCAGGAGCTCAGCTTTCAGCCCCGACAGCTTCTTGGCATATTTGGAGGCTAATCTTTGTCTCCGCCTCTTGACTGCCCCACTTTCTTGGATGTACTCTGTCCACAGCTTCGTGGGTTCCTTGGCCAATTCTTCAGTCTTGTGGGTCAGGTATTCCAGAAAGAACGTGTTTTCAGCCTGGAAGTACAGCTTTTCCCTGTGCAGCTGCCGGGTGTCTTGCAGTAGGATCTGCTGCTGGGTCCGAGCTTCTTTGATTTGCGTGTCCAGCTCCCTCACCCTTGCCATTCTTTTCCGGATTCGATTTTCTACATTAGTTCGCTTGTGAGGCTGTAGAAGACTGTTTATTAAACTGAGATAGGACAAAGGGGGACTTTGGGGACATTCAGGAAACCTGTAGGAAGAACAAAGGAAACATTCCTCTAATCAGTTTTTTTGTGAAAATTTAATTTATATATTTTTAAATATTTATTTGTATTGGAAAGGTAGATTTACATAGAGAAGGAGAGACAGAGGGAAAGATCTTCAGTCTGCTGGCTCAGTTCCCAAGCGTCCACAACAGCCAAAGCTGAGCCGATCCAAAGTCAGGAGCCGGGAGTTTCTTTTGGATCTCTTATGGAGGTACAGTGTCTCAAGGACTTGGATCATCATCCACTGCTTTCAGGCCATAAGCAGGGAGCTGGATAGGAAGTGCAGCACTCAAGAAACAAACCAGCATCCATAAGGGATCCCAGTGTTTACAAGGTGAGGATTTAGCCACTGAGACAATGAACTGGGCCCTTAATTCATAATTTAAAAAAAATCCACAATTGGAGCCTGGCACAATAGCCTACAGCTAAAGTCCTCATCTTGCACGCACTGGTATCCCATATGGGCGCTGCTTCTAATCCCAGTAGTCCTGCTTCCCATCCAGCTCCGTGTCTGTGGCTTGGGAATGCAGTCGAGGATGGCCCAAAGCCTTGGGACCCTGCACCCACGTGGGAGACCTGGGAGAGGCTCTGGACTTCTGGCTTCGAATTGGCTCAGCTCCAGCCGTTGTGGCTACTTGGGGAGTGAATCATCGGACGGAAGAGCTTCCTTTCTGTTTCTTCTCCTCTCTGTATATCTGACTGTTCAATATAAATAAATTTTTTATAAATCCACAGTTGTCCTTAATTCATCCAATGAAGTATTTTTAAAAAATGATTATTAGGTGGCAATAGCCTAGCGGCTAATGTCCTCACCTTGTACATGTCAGGATCCCATATGGGCACCGATTTTAATTCTGGCAGCCCTGCTTCCCATCCAGTTCCCTGCTTGTGGCCTGGGAAAGCAATTAAGAACAGCCCAAAGCCTTGGTACCCTGCACCCGCTAGGAGACCCAGAGGAAGCTCCTGGCTTCAGATCAGCTCAACATGGGCCATTGCGGCCACTTAGGGAGTGAATCATCAGATGGAAGATCTTCCTCTCTGTATATCTGACTTTCCAATAAAAATAAATAAACCTTTAATAAATAAAGATTATTTACTTGTTTGAAAGGCAATACATTTCCCAACATCTGGTTCATCTTCCAAATGCCTGCAACTGGGCTGGACCAGGAGCCAGGAATTCCCGACTGGGTTGCCCAACTGGGTCGCAGGGACCTGTAAGGAGTGACTCAAGCATTGGCCATGAAGACTCCCGCCATTTTGGACTTGGCACCATTTAAAACATCTGCTTCCCCTAGGTCTCAGCTTCCTTAAGATTCATGCATAGTCCCTTTAGGTTCAAATTTGATTATCTGCCAATCTGTGGTAATCTCATAGCCTTGTTCCCACCAATCTGCCACAACCTCATGGTACTGTACCTGGTGGTCCTATCCACCAGTCCGTCGCTGGCCAGCCCGTGGTGCTACCCACCAATTCCTCACAGCCCCATGATGCCTCCCCCAGCCATAAAGGAAATCTCCTCGTGCGTGCCACGCTGGTTCTTCTTGTTCTCCTCTTCTCTCCCCCTTCTCTTTCAGTCCCCTCTTGCCAATATGGCAGAAGACACCTCTCTCCCTCTTTGCTTCTGCTGCCGTTCCCGCTGCCATCTTCCCTGCTGAAATAAAATTTGCATGGCTCACCACATCTGGTATTTTGGCTTGTGGCGGCAAACTGTCAAGAGCTTATACTGAGGGCCCGGTGGCGTGGCCTAGCCTCTCCTTGAATGCGTCAGGATCCCATATGGGTGCCGGTTCTAATCCCGGCAGCTCCACTTCCCATCCAGCTCCCTGCTTGTGGCCTGGAAAAGCAGTCAAGAATGGCCCAAAGCTTTGGGACCCTGCATCCGTGTGGGAGACCCAGAAGTTCCTGGTTCCCGGCTTTGGATCGGCGCAGCACCGGCCATTGCGGCTCACTTGGGGAGTGAATCATTGGACGGAAGATCTTCCTCTCTGTCTCTCCTCCTCTCTGTAATAAAAAAAAAAAAAAAGCTTATACCGAAAAGAAGGCCTAGCAGGACCCAGGCACCGGGGCCAGCAGCGGCTGCTCACTAGGTACATGGTACATTAGACAGAAAGTGGATGCTGAACTTGATCCCAGGCACTGAGACAGGGAATCGCCAGTGTCCCAAGTGCTAGCTCAACCAGCGGTGCATGCACCCACAATGCTCACACAGCAAACTATTTTTAAGACCTGTCATATTCCAAACACTCTGCAAGGCTTGGAAAATACAATCAGAGGTGAAAATGACTGGTGTGACCTGACAATTCGTAACAGACAAGCACTACAGCCCCAGGACGAATTTTCTGTCAACCAGCTGCAGAGAGTTAGATTCATGATGTCATCATAAGTGGCAGAACCTGAGTGTGAAACTCGGATCTTAGGAAGCAGCTCCAAGGCTGCAGAAGAAAAAGGCTGGATGATGGGGAGTACGAATATTTTTCCAGCTCTTTCAGCATCCGCCTGGGGACTTGCCGGGCTCAGGGAAGCTGTACTTTGGCACTCACAGGCTCCTGGAGTCCAGCCTTTTATTGCAACCGCGCAGCTCACGGACGGTGATGGCCGAGGAGCGGGCGCTCACATTAGGAGTTGTGAATGTCGAAAGCTCTTGGAGTTGGTCGGTTTGGGGCTCCACTGGTCTCCGCATTGCCCAGCAACTCCAGGCATCCCATTTAGTTCCAGGTCTGGCCAGTCCAGCCCGGAGCTGTTTAATCTCCTCAGGTGCAAAACAGGTTCTAGAGGGTAGGGGCCTAGCGTCTTCCGTCCTTGTTTTCTGGGATTCCAAAAAGAGACGCACGCCCCTCTTTTTCGGGTTGTGGGGGCTTGGCCCTTGGGATCCCATCTTGTCTCCCGTGTCCCTCCCCGGGTTGCCAGGGACAGTCAGTGCTGCTTCTCTCTCTTCCCAGCGTCTCTGGCTTCCATCCCAACCGTCAGGAGCCGGCCTCCAGCCTGGGACCAGCTGCCCCAGGTGGCCGTCGAGTCTCGGCGGCGTAGGACTCTATCCTCCCGCGCAATCTAGAACGTCGCAAAGGCCTCTCTAGCCGCGGCGCGTCTCTGTGGTGAGGGGCGGGGCTTGGGCGAAGATGGCGGCGCTCGCGGCTGCAGCCGAACCTCAGGCGTCTGGGGGTCCTCGCTCCCCGGTGTGTCTGCTGGTGCTAGGGATGGCGGGATCCGGGAAAACCACCTTTGTGCAGGTGACGGACACTGCGCGGGCGCTGGAGGGGGGCACGAGGGCTTGTGGCGTGGAGGACAGACGGAGATCGGTGGGGAATTGGAGATGCCGGCGCGTGGCTGTTGGGGTCAGACTTAAAGGACCCTCGACCGGCTTCCGTGGGTCCCTCTTCGCATCCTCAGTGCAGGCTTGGTTCGGCTTGCCACGTTGTCCTGGTGAAATTGCCAGCCTCTCAAAGGCAGAGCCTCTCCAGGCGCACTGGTTTTCGGTTAAGGTTGGCGGAGTTACTTATCGCGCCACTCTCATGTTCTGGGCATGGGGGAACCATCGAAAGTGAGATTGACAAGCTTTTTACTCCCATAGAGCTCCTGTTTTAGCGGAGCGACCGGTGCAAGGAAATACATGGAGAAGAGTAGGGAAGGCTTTATTTGATGGGTGATCAGAAAAAGGAGCCCTAGAAGCGAGAACTGATGCTGAAAGTTTCAGTTGGAAGGAAGTAGTGGCAAAGTCTTGAGGCATGCTAAGTGAAGGAATGGGCATTCACTCTTCCGCTTGGCATCCTCACCTTCTCTTCCCTCCAATCTTCTTCCCCCATTTCTGCAGAGGCTCACAGGACACCTGCATAGCCAGGGTTCTCCACCCTACGTGATCAACCTGGACCCCGCTGTGCACGAAGTCCCCTTTCCTGCCAATATTGGTGAGTGGAGCATGCCAAGATTTGTGTGAAGTGTCCCAGAGAGAGTGGCAGGTCTCCAGCCTTCCGACTTTTTTAGTTTTCCGAGTTTTTCTTTCACTTGGATAGTCTTCAGTCCCTAGAGAGGCTTCTTCATAAATCACATTTTCTCCGTTCACCCTCTTCCGCATTTTAAATACACAGACCTTTCTGTAACTTTCACAGTAGTCTGGGCCAGGTTAAGGTAGGAGCCAGGAACTCCATGCAGGTCTCTTATGTGGGTGGCTGGGGTTAAGGTAGGAGCCAGGAACTCCATGCAGGTCTCTTATGTGGGTGGCTGGGGTTAAGGTAGGAGCCAGGAACTCCATGCAGGTCTCTTATGTGGGTGGCTGGGACCCCAGTACTGGAGCCATTGTGCACCGGCTCTTGGGTTGTCTGTTGGCAGCAAATTGGAATGGAGGTAGTGGTGGGACTTGGTCCCAGGCCTTTCCGTGCGGGATGTGCTTCCTTGACATGCTGTTTCTCAATGTTTGCCTCGTCCCCCAAGCTTTTCATGCCTCTGGCATGATGATAAAAGACCATGTATTAAGAGGCAGAGATCAGGGCTCGGCACGATAGGGTAGTGCTTAAAGTCTTCTCCTTGAACGTGCCAGGATCCCATATGGGCGCCAGTACTAATTCCGGCACCTCCACTTCCCATCCAGCTCCCTGCCTGGGAAAACAGTTGAGGATGGCCCAAAGCCTTGGGATCCTACACCCATGTGGGAGACCGGGAATAAGCTCCTGGCTCCTGGCTTCAGATCGGCACAGCACCGATCATCAGACAGAAGATATTTCTCTCTGTCTCTCCTCCTCTCTCTATATATCTAACTTTGCAATAAAAATAAATAAATCTTTAAATAAATAAATAAACAAATCTTTAAAAAAATAATAAAACAAAAAAAGAAAAATGCCTACAGGGTCCTTGGGCAGGGATCAAAGTGAGGACCTAGGAAGTCAATCCAGGCCATCCATGGGATTGCAAGGCCAACACTGTTACCTCCCAGAGCACCTGTGAGCCAGAAACCAACTGGGAAGTAAGGCAGGGTCAGAACCCCTGCACTTCAACATAGGTCACCTGTGTCCAACTGTTAACCCAACCTCCAGACCAAACATCTGCCACTTTGTGCCTTTTTAGAAACCTTGACTGTGTTATTTGCTATTTGTCACCAGTGCACAATAAGCAGAATCATAAACTTTTAAATTTGAGCTCCCTTTTTCTGTGTAGCCTCTGATAATATTTTATAAAGATTTATTTTTATTGGAAAATCAGATATACAGATAGAAGTAGAGACAGAGAAGAAGATGTTCTGTTCACTGATTCACTCCCTAAGTTTCCGCAATGGCCGATGGTGAACTGATCTGAAGCCAGGAGCTTATTCTGGGTCTCACACGTGGGTGCAGGGTCCCAAGGCTTTGGGCCATTCTTGACTGCTTTCCCAGGCCACAAGCAGAGAACTGGATGAGAAGCAGAGCTGCCGGGATTAGAACCGGCGCCCATATGGGATCCTGGCGCATGCAAGGTAAGGACTCTAACCACTAGGCTACCGCACCGGGCCCGGCCTTCAATAATTTAAGTCATAGAACTTTGACCTTGTCTCAGACCATTCTCTGCCATAGCTTGAGGGCTCCTAACCAACATTCTTCAAGGATTACTTGGCAGTTATCCTTGAAAAGAAGGGAGCCAACGAGAAGGTAAAAGAAATCAGTAGAGGAAAATGTTGGCCAGAGAGGCCTGCTAGGCTAGTCCTCATTTCTTGCTGAAAGGGAAGGTTTTTATTGGTTACCTTTCACCCCTCTGGTTTTGTTTTTCCTCACAGTCTTACTGCCTTCTTTTATAGCCATTCAGTGATCTCAGCTGAAAATCTCAGAACAGTGTGAGAAGTAAGTCAGATACCGAGAGAAAAATTTCTTTTTTCCTCCGAGGAAGCCGAGATGACTTGAGAGGGCTATTGGCTTAGGACGTTAAGGCAGAGGGTTTCAAATGGTGCTTTTCTTATATATCAAATGCGATTCTTTCCCCCCTTCAGATATCCGTGACACTGTGAAGTATAAAGAAGTCATGAAGCAGTATCCTTCTTTACATCTGCTTCAGTGTGGACTCCTTCCAGGCTGGTTTCTGTGTGTGCTATGGCTTTGAGAATGTTTTTACCTTTCCTTTGAAATGCACAAAAACATTGATTGTGCTTTAAAATCATTTTATTAGGAGGATGCAGAGTGAATGTGGAAGAGGTATTGTAGGTTATTGGAGTATTTTCGCTTCTGGTTTCCGTTTATCGCTTCCCCTGTGTGCAGTGACTACAGAGACTAGAGAGAGAAAGGGGAGGTGACAGCTATGTGGGCGCTCAGGGCAGGACGGCCTGTGAGGATGCAGCCACTGAGGAGCACCTCTTCAGACCCCGAGACTCAGAAGTGAGTACGTGTGGTTCGATTACTCCTTAGGACACTGCCACGGGAAATGTGGGTGCTCCCTGTGGTAACTCGGGGTGAATCAGCAGGCTGCTGGACTTGCGTGGATCAGACATGAGAGCAAGACGATCTTCGTGGCCAAGGCCGGCAGCCTGCTACGGCCAGCTGCATCTCTCTGCTGTATTTTGGATCCTTTGTTTTCCTCTCCCTGTCTAGTCATCCCTAAAATGGTAAATGAATGAAGACCTTGGTGGTGAATGTTTCCCTGTGTGGTTAAAGTTGTGTGATAGTCAAAGGTTAGATTGTCAAAATCTTATTAATGGAGCATCGATGCTATTTGAGTGATGTGGTACGTGTGAGCTTTCTGATACAATCTGTAAGCAATTGAATTCCTCAACTTGTGTATAGATATGGACTTGGGCCCAATGGTGGCATAGTGACCTCACTTAATCTCTTTGCTACCAGATTTGATCAGGTATGTCTGTGTCCTCCTGAGGATGGGCTGGGGAACAGGTGAGTGGGATGGTGGGACGGGCCAACAGGCATGGAATGTAAAGAGAATGAGGCTTTTTACTTGTGACAGATGTTTGCCTTCCATTAGGTTTTCTATGCTAACTACTTTGGTAAGGTTGTCTGACAATAATTAGCTTTTTACACCAATATTGCTCCATGAGACAGGCAGTTAATATTTGACGGAAGCATCCAGATGCATGACTTGGTAGCGATGAGGGCCAACCCTGAGCTTCTCAGGGCCTCGCGCTGCCCCTGGAACGTTGAAGCGCTGCCATTGCGGCTCTGCTGCTTCAGTCCGTAAGTGAGAGCCCGGATTGAGCAGCTCTTGGTGCCTGTCATGCGACTGCAGAGGGCCCCGGGATTTTGTGTTGAAGTCCGATCCTGTAGCAAGTGGCCTCTTTTTCTTTTAGGTGATGAAATTTATCGAGAAGGCCCAGAACATGTCTAAGTAAGTGCTTACAGCTCAACCCCTCTCCACACTCTGCAGTTGATGTAGTTCTAGGCTTTTTGGAGAATTTGGGGGTAACATCAAGCTCTGAAAGCTTGTAGACTGACGTGAAACCTCAGAGTAAACAAAGAAAAGGCCCAGTATATCGTTAAGATGCTGTACAGTGTGGAAGTAAATTTGCTGTTTTTTTGCTCCCCCCACCCCCAAATTTGTTTGGTCTTCAACTTACATGGCTTATAAAAAGATATTTTGAAACATTGTATGCCTGCCTTCAAGAAAACTATATTTGTCTGCATTCAAGCCTTTGTAATAATATTTCTCTAACCTTTGTTTAAATACATGGTTCAGAGAAATAATTTTCTAGTTTAAAAAGTACCACAATATAACACTTATTTAACTTGCTAATAAGTTATTTCTGCCTGGTGCAAACACACAGTGTTTCCTGTGCTGGAATATCTTCTAGCACTGTGCATGGGTAACACTTCTTTCATGCTCTTTCTTGACACAGATATGTCCTGATTGACACACCTGGGCAGATTGAAGTATTCACGTGGTCAGCCTCTGGGACAATCATTACTGAGGCCCTGGTCAGTATTCTTAAACTTGTTACTTAGGTGGAGGGGAAGACTGAGTTAAAGACTGGGTTAGCATCTTTTATATTATTATTATTATTATCCTGGAGTTAACAAGAGAGGGAGTTATGGAAGCTCTGCACACCTGCCTAAAGTGATTTCCCCTTGATAAGGAAGGTTGGAAAAGAGTTTGGGCAGAATGTGAGTCCTCTGACGAAGGCTCTGGTTGTTTTGTGGCTTTAGGCATCTTCATTTCCAACAGTTGTCATCTACGTAATGGACACATCACGAAGTACTAACCCAGTGACCTTCATGTCCAATATGCTCTATGCCTGCAGGTAATTAATTCATTTTTGGTGGACATGGTATCCCACCGAATTAGGAGGCCTCTTTGTCTTGTTTCTTTGCTTTTGCTTTTTTTTAAAGGATTTATTTATTTTTATTGGAAAAGCAGGTTTATGGAGAGAAGAGATAGGCAGAAAGATCTTTCATCCACTATTTCACTCCCCAAGTGGCCACAATAGCCAGAGCTGAGCCTATCTGAAGCCAAGAGCTTCTTCCAGGTCTCCCACGTGGGTGCAGGGTCACAGGGCTTTGGGCCGTCCTCTACTGTGCTTTCCCAGGCCACAAGCAGGGAGCTGGATGGGAAGTGGAGTAACCGGGATACAGCCCGGCATCCATATGGGATCCTGGTGGATGCAAGGCAGCAGTTTAACCGCTGAGCCATCCCTTTGTCCTGCCCCATCAACCTCCCCTCCCATTTTGCTTTTGAGGCCTCAGATTTGCCTCTCACGTGAGTGGCTGTGAGTTAGGGGAAGTCAGGGAGAAAAGAGGCTCAGGAGCTGTTGGTACCTTCTCATCTTCCTCCCTTGCGTGTTACAGAAATAGGGGATTAGGACTATGAAGCCTTGGTAGTTGTTCCTAATTGAATGAAACCCATATCTGAATGAATGAGAGCCCTCTGGCCTAAGTGCTGTCTTTGTGTGTTATGACAGAGTGAAATTAACAAATGAGTAGTTAACTATGAATAGAAAGATTTATATGTAATTCTTACAAGTGCAGGTTTGCCCCAAATAGGCTACCAATACAAGAGGGGGAGTGTGTCTCACCATACTGTGTTGGTGCATTCAGACTGAAGAACAAGTCAAACCATTGTTAAAGCTGAGATTTAATTCTGAGAGTACAAAAACTGTTACCAGCATTTGTTGCTTTTACCGTGACTAGAGATGTACTTTCTTGTTGGATCTAAGAGATCCTGATCCAAACAGAAATCTGATGATTGACAATATTATTGTCATATGAATTGTTTTTTTTTTTAAAGATTTATTTTATTTTTATTACAACAAAGTCAGATATACTGAGAGGAGGAGAGACAGAGAGGAAGTGGAGCTGCCGGGATTAGAACCAGCGGCCATATGGGATCAAGGCGAGGACCTTTTAGCCACTAGGCCACGCTGCCGAGCCCCCATATGAATTGTTTGAAAGACAATTATTAGCTTGATTATAGTAATCAGTTCAACATATATATGTATATATGATTTATGTACCATATATATATATAATTTTAGTCTCCTAAGTATATATATAGTTTTCATTTGTAAGTTATACCTCATTAAAGCTAAGAAAAAAAACACTGACTTTTTTTTGTGACATTTGTAAACATTTTTACCTCAGTCTTACTAAGGTATCACTGACAAATTGTATGTATTGGTGTAGGCATTTAGCCTAGTAGTTAAGAGGCTAATTAACATGCCTATATCTCATATCGAAGTATTTAGAATCTCTTTGCAGCTCCAGCAACTGATTCAACCTTCATTTTAAGTGAAAATACGAATTTATTTTAAAGACAGAGTGATAGGAAATTCTGAGGGATCCTCCCTTGGCTAGTTCACTCTGTAAATGGTTGCAATAGTCAGGGCTGGGCCGGCCCACAGCCAGGTGCCACAAGCTTTATGCAGGTCTCACATGAGTGGCAGAGGCCCTGGTATTTCCACTGCTTTGCCTAGTACTTTAGAAGGAAGCTGGATTGGAAGTGGAGCAGCTGGGACTCAAACAACATTGTGGTGTGGGTTGCAAGTTGCAGCGTGATCTGCAGCATCACAGTGCTGGCCCCATGATTCCAGCTTCCTGCTGATGTGTACTCTGGGAGGCGGTAGGTAATAATTCAAGTAATTGGGTTCCTGTCATTCAGGTGGGTTCCTACTCTCAGTTTTGCCCAGCTTAATTAACCCTAGTAATTATGAGTATTTGGGGTATGAACCTGCAGATGGGAACCATCTTTACCTCTCCAATAACCAAATCATTTAATAATTGTGTGTTTACATGGCATTTTTAAGGATGAAAGGATATAAGGGCCAACATTGCAGCAAAGTGGGTAAATCTGTAGCCTGCAATGCCCGAATCTCATGTAGGCGTCAGTTCAACTCCACTTTGATCCATTTGCTGCTAATGTGTCTAAGAAAGCAGTTGAAGATGGCTCAAGTGCTTGGACCTCTGCGTCTATGTTGCAGATAAGGAAAAAGCTCCTGGCTTCAGCCTGGCTCAGCCCCAACCATTGCAGGCATCTGGGAAGTGAAACAGCATATGGAGGGAAAATCTGTCTCCCCCTCTCTGTAACTCTGCCTTTCAAATAAACAAAATTTTTGAAAAAATGAGTAACCTTTGTCTGTGGTACTTGCATCCTACGTGGGTACCAATTCAAATCCTGACTGCTGCACTTCCAGATCTAGCCCCCTGCTTATGGCATCAGAAGGCAATGGAGGATAGCTCAAGTTCTTGAACCTCTGCACCCTAATGGGAGATCCAGAGGAAGCTTCTGGCTCCTGGCTTCAGATTGGCTCAGCTCTGGCCATTGCAGCCATTTGGGGAGTTAGTGGATGAAAGAGCTGTCTATCTTTCCCTCTCTATCTCTGACTTTCAAGTTTAATAAATAAATTTTTTTAAAGATTTATTCATTTTTTATTACAGCCAGATATACAGAGAGGAGGAGAGACAGAGAGGAAGATCTTCCGTCCGATGATTCACTCCCCAAGTGAGCCGCAACGGGCTGATGCGCGCTGAACCAAAGCCGGGAACCTGGAACCTCTTCCGGGTCTCCCACGCGGGTGCAGGGTCCCAATGCATTGGGCCGTCCTTGACTGCTTTCCCAGGCCACAAGCAGGGAGCTGGATGGGAAGTGGAGCTGCCGGGTTTAGAACCGGCGCCCATATGGGATCCCAGGGCTTTCAAGGCGAGGACTTTAGGCGCTAGGCCACGCCGCCGGGCCCAATAAATAAATATTTTTTAAAAAAAGAATGAAAGGAGATAGATGTACAAGAATACTCGGCACAGTGCTCATACTGTTTTTAGTATTCATTAAATACAATTTTCACCTGAAAAAGGAGTTATTTCGTAAGAAGCAAACAAAAAGCTGGGTCAACATCAAAGCATTGTTACCCCCAGGGAGTGAGTGCATGTGTAAATGATGGGGTAGTTTTTCTCTTCGGAGAGAACATGTAAGTGCCATGTGAAAATGGATAACTAATTCTTTTGCAGTCTGAACCCATTTCCTTTCTCTTAATCAGTAGGCTGCTACTGGTCAAGACAGCTTTGTCTAATAATGTCTTCTTGTTTGGTTTTCAGTATCTTATACAAAACCAAACTGCCTTTCATTGTGGTCATGAATAAAGTAAGTGGACTCTTCTGCTATTATTCAACATTGTATTCTCATCAGAACCTTGGGGTTGTCAGGAAGTTTTGGTGGGTGAGAAGGATTATTTCAGGTGCTGGGAGTAGTTTGAACAAAATCATGGACACGTCCAGGAAATGGATTTAATCAAAGTGAAAGGGTTGTTATGATTGGCGTTTAGAGTTATTTGGAGATACATTAGAGTAGCCCCTTGACTATACCGTACAGACTATCGCAGGCAGCAATTAGAAAACAGAAACAGAACTTCTTGTGGTTTACTGCACTGGAGAAGGATATAGAGGAAACAGGGAAAGAAAATATGCATAGGATCTGCTCTTTGCTGTTTGCAAATGAAAAATTACATTTTGTCTTTGCTTTCTCTCTAGCATCATTTCTGGTTGCTGATATTGACTTTTCTCTGCTACAGACTGACATCATTGATCACAGCTTTGCCGTGGAGTGGATGCAGGATTTTGAGGCTTTCCAAGATGCCTTGAATCAAGAAACTACATATGTCAGTAACCTGACTCGTTCTATGAGCCTGGTGCTAGATGAGTTTTACAGCTCACTCCGGGTAAACCTTCTTTCCTTCTCACGCTGACAGTCTGTGCAATAGCTTGCTGTCAGTGCATCCTCGGAAGTGGCAGGGTGATCATTTAAACATACCAGTCACTGCCACCCACTGGGAGACCCAGATTGAGTTCCCGCTGGCCCAGCCCTGGTTGTTAGTAACATTTGTGATGGCAGATCTCAATGGAATCAGTAATAATGATGATAAAAAGCAAAGCTGTTGAAGTTTGTAAGATATGTAAGGAAGGAATCCCACCTTCGGAGAATTTGTGGTCTAGTTACAAAGGCTACATTCAGGATTGAAATTTATGATAGATATGCAGAGGTAAGTACTTTTAGAAAGATTGGGAGTTGGAGATAATGGTTGTGATGGAACAAATCAAAATGAGTGAATTGGGAGAGCACAGTGTTGTAGACACTTTTTTGGAGGAAGGATTAAAGGCTTACTTAAGCACAAGTGGATGTAAGATACAACAAGAATGTCAGTTGTCCGAACAAAGGTATTGAGAAAGCAGAAACTGGTTTGGTTTGATTTGTTAGGGACTGGATAGTGAGTCCTGTGACTGGTTTGATTCTAATTATAGCCTTATTTTTCAACTCTTCATTTTCCATAGACTTATGTCCATGACTTTTGACTAGGTATGGCTGCTTTGTTCTGCTTTAGCTTGGCTCTTTGCTGGAGACTTCTCAAAGTATCTAAACCTCTTTTTTGAAGATTTTATGATATTTGAACAAAATGTACTTCATTTGTAAGTAACAGAGTTTCTTTGTTGGCTTTTGTGATGCTTTTTGGCAGGTGGTGGGTGTCTCCTCTGTTCTGGGTACTGGCTTAGATGAACTGTTTGTCCATGTCACCAGTGCTGCGGAAGAATATGAAAGGTGAGGACAAAGGACAGTGACATTGATGCATTCTTAGTGGCCCCTGGGAACTGATTTGAGAGCAGTTTTGCCAAGGAATTTTCCGTGTAAGCTGTTACATTAGCCTGTGTGTATTGGATCTGACCACACTTGGAGTAACAAATCCCTGTTAACTTTGAAAAAAAAAAAAAAACGGAGGTTTATAACGGTTGAGAGCAGGATGGAGGTAGTGATTGAGAACGGGGTTATACAGGTTTTTCTCTAAAGAGATGACCTACTCACCTTTGACATTGTAGGAAAAAAGCATCCACAGATAGTTCATAAACAGATGATCAGGACTGTATTCCAATAAAACAGTATTTACAAATCAGGCTGTGGGCTGGACCGGATGCTGAGATCACCATGAGGATTATTTGTGGAAATAAGTGGAAAGAGCTTAGCACAATTGCTGACTAAGCACAGGCTCTCCAGTGCTTGTTGTTCAGTCCCAGCACCGAGGATGTTGCCCCTGCCTGGTTCAGGTGGAGCAGGCACAGGGTTTTGATTCCATAGGGGAAGGTTCCCAGTGTCTGAGGCTTGTTAGATTTGATGTTCAGTTAAGTAATATCTTAGGAAAAGAGAAGTGATGTTGTGGGCAGGATGGGTTCCTTGTTAAAGGAATTTAGAAGGTATTTCTGTTTCCAGGGAGTATCGTCCTGAATATGAACGTTTGAAGAAATCACTGGTAAGAAAGGAGGCAGTTTGTGTGCCTTGAACTGTTAAGAAAACAGTCTTAATCTGGATAGCATTGATGCTTTTGTTTTTGCCACCAGTAAATTTTTTATGTGTTTTGAAATTTTTTTTCCATAGTTTTTGATTTCTTACTGATAAAATGTTATTTTTTCTTTTAAATGCCTGTTAATTTACATTTGTTAAGTTTGTGTACTTTTTGCCTGGATTTGGGAAGACCCCTTAATTACTTTTTTAAATTTTTGTATTAAAATTTTTAAAAACCAGACTTTTCTTGTTATATATGCTAAGCCCACCTTATGCTCGGCCTCCACTTCTAGTCCAAGGTCAGTTTTTATAAAGGCAAGATGCAGCACTTTGTTAAACAATTCTTACCAAAAATGATCAGATGCCTTGCCCACAAAGGCTTAGTTGGATCCTGCAGGCACAGGCGTCCTACTGTGACCCTTGGAGTTCTTAGGCATTTCTTTATGCGGTCTCTGAATTCTCTGACTTGGTCTGCAGATCCTGACAGTCTCAGATTCTGCTGCAATTTCAGCCCACACTGCACAGTGTTCCTGTCCCCTGACTCACCAGCTGTTCCTGTACTGTTTAAGGAACCTGTACTGTGTGTGTAATTCCTTGTCCCTGCTTACAAATCTTGCATCTGATGTGGGGCTCTTTTTTGGAACAGGCCACTGCACAGAGTCAACAGCAAAAGGAACAGCTGGAACGCCTGCAGAAAGACATGGGCTCTGTGTCCTTGGACATGGGAGCTGCCAAAGGTAATGGAAGGCGTTTTGGTGTTGGAGCCAAGAGGGAATAGATGCTTGTACTCCCACTTAGCCAAAAGTATGTCTATGTCTGTCTGTGGGAGAGAGGCAAGGGTAAAGGACATGGGGTTTATGTGCATACATATGTATTATGTGTGTATGCAAGTGTATGGATACACACACACACACATATATGGTATACATATGTACTATGTAAGTATATAAACCTCTAGAAAAACTGTGTACAACTATTCCACTTTGAGCTCCTCACTCGAGTAGTTTTTGCTTTACTTCGGTGGAATACTAAATTTCAACTGCTAGCATTTTTAATATTCTCCCCTCCCCCTTTTTTTATAGTTTCTTTTGTTCTGATTTTACATTTATTAGGAAAGTCGCACAAGTGATACAAAAACATTGCCATGTATTGTTTGAGCAGTCCCAAAATGTTTGTGTGTATATATATAATGTATTCATTTTCCTGAGCCATTTAAACATTACTGGCGAGGCTTGTGTCAATACAGGTAACACTGCTGCTTGGGACACTCTATCCCGTATCCAAATGCTCGGGTGTGAGTCTGGTCCCTATACCAATTTCTTTTTTTTTTTTAAGATTTGTTTATTTTTACTGGAAAGGCGAGTATACAGACAGGAGGAGAGACAGAGAGGAAGATCTTCCATCCAATGGTTCACTCCCCAAGTGACTGCAATAGCTGGAGCTGAGCCAGTCCGAAGCCAGGAGCCAGGAGCTCTTCTGGGTCTCCCACATGGGTGCAGGGTCCCAAAGCTTTGGGCCGTCCTCGGCTGCTTTCCCAGGCCACAAGCAGGGAGCTCCCATACCAATTACTGCAAATATACCTGGGAGGTGATTACTGCCACCCATGTGGGAGACCCCAGTCAAATTCCAAGCCCCCCCTCTCTCATATTGCCTTTTAAACACATCATAAAGACTTTTTCTTAAAAAAAAATTGGAGAGGCAGATCCGATTTACGGAGAAAAGGAGATACAGAGAGAAAGATCTTCAGTCCACTAGTTCACTCCCAAAATGGCTGCAACAGCCATAGCTGAGCTGATCGAAAGCCAGGAGCCAGGAGTTTCTTCTGGGTCTCTCACGTGGGTGCAGGGTCCCAAAGCTTTGGGCCATCCTTGACTGGTTTCCCAGGCCACAAGCAGGGAGCTGGATAGGAAGCAGAGCAGCCAGGACATGAATTGATGGCCATATGGAATGCCAGAGCTTACAAGGTGAGGATTTAGCCATTGAGCCATCACACCAGGCCCATAATTAAAGACTTTTTTTTAGAAAGTAACTTAACAGGAACCAGTGTTGTGGCACAGAGGTGATGTCAGCATCCCCAGTTTGTGTCCTACTTGCTCCGTTTCCAGTCCAGCTCCCTGCTAATGTGCTTGGGAAGGCAGCAGAAGATGGTCCAAGCACCTGGGCCACTGCATCCACATTGGAGATTGGGTGAAGCGCCTGGATCTTGGTATCAGCATGGCCATTCGTGGCCATTGCAGCTGTCTAGGGAGTGAACTAGTGGTTGGAAAATGAGGATGCTTCCTTAGTTGCCCATGCTTTTCTCTGACTCACTAGCACACTGAGTCTGTTGATTATCTTTAATCTTCATAGAACAACTCCTTGTAAGCTCTGAGCCAGTGAAAAAGAGGGACACTTAAGATAAGTTTTTGGCAATCATTTTCTTCAGTTTAAAAAATGGGATTGGGGTGGGTCAGTGCTGTGGCACTGCTTGGGAAGCTGCTATCTGCAATGCCCACAGATGGGCACAGTTTCTAATCCTGGCTGCCACTTTTAATCCAGCCCCCAGCCAATGGCCTGGGAAAAGCAGAGGAAGATAACTCATGTTCTTGGGCTTCTGCACACATGTGGGAGACCTGTTGATGCCTGGTTGCAAACTGGCCCAGCCCTTGCCATTGTGGCCATTTGAAGAATGAAGCAGCAGGTGGAAATTCTCTGTCTCTTCTCTCTCTGTAACTGACTTTCTTTTTTTTAAAGATTTTTTTTTTAACATTTATTAATTTTTACTGGAAAGGCAGATATACAGACAGGAGAGTTGGAGAGGAAGAACTTCCATCCGATGATTCATTCCTCAAAGTGACTGCAACAGCTTGTGCTATACTGATCTGAAGCTAGGAGCCAAGAACCTCCTCCAGGTCTCCCATGTGGTTGCAGGGTCCCAAGGCTTTTGACCGTCCTTGACTGCTTTCCCAGGCCACAAGCAAGGAGCTGGATGGGAAGTGGGGCCGCCAGGATTAGAACTGGTGCCCATATGGGATCCCTGTGTGTTCAAGGCGAGGGCTTCAGGCACTAGGCCACCATGCTGGGCCCTGTAACTAACTTTCAAATAAGTAAATAAATCTTTAACAACAACAACAACAACAAAAAATGGGGGCCCGGTGGCTAAAGTCCTCGCCTTGCACACGCCGGGATCCCATATAGGCAGCGGTTCTAATCCCGGCAGCCCTACTTCCCAATACAGCTCCCTGATTGTGGGATCCCATATGGGCACCAGTTCTAATCCTGGCAGCCCCACTTCCCATCCAGCTCCTTGCTTGTGGCCTGGGAAAGCAGTCAAGGACAGCTCAAAACCTTGGGAACCTGCATTCATGTGGGAGACTAGGAGCAGGCTCCAGGCTCCTGGCTTTGGATCGGCTCAACTCTGGCCATTATGGCTGCTTGGGGAATAAATCATTGGACAGATCTTCCTCCCTGTCTCTCCTCCTCCCTGTATATCTGACTTTCCAATAAAAACAAATAAATCTTAAAAAGACATGGGGTTGGGGATGGCCAGATCACATATGGGGATGCCTGTGTTTTGGTCTTGGCTCCTTTCTCAGGTTCTGGCTTCCAGCGTTTGTGCACCCTGAGCTCAGCAAATGATGCCTCAGGTAGTTAAGGTCCCAGCCCCCAAATGAGAGACCTGGGGTAAAAGCCTAGCTCTTGGGTTTGCACCTGTTCCAGCCCTGGCATTGGTGGCTCTGGGGAAGTGAACCAGTCTGGTAACTCTTATTTTTATCTCTCTGCATCTTGAAGAAGAAATGGAAGCTTAAAAAAATTTTAACATGACTCCATGAACTATTGGGATCCTGAAAATAGTTTGTGAACTAATCACTGGAAATACCTAGTTTTGCTAACAATACAACTAGGAGAACTTTGATCTTCTGTGTGTATTTGTCATGAGCACTCACACACTGCTAATTTATAATCAGAGTGACTGATTCTGAATCACCTTTGTGAGGTGGCATGCGTGCTGACAGGCGTTTTCCCTATAGACAGTCTGTCTCCAGTGCTGGACCCTTCTGACTTGATTCTGACTCGAGGAACCTTGGATGAAGAGGATGAGGAAGCTGACAGCGATACTGATGACATTGACCACAAAGGTGAGAGGGGCTGAGGTGGCTGGGAAAACAGAATGGCTGCTTAGCCCTGCAGTGTTTGGTCAGGAGTTTCTCAGGTCTGAGAGAAGAGGTTAAGCTTGCAGGCAGTGACGGGGAGAGAGGAGACGAGGAAGGGTCCAGCTTTGAGGAAGCTGCCCACATCGAGAGTTCCTGGTCTCCCTGTGTAACAGGTGATGCTGGGCTGCTCTCTTTCATCTTGTGTCTTCTCATTCTTGGGTCCTAATTTAGTTACTAGAAGGAATCTAGGATTTTTGTTGTTATCAGTTTTTTAACTCTACACAAGGAGTTTTAGCTGAGACCAAAACCAATCAGAAAGGACTTAAGAGTGCAGATGGAATTACTCTGGAAATCTTGTTCCAAATGAGACAGTATTATGAACGATGAGAGAATTTAGGTCTTAGCTATGAACAAGAGCAAATCTTGCTTTACTGTCCAGCTGGATGCTAATTTGTAAAGTATCTCATTCAATCAGTTTGCTGAGATTTGATTAATAAATGACAAAACTCCTCCCTTTTAAATATAAGAGAGTACTTCAAAAACTTTCTGGAGAATGAGATAAATTTATTTTCGTGCAAATTGTAAAAATCCATGCATATGAAGGATAATCAAAAAAGCCATGAGAAACATGAATTATGAAAAAACTATCCATGGATTTTAATATGTTTGCATCAAAATAAATTTACCATTTAGTTCCTCTTTGTATAAGCTTCAAAAGCACTCTTTGATTTTGATGTTTTAACAATTATATATCTAGTCTTATAACCACCATCACAATCAAAATATACAACACTGGTTACTCTAAAGATCCCACCTGTCCCCCTTTTATTCAGTTGCCTTCCCAAATACAGTCTTTTGCAACCACTGACGTATCCGTTCCTATAATTGTGCCTTTTCCACAAGGCCACATACATGGAATCATGGCATTCAGCCTCTTGCACTGCTTTTCTTTCTGTTGGCGTAATTTTTGCATGTATCGGTGTTTTATTTCTGGGGGAGGTTAATATTTTGTTACGTACATGTACCAAAGTTTGCATGTCCCTAGCTGGTTAACATTTGGGTTCATTTGAACTGTTACAAATAAAACTGCTGGGTGGGCATTTGGTTCAGTGTTTAAGACCCTGCTTGAGATGCTCACATCCCATTTCAGAGTGCCTGATTTGATTCCTGGCTCCATTTCTGATTCCAGATCCCAGTAATTGTGCACCCTGAGAGTTAGCAGAAATGGACCAAGTTCTTGGGTCCCTGCCATTCTCATGGGTGACCTGGAACACGTTTCTAGCTCCCAGGTTTGATGTGACTCCAAGTCAGGCCAGGCTCTTACAGACATTTGGGAAGTGAACCAGCACATGGAAGATAGATTTCTGTCTCTTCAGTAAATTGAAAATTAAAAGGTGAACACAACTGCTATAAACATATACAAATGTACATTTTTCATGTTTTCATTTCTCGTTAAAAACATTACTAATGAGACTTTTTAATTACTAATTCTTGAAGGTACTCTCACCACTTCTAAAGAAACTACATTTTGGGCAACATGATAATAATAGCATGCTTCTACGAGACAGTGCCTTACTGAGAGAGGTGAAACTTGTTTTTGTAAAAATAACATCATGGTTAGGTGACTGGAACTCTAATACATTAGTAAAAGAATTTAAAAAGAATCACCCTTCTTTTTGCCTTACAGTTACAGAAGAAAGTCATGAAGAGCCAGCATTCCAGAATTTCATGCAAGAATCAATGTCACAGTACTGGAAGAGAAATGACAAATAGAAGACTTCAGGCAACTCTGTTTCTAGGAGTCTGCAACTTTGGGACTCCAGCTGGAGATGACTGTGAAGGAGAGTTTTGTTCAGAGTAGCGGTTTCTCTTAAGGAAATCTTGTGGCTCCAATGTAATCAGTGATAAAAGCTGCCTGGTCTTCAGGCAGATGCTGGTTCTCCCTTGGCCTGTTCCTGGTGTTATGCAGGAAAGGACTGAACTGACTGTTCTTGGAAGTCGATTCTCTTCAAACCTAAGTTCAAGTTTTATCATTTGAACTCGAGTACTTTTGCTGCTGATGTATGGAAATAACTTGGGTTTCCTCGTGACTACTTTAAGATCTCTTTCTGAACTGGAGCTCTGGTTGCTGCTTACCGACATCCTGCCCTTGACCCTGTGTGAGGAGCTGCCTGTTGGCAGACTTGCAGAGGGGAAGCCTGAGCGGGGTCACAGTGGCAGTGCATTCCCCTAAGCAACCAGTCATGTAGATCCTAGCACAGGTTTGTTAAAGTGGGGAAAACATGTTTAATGAGTAAGAATTCCGTTGCAGTGGTGACTTGGATAAAGATGTTTTAACATTATTGTAACCTGCCTGTAACAATTTCATATCAGAAAGTAATTTAATCAGATTCAATTCTCCTGCTCAATATGAGGCTTATTATTAAAGCCACATGTCCAAATCTGTCTTAATATGGAGGTGTGATGTTTACTACAATAGTTTCCCATATACACATAACCTGGTAGCCAGGTACAGAGTCCTGTTTGTATTGAGCTTCATACAAAGTATCCTTAGTGTTGACTTGAAGGCTGGATAAGGTGCTATTTCCTGTACAACACTCATTACAAAGGTTTGTGCTGCCTCAACAATCTGACAGGGTCTTAAAACAGCACAGTCTGTTAAGGAATTTTCTTCCTGCCCAGGCTATACTCCAGTTTTGTGGTTCTCAGTGTCACCTGGGAAACCGTTAAACTGCCTCCTTGAAACCTGAATCAGAGACTGAGGGGCAGCACAGCAATGTTTAAAAAGTCAGAAGTCTTAAGAACCACTGCTTCAACTTAGACAGCCTGTTACATGCTACCAGGCCGGATGAGTCTAGGCATCAGTATTCACAGGATTTGCCTTATTGAGCTACTCTGATCTTGCCCATCTGGTGACTTCTAAAACAATATTTTTGCCTTGCCATGAAGTACCGATTTCGATATTCTATAACTAAGGGGAACCGTTGGCCTAAAATGTGAATGTGTTAGGTGAAACTGTGCAGACTTCTCCCTTTTGTGCCTTTGTGTCCCACATGCTGTACGCTCCCTCAGGCAAGGACTAAGTCTTCATCTTTGTGTGCCTTGAATGGGATCAGCACATAGTATATACTCAGTAAATATCTGCCAGCTGAATGACTGTTTATGCAAACTGTCTGATGGCCATTACGTTAATGAGGGAAAATGAAGTGAAGACTTGGATGGAAAAGACTTGGGTAAAAGTTACCTGTTAACAGCTAAAGTATAACTTTATTTTGTTGCTATCACATTCATCATTATTCCCAATGTTTGGGACACTTCAGGTACTCAGTAATATACTAATTAAACTCTTATTTTTAGTCTCTAGTACAAGAGTGATTTAAAATTTGTAAGTCTTACATTCTATAAGAGAACACCAAACTTGAGCCATGAATTTAACATGCTAACATCCACTACCGAGGTATAAAGCCTACTTTTGCTAATTAATCCTACTCTATGACTTTATATCATTTAATACATTCTGACTCAGATGCCAAGCACGGTAGATTCTGTACTGGACGAGTAACCACAGCAGAACTGTTGCTGACCTGGTGGAAAGCTGCAAGGTGTGCTATTGGTGACCTAAAGGCTGCCCATCTGGGAGCAGTACAATGTCCAGGCATGGCATTCTAATAGGAAGGGACTGCTCTCTGAAAACCTAGCCGTGGGCAGCAACTGCTTGCTTCCCTCACAAAAGGGAAAACAAAGGAACCAAAAGAGAACATGGTAAAAAATATTTAAGTCTGGGGATTGGTGCTGTGGCTCAACAGAGTAATCCTCCACCTGCCTAGTGCCAGCATCCCATGTGGGCACCAGTTCATGTCCCGACTGTTCCACTTCCCATCCAGCTTTCTGGTTCTGGCCTGGGAAAGCAATGCAGGATGGCTTAAGGCCTTAAGCTCCTGTACCCATGTGGGAGACCCGGAAGAAGCTCCCACTTCAGATTGGCTCAGCTCCAGCCATTGTAGCCATCTGGAAAGTGAACCAGCAGAAGGAAGATCTTTCTCTGTAAATCTGCCTTTTAAAAAAATTATTTTAGATGATGCTTACATAGTTTATCAGGGTAGAAAATACTGCGGGTTGGGAAAAGTGGGTGTGATCATTGTTTCCAAGTTTTCAATTTCTTTTTCCTGTATCTGGTGGCAGGAGGGAGATAAGGAGAAGCCACACCCAGCCTCCCAACTGCCCCAGTGCTGGGATGAGGAACAGCCACCCAGTATTGGCCCAGCGTCCTGATGTGTACACGCCGAGGATTCTGCTCAGGTGGTTTCGATAGTTCTGATATTTCTGCCTTTCAAATAAAAATAAATCTTAAAAAAAAAAAAAGCCTGAGTAAGCAGAAGACAAAAAAGCTACAACAAAAGGACAGATGGTGTAATTCTAGAAAAGGAAGAAGAAAACAGATAAGAGTATAACCTCTGATTTTATGAGAATTCACTGGGAGCAAAGTGATGACATGGATAAAACTGTGTTGTGTTTAGCTATTTCCTATTAGGATAGTAGTAGATTTCCAATGACATGAACCAAAAGGGAATCAAGTCAAAGACAAATGGACTGCTGATACCAGCTTACTTTTAATTGTGAGTATGCAACCACAGCTTTGAAGAGTAAGTAGCAAACAACTCAAATATCTTCAAGGTAGAGACAGGCTTTTGGTATCTTAAACACTGCCAGTATCATCCATCTGGGATTAAGTGTTGAAAACTAACTGGATCCAAAAGTTAAATGCAACCTTGTTTCACTAATTTCCCCTGAAATTAAGGCCACTGTTTAAGAATATGAGTGAAGCAGTTGGCATGATGGCTCAGCTGGCTCGTTGTCCTTTTGCAAGTGCCAACACTCCCTGTGGGCGCAGGTTTGTATCCTGACGGCTCCATTGCCCATCCAGTTCCCTGCTTCTGGACTGGGAAAGCAGTAAATGGCCCAAACCCCTGGGACAAGCCTGTACCTGAGTGGGAAACCCTGAAGAAGCTCCTGGCTTCAGATCAGCTCAGCTCTAGCCATTGTGGCCATTTTAGGAGTGAACCAACAGGTAAAAGATCTGTCCTCTGTAACTTGGCCTTTCCAATAAAAATAAAATCTTTTTTTAAAAAGATTTATTTTATTACAAAGTCAGATACACAGAGAGGAGGAGGAGAGAGAGAGGAAGATCCTTCGTCCGATGATTCACTCTCCAAGTGACAGCAACGGCCAGTGCTGTGCCAATCTGAAGCCGGGAACCAGGAATATCTTCTGGGTCTCCCACGTGGGTGCAGGGTCCCAAGGCTTTGGGCCATCCTCGACTACCTTCCCAGGCCACAAGCAGGGAGCTGGATGGGAAGTGGAGCTGACAGGATTAGAACTGGTGCCCATTTGGGATCCCAGCACGTGCAAGGTGAGGACTTTAGCCACTAGGCCACGCCGGGCCCTAAAAATAAAATCTTTATATATATATATATATGAAACTGTTCATGGAACCAAACTAAAACATCAAGGTATTCTGTTGCGGGCTGTAGCTCAGAACAGAAAATATCCATTTTCCTCTTATATTTTCCTCATCTTCTTCTTGCAACGCTGGTTGAAAACAGGGGAGGAGCCCATGAGGCTGTCAGTGGAGTGGGAGCCATAGCTGCTGTCTGAGTCATCTGGGCTCTGTGGGATCCCAGCTTCACTCATGCCCGACATGGGCTCCTCAAAGACGTCGCTGCCCAGCACACCGTGCCCAGAGACATTACCCTCTTCACTCTCTTGAGGCTCCATTTTCACATGGGCCAGATTCCAAAGGGGAGAGGCATTTACCTCTGCACCTGTAAAAGTCAAAAGCATCCATGAGCCAAGAACAGAACAGAGCAGGAGGCAGGGGTCCCCCCAGGTCTGACCAGCGGTATTTCAGCTCAGTTTCCTGTACTTGAGAATGTTGTTATTCTCTGCTTCAAAACGTTATTACCGAATAATTACTAACTCTAGGGTGTTGACATTGTGATGTAGCAAGCAATGTGGCTGCCTGTGACCAATGCTGATATCCAACATGGGTGCTGGTTTGAGTCCTGGTTGCTACATTTTCAAACTAGCTGTCTGTTACGGGCTATGGGGAATCAGTGAAAAATGGTCCGAGCACTCGGACCCCTGTACCCATGTGGGGGCCTGAATGAAACTCCCGACTCCTGGCTTTGGCCTGGCCCAGCCCCAGCCATTGCAGCCATTTGGGCAGTAAACCAGTGGATAGAAGATCTTGTGTCTCTCCTCTCTGTAAATTTGCCTTTCCAATAAAAGTAAGTCTTAAAAAAAAAAAAAAAGAAAGAAAAAAAAAACCTGAGTCCTAGGATGGGCATATATCCAAGATTCAAGGGACACCCCCTCTTACTTGCAGCCTGAGGGGAAGCTTCGCCCTCCAGGTTCGATGGGAAGCGCTCGCCCTGTGCCCCAAGAACCCCCATGGGCAGAGTCTGGTCTCCAGGAGCAAGATCAGCCTCCAGCTCCTCGCTGACCGGGAAGGCAATGTCGCTCACAGGCTCCTCCTTGATCTTCACAGGCTTGCTGTCCTCCGTGGCTTTTTCGGGGTTCACAATCCTCTCATACTCCTCAGAGAGCTGCTTACTAATCTGTTGGCAAGCAGAAGTCAATTTTCCAAAAAAAAAAAAAGAAGTTAAAGGCAAGTTGGATAGTCAGCTGTGGCATGCCATAGAAAAGCTAACAGAATGTAACAAGTTTTAAAACATCCACTGTCAATAGAAGGAATATGTTTAAGGTACTGACTTTGCATTTATTTTTAAAAGCCATTTTATTTACCTACTTACTTATTTGAAAAGTAGGTTTGAGAGTGAGAGAGAGAGAGAGAAAAATGTCTTCCATCTGCTAGCTAGATTCCCAAATGGCTACAATAGCTGGGGCTTGCCAAGCTTAAGCCAGGAGCCTGAAACTCCATCTGGGCCTCCAGCGTGGTGGCAGGTGCACAGGGATTTGGGCCAGCTTTCCCTGCTTTCCCAGGCACATTAGCAGGGAGCTGGATCAGAGGCAGAACTGCTGGGACTCAAACTAGTGCTTAAAAGGGATTAAGTGGAGCTTAACCCACTGTGGCAAAAATGTTGGTCCCTTGAGTTTGCATTTGTTTATAAGTGACAGAGACATGCCAAAGAAAATGTACTTTGCAGAGAATGTGTCTGTCATTAATTAAAAATTTAAAGGTTGGAACTAGTGTTGTGACACTGAGTAAAGCCACCATCTGTGGCACCAGTATGCGATACAGGCACTGGTTTAAGTCCTGGCTGCTCCACTTCTGAACCAGCTTCCTATTAATGTGTCTGAAAAAGCGGCGTAGGATGGTTCAAGTACTTGGGCCCTACACCCATATGGGAGACCTAGGTGAACCCCCTGGCTCCTGGCTTTGGACTGGCCCAGCTCCATCCATTATGGCCACTTGGCGAATGAATCAGTGGATGGAAGATCTCTGTTTCTCTCTACTCTGCCTTTTCAAATAAATAAAATATATTTTTTTAAAATTACATATAGGTAACAGGTAAGATGGAACTGTAACAAAAATTACATCTTTTGGCTATAAAACAGCTGACATGGATAGCCCAGGTGGATGATAAGCACTGTGGGCAAGCTAAATGGCCCAGCAGAGGCCTTTTTTGTTGTATGTAAAACATTACAACTCATAGCCTACATCTGGAAAAACCAAACAGTGAACAAATAGCTTACTTGAGTTCACAAGGGTTGAAGAAATTGTAACTCGTGGTTCTCATTAAAACTTGTGCCCTTCCCCACGACCCACCAGGCAAAATTACCTATATTTTTTTTCATAGCACATAACACTATCTGGAGTTGCTCTGAACATGATTTGTTTACTTATTTGTGTTTTTAAGAACGCAAGATCAAGGAATTTTTTAATTGCTGTATCCCACAATGTCTGGCTGGTAATAGCCACTCAAAAACCATTAGCTGAAGGCAAGCATGCTGGCCACACTCTCTCAGAGGAAGTATGAACGAGCAGGGATGCCCGCTGACACAAGCAGGCCCCTGATGTCAGGCCAGGAAAGTGTAGAGGCTGCATGAACACAGCAAGGGTCCTGAGAATATGCCAAATTCCCTTTGTACTCTAGAGCAGACCCTAGCAGTCCTAGGCTGAGTGCCCTGGTCCAGGCACCATGCGATCACCTCACCTGTAACATGTACGTGTGATAGTCCTTGATGCGATGCTGCCAGAACTTCTGGAGAGACAGCACGCTGCCAATGCCCACTTCATGGAACACTTGCTCCATAACATCAGGGAAAGGGGACTGTCCCAGCAAGGCCTCCCGGTCCACAGCAAAGCGCAGCAACTTGGTGAACTTCAGGCAATACTCATGGGCCACATCAGTGAGGGTCTCGAGGACACTCTCATTAGCACAGTCGAAGCCTGCATGGGCCAGGATTGTGGCCACTGCCTGGTAGAGGAGCTGCCGGCAGGACTGCCAGCTGAGTTCGGTCACAGGCTCCCCCTTCCCTCTGAAAGCAGAGACATTGCAGTGTTGTTAGTGCTGGTGTGAGGTAATGACCTGCTCTGTCTGTCTTGGGTCAGTTCCTGGGTAGCCAGGTTCAGGATCATGTTTTATATTATTACTTTTCAAACTGAAAATACATGTTTGTTTTTTTTAATTCTTGCACAGCTTTGTAGATTCCTAATACCAGAATAAACAAATATCATGAATCTCAATTTGAAGACAGTGAGGTATGCCCATAGTATGCATTTTATATTAAATGCAAAGACTACATTTCAAGGATCAAGAAGCCACAACAGTGCTCCTAGTGAACTGCGTGGCTTGAAACAGGCATTTAATAATATTTGCAAAAAAAAAAATAATAATAATATTTGAGGGGTCAGGTGCCATGGCCTGGTGGCTGGGATCCTCGCCTTGAATGCGCTGGGATCCCATATGGGCGCCGGTTCTGGTCCTGGAGACCCCACTTCCCATCCAGCTGCCGGCTTGTGGCCTGGGAAAGCAGCTGAGGATGGCCCAAAGCCTTGGGACCCTGCACCCGCGTGGGAGACCTGAAAGAGCTCCTGGCTCCCGGCTTCAGATTGGTGCAGTGCCGGCCATTGCGGCCACTTGGGGATTGGATCATCGGACGGAGGATCTTCCTCTCTGTCTCTCCTCCTCTCTGTGTATCTGACTTTGTAATAAAAATAAATAAAAATCTTAAAAAAAAATTTGAGGCATCAGAAAACACAGAAAAGTAGCATTTTTCTTGGTTCAGAAGACTGAAGTTTACAGCTTATGATTTCCTGAGCAACTTTGCCCAAGTCAATTCCTTTATCCTTAGTTTCCTTGTGATGGTTAACACAGTTACTAGTGAAAATAACTTGAGAAAGGAAAGACACAGGAAAACCTTATCTTACCGATAAAAGTCACTCTCTGGGTCACTGTGCCGGATCTGGAATGGTGTGTTGGTGTTCTTACAGTCCAAGGGCAGGAGGTCCTCAGGGAGTTGGGGGGACCCCGGGCAGGGGGGAAGCGGTTCACTTTCTTCTGTCTTGACACCTTCCGTCTGCTGCTGACTCTGGGCCTGGGCAGTGGCGATAAGGTTCCGGAGACGTCGGTTGTGCTGAATCAACTGAATGGTGTGGATGGTGAGGCTGCACGGTTCTGAGGGGACAGGCAGCATGGTGGAGGGCTTGGGCTTGTTGGCGGAGGGCTGGTGCAGCGGGGGGTCATGGACTTCTACCAGGCGGAATTCCCGAGGGAGCAAATCGAAGGAACTTCTGTTGGTCTGGCTGGATGACATCGGTATCTCACCCCAGTATCTCAACATTGTGGAATAAGTTGCCAGAGTTCTCAAGTTTAAGGTAGATGGTATCCTGATAGTAATGGGTTTCAATCTCTGCCAACTGTAGAATATAGACTTCTATATTCTATATACATAAATAAATATACATATACACATATGTGGAAATATATAAAGTCTAGCCAGTTATTTAAATAAAAGGCAGGCTGTTCAAGACCACTTAGGAAAATGTCAGTGTCACAGAAACGCAAGACCAGAAGTATTCTCCCTGAAAAAAAAAAAAAAGAGAGAGAGAGAGAAATGTAATCGTTATATGCTGGCCATTAGCAAATGATGACCATTCCTACTGGACTCAACCACAAGCTAGAAGCTGAGCCAATGCCTTGGCACCCTGCACCCATGTGGGAGACCCGGAGGAGGTCCTGGCTTCCAATGGGTTCCGTTCCAGTAGCTGCAGCCATTAGATTTTTTAAAAAAGGCCATGTTTCTACAGTTGACCCTGTAAAAGCTGTCATTGATACCTGAAATATCTTTTCCCTTCCCCCTCCCACATCCCTAGCTGACTTGGACCCATTCTTAAGCATAACTGAAGTTACCCCCACCCCGCCCACCAACCACCACTTCTCTAGTGCACCATTCCCTGTTATATCTCACATCACACGCATGTCACAGCATTTATCCCTATATTTAGTCAACTTTATCCACCCATCTACCTCTTATTGCCATTTTCTCTTTGTCTCATTTAGGCTTACTCTAGTCTTATGCCAGGTCTCATCATTATGGCTCAATTCCGTTTTTCCCAAGGACCCAACGGAATCGAGACTATTATTCCCAGTTTTCAGATGTGCAAGCGGAGGCTCTATGTCCCGCCCGATGGTACTAACCTACACAGCTTTCCTTGTTCCCGAAAGGCTACAGGAACACTGTGACAACAGCAACAACAAAGTCACCCTCCTGCCCCTCGCTTCACTGAAAGGAACAACCAAGGCAGGTGCCGAGCCCAGGGAACGCCAGGTCGCTCCTGGCTGCCGGCCCACAGACGCCAACCCCCGTGTCGTCTGACGCCCGGCACGACCGGGAGACGGGGCGGCCTGGAAACCCACGGAGGCCGCTAGTCCTCGCCGAGACAGCCGCACCCCTTGAGGCCCGAGCTCACGGCCAGCAGCCCTGAAAGGCTCGTTTGTGAGAGTGGTCCCAAACAGCCGGAAGTGCTTCTTAACCGCGCTCCACCACAGGAAGTCATCGCAATTCTGTTGCAACTTCTAAATATGTCCCCATTCTGTTTCTGCTTATTCCCTGGCAGCCTGTTTCTGTTTTCCGATTACTCTGACCCAACAACCAGTGTCACCATGCTCTGAGGGGGTCGTCCAAGTACAACTCTTCCTTCACGGTCCTCCAGAGAAGCCGCTGGGAGCAGAGGGGAAAAGAAACACGGGTAGGAACGCTGCAACCATGTGGGGGCAAGTTTCCAAGGGACAGATTTCGAGGTTACTCGGTCGAGAATGGCTGAAAATCTGTCAACGCAGTCCGAGCCGCTGGCATCACCTGAACTCAATGATGACTTCAAGAAGCCAGTCGTGCCGGTGTGCCCACCAGAGAAGGACTCTGCTGCCAGTGCCTCAGACCCCGAGGAGGGGAAGAAGGAGAGACCCACGGCGCTGCTGGACTCCGCCTGTGCAGGGCCCGGCGTCCCGCCGCCTGGGCCGGACCGCGGGGAAGCCGGGGGTCCCCGTGAGGAGACGCTTCCACCGCGACCCCCTGTGCCCGCTTCCTCGGCCGGCGGCCCGGCCCGCGCTGCTCCATACCGAGAGCCGCCGTGGGGCGGCCGGGCTACGGCCCCCTACAGCCTGGAGACCCTGAAGGGCGGCACCATCCTGGGCTCTCGTTCTTTGCAAGGGATGAGCCGCTGCCTCTTCGGGAGGCTGGCCAGCTGCGACGTGTGCCTGGAGCATCCCTCGGTGTCCCGGTACCACGCCGTGCTACAGCACGGGGCGCCTGACGGAGAGAGCGAGGGCACCGGGCCGGGCTTCTACCTCTACGATCTGGGCAGTACCCACGGCACTTTTCTGAACAAGACTCGCGTCCCCCCACGCACCTACTGTCGGGTGCGGGTCGGGCACGTGCTTCGCTTCGGGGGCAGCAGTCGGCTCTTTATCCTGCAGGTAAGTAAGGGGGCGGGGCGGGATGTAGAAGGAAAATCTCGGGAGCCTAGTGGGTTGAAACCTGGGCTTTTTGGAAGCTTTCTTGGAGGAAGGTTTTACCCATCAGCAATGATGAAAGCGTGTGAACAAATCTGGCCACATCTCTGGACCTCTCTGTTCGTGTGGTTGTATTTCGGGAAGTAAATTTTCTCTTCCCTCCCTCCCCCCGCTCCCCCTTGGTTCATCAGGGACCAGAGGAAGACAGAGAGGCAGAATCTGAATTAACTGTCACGCAGTTGAAGGAACTGCGCAAGCAGCAACAAAGGCTGTTAGAGAAGAAGATGCTAGGGGAAGATTCGGATGGAGACGAGGAAGCAGATGCTGCAGAAAAGAAAAGCGCAAGCATCCAGGATGATGACGTGGGCTGCACGTGGGGAATGGGTAAGAAATCAGTCACTGCCAGGGGTTAATATTTGAGATCGCGGCTAAGTGATAAGTGATTTTTAAAAAAGGATTTATTTATTTTTATTGGAAAGGCAGACTTATGGAGACAAGGGGAGAGAGAGAGACAGAGAAAGATCTTTCGTCTGCTGGTTCACTCCCCAAGTGGCTGCAATGGCCAGAGCTGAGCCAATCCAAAGCCAGGAGCCAGGAGCTGCTTCTGGGTCTCCCATGTGGGTGCAGGGGCCCAAGGCTTTGGGCCATCTTCTACTCTCACAAGCAGGGAGCTGGAATGAAATTAGAGTAGCCTGGATACTAACCAGTGTCCACCAGGGATCCCAGCACATGCAAGGAAAGGGCTTCAGCCACCTGACTACCATGCTGGGCCCCATAAGTGATTTTTTAGTGATACAGTTTTTGGTGACTCTTATAATAGAGCTGATACATTTTGTCTTTAATCAAAACCCAGAGAGTGCTCCGACTTCACTGATGCTAAAAAAAAAAAATGAATTATGGGCACTATGGATTTGTTTGAATGTTTGTGTATATATTTCTTAAGGATTTATTTCACTTGAAAGGTAGAGTAACAGAAAAAGGGAGAAACAGAAAAAAAGAGATGGTTCATCTGTTGGTTCACTCCCCAAATGGGCCAAAAGCCAGAAACTCCATCTGAGTCTTCCTCAGGGATGGCAAGGGCCCAGGTGTTTAGGCCATCTCCTGCTGCCTTCCCAGGCATTGTAGTGATGAGCTGAGTCAGAAACAGGCAGCTGGGACTCCTAACAAGGATGCCAGCATGGGCTGTCAGTGTTGCATGTGGTGGTTTTATTCATTACTGAGGTCTAGGAGAATCACTGGAGTTATAGAACTATGTTTAAATAAAATGGAATATTATTCAATAAAAGATATCCTCTTGAATTTTTTTGCAGCCCTCCTTAAATGTGGACTATCTAGTAAGAAAACTGGTCTCCAAGCCAATGGAATAAATAGAGTTTTCTATACAACCAGACAATTTGAAGATAGATGGTCAGGGAATGTTAGAATTTGAAAAGGTAGATAACCTTCATATGTAGTTGGCAAGACAAGTTCAATAGTGTGAAATTACTGACGTGTCAAAAACTAGGAGCTATACTTTGCTAGGGCCGTGGTTCCAAGAAGGGAGCAGTCACTGAGCACTTAATCTCTGCCGTCCAGTACAGGTAACCGCCTGCTACAGTCGTCCTGGAGCACTTGTTGTGTGGTTAGTTCAAGCTGATATTTACTCTGAGTGCACAAAAGGAGTTTAAGATAGTCATGATATTTTGATTACATGCTGAAATAACAATTTTATCCGTTTTCATTTTGCTTTAAAAAAATTTTTTTTGTTTGCTTGAAAAGCAGAGAGACAGAATATTTTTTTCTGTTGGTTCACTCTCTAAATAACTGCAGCAGCAAGGACTCTGAACCAGACCAAATCAGGAGCCAGGAGCCAGGACTTCTATCCTGATCTCCCACGTGGGTGACAGGGACCCATGAACTGGGGCCATCTTGCCTTGCCTTCCCAGGCACATTAGCAGGAAGCTGGATTAGAAAAAGAACAGCCTGGAACTCCACTGTGGGATACCTGCGTTGCAAGTGGGGACTTCACTGCTGAGCCACAGTGCTGAACCCTAATTTTTGCCTTTTTAATTTGGCTAATAGCAAATTTAAGGTTGCATATATGGCTTTTATTCCATTTCTTTAAAGAAAAAAAGTTTATTTATTGATTTGAAACTCAGAGCTACAGAAGTATCTCTTGTTCCCCACTTAGATGGCCATAATGTCCAGGACTGAACCATGCTGAAGCCAGGAGTCAGAAGCTTCATCTGGGTTGCCCACATGAGTTCAGGGGCCCAAGCACTTGGGCCATCTTCTATTGGTTTTTCTGTGCCATTAGCAGAGAGCTAAATAGATGTGAAGTAGCAGGGATGGGATGCCAGTGTTGTAGCTGGGGACTTTACTCACTATACCATACTACTGACCCCTTTCATTCTATTTCTTTTAAACTGTGCTGTTTAGCTGTTTTGGGAAACTTTTTTTTTTCCAGAAAAAAATATTTCTACATTCTTTTTTTTTTTTTCCTTAAGACCTATTTATTGTTTGAAAGAGTGACTCAAAGAGAGAGATCTTCCATTTCCTGGTTTACTTCCCAAATGGCTACAATGACTGGAGCTAGGCTGGTCCGAACCCAGGAGCCAGGGGTTTCCTCTGGATCTCCCACATGGGTGCAGGAGCCCAAGCACTTGGGCCTCCCTCTACTGTGAGAGAGAGATCCATCTTCTCTGTCCTCTCTGGCACTCCTAAATGGCTGTTACAAGGTAGGGCTGGGCCAAGCCTCGAACCCGGGACTCCATTCGGGTTTCCCATGTGGGTTGCCAGAATCTAAGCACTTGACATGTCATCTGCTTCCCACGTGTAGTAACGGGGAGCTGGATTGGAAGTGAGGCAGTCTGGACTTGAATCAGCACGCCAGTGTAAGATGCAGATATCCCAGCCTTCTGTGCCACACACCTGACCTATGGCAAACCAGTTTATAAACAGAAGCATTGTGGATTTTTTTTTTCGTTTATTATAAAGGCAGAAAATCAGAGCAAAAGAAATCTCCCATTAATGGTTCACTCCTCAAATGCCCAAAATAGCCAGAACTGGGTCCAGCTGAAGCTGGAAGCTGGAAACATAATTCAGTTTTCTGACATGGATGTGAGGGAATCCATTTCTTGAGATTTAGAAGGTAAGGTTTCTTCTTGATCAGCAACCATTACCACTTCCTGAGAGACACAGAAAAAAAAACAAAGCAGACCTCTGAAATATGGAAATTGGGTAGAGGCTTATCAATTGAAAGGCATTGCCTGTTTAAGCTCCCATACCCAGATCTTGCCAGAATCTTCCCTTGGGTTTCCTCTTGGTTAACAATAATCTCCATTTCTCAGTAAAATCAAATTTCACATTTTCTTACCACTCTCATTGTCCACACATTCATCCAACTCGAAATTTCTGCAACAGTTGGAGAAGTACTAGGAAATTATATTGGAGGTAAAGTATTACACCTTAATTTGAGAAAATGAAAATGCCAAATAAGGAGCTTTTTTTCACACGGTGATAGGTGATCTTGCTTTTATTTATTTTGAAAGATTTGCTTATTTTTAGGACCTGGCACAGTGGCTCAGTGGCTAAATTTTCACCTTCAGTACCCCAGGATCCCATGTGGGTACCAGTTTGTATCCTGGCTGCTCCACTTTCCATCCAGCTCCCTGCCTGTGGCCTGGGAAAGCAAAAGAGGACAGCCCATAGCATTCGAACCCTACATCCGTACAGGAGATGCAGAAGAAGCTCCTGGCTCCTGGCTTCAAATTGGCTCAGCTCTGACTATTGCAGCCACTTGGAGAGTGAATCAGCAGATGGAAGATCTTCCTCTCTCCTCCTTCTGTCTGTAAATCTAACCAATAAAAATAACTAAATCATTTATATATATATGTATGTATGTATATGGTGATGTTCTGTGTGTATAGGGGGAATTAAGGTAAAAAAGCAAGTTTTGCCTTGTTTTGCAATTTAAAAATCTTGAAGATGGTCATAGTGGGGACTTTGTTTCAGCTCTCACCTCCCGTGAGAGCCATGCAGATCGTCTGTCTTCTGAGCATCTTGGTTTTTCTTTCCAATGTTTTACAGGTGAAGATGCTGTAGAGGATGAGGCTGAAGAGAACCCAATTGTCTTAGAGTTCCAGCAGGAAAGAGAGGCCTTCTACATCAAGGACCCGAAAAAGGCTCTGCAAGGTTTTTTTGACCGAGAAGGTAATGGAACAGGTTTGACGTGGTGGTACAAAGGATCCCAGCAGTGTCGTCCGCCAGGGCTTTGGACTGAGGTTCATGCTAGAAATGCTGCATTTGATGTTGTTCCCTTGCCCTTAGGGTGGGTTGCTTCAGTCTTATTTTGAAAATGGTAAAAACCTTGTTGGTTTTTCTTTCCATCTTGGCAAAAAGGAAATGCCTTTAGTATATATATATGTATTATACACTCATCCCTTGGCATCCCCAGGGAATTGGTTCCAGAATTCCTTTCTGCCAGGATACCAAAATCGGATTTTGAAATGACATAATATATTCATATAACTTGCACACATTCTCCTGTATACTTACTCTTTTGTTTTAAAGATTTACATACTTATTTGAAAGAGCTTCAGAGAGGGACAGAGAGGTCTTTCATCTGCTGGTTCACTCCTTAAGTGGCCACGTCGACTAGAGCCGGGCCAAGCCAAAGCCAGGAACCAGAAACTTCATCCAGACTTTCCATATGGATGTAGGGGCCCAAGGACTTGGGGCATCTTCCACTGCTTTTCCCGGGTCATTAACAGGGAGCTGGATTGGAAGGAGAGCAGCTGGGACTCAAACTAGTGCGCTTAAGGGATGTTGGCATCTCAGGCAGTGACTTTACTCACTAAGCCACAATGCTAGTCCTATCTTGTATACTTTAAGTCATCCCTGGATTATTTACAATATCTGCCGCTTGTGGAATATGGATGATATGTAATAGTGGTTATGCTCATTTTGTAAGGAATAATGATAAAGGAAAAGTCTGTGTATGTTTAAAATAGATTTGGCTTTTCTTACCCCAGTATTGTATATGAGATTGCTTGAATCCCAGAATGTGGAGTCTACAAAGCTGAAGGACTGACTATAAATGAATGAGTACAGATATAGAAACATTTATATATAAAATATATATTATGTACATATTCTACATATCATTTTTTGCATTTGAGATTTGTGCTTCTGAAAACCAGTTGCGATGAACATGTAAGTCTACAATGTATGAAAAGTGTGCAAACCATCTAGTGAACAAACTGTGTATCTGGCTAGTTGATTGATCCAGGTTTGCATATCCAAAGGTATCTAAATAGTTTTACTGCGAATTTATCCTAATTTTATTGTCAGATGTAATCCCTAGAATTTAGAAGTGAAATGCATTGAAATTTTGTATTCACTATGGTATAAAAGCTTGATGTTTTTATTTAGCCTTTGCTCTCTTTTTCTTTGTAGCAATTAGTAATTTTTCTAGCCTTCTGAAGTTGTGTTGCTTTTCTTTCTCCCCAGGAGAAGAATTAGAGTATGAATTTGATGAGCAAGGACATAGTACTTGGCTCTGCAGGGTGAGGTATGTTCTTTTTAACGTCCATTCTCTGGAAAGTAGTCAATTCAGATTTAATTTATGATCATACAGAACAACCTAAGGAATAAATTTGGTCTGTTCATGATTACTCGTAACTTAGACCGTGGTGTTTTCATAAACTTACATTGTTAGGTGATTGAGTGGGATCAGTAAACGGTAGAAGGAAACGCTTTGACATCTAATGTTAAAAAAATAGAACAAAGTGAATTGAGAGAAGAGCTGTGTAGGAGCTGATTTTTTTTAATAAATTTTTTTAAAAAGCTTTATTTGTTTTTATTACAAAGTCAGATATACTGAGAGGAGGAGAGACAGAGAGGAGGATCTTTCATCCCATGATTCACTCCCCAAATGACCACAATGGCCAGTGCTGCGCCGATCTGATGCCAGGAACCAGGAACCTCTTCCAGGTCTCCCACGCAGGTGCAGGGTCCCAAGGCTTTGGGCCGTACTCGACTGCTTTCCCAGGCCACAAGCAGGGAGTTGGATGGGAAGCAGGGCCGCCGGGATTAGAACTAGAGTCCACATGGGATCCTGGGGCATTCAAGGCGAGGACACTAGCCACTAGGCCACAGTGCCGGGCCCAGGAGTCAATATTGTAACACATTAGGTTAAGCCACCTCCTGTAATGCTGACACCCTAAATGGTCACTGGTTCAAGTCGCTGCTTCTCCATTTTTGATCCAGCCCCCTGTTAATGCACCCAGGAAAGCAGCAAAAGATGGCCTGGTTGCTTGGGCCCCTGCACCATGCAGGAGACCAGGATGAAGCTCCTGGCTTCTGACTTCATCCTGGCCCATCCCTGGCCCTAAAACTCATCTGAGAAGTGAACCATTAGATGCAAAATCTTTCTTTCTCTCTGTCTCTGTCTCTGTCTACCAGCTTTCCCTTTTTCTCTGTAACTCTGCCTTTCAAATTTGTAAAAAAAAAAAAAACTTAAAAGAAGAAAGCCATGTAAGAAAATGTGACTATTATTGTTGCATATTTTTTTCATGAGAATTAGAATTTAATTCTATACTACTTTTCTCCAAACCATTGCAGGTTACCTGTGGATGACTCAACTGGGAAACAGCTGGTGGCTGAAGCCATTCACTCAGGAAAGAAAAAAGAAGCAATGATCCAGTGCTCACTGGAGGCTTGTCGGATCCTCGATACTCTGGGATTGCTGCGGCAGGAAGCAGGTGAGTGCATAGAAGTACTTTCTTCTTTTTTTTTTTTTTTAAAAGAAGACCGGACCTGGCGCAGTAGCCTAGTGGCTAAAGTCCTCACCTTGCACATGCTGGGATCCCATATGGGCACTGGTTCTAATCCTGGCGCCTCACTTCCTATCCAGCTCCCTGCTTGTGGCCTGGGAAAGCAGTAGAGGATGGCCCAAAGCAGGTGGGACTCTGCACCTGCTTGGGAGACCCAAAAGAAGCTCCTGGCTCCTGGCTTCGGATTGGCGCAGCTCCGGCTGTTGTGGCCACTTGGAGGAATGAATCATCAGATGGAAGTTCTTCCTCTCTTTCTTTCCTCCTCTCTGTAATCTGACTAAAACTGAGGGGCCCAGTTAATGGCTCAATGGCTAATTCCTCACTTTGCAAGTGCTGGGGTCCCCTATGGTTGTCCTGGCTGCTTCACTTCCCATCCAACTCCCTGACTGTGACCTGGGAAAGAAGAGAAGGATTGCCTAAAGCGTTGGTACTCTGCACTCACATAGGAAACCCAGAAGAAGCTTCTGGCTCTTGGATTAGGATCAGCTCAGCTCCACCACTGTGGCCATTTAGGGAGTGAAGCAGTAGGCAGAGGATCTTTGTCTCTGTTTCTCCTCTATAAATCTGATCTGCCTGTTCAATTAAAAAAATCATTGGGCCATCCTCGACTGCTTTCCCAGGCCAAAACAGGGAGCTGAATAAGGAAGCGGCACCATAGGGACGTGAACCGGCGCCCATACAGGATCCCGGTGCTTGTGCGGTGAGGACGTTAACTACTAGGCTAATGCGCAGGCCTGTGTGTGTTTTCAGATTGATTTAAATATTTGAAAAGTGGAGTTAGAGAGGAAGAGACAGAAACAGATGTCTTCTGTCCACTGGTTCACTCACAACATGCTGCAGTGTCTGGGGCTAAACCAGGCGGGTGTCAGGAGTCCAGAACTCCCTTCTGGTCTCGCGTCGGGATAGGATCCAAGCCTCGGGCCTACTTTTACTGCTTTCCCAGGCACATTGTCAGGGAGTTGGATCAGAAGTTGAACAGCCAGGATTCCAACCATGGCTAATGTGGGATGCTGATGGTGTAGGCTGTGGTTTAACCTGCTCTACAATGCAGAGAGAGGGAAAGACAGGCATAGAGCTTCCATCTGCTGGCTCACTCCCCAAATGGCTCAACGGCTGGAGCTGAGCTAATCTGAAGCCAGGAGCCAGGGACTTCTCTGGGTCTCCACGTGAGTGCAGGATGCCAAGACTTTGGACCATCCTGTACCACTTTCCCAGACCACAAGCAGGGAGCTGGATGGGAAGTGGAATAGCCTGGACATGAACTGGTGCCCGCATGAGATCCTAGAACTTGCAGGCTGAGGATTAGCCTTTTGAACCATCACGCCAGTGCCTCCGTTTCTTTAAATAGCCTTTCAGTGAGTTTTTTTTTTCACATGAAGCGATTTGCAAGTCCTAATTTTTTTTAGCATTTCTCTTGAAGAGGTCTGATTTTTTAGGGCGTTTTGTTCTCCAGACGTGCTGCAGAGCCATTATCTGAGACTTGACTGCACTGCCAAGCTGGAGATTTTCTTGGATTTTCTCCTGATAGGTTTTCTGTTTACAGAGTTTTCTTACTCTGTTTCTTAGTTTGTTCCTTTGTTTTGGTGGAGCCCATCTTGCTGTAGTTTTAGCACATTAAAAAGCTGGTGCAGCACCTGAGCACATGGGAGAGATGGTTTCTGAGAAAGGGTGCATTGCAAGTGAGCTTGATTAACCCTGCCATCCTGGAAATGTCATTATTCTGCCTTCACTCTTCATTAGCAGTGTATCTGGGGATGAAATTCTAAGTTGGATGCCGTTTTCCGTCAGCACTTTGAAGGCGTTACTCTTACCGTCGTAACATCCAGGGTGGCTGTTGCGGAATCTGAGAGATTCTGCACTGACAAGTTCTGTCACTTGTCTCCCCCTGTCGGGGGTGTGTACGCATTTCTGGTCTTCTAAAGAATCTGAAACTGACCTGTGGTGTATGTTTCTGTAGGTGCGTTTTTGCCCGTTTTTGTGGGTACTTGTGGAACTAATTTTACTGGACATCTTGCCTAGCTGGGATCATTTCTGCAATTATGCCATTGATTGTTGTCATCCCTCTGTTTTGTGTGGGATTTCTAGAAGTTAATTTCTAAAAAGTTAACTTCTATAACTTAGTTTTTGTTCTTGGAATGATTATTTTAAAAGTGTATCTTCTTGTTATCTGATTACAAATATCTCTGTTTTCTCCAGGTCACTTTTGATTTGGCCTTCATCCTAGCTTTTCTCAAATGTCCTATAATTCTTTGTATTTGTTTTATTTCATTTGAGCAGCAGAGTTGGAGAGGGGAAAGAACAGGAGAGAGAGAGAGCGATATTTCATTTACTGATTCCCTCCCTAAATGGCTGCTAACAGCCAGGTTGGGCCAGGCCAAAAGCAGGAGCTAGGAGCTTCATTCAGGTCTCCCATATGTTTGATGGGTGATCAAGGACATGGGCCATCCTCTGCCACCTCTCCTGGGGCTTTAACAGGGAGCTGGAATAGAATAAAACATCCAGAACATGAACCAGTGACCCTGTGAGGTGCTGGCATTGCAGATGGTAGCTTAACCCTCTGTACCACAGTGCTGACCCTTGTTGATTTTTTTTTAAAGATCTGTTTATTTTTATTGCAAAGTCAGATATACAGAGAGGAAGAGAGACAGAGAGGAAGATCTTCCTTCTGATGATCTACTCCCCAAGCGACTGCTATGGCTGGAGCTCAGCTAATCTGAAGCCAGGATCCAGGAGCCTCCTCTGGGTCTCCCACATGGGTACAGGGTCCCAAGGCTTTTGACCATCCCCTACTGCTTTCCTAAACCACACATAGGGAGCTGGATGAGAAGTGGAGCTGCCAGGATTAGAACTGGCATCCATATGGATTCCTGGCACATTCAAGGCGAGGACTTAAGCTGCTAGTTTACTGCACCAGGACACTTATTGATTTTTTACAAGCTTTTGCTGATTATGTTTATTTAATTATTTTCTTGTGGAATGTACATAGCACAAAATTTATCATTTTATGCATTTTGAATATGTGCTTTAGTGGCATTAAGTACTTTGGCATTGTTGTACAGAGATCACCATGGTCCAAATAAGAATTTCTCATCACTCTGTTCACATTAAACATTAACTCTGGAGATGGTGTGGTGGTATAGTAGGCTAAGTTTCTATCTGCAAGACCAGCATCCCATTATCTTCCAGTTCAAGTTCCAGGTGCTCCACTTGCAGTTCAGCTCCTTGCTTATGGTCTGGGAAAGCAGCGGAAGATGACTCAAGTCTTTAGACCCCTGTATGTATGTGGGAGGCCTGAAGAAGCTTCTGGCTGCTGGGTTTGGATTGGCTGAACTCTGGTTGCAGCCATTTGGGAAGTGAACCAACAAATGGAAGAACTCTTTTTCTCTCTTCCTATCTTTGCTTGTTATTCTGCCTTTGAAATAAAAGTAAAAAAAAAAAAAATAAACCTTTAAAAAAGAACAAAGAAGGGCTCGGCAGCGTGGCCTGGTGGCTAAGGTCCTCGTCTTGATCCCATATGGCCGCTGGTTCTAATCCCGGCAGCTCCACTTCCTCTCTGTCTCTCCTCCTCTCAGTATATCTGACTTTGTAATAAGAATGAAATAAATCTTTTTTTTTAAAAAAAAGAAATAATAATAAAAAAAAGGGAATTTCCCCACCATATTTAAAAAAAAAAAAAAAAAAGAATATGAACTCCATTCTCCCCACTTTCCAGAGCCTGGCAACACCATTCTGCTTTTAATCTTTAAATTTGATTACTCTAGGCTCCTCATAAAAGCAGAAGCAGGTGGTAAAAATCCTTTTGTGTCTGGCTTATTTTTCACAGTATAATGTCTTTAAAGTGAAACATTTTGCTTCTATTTTTTTTTTTTATATATAATTTAAATGTCTAATACTAGATAAGTGGTCAATTTTCACATTTTTTTAATTTATTTGAGAGACAGAGCTCCTATCTGCTGGTTCCCTCCCCAGATGCCCACAGTGGTCCACAACTGAGGCCAAAGTTGGGAGCCAAGTGCTCAGCCTAGGTCCCCTGTTTGTGGTTGGGTCCCAGTTAATTCATCGTCACTGCCTCCCAGTGTCTGCCTTAGCAGGGAACTAGAGCCATGAATGGGGCTAGAGCATGGGCCTGGTGATACAGGATGCGGGCATCCATAACTGGTGCTTAGCTACTAGGCCAAATGTCTGCACCAGCCTCCCTTTGTTCAAAGAGTCAGAGCGTGCACTGCCCTCCTGTGGTTCCCCCCTCCTGTCTGCCATGCTTGGAGCTGAACCAAGAGCTGGCCTCCGAGTGCTGATCTCCCACTTGACAGGAACCCAGCTTGGCTCAGGATCGCCTGCTGCTTCCCTGGGTGCACGATAACAGGGAGCTGGAGTCAGGGATGGAGCCAGTTCTGTATGGCATGCGGCTGCTCCAGCTAAGCCTTAACTGCTGGGTCTGAAGCCCATCCTGTGTATTTTCATGATCTGCATTTCCCACTCATTTTTGACAACATCTTGTACTTACCCTTTTGCTCAGCTCCAGTACTTTCAGGAATTTACTCCCTAAGTTAATACTTTTAACATTAAAAAATTGACATCGTTATTGGCAGTAATAAAATATTGGAAAAAAATTTTTTTTAAATTTATTTATTTTTATTACAAAGTCAGATATACAGAGAGAGGAGGAGAGACAGAGAGGAAGATCTTCCATCCGATGATTCACTCCCCAAGTGAGCCGCAACGGGCCGGTGCGCGCCGATCTGAAGCTGGGAACCAGGAACCTCTTCCAGGTCTCCCACATGGGTGCAGGGTCCCAATGCATTGGGCCGTCCTCGACTGCTTTCCCGGGCTACAAGCAGGGAGCTGGATGGGAAGTGGAGCTTCCGGGATTAGAACCGGCGCCCATATGGGATCCCGGGGCTCTCAAGGCGAGGACTTTAGCCACTAGGCCACGGTGCCGGGCCTGGAAAAAACTTTAAAACCCTACGTAAGTGATTTCCTGGGTAAATGATTATATGTGTAAGAGTATACACAAAGGCAAATAGTAATGAGGAAGAGCTCTGTAAATAAAATTTCTGATTTTCAGAATTTTTTTTAAACAAATGAGAGTGTAGTATGCTGCCTTTTGTATAATTAAGAAATGCATGGGCCCAATTTGATTGCTCTCTTGGTTAATCCTCTACCTCCAAGCTCTGGGATTCCATATGGGTGCCGCTTCATGTCCTGACTGCTTCACTTCGCATTCAGCTCCCTGCTTGAGGCCTGGGAAAGCAGTAGAGGATGGCCCAGGGACCGTACCCATGTGGGGGATGCAGAAAAAGTTCCTAGCTCCTGGCTTTGGATCGGCTCAGTTCCAGCCATTGTGGCCACTTGAGGAGTGAACCAATGGACAAAAGGTCTTTCTTTCCGTCTCTCCTTATCTCTGTGAATCTGCCTTTTCAATAAAAATGAATAATTTTTTTTAAAAAGAAAAAAAAATACATGATATTAAACGGTGTGTGGATATCCTTACCTATGGTTTAACTGCCTTGCAAAATGCCCGCCTCGGCACTTTGTTTTTCTTTATTTTATTTTTATTTGTTTGGTTTTTTTAAAGGCTTCATTATTTTCTTGAAAGCTAGAGTTGAAAAGAGAAAGATCTTACATTCTTTGAATCACTCTCCAAATGGTCTCAGTATCCAGATATTGGCCAGGCCAAAGTAAGGAGACCGGAAGTCCATCTAGTTCTCCCACAGCTCCCATGTGGGCGTCAAGGGTTCAATCACTCGAGTTGTCTTCTGTTGCCTTCCAGATGCAAATATCCAGGAGCTGGATAGAAGGTGGAACAGCCAGGACTTGAACCATGTGGGATGCCAGTGCCATAGGCAGAGGATTAACACACTACGCCACAATAGCCTTTTGTTTTTACATGTCATTTGGCAGTTTATAGAATCCCATCTTTCAGTACTTGACTGTAGTGTTTTGGTTTATTTGCTTTGTTTTTTTTTACTTTTCATGAAGATTATTTTATGATCAATTGTTTCATCCATCCCTAGTATCTAGGAAAAGGAAAGCCAAGAACTGGGAAGATGAGGATTTTTATGATAGTGATGATGACACATTCCTGGATCGCACTGGTTTGGTTGAGAAGAAGCGATTGAATCGAATGAAGAAGGCTGGGAAAATTGATGAGAAACCAGAGACCTTTGAATCCCTGGCAAGTTTTATTTTTAGAAGTAGTTATGGTCATTTATATTTTTTAGTCAAATAATGCTATATTTAAACCTGTTTTATAACTGTTGCAGCAGAAGCCTTGGAGTTGGACTCTGTATAAACAACTGGTGTTAGCTGAGTTGTTCAGTCTCTAGGCCACAACTCACCCGTTAAAGACGTTTTTTTGGTTTGTTTTTGGGGTTTTTTGGGGGGATATGACTTCACCTCTAAGAAAAAAGGAAAAATTCCAATTTATGGTATCTGAGATGAAGTTGACTATAGGCTGCTGGCAGTGAAGAAGAGTTGAAGCAATTGTTAGGAGTGGGGTGTGGTATTAATGAAATAGAATGTCCTTGTGTAGATGTTTTGGATATATCCCTAGGAGTGCTATTGCTGGTTCATATGGTATGTTGATTTTCAATTGTTTGAGTATTCGCCAAACTGATTCCCATAGAGGCTGTACAAGTCTGCAGTCCCACCAGCAGTGGAGAAGGGTTCCCTTTTCCCCACATCCTCGCCAGCAAGTGTTGGTGGTATTGTGTATGTGTGCCATCCTTACTGGAGTTAGGTGGTACCTCATTGTTGTCTTCATTTGGATTTCCCTTATTGCCAGGGAACTTGAGCATTTTTTCATATGCTTGTTTGCCATTTGGGTTTGTTCTTTTGTGGAATGTCTGCCCAACATGCACGCCTGTGTTCATAGCAGCACAATCTACAATCGCAAAAACCTGGAAGCAGCCAAAATGCCCATCAATAGAAGACTGGATAAGAAAGCTATGGTTCATCTACTCTATGGAATACTACTCAGCTATTAAAAAAAACAAAATGCAGTTCTTTGTGGTCAAATGGGCCCGACTGGAATCCATCATGCTAAGAGAAATGAACCAATCCCAAAAGGTTAAATACCACATGTTTGCCTTAATCTGAGATGAAAAGATGACAACTTAGAAGATAGTACCTGTATATTGTAATATTAGTGCAATCTCTAACAACCTGTATCCAATGCAATAAGATAATGCGATATAATCTATAAACCAACAATTAATGTCAGAATACTTAAGATCTACATTGAAAAACTGTAAAACCTACTATACCCTCAATACGCTATGTTAACCTGTAATGGGGAGGGAGTGCAGGGAAGTCTTTCAGGACCATAAAAAGAGTGAGAAAAAAGTACAATATAGCCTATCAAGATCAAATTGGGTAATTCATAGACAACAGACTCAAAGCGGCACTAAACAACAATAAAACTACTATACCAATGCACGAGGGGGGAATCGGGTGCGATCCTGACAACCTCTTAACAGGAGGTCATGTGTGTGGAGCAGGGGGGGCACTCCAGAGTGGAGCAGGTGGTGAGGAGGAAGCTTGGATCCCAACCATGAAGAAAAAAAAAAAAAAGAAATAGAATGTCCTTTGTGAAATTATCATGCATTGAGACTGTTTTGTATATTCAGAGCTTAAAATGTCCAGAGGCTATCCTTTTGATTGGTTGGTGAAGACAAATGCCTTGTGAGTAAAATAAAATGAGTTACTCATTCTGTTTAACTCTGAGTTTGTTAACTCAGAAATTGATTCAGTTGTAACTAAATAGACAAATGAAAGTATTCACTCCCTAAGGAGCCTATATATTTTGAATGACTTAATGTGTGCTAACCCTGTTGGTTTTTGGGGTTACAGGTCGCAAAGTTAAATGATGCCGAAAGGGAGCTCTCTGAAATTTCTGAAAGGCTGAAAGCCTCAAGCAAAGGTAAGGCTTTCGTCAAGTATCTGTTGAGCACCTGCTTTTCATGTAGTGAGGTGCCCTGCACCATACCGTGGGCTACATTGGTTGGTAATGTGTATCATACAGAATACGGGGTCTTACTAAGGAACAACGAGGCACTTAAAGATTACTAAATAATTTTCTTAACCCCTTTGTGAAGTAGTTGAAGGAAATGAAGCCGAGGGAGACAAAATGTTTTCCCAAAGCCTCACAGCTCTAACCTGCTTCTTTTCCCCAATATTAGTAATGACTTTTGTCCAGCGTTATGTGAGTGAGTTCTCAATTCATGCTGAGTTGACATGCGTGACCATCTTCCTAAGCATGCATCGTCCCTTTCTTGCGTAGCTCTGGCCGAGTCGCCGTCGCAGGATTCCTTAGATGCATTCATGTCAGAAATGAAATCAGGGAGCACATTAGATGGCGTGTCCCGGAAGAAGCTTCACCTGAGAACTTTTGAACTGAGGAAAGAACAACAGAGACTTAAAGGGTTAATAAAAATCGTAAAGCCAGCAGAGATTCCAGAACTAAAAAAGTAAGTCTTCATTATGTTTGGGATTTTACATAAGCATGGTAGCAGAGGTTCTTTCATCTTCTTAGATAATCATTATGTGGTAGAACAGTAAGAGACCCTTCAAAGCAAGGCTGGGGAATCTTTCCTGCCGAGAGCCATTTGACTATTTATAACATCGCTCATGGCCCATAAAAATTATGAACTTAGAAAGTAGCCTGCTCTAGTTTTACCGACTCCTTAGTCCCGCCTGTGGCTGCCTTGGCAGAGCCAGACCAGATGATTTCATGGGCCTTTTAGGGCCCTCGGGCTGGATGTTCTCCATCCCTACAAGCATAGAAGGCGGTGCTTTCACAGAGTAGCTAACAGCCTGTTAGTCTATGAACTCTAGGCTGTTAGTGAATTTTTGCAGAAAGGTATTGATTCCTGGTTTATGGGAAGGCTGCAAAGTTGTTTATTTATGTCTTTTAGTGCATAGTAAACAATATTCATGTAAGGCTAATTTCTCTCATATGGAAGGGCGTTTGAATGGTAAATAAATATAACTGACTGCTCAAGAGAAATATAGGTAAAGGTATCAATTGACAGGCCACAGGAAAAGAAATACAAGTGGCTCTTAAGTATATAAAAATTACTCTACTCAGAAAACATATGAATCCTAAAAGTAATACCTTTCTAAATCCATGAAATTGACAGATTCATTAAATATGATAATACACTGATGAGGCTGGGATGAAAAGATTTTCTAACATTGCTTGTTGAAGACCGAATTAATACCTTCCCTGTGTAGGGCAAACTGACACTGCCCATGTTGATAACAAATGCGCGTGTCCTTTGAACGTCTAGGATTTTGTTCCTCACATTCTTAGGAAATGATGAATATATATTGCAGCATTGTTGTTAATAATTCAAAGATTAGGAATCACTCGTGTTTATCAAAGGAAATGTGTTAAATAAATTAAAATAGTGGCAGGCACTGCAGGTTTTACCTGTATTTGGGAGCCCTGCATCCCATGTCGGAGGTCTGGTTTGAGCTGAATTTGAACTGTTCCATCGTTCTGGTCCAACTTCCTGATAATGTGCCTGGGAAGCAGCAGATGGTGGTCCAGCTGTTTGGGAGACCCGTATAGGATTTCTGGCTCTTTTTGGCCTGACCCAGCCCCAGCTGCTGCAATTGGGGAGTGAGCTAGTAGACAACTTCTCTCTTTTCTTTCTCCTTCTCTGTCAGTCTGCTTTTCAAATAAATAAAGTTTTTGAAAAATAAATTATATAATAGAACATGTAAGAACATGTATTTATGTATTATCGGTATAGACGCATGGTGTTTTTATTGCTATATGGCCATGAAACATTGAGGCAACTATTTAGGTGGAACCATTGTCAAGATATACTAAATAATAAAAGCAAGGCATAGAACAATATATGTATAAAAGTGCTGTCTGTCAAAAAAAAATGGTGGTGTGGGAAGAATGGTGGCCTGTGACTACATAGAGTCTGTTAAGGTCAGCTTTGCTAAAACCTGACTCTGAGACAGAGATCCTTCTTCAGATGATTTCTTGAGAGAATGTGTTCATTGGAAATCCATATGGGAATGAGAGAAGCCAGTGGAAGAAGCTCAATAAAGATGTTGTTTAGTGGGGCTGGTATTATGTCATAGCAAGTTAAGTCATTGCTTGCAGTGCTGACATCTCCTGTAGGCAGCAGTTTGAGTCCCAGCTGCTCTGCTTTCAAACCAGCTCCCTGTTAATGGGAAAAGCAACAGAGGGTGGTCCAACTCCTTGGGCCCCTGCACGCATGTGAAATACCCAGAAGCAGCCTAAGGCTCTTGGCTGTGAACTGGCCCAGTGCTGGTCATTGCAGGGGAGTGAACCAGTGCATGGAAGACCTCTCAGTTTTTTCTCCTTTCTCTAACTCTGCCTTTCAAATAAAAATAAAATGAATCTTTAAAAACAGAAAATGGGGCCTGGTGCGGTGGCCCAGCAGCTAAAGTCCTCGCCTTGTACGTGTCGGGATCCCATATGGGCACCAGTTCTAATCCCAGCAGCCCCGCTTCCCATTCCGCTCCCTGCTTGTGGCCTGGGAGGATGGTCTGGGATGGCCCAGAGACTTGGGAACCTGTACCTGTGTGGGAGACCCAGAGGAGGTTCCGGGCTGCTGGCTTTGGATCGGCTCATCTCCAGCTGTTGTGGCCACTTGGGGAGTGAATCATTGAATGGAGGATCTTCCTCTCTGTCTCTCTTCTTCTCTGTATATCTGCCTTTCCAATAAAAATAAATAAATTGTAAAAAAACAAAAAGAGAAAATGGCTTTTCAGGAGGGCCTGAATAGCATCACAGATAACATTCAGTTAAAAGCCTTATATATTTATATAGGGAAGAGTGTACAGTGATTCTGAGACAAATGTGTATGTGAGCCTTTTTGGTAGCTCTGCTGGTAGCCTAGTAAAGGGAATATGGAACAGGTACGAACAGCATCTGCTGCTGAATATGGAAAGAATTATATAAAATTTGAGAGCCTCATTGCTTCCGGGAAAGGGAAGTGGGCAGCTGGCAGATAGTGATGGAAGGGAGGTTTTCCACTCCTGTATCCTTGATACATTTTCTGTTTGAACATTTAAATATACTTGACATCTTGATGCCTATTTTTTAAAAAGATTTATCTTGTTTATTTGAAAGGCAGCATTATAGAGAGAGATGGAAGGACAGAGGGCGATCTTCCATATTCTGATCCACTCCCCAAGTGATCACAATGGCTGGAATTGGGCCAGACTAAAGCCAGGAGCCTGGAGCTCTATCTGGGTCTCCCATGTGGGTGGCAGGGTTCCAAGGACTTGGACCATACTCTACTGCTTTCCTAGGAGCATCAACAAGGAGCAGGATGGGAACTAGAGCAACCAGGACTCAAACCAGTGCTTCATGTGGGATGGCAGTGGCTTAACCTGCACAATGTCGATCTTGTATTATACAGGTTGTTTTTCTTTTTTTAAGATTTATTTATTTTTATTGGAATGTCAGATTTACAGAGTGAATGAGAGACAAAAAGATCTTCCATCCTCTAGTTCACTCCCAAAGTGGCCGCAGTGGCCAGAGCTGAGCCAATCTGAAGCCAGGAGCCAGGAACTCCTTTCAGGTCTCCCACGCGGGTTCAGGGTCCCAAGGCTTTGGGCTGTCCTCGACTGCTTTCCCAGGCCAGAAGCAGGGAGGTGGAAGGGAGGTGGAACAGCCAGGATATGAACAGGTGCCCAATTGGGGTCCCAGGCATGCAAGGCAAGGACTTTAGCCATTGGTGTACAATTTGTAAAAATACAAAAAGGGCCCGACATGATGGCTCAGTGGCTAAACCCTCACTTCACTTCACATGTGCCAGGATCCCATATGGGCTCCCCGTGCTTGGCTAATATTTATCAAATTCACAAGGCAAGGGAAATCCAATTTTTCTTTTTGACCATGTTTGGAAGTTTTATTCTGTGTGGTCTCATCAACATTTGAAAATGCAGAGATGGTTGTTTTAGAAGAAAAACTGGTTCTGATGAGCATTCCAAACAGGAATCTGACAAAACTGCCCTGGCTGGATGATTTCAGCCATTTGTGAAAGTAGTTAGCTGTAGGAAACTTCTTGGTGTTGGATCTGTGCTGTCCAGTCTGTCATTCAGTAGCCACATGTATATTAATAATTGTATATATTAAAAATTCAGTTCTTCTGTCACACCACTCATACTTCAAGCGTTCTGCAGTGGTGTTCATGTGGTCAGTGGCTACTGTATTGCTTAGTGCCGATACAGAATATTTCCATGACTGCAGAAAATTCTACAGGACAGCACTTCTTTAGATTGTTAGTAACTATCTCCAGCCAATGAAAATGTTGAAGAGCTCGCCAGCTGCAATGTATAGTCCTATTTGTCATCACTCATTACTCATCACAGAGGAGATGCTAATCCTCACACCTCTCCACGTACGCACACACTTTTTCTTTCTAGTTTTATTTGAAAGGTAGAAAAAGAGGGTGAGAGAGACAGAGGGAGAGATCAGTCTTCCATCCACTGTTTCATTTCCCCCAATGCCTGTATGTCAGGGCTGGGGTAGGCTGAAGCAAGGGCCTAGAAGTTTATCCAGGTCTGCTAGTCACTGAAGCCCTTGAGTGACCTGCTGCCTCCTGGAGTGTGCATTAGCAGGAAGCTCCATCAAAGATAGGGTAGCTCAGGCTTCAGCCAGACACTCCAGTATTGGATGTAAGTGTCCCAAGCCAAATGCTTGCCACACAACTCTTTTTTGTTTGTTTTTTTACTTTGTTCAGAAATGTTATGCATTATTAAAACAAGGGGAAACTCCAGGCAGCTGGCAGGTTGATTTTACTGGGTAATCTGCCTGCAAAACCATCATCCCATTTGGGTGCCAGTTTGCATCCTGACTGCTCCATTTCCCCTCCAGCTCCCTGCTTGTGGCCTGGGAAAGAAGTAGAGGATGGCCCAAATGTTTGGGACCCTGCACCCGTGTGGGAGATCCAGAAGAAGTTCCTGGCCCTTGGCTTTGAATCAGCTCAGCTCTGCCATTACAGCCACTTGTATATGGAAGATCCTTCTGTATCTTCTTCTCTCTATAAATCTGTCTCTCAAATAAAAATAATAAAGAAATCTTTAAAAAAAAAAAGGAAACTTTAGGTAAATAAGGCCTTTTTCAAAGGCTGATTGGAAATAGGGCTTGTCAGCATGGATCCATCTACAACTGGCTACTGAAGAGGTCATGTTTATTTTCCTTCACCAGTCGCCTTTGTACTGTATTCAGCGTTTGCTGAATGTGTAGTCACAAAGCACTTTGCAAATCTTGTCCCTGATAACTCTGCATACTACAATTAGTCCTGTCATTGTGCACTCACACTCTGTTGGCTTAAATGCCTCTTTCTTGTTGTTGTATTTTTTTAAATATATTTTTATTTTGAATTCTGAATAATGTGGTACAATTTTGTATAGGCTGGGATTTCCCCTCACACTCCCACCCCCAACAGATTTTACCCATTTTACTACAATCGTGTAGTCCTTTATAAGGAATCATATTTCTATTAATCTTATTTAAGTGTACCCCAACATTGTTGGTATAGACAATGTCAGGCAGTCCAGCATCCCATTGTCTATACATGTCCAACAGTTTTTTTTTTCTTAAAGATTTATTTATTTTTATTACAAAGTCAGATATACAGAGAGGAGGAGAGACAGAGAGGAAGATCTTCCGTCTGATGATTCACTCCCCAAGTGACCACAAAGGCTGATGCTGTGCCAATCCGAAGCTGGGAACCAGGAACCTCTTCCAGGTCTCCCACACGGGTACAGGGTCCCAAAGCATTGGGCCGTCCTCGGCCGCTTTCCCAGGCCACAAGCAGGGAGCTGGATGGGAAGTGGAGCTGCCGGGATTAGAAGTGGCACCCATATGGGATCCCGGGGTGTTCAAGGCGAGGACCTTAGCTACTAGGCCACGCCGCCGGGCCCACATGTCCAACAGTTTCATTGGGAATCTATCTTTCATCTGAAAGCAAGGATACATGTTCTATTATTCCCCAACATCTATATATGATAGACCCCAGTACTCCATTACTATACATTTCCATAATTGAGAAGCCATGAAACCAGGTCAACAACTGGTATGAGTTAGAACAGCCACAACAACAACAACAACAACATCAACAACAAATTACAGCACCATGAAAAAATGTGCCACTGAGTAACCAGTACATGAATGACAAAAAGGAAACACCAAAGTCTCTTGGGAAAAATGATGCCACCGTGTAATACATGAGCCAGTGATGAATTTGACAAGAGAAAAGGAATTATTTGGAATAAACAAAACGGAAATAAAAAACATTGAAACACCTGGGATGCAGCCAAAAAAGCAAGCAACCTACTGAAAAATAGTATGGATCAGATTATTGAAGTTACATACACTTTCCATGTTGGTTTCCTTATATAAGAGAGACCATATGGTATTTGTTCTTTTGTGATTGACTCATTTCACTGAGCATAATGGTCTCTAGTTGGGACCACCTAGTTGTAAAAAGCATAATTTCATTCTGCTTAATAGCGAGTGATAGTCCATGGAGTAGATGTACCACAGTTTTTTCAACCACTCTTTTGGATGCACATCTGGATTATTGTGTTCTTAGATACTTGCTGTAATTTTTGTTTTACCATAAGTTTGTCAGTGTCATGGTATTTTTAGATAAAACCTTGAACTCACTGGAATAGATATGTATAATCATTCTTTATTTCTAGGACTGAAAATCAGACTACAGATGCAGAAAACAAAGCTAAAAAGCTTACATTGCCTCTCTTTGGTGCCATGAAAGGAGGAAGTAAATTCAAATTAAAAACTGGAACTGTAGGGGTAAGTTGTGAAGAAATTTTAAACTTTTAGCTCTAGAGTTCATCCTGAGCAAGTTTTTTGTATTTGAAAGCAAAAAAAAATAACTAGCTCTTTAGTGATGTGAAAAGGGCTGTGGGTTGGAGTAATCACATCTTTACCACATCGTGGTTCTTAGGTTTTTTTATTCAGTTTAGAATGTCCAAACCTGGGCTTGGCGTGGTGGCCTAGCGGCTAAAGTCCTCACCTTGAACGCCCCGAGATCCCAAGTGGGCGCCGGTACTAATCCCGGCAGCTCCACTTCCCATCCAGCTCCCTGCTTGTGGCCTGGGAAAGCAGTAGAGGACGGCCCAAAGACTTGGGACCCTGCATCCACGTGGGAGACCGGAAAGAAGTTCCTGGCTACTGGCTTAGGATCGGCTCAACACAGGCTGTTGCAGTCACTTGGGGAGTGAATCATCGGATGGAAGATCTTCCTCTTTGTCTCTCCTGCTCTCTGTATATCTGACTTTCCAATAAAAATAAATAAATCTTAAAAAAAAAAAAAAAGAAGAAAAGAATGTCCAAACCTGGTGAATGGATTCATGCCAATCATTTGCATATAATAGATTTGAAATTTAGAATGCAAATTCACTCATTTATAATGAACGTTCCATTTTGGAATTGGTCTCTAGGGTGGGTGTTTGATGCTTAGGATGACTGTACCCCGTGTCAGAGTACTTGCCGTTTTTGTTTTTCATTTTACTTGAAAGACAGAGATCTCCCATCTACTGGTTCACTCTCCAGATTACTGCAGTAGGCAGGATGGGGTCAGGCTTAACACAGAGCCTGGAACTAAGTTTGGACTTCCTGTGTGGGTGGTAAGACCCAAACACGTGAGCCATCATCCACTGCCTTCTAGGGTGCCCATCAACTGGAAGCTGGATTGGAAGAGGAGGCACCAGGACTGGCTAGACACTCTGATAGGGTGTGGGTATCCCTGGTGGCAGTGTGAGCACTGCGCTGAATGCCTGCCCCAGAGTGCCTGGGTTGGAGGCCAGGCTGCATTTCTGTTTCCACCTTCCTGCTTTTGCACATTCTGGGAGGCAGCAGGTGATAGCCTGGACACCTGGGTCTTCGCAACCTATATGGGAAATGCAAATTGAGTTCTAGCCTGTTGACTTTGGCCTGGCTCAGCCCTGGCAAATGCAGGCATCCGAGTGGTGAGTTAGTGGCTTGGAAGGTCTCTCTGTTTCTCTGCCTTTCAAATAAATGTTATAAAAACTTCTGGGACTGTGGCAGTGGTATAGTAAGTTAAGCCTTGGGCCATGTGAGCATTAGTTTGAGTCTCAGCTGCTCTACTAATTCTGCTATCTGCTTATGGCCTAGGAAGACAGCAGAGGACGGCCAGGTCCTTGGGCTCCTGCAACCACGTTGGAGGCCCTGGGGAGTCTCCTGGCTCCCGACTTCAGATCTGCTCAACTCGGCCAGTGCGACCATTTGAGGAGTAAACCAGCGGATGAGGATCTGTCTCTGTCTCCTCTCTCTTTGTAAATCTGCCTTACAAATAAAAAATAAATAAATCTTTAAAAAATTTTTTTTAAACTTTTGCTAATTTTGGGGGAAAGATTTATTTTATTGGGAAGGCAGATTTACAGAGAGAAGGAAAGAAAGAGAAAAAGCCTTTCAATCCACTGGTTCAGATAAATGTTTCATTCGTTAGTTCACTCCTCAAATTGCCACAATGGCCAGGGCTGGTCCTGGCCCGGAGTCAGGAGCTTTATCCAGGTCTCCCATTAGGAGCAGGGGCCCAGGCATCTGAACCATCCTCTGCCACTTTCCTGGTCATTAACAGGGAGGTAGAATGAAAGTGGATACATCAGGGCTTGAACGGGTACCTGTTTGGGGTGCTGGCGTAGCGGTGGGTGGCTTTACCAGCTATACCACAATGCCAGTCCTAATAATCTTTTGACCCTGAAAAACTAATAAAGATCCTTGTTAAGGGGTGCTAAATATGCCTTCTTATGTCAAAATCCTGCTTCTGGGAGTTTTCTGTGGGGTTTATGAATCTAGAGAAGAAACATGTTATATCTTTGGCTTCACCACCTTGAAAATATCTGTCTCTTTTTATCATCATGGTTTTGTTTCCTTCATAGAGATTACCCCCCAAGCGCCCAGAACTCCCTCCAAGTCTAATGAGAATGAAGGATGAGCCTGAAGTAGAAGAGGAGGAGGAGGAAGAGGAAGAAGAAGATAAAGAGAAGGAAGATCCTGAAACAAAAAAAATGGAGGATGGTAACAGCGGGCTACAGCAGGAGATGCAGCCTGAGTTGGTGCAGGGCAGAAACTCTCTCCAAGAACTCACATGTCCTAAAGAGACAGAAACTCCTGGTAAGGGCTCTTCCTTCTCCTGGGCTGGTCAGAGGGGCAGTTACAGTAGCAAGGTGGGCTGTAAAAGCCAGGCCAGTCCTTGTCTGGGATACACTGACTGCGGTAGAGATGTGTTTCCGGGTGGTCTTCCTTTGATGGCCAGTCCTTATTGATTTCTGTTGCAAACGAAGAGCAAGTATTGCCAGACTATTCCAGAAATTCAGAGATTGAGAACTGTGGGATCTGAAGCTATGCCTGCTGGTGAGGATTCATGAGCTGTGTGGACTCGAGCAGGGTAGATCGGGGCCTCATCACCGAGTCCCCCAGCCCTCACTTTTCCTCCACCCAGTGATCTAAAGTTCTCAGGAAGGATCATGCATCATTCATGTTATTATGAAAATACCCAACATGCAACCTAGCACATAAGTATTCCCCGCCTTGGCAAAGATTTAATAAAAAATGTTGAAAGGGAATTGATTTAATTTTGAATACATTTTTCTAATTGTGGAAGGAATATGTGTATTTTAGAAGTTTTTAAAAAATTGTTTTTTAGACTTATTTTTATTGAAAAGGCTGATTTACAAAGTGAAGAAGAGACAGAGGAAGATCTTCTCTCTGCTGATTTATTCCCTAAGTGGCTGCAACTGCCAGAGCTGAACTGATCCAAAGCCAGGAGCAAGGAGTTTCTTCCTGATCTCCCACACAAATGCAGGGTCCTAAGGCTTTGGACTGTCCCTGACTGCTTTCCCAGGCAAGAGCAGCTGGGATACAAATCAGCACCTATTTGGGATCCTGGCACACACAAGGTGAGGGTTTTAGCCACTAGGCTACTGCGCTGGGCCCTCATTTTAGAAATTTTAGATCATACATTAAAGTCCAAAGAAGGAAAAAAGAAATCTGCAATCCTACCCCTAGAAGTTATTGTTTATCTTCTTAATGCCCTTTATGTCTTGTCAGCTGCAGGAGTTATTTTCCTGCAGGTTAGCCAGACTTATTAGCAAGATTAAAATCTCAAAGATAATAGGAAGCATAGAGAAAAACAATACAAATAGACTTTACATGTATGTGACAATACTTGCATATCTATTTCCAAAACAAGCCAAGTTTGTCTGTATATAAAACACCAGGCATGGCATGAGTTGTCTGAGAAACAGAAAGGATATTGTTTCCTCATCTGTGAGAAATAAGTCTTTTATATTTGCATTATCTTTTCTTTCGTTATTGGCAAAATGCCTGGCCTATTGAGAAAGGTGTGAGTGCTTTGTTCCCTTTAGTCCATACTAACAGAAAAGGGAACAGTCAACATTGCGTTTTTTTGTTGTTTTTTAAGGGACCAAAATAAATGTGTATGCAAATGTAACAGATTTTTTTGCAAGAATTATTATTATTTTTTTAGTGGAAAGTCAGATATACAGAGAGAAGGAGAGACAGGAAGATCTTCCATCCATTGATTCTCTCCCCAAGTGGCCACAGCAGCTGGAGCTGCACCGATCCGAAACCAGGAGCCCGGAGCTTCTTCTGGGTCTCCTACATGGGTGCAGGGTCTCAAGGCTTTGGGCCGTACTCGACTGTTTTCCCAGGCTACAAGCAGGGAGCTGGATGGGAAGCAGGGCTGCTGGGATTAGAACCTGTGCCCTATGGGATCCTGGCACATGCAGTGTGAGGACTTTAGCCACTAGGCTACCACGCTGGGCCCAGAAATAAAAGGTTTTGAAACTGTGCTTGTAAGATTGAGAAATGGTAAATATACAGCATTTGAGGAATTATGCTAAGCTTTTTTTCTGTGTTGGTTTTATTTGTTTATTTAATAGCATTAACATTGTTCATGCTGTTTTGTAACTTGGCTTATCTCTATGCCTTAAAATATTCTTATAAATATATATATTTTAATAAGGGGAATAGTAGACTATCACATACATTTGCCATAATTTATTTTGTTAACTTCTGTGTATTAACCGTTGGATTTTTTTTAATTATTATGAACTTGATTGTGTATAGTAAGTCTTGGTGTTCAACTCTGATTTTAACAAATGTTTTGCAAGAAATAGAATTGTTAGGTCAAGAAGTAGATAAAATCTTGAGATATTTGATGAGTTTTTTCAAAAAAATTTTTACTTCAAAGTTGGCTAGTTTTTGTTTAAAGATATATTTATTTAAAAGAGCATCAGACAGAGTGGGAGAAACACACCCACTCATATAGCCGGGAAAAGAGACAGATCTTCCTGCTGTTGGTTCACTCCCCAAATGGCTGCAACAGGCAGAGTTGAGCAGGACCGTGAGCTGCAGCTTGGTCTCCTGCATGGAGTCAGGGTGCAAGCACTTGGGCTGTGGAGTTGGAAGCATAGCAGCTGGGACCCCAGCTAGTCCTCCGGGATGGGATGCCAGTGTCATAAGTGGCAGCTTAACTTACTGTGCTATGACACCAGCCCTGAAGTTGGACTTTAAAAAAAGCAATCTATTCATTGGTATTTTAAATGCAGATTTTACAGAGAGAAGGAGAGACAGAGCTTTTTTATCCATTGGTTTATTCTCCAAATAGTCGCAGCAACTAGAGCTGAACCAAGGAGCTAGGAGCTTCTTTCAGGTTTCCCCATGTGAATACAGGACTTGGGCCATCTGCTCCTGGTTTCCCATGCCATAGGCAGGGAGCTGGATTGAAAGTAAACCATCCAGGACATGAACTGGCACCCCTATGGGATGCTAGGTGTGGCAGGTGGAGGCTTAGTATGCAGTGCTGGTCCAAGTTGGCTGAATTTTTTTTTTTAAGATTTATTTATTTTTATTGGAAAGGCAGATATACAGAGAGGAGACAGAGAGAAAGAAAGATCCTCCATCTGATGGTTCACTGCAAGCAGCCACAACAACCAGAACTGTGTCAATCCTAAGCCAGTAGCCAGGAACTTCTTCCAGGTCTCCCACATGGGTGCAGGGTCCCACTGCTTTGGGCCATCCTCGACTGCTTTCTCAGGCCACAAGCAGGGAGCTGTATGGGAAGTGGAGCCACCGGGATTAGAACCAGTGCCCATATGGGATCCCGGCACGTTCAAGGTGAGGACTTTAACTGCTAGACTATCATGCCGGGCCCCTGGCTGAATTTTTAAGTAGAACATTTTCTACATTTGGAGTCAGATTTATTAAAGACCTCAGTAAGGTTAATGTGCAGATGATAGCAGATACAGATGATAGGCATATACTTGGCTTCTCTTACTTTTGTTCTCTTGGCTTTCCACCCTGAATTAAATATTAACAGTATGCCTTGGTGCTGCTTTTTGTAGAAATCATGTCTCAGCCCAGCCAGGTGGAGCAGCATCAAGAGTATCAACAGATCAGTGAAACAGCTTCTTCCCTTGAGGAGCCCTCAGGCAAGTAGGCCAGCAGGTGTCTGCTGCTTTGCAGAGGCAGCCAGCCTGGTGTTTAGGGGAGGGCCTGGTAACTGAGCTGTAGGGCAGCAGAGAGAAGGCCTTTCCCACACCGGGTAGGTGCTGTTAGAAGTGGAATGTATGAGAGATTGTGTGGAGCTGTTCCATTTGCCTTTTTAAAAGCTTCAGTCTCTTGGAGTTTCCTCTCCCTGCCCCATAGAGCCCCCGATGCCTTGACACTTCGCTCTGCCCTTGCAAAATCCTCTGTGATTTGCAAAATCCTCTGTGATTTTACGTCTCCCAGACTTGACTATGTGATTCCAAAACTGCTAAGAACACTGAGCTATTATTAAAAAGTTGGATGTTCTGTGGTGTTAGCTGTAATGGGTAAACTCTGGAAAGTAAAGCCACTTTATTTCCCTTTATTTTTTTCATGTGGTCTGATTATATGCAAATTTGTAGAATGTCCTTAGGATTTATAAACCAGGATTTGCAGTGAGGGAAGAGTTGTCTCTTCATATAGTTTTTGGCAGTAGCAGAAGGAATCTTTCAGAATTGGCTTGTCACCGACATGTTTTCTTTAGCAATCATAATGTTCTCTCAGGAATTTTTCCTTTCTGTTTTGCTTATTCTGATAATAGCTGGTGCCATCTTTCCCCCCCTCCCCTCCCCCAATGTAATAGCATCAAAAAATGAGGAAAACGGAGATGAACTGAAGAAAAAGAAAACTGCTGGTCCAGGCAAAGTAAGTGTTTCACTTCTCTGGAAATAAATATGAATTCAGATATGAATGTTGACTTAATAGTGAAGTTGCCACGTGGATGCCCTCATCTCATATTGAAGTCCCTGAGTTCAAATCCTGGTTCTGCTTTCAGTTCCTGCTTCCTGCTAGAGTGTACCCTGGAAGGTGGCATGCGATGATTTAGGTACTTGGAGACCTGAGCTGAATTCCTGGTCCTTGGTTGTTTGGACAGTGAGCCAGGCAATGGGTGCTCTCTGTCTATGTCTGTGTCTCTCAGTCTCTCAAATTAGAAATAAATAAATAAACGAGTAAATACTTGCCTGTGATAGACCACATTCACATTTAGGAGAATGAATCTTTGAAGCTGAACTTAGTGGACTTTCCCTTCTAGAAATCTAGGCTGTCGTTCGTGTTTTTGTGTTCTCTATTCTTGTCTGCCTTTTCCCTGTTCCCTTTAACCACTCGGACAGAAGCTACCTCTTTTAATTTCTGATACTTTCTTCATTTCCTAGTATGCCATGCAGAAACCCTTTGAATAGCATGTTCTTAATTTCTTCCTTTTATTACTTACTGCAATAAAAGGGAAAGGTACATAGGGCAAAGTCTGGGAGAACCATGCCACAAATTTCCAAGGGTCCCTTTCCAGTGCTGTCACACTGGACATGCCAAATTGCCCTGGCAGTGAGTTGTGACAGCTCATGTGAAATGTTGGTGCCTAGGGAAGCTTCGATCAGTGCCCAGGAGTTTTAATGACCTTCAGTCACATAGCTATTCCCTGCTTGGCATGTACTCAAGTTTCAGACACGTGCAAGGAGAGCAGGTGTTTGGTATCAACCACATTGTTTGTGCAAGTGTTTTAGGCACAATGAACCACTCTGATCAGTTAAAGTTGTGGTCATTTCCCCAAAATCCAGACTCCCAGACACTAGCCAAAGCCCAACCGTGTAGGAAGCACTAATAGACAGCAGTCATATTTGCTCTCATAATTCTTTTCTATACCTGTGTCAAAAGATAAATGCCTGTTTCTTCCCTAGTGGTGCTGTGTAGCACTAGTACCTGCATTGTGCTAGGTGTCTTGCTCTTTTTTTTTTAAGATTTATTTATTTTTATTGGAAAGTCAGATTTACAGAGTGAAGGAGCCAGAGAAAGATCTTCCATCCCCTGGTTCACTCCGCAAGCAGACACAATGGTCGATGCTGAGTCAATACGAAGCCAGGAGCCAGAGTCTTTTTCCAGGTCTCCCACTTGGTGCTGGGTCCCAAGGCTTTGGGCCATTCCCTCCTACTTTCCCAGGCCATAAGCAGGGAGCTGGAATGGAAGTGGAGCAGCCGGGATATGAACTGGTGCCCAGATGCGATCCCAGATGTAGAAGGTGAGTAGTTTAGCCACTAGGCTACCGTGCTGGGCCCCATATCTTGCTTTGTATAAGAAAAAAAGGGCCCGGCGCAGTATTCTAGTGGTTCAAGTCCTCACCTTGCATGCATCTGGATCCTAAATGGGCACCTGTTTGTGTCCTGGCAGCCCCCGCTTCGCATTCAGCTCCCTACTTGTGGCCTGGGAAAGCAGTCGAGGATGGCCCAAAGCCTTGGACCCTGCACCCAACATGGGAGACCCATCAGAAGCTCCTAGCTCCTGGGTTTCAATCAGCTCAGCTCCAGCCATTATGGCTACTTGGAGAGTGAGCCAGCAGAGAGAAGATCTTTCTGTCTCTTTTTCTCTCTGTAAATCTTCCTTTAAAAAAAAATCTATCTTAATTTAAGAGAAAGAGACACAGATCTCTGACATGCTGGTTCACTTCCCAAATGTCCATGGCTGCCAAAATTGGGCCAGGCCAGCTCTCCAGGAGCCAGGAACTCGAATAGTTGAGCTAGCACCTGCTTCCTCCAGGGTATACATCAGCAGGAAGCTAGTGTGAGAAGTTGTGCCAGAACTCACACCCAGATACTTTCATATCGTAACCATAGCATCAAATGCTCCTGACCTAACTTGTTCTTTAAAAAGTATCGTATCACTGTCACTGGCTGACAGTCAGCTTATGGAGGGTTTAGAGGGGGATAGCTTAAGATCACAAAGTGACTGCTCCCCCAAAAGGGCTACTTATGTTCATGTCATTAATAGAAACTGTTTTCCTTTTAGTTTTTGTATGCTAACCGGCATAGGGACAGTAATTTTTTTGAGGTATTAGGAAATCCTTTATTCCGGCAGGGTAGGAACAGGAGTGGGGGCTGCAGGGGGAGAAAACTGGAAGGGGACATGTGGCAGGATGGAGGGCTGCCAGGGCACAGGAAGGGGGCAAGATGGAGAATAGGGGAGAGCCAGGTAAAAAAGAAAGGGAAGGAGAGGAAAAAGACAGGGACAGTAATTTTAAAAATTTATTTTAGTGCCCGGCGTGGGGGTCTAGCAGCTAAAGTCCTTGCCTTGAATGCTCCGGGATCCCATATGGGCACTGGTCTTAATCCCTGCGGCCCCACTTCCCATCCAGCTCCCTGCTTGTGGCCTGGGAAAGCAGTTGAGGATGGCCCAAAGCCTTGGCACTCTGCACCCATGTGGGAGATCTGGAGGAAGCTCCTGGCTTAGGATCGGCACAGCTCCGGCCATATTGGTCACTTGTGCAATGCATCATCGGATGGAAGGAAGATCTTCCTCTTTGTCTCTCTTCCTGTCTGTATATCTAGCTTTGTAATAAAAATAAATAAATTCTTAAATTTTTTTTTTTATTTTAGAGTAAAAAAAATGAAAGAGAGAAACTGAGAGATTAAATCTATACTTGCTGGTTCACTTCTCAGATGACCACAATGGCCTGAGCTGGGTAGGACCAAAGCCAGTAGCCAAGAGAGTGCTCCGGCTCTTCCATGTATGTGGCAGGTTGCATCCCAGAGCAGAGTACCTGGGTTGGTTCTCAGCTCTAGTTCCAAACTCCAGCATCTGCCAGGGCAGACCTTGGGAAACAGAAGAGATGGCTCAGATAATAATTGGGTATAATTGGGTTCCTGCCTCTGCATGTGTAAGACCTAGATTGTGGGCCAGCTTCATTGTTGCCCAGCTCTAGCTTTTGTGGGTATTTGGGGAGTCAACTAGCAGCTTTGTATGTCTCTGCCTCTTTAGTGAATGCATGAATGAAGTTTCTAAATATTGGTGTATTTGAAAGGCAGAGTTACAGAGAGAAATCTTCCATCTACTGGTTCCCTCCCCAACTGGCTGTAATAGCTGGAGCTGGGCTGGTCAGAAGCCAGAAGCCTAGAGCTTCTGCTGGATCTACCACATGGGTGGTAGCAGCCCAACTACTTGGATTATGTTACACTGCTTTCCCAGGCACGTTAACAGGGAGCTGGATCAGAAGTGGAATAGCTAGGACTCAAACTGCGACTCATACAGGATACTGGCATCACAAACAGAAGCCTAATCCCCTATGCCTAGCACCGGCCCCATGAATTCATTTTTCTGAATAAAATAACCCATCCATCTTTTCTTTGCAGCACCCACCAATACTGTCTTCCAAATATCCTGACGATGACCCAGACTACTGTGTGTGGGTCCCTCCTGAAGGTAGATTGTTTTTACTTGCCTTTTCTTCTAAGATTGATTGATTTATGTTGTGGGATAGATGATATGTTGTAGAAGGATATGGGAAGAGAGGGGAGGACATCAGATGTTTAGCAGGGAGCAACATTTATTCGTATGGGCATGACCAAGGTCTTAGCAGATGCACATCCAAAGGCTGAGCCTGAACACAGCTGGACATTGCCTTACATACTCTTTGCTAGTTCCCCATTACCCTGCATATGGTAATGTATATTCTGATCGGGTGCTGTAATGCTGCAGGGTTGAGACAGGGTTGCTCCTGTGTATACAGTTACTGATATTGCCACCGCAACTTTTCTGTATTCTGGGTAGGCTCCTACCACAATATTTAAGGTTTAAAGTAGAAACGTTATAAGAGTATTCCCTTCTGGTGGAATAGGCAGATTGAAAGTGAAAGAAATATCAAACAGATATCATTTGTATACCTGTTATCCACTCTTCCTCAAATAAACACTTATTAAAAAATTACAAACTCTTAATTATGAACATTAGTTAGATTTGATGATGCTAAGACATATGGTTACTCTTTTAAAGTATGACTAATGTTGAATTAATTTTTAAAAATTCTTATGTTCTAGGAGTAGATGTGTAAGTGTTCACAAATGCAATGGTTTCTAGATTTACCTTGAAATAAGCCAGTGGTGGAGGATGAGGGGAAGTAGAGAAGGGATAATAGTTAAAGCAGGATTAATGATTGCTAAAATTGGATGATGGGTATTCAGGAGTTTAATTTTTCTACTCACTTTTCATATACTTTACGTTTTGAAAATATATTTATTTATTTTTGTTGGAAAGGCAGATTTATAGAGAGAAGGAGATACAGAGAGAAAGCTTCCATCCGCTGGCTCATTCCCCAAGCTGCTGCAACGGTCAGAGCTGAGCTATCCAAAGCCAGGAGTCTCATGTGGGTGCAGGGTCCCAAGGCTTTGGGCCGTCCTCTATTGTTTTCCCAGGCCACAAGCAGGAAGCTGGATGGGAAGTGGAATATCCTGGACATGAACCAGCACCTATATGGGATCCTGGTGCATGCGAGGCAAGGATTTAGCCACTGAGCCATCACACAGGGCTCATATTTTACATTTTCTTTATACAATCAAAATAAAAAATTCTGACTATGCCTTTCCCACCCAACTGTTTTTCTCTGAAGACAATCAAATATTACCAGTTTCTTTTTAAGATTTATTTTGTTTGTTTGAAATTGAGATAGAGAGAAAAGGAAGGAAGGAAGGGAAGGGAGGGGAGGGGGAAGGAGAAAAGAGATCCATCTTCCATTAGCTGGTTCACCCCCCGCTGGTTGCAGTGGCTGGGACTAGAGTAGACTGAAACTGGGAACCAGCAGTTTCATCTGTGTCACCCACATGAGTACAAGGGCCCAAGAACTGGGCCCCCTTCTGTTCCTTTTCTCAGGCCCTAGCAGGGAGCTGGATTGGAAGGTCGAGCAGCCAGTTCTGGAACTGGTGCACAGTGGGATGCCGCCACACTGGCCCCAGTTAGCACTTCTGGAGATCCTTTTATATAGATACTTACAGATTTCTTGGTTTTGTTTGTTTTTTTGTTTTGTTTTGTTTTATTTTTAATGACGCTGTTGCCTTTTGTGGTATGGATATACTTTTCCCTCAGCAGTTCCCCTAGTGGATTTTTACTGTGTCTAATCTTTCGCCATTTATAAATAATCTTGTAATTAATAACTCTTAATGCTTCATTCCCCTAAATGTCCACAATGGCCAGAGATGAGCCGATCTGAATCCAGGAGCTTCTTCTGAGTCTCCCATGTGGGTGTAGAGGCCCGAGGACTTGGACCAGCCTCCACTGCTTTCCCAGGCCACAAGCAGAGAGCTGGATCAGCAGTGGAGCAGCTGGCACTCTAAACTGTCACCTATATGGGATTGCCGTCAGCAGGCTGAGGCTTAGCTTGCTGTGTTACTGTGCCAGCCCCTGAAGATTATTTGTGTAAAGCATAGAGATGCATCAATTTTAAAAATTCATAAAAGTTAACGTGCTAGATCAAAGGTATTACAATTTTAAGTTGTTTTAAATTACATTCTATAGAAATTTACCAGTTTTGTGATCATACAATAGCCTTAAGGAATGTATGTGATGAGTATTTCCGGGTATAATTTTTTTAAAGATTTATTAATTTTCATTGGACAGTCAGCTATTCAGAGAGGAGGAGAGACAGGAAGATCCATCTATTGATTCAATCTCCAAGTTGCCGCAGTGGCTGGAACTGAGCTGATCTGAAGCCTGGAGTCACTTCTGGGTCTTCCACGTGGGTACAGGATGCCAAGACTTAAGGCCATCCTCTACTACTTTCCCAGGCCGCAAGCAAGGGAGCTGAATGGGAAGTGGAACCACCGGGATTAGAACTGGCACCTATAGGGGATCCCGGATCATGCAAGGTTAGGACTTTAGTTGCTATGCTACTGCACCGGGCACTTCCCTGTATAATTTTCCTAGTGATGCTTCTAATATACTATTTTAATTTTAATTTATTTCATTTATTTGTAAGAGTTACAAAGAGAAAAGGGGAGAGATAGAGAATTCTTTCATCCACTGGTTCACTCCCCAAATGGCTGCAGCATCTTAGTTGGCTCAAATTGAAGCCAGGAACTTCTGAGTCTCCAATGTGGATACAGGGACTCAAAGACTTGGATAATCTCCACCACTTTCCCAAGCACATTAACAGGAAATTGGATTGGAAGTGGAGCAGCTGAGGCTGGAACCAGTGTACAAAAGGGATATGGACACCATGGGCAGCGGCTTAGCACACTGTGCCACAGTGCTGGCCCCTCTAATACACTGTTTAAAAGCAATTTTTAAGTTAATTTATTTTTATTTCTTCAAACAAAAGAGACGTATTTTCCCATCTGCCAGTCTGCTCCTCAAACTCTTGAAATAGCTGGGCTTGGGTTAGGCCAATGCTGTGAGCCAGGATCTGGTAACCCAGTCCAATTGTCCCACAGGAATGGCAGATACCCAAGTACTGGAATCATTATCTGTTCCCTCCCACAGAAACAGGAAGCTGGAATTGGTAGTAGGGCCAGGAGTAGAACCCAGACACTTCAATTGAAGTTTTGGCCAGAGCTGATAAACTATTAATGAAATTTGCTAACAATGGTTGCTTTCTTATCTGCTAATAAGAGTAGAAGCTTAAAAGAAGACTGTATTTGTGAAAATGTACACAGTAACTAAAACTTTCATCAGAAGGAAACGTCATATTTTTCTTTTAGCTGTCTGGTTAAGTGGGTATCTTTTCCGTCCTGACTCTGGAAGAGTAAATGAATTTCTTTCTTTCTGTATGCACTGCCCTAGGGCAAAGTGGAGATGGCAGAACCCATCTTAATGACAAGTATGGCTACTGATTGCTTCAGAATCCTGAAGGACGAGCTGTGGCCGTGCGGCCTGGTGCACCTGGGATGCTGTCTCACACGGAATGGCCAGAGGAATTCAGATGATGGTTGGGAAATCTGGTGGTTGGCCTTTTTGTCCATTCTCTTGGCTTTCTAAATTTATCTGCCCCTCTGAGTCTCCTGAAGCTGATGTTTATGTTTAAAAGTGTTTATTGTATATATGTAAAAAGGGATCCATGTTCTTTGAAAATCAGTAGTGAAAAACATGACCCATTAAAATGAGAAGGCCAGAGTGTCCTAATGTTAACATTCCAGTGTCTTTCATTAGGACTTGGGAACCGTTAGGTTAAGATGTCAATTAAGAGTGACAGAGAACGAGGCTTGTAGCTCAGGCAAAGGATTTTATTAATCAGGGGAGAGAGTCTGAATGACTGCTCCCTGGTGGGAGATGACCCAGGACCACTTCCACATGGCAGGGTGACCACGTGAAGGAAATGGCCACCTGGGGTATACAGCACTGGGCACGGGGGATAAGAGAAAGGGGCAGCTCCTTGGTTTGCACATGTGTATGACCTATAGCTTGGGTGCTCATATGGCAGGTACTGACCTGCCACAAGACAAGGTTAGGGTGATTCGACATTCCAAACATTCCTGTGTGGGAGTGTCAGCTTGACTTCTGTAGAGTGGTGGAGTCACTTCTGCTGGCCCATCCTAAAGGGACTGTGCTTAACTAAGCAGTAGGCTGCATCTGGGAGTAAGGTTGTAAGCTCCCTGGTGATTCCTCTTCCTCTAACTGTTGAAGGCAGAGGTTGTGCTGTGCGTGACCATGGGCATTCCACTTACTCTTAGAACTAAAGACAGGTTCACAGTGGGTGCTGATGTCCCAGTGGTCATCATCCTGCCAGGTTTGAGCACAGACCCTGGCTTACCAGGAGGACGTGGGTAATCCTAGCATCTGATCATGCATGCAGGCAGTAGTCCTGAGCACAGTTCTGCCATTGCAACCATGTGGGAAGTGAACCAGTGGATGGAAGCTCTCTGTGTGACTCTTTGAAGCAGATAACTAAATGTTCTAGAGACAGTAGGCAAGCTCCCATGTCTAGAGATACTGGAAGCAAATGGGACCCCAAGTGCCAAAATATATCTGAATACATCACTTGTGCAGCTGTGCTCACTAGTTGGTGGACGTAACTGGTGCTTGGTGAATTTGCACGTGACACTTAGCTCCCTTTCACTGGTCACCTAGCTTAACTATCCTCAGTTCTGTGAGGCTGTGGACAGCTATGGCTCCTGCACCACAGGTTTGGTGTAAGGTTTGGTGTAAGGCTCAAAGTCATGCAGGTGGAGGTACTTTTAGAACTTTATAAAGATGGTCATTGTTGCTGTCCTCACATCTGGGCCTGTTTTCCTCATCTGTGAAGGAAGAAGCTGGATTGGATCAGCCCTTGCTGTGTGTTAGAATCCTCTGGAGAATATGTTTAGATTTTCAATTCTGATACTCTTAGAACAGACCTCAGACCAATGACGCAATTCCTTTTACAAGTGCTCCAGGTGACTCTCTGGGCCCAGCACAATGACTCAATTGGCAAATCCCCCCTGCTGCAGGTGCTGGAATCCTAATAAGCACCAGTTTGTGTGCTGGCTACTCCACTTCCCATCCAGCTCCCTATTTGTGGCCTGGGAAAACAGTAGAGAATGGCCCAAAGCCTTGGGACCCTGCTCCCATGTGGGAGACCCAGAAGAAGCTCCTGTCTCCTGGCTTTGGATCAGCTCAGCTCTGGCCATTGCAACTAACTTGGGGAGTGAACCAGCAGATGGGAGATCTCTCTCTGTCTCTCCCTCACTCTGTAAAATCTGCCTTTCCAGTAAAAATAAATAAATCTTTTTAAAAAAATATGCAGTGCATTAGCGATGTACTTGAAGCGCTTTATTGTGTTGCAAATCTTGTCTATTTGGGGCCAGATACTTTAGGTTTTGTAAACTGTGCAATCTGTCATAGCTACTCAAATCTACTGTTGTAGCACTAATACGAACCAGTGAGTGTGCCTGTGTATTTGTAAAAACAAGTGCAGGCCAGATTTGGTCCACAGACTGCATAGTTGGCTAACCACTGCTCTATGCAGATTGATTCATCTTCAAAGTCTTACGTGGCTCAAAATGTTCTTCAGACCATCTTTATAAAATAATGTGTGTTCTAGTGCATGGGTATTTGTTTTTGTTTTTGTTTTGTTTTTTTTTTAAGTTTTATTTTTATTGGAAAGATCAAATTTACAAAGAGAAGGAAACACAGAAAGATCTTCCATTCTCTGGCTCACTCCCCAAATGATCGCAATAGTTGGAGCTGATCCAGTCCAAAGTCAGGAACCAGGAGCTTCTTCCAGATCTCCCAGGCAGGCGCAGGGTCCCAAGTCTTTGGACCATCCTCTACTGCTTTCCCAGGCCACAGCAGGGAACTGGATAGGAAATGGAGCATCAGGAACATGAACAGGCGCCCATATGGGGTCCCAGCTCTTGCAAGGCGAAGATGTAGTCATTGAGCCATAGCGTTTGACCCAGTATTTAAAAACTGTATTCAAAAAGCTAATTATCCCCTCCTGTACTGTATGGGTTGGAGTTTTATGGTTACCAGTAATCAAAGTAATCCATTGTCTTTTTCTCAGAAACAATAGCAATTAGTCATGAAAAATTAATTTTTTTATAGCAAGAACACATAGATTCTGTGAGCATGATGTGCTGGTTAGCTGTCCTGGCCTCTGTTTAGCGAGCAATGGTGAAATGATTGGTTTTTAAAGGAATGCTCAGACTGCAAGGTCAAAAAAGTATGGAAGAGGGCAAGAGGATGCAGGTAGACCAGTTAGAAACCTGCTGGCGGTTAGGATGTAAAGAGGTACATGGATCTTAAGTGTATTTTTTTATATTTATTTATTTATTATTTTACTTGAAAGTCAGAATTACAGAGAGATCTTCCATCTGCTGGTTCAGTTCTCAAATGGCTGCAATGGCCAGATCGGGACTGGTCCAAAGCCAGAAGCCAGGAGCTTCTTCCATGTCTCCCACATGGGTGCAGGGACCTAAACACTTTGACCATCCTTTCCTTCCCTCCCAGGCACGTTAGCAGGGAGCTAGCTCGGAAATGGAGCAGCTGGGGCCAGAACCAGTGGTGCCCAGGTGGAATGCTGGCACTACAAGGATAGGATTAGCTTGTTGTGCCACCATGGTGGCCCCTCTTAGATATATTTTTAAAAATGGAATGGTTGAGGGCAAGGGAAGAGGTAGAACTCTGCTTGCCAAGTAGCTAAATGAATAATAGCTCCTGACAGGTCAAAGAAACATCAGAGGAATATTGAGGTTGAGATCTAGAAGTTGTAGCTTTAATGTTGGACAAGTTAAGCTCAGTATCCTTTTGACACCTAAACAGAAGTGTCCAGAAGGCAGTTGGAAATACAGATACCATTCCGAATCTTGGAATAGAGGCCTAGAGGACAGCTGTGCTTTCCATGAAATGAACCGAGCATCAGTGTGGTTAGAGGCCAGATCACTTGAGTTCCCAGTCATGGACAGCTGGTCTCCTGAAAGAAAATGTGTTCTAGTTATGGGGCTTCTTTTATTGGATGGGGTGGCTAGTACATGTGTCACAGTTAGCAGAATTTTGGAGAGAAAAGGTTAGGGTATTTAACATTGTCTCTCTGTTCATTCTTGGAATTTTCTAGGGGGCTAAGCTTATATAGAATGGCAAAGCTGTGCTTTTCTAACAGTTTTGCTTAATTAAAAGTTACCAGTAATAATAGCCAGTCTTTATTTTGTTCCCCCAATGTGGTAGACACTACACTAACTGATTCATATGCATCTTCATTTATTATTGAGTTCCATGAGGCTAGTACTATAATTTTTCTTAGTATGTAGTGGGCGAGGAGATAAAATGCCTTTTTAAGGCCACTTAGTAGCTTATAAATTAGACTGTTGCCCAAATAGCCTACTTTATTGCTTGATTTATCTGAGAGGCAGAACTCCTGTCTGCCTATTTCTTCCTGAAATCTCCACTTCTGCCGGAGTTAGGCCCACACTGGGGCAAGGAGAAGTCCACAAGGATAAGTCCACCCAGGTCCTCCCTGTGGGTGGCAGAGACACGGGGCTCAGAGCTGTGTCCACTCCCTCCCCGGGCCTGCATTCACAGGGAGCTGGAATTGGGAGTAGAGTCAGAACTCAAACTCAGGCGCTTCAATATGGGGTGCAGGCATCCCAACCAGCAGCTTTAAAAAAAAGTTTCAGTTAGTATAAAGGAACAGATTACTTATATTTCATAAGGTAGAGTTCTAAGACGATATCATATTTTCCTCCTCCCCCTGCCCTCTATCTCTGACCCTCATTTCTGAGTCTGACTCTTAGTCCACCCCAATGGATATTGCTTAATTAAAAAAAAAAAAACAGACTTTGTATCAGAGCAGTTTTAGCTTTCATAGCAAAATTGAGTACCCCCATGTCCTCCACCCCGCACACACATACACACACACTGCATTATCACAATCCTGGTGCACAGTGGTGCATTTATTGGAATCAAACATACAGCGGAAAATTGGTTTTTTTTTTTAAAGATTTATTTTTATTACAAAGTCAGATATACAGAGAGAGGAGGAGAGACAGGAAGATCTTCCTTCCTATGATTCCATCCCCAAGTGAGCTGCAACGGGCCCGTGCTGCGCCGATCCGATGCCGGGAACCAGGAGGATGACCGGATGGAACACACACTGTACCAGCAGGGAGACCACTCTGTGCTATGATATCTGTATAATAAGTACACATCAGGGAACATCGGTCAGATCTCCTAGGACAACCAATAGGTGTCCGTGGAGTTTGGGTAACAATTTGCCGCTGTGGGCCCGGCGGCGTGGCCTAGCAGCTAAAGTCCTCCCCTTGAATGCCCCGGGATCCCATATGGGTGACGGTTCTAATCCCGGCAGCTCCACTTCCCATCCAGCTCCCTGCTTGTGGCCTGGGAAAGCAGTTTTGGACATCCCAAAGCCTTGGGACCCTGCACTCACATGGGAGACCCGAAAGAGGCTCCTGGCTCCTGGCTTTGGATCGGCACAGTTCTGGCTGTTGCAGCTGCCTGGGGAGTGAATCATTGGACAGAAGAATTTCCTCTCTATCTGCTTCTCTTTGTATGTCTGCCTTTCCAATAAAAAGAAAATAAATCTTAAAAAAAAAAGATAATCAAAGTAGTATCGTTACTTTAAGAATATTTAGAGAAAAGGGACGAGATGAAGCATGAAAAGAAAAGGAAATAAATTCATTAAGAGTTTAGCTTCACCTAACATGACCATTGTAAGATTCTATTTCAAATGACCATTGGAACTTCATTTTGGAAAAGTGTCTTCTGAGGTCTAATCATTATCATACACACAGACTTTATCGTTGCATTATGAAGGAGAGAACACTTAGCCCCAAATTCAGAGAGCTGTGCAGTGTCTGTAAACGCCCTGTTAACCCGAGCAAAGCCTGCAGGTTCTGAGGCCATTGGAGCACATTCGTCAGATCACGGTGCGGAAACCAAGGCTCGGAGAAAAGGCGGCTCACTTGAAATTCATCGCCACTCTGCTACCTTAGTGTAATTAGTCTGGTACACAGCAGGCTTTCTCTCAACCGGAAAATGAAAATAAAGCTATGCTCTGTCTCTTAACCAAGGACAGTTGAAAGGATGAAATGATGTGTTTGAATACAATACCGTGCTGTTCAATTACTATCATTGTTTCCTGTTTCCTTTGACCATTCTTCCTCTTACTGCATCTCATCCATTTCCTTGAGGGGCTGGAGTGATTTTTCTGGAGCTTTCCACAGCCCCTCTCCTCCACTAACAGCGTCAGGATCACTGTGGGATCTGGGAGCTGGCAATGGATGAGATGGCTCTTGATTAAACTGCACTGGAAAGGTTTCTAAGAGATAGAATTTGTACTTTTTTTTTTAATTGTTTTTATTTGAAAAGCAGAGTTACAGAGAGGTCTTCTATCCACTGGTTCATTTATCAGGTGTCCAGGGCTGGGCTGATCTGAAACCAGAAGCTTCTTCTGGGTCTCCCACACGGGTACAGTGGCACAAGCACTTGGGCCATCTTCCACTGCTTTCCTGGCCACTACCAGGGAGTTGGATTGGAAGTGGAACAGCCGGAACGTGAACTGGCACCTATTTTGGATGGTAGTGCCACAGGCAGAGGCCTCACCTGATACCAAAGATAGATTTCTTGCATGGCATTCATGTAAGATATAATTCAGTCGTTTAAAAAATATCACTTTTTTTTTTTTTAATTATTTATTATTTAACTTCAGTAATTACATTGTATTATGTGACACAGTTACTTTTTTTTTTTTTTTTTTTTTTAAAGATTTACTTTATTTTTATTACAAAGTCAGATATACTGAGAGGAGGAGAGATAGAGAGGAAGTGGAGCTGCCGGGATTAGAACCAGCAGCCATATGGGATCAAGGCGAGGACCTTAGCCACCAGGCCACGCCGCCAAGCCCAAATATCACTATTTTTTAACTGCTGTTTTTTTCTCAGACACCTACATTTTGTTTTGTTTTCTTGGACACTGAACTTATCACCCGTTGGAGTGGTTTTGGTTGACTTCAAGACAGTAATATCGAATGACAAGATAGAAGAACCGTGATGTGAACAAGCATTATCAAACTTGGGAAGCACAGATCAGAGTAGAGGTGCTAGCCAGACTGTCATCTCCCCTTCCCAGAATCAAAACTCTGAGAACTGACACTGTTACATCAAAGGTTTGGCAAGTGCCTGCACGTTGAGTTAATGTTGAGTGTCAGCTATAAGTGTTTTCCCTGGAATTGTTCCAATCCAGAATAGGAAATAGGAAATATGAACCCCAGCTATGTTGTTGAAGTCCAGGCCCTTAAGTCCTGGTTGAAGTTAGCCGTTTTCAGAAACATGACACAATTCCAAACAAACTTGGAAGCCATTAGCCACAGCTGGGGGATCTTCTGCTGTATCCTTGAAATTCTGCCACCTCGCAGATAGGGTATGACAAGTGGCCAGCAGCTATGGACAGCCTCCTGAGACAGGCAGCCAGAAGGAAACCTGCCAGCCCTGTGGCAACCAAAAGGAAAAATCAAAGCCTGTGGAAGGGGCGGGGCCAAGTTCCCACACAGGGCTTGGTCCGCAAGATGCTCGACTGCTGGGAAATGACATCCGACTCTCCTTGGCCTTTAGAGAGTGGGGTGGGCTCTTCACGTGACACAGAGAGATGTCTCTGACCCTGAGACTCCTCACTTCAAGACTTTCCTAGTCTCTGAGCGGAACTTGCCTTGCTTTGGCTTTAGAGATTAGGCATGACCTCCATGGGAGACCACAGTTTCTGGAGGAGGGCAGTTGGAAGGCCGAGTGTGTGAGGGCACAGTGCTTCCCACCGACAGCAAGCTGCCTTGTTCACCCCCTGAGTTTGTTTTGTTGGTTGTATTCATTATTTCCTTATTTGAAAGGCAGGGAAACAGAAGGATAAACAGGCATCTTCCATCTGCTGATTTCACTCCCCAAATGCCTACAAACAGCTGGTGCTTAGACCAGGCCCCAGCCAGGAGCTGGCTCCTCGGTCTGTAGGGACCCAGCTAGAACCAACCTGCTGCCTGCCAGATTGCACATTGGCAGGAAGCTGGAATCGGGAGCAGTCAGGACTTGACCCCTGGCCTCTGGATGTGGAATGTAGGGGTTTTAGGATTTATCCCTCTGTGTTGCCCACTGCTCTAATCCAAGATTCCCCCACTTTTTGGCTCCTTGTACGTCTGCCTTCCTCTGAGCTCTGCTTTTTCATACATCTCATATACCTCCTTGAGCCGAATCCCTTGCTGTGCAATCGCAAGGGATCTCTTCCACAGCATGAGACCCAGACTGCTCTGAGGCTTGAGAATATCTTGTCAGAAAGTTCCTGTAGCTGTCGGCCTACATCCTACATGTGCCTTCCTGCCAGCTGATGAGACATACCTGACACTCTGGCTTATTGGCCCTAAGTGTACCTTTTGCTTTTTATTCACCCTATATTCCCTTCCTTTTTATTTTCAGGATTTTTTTTTTTTTTAATTTTTACTTGAAAAGCAGAGTTACAAAGAGAAGGAAAACAAGAAAAAAATCTTCCATCCTGTGGTTCACTTCCCAATGACAGCAGCAACAGCCAGAACCAAGCCAAACTGAAGCCAGGAGCCAGGAGTTTCTTCTAGGTCTCCCATGTGGGTGCAGAAACCCAAGGGTTTGAGTCAATCCTGTGCTGCTTTCCCAGGCCACAATCAGGGAGCTGAATCAAAAGTGAAGCAACCGGAACTCAACCCAGTGCCCTCCCCTGCCAGCTGTAGTTATTAGCATTATTGTGATCTTCTTTGTTTATTTGTTGGATAACATTCTGTTAAATTAAAAAAAAATTTAAGCAGTTTTAAGTTCACAGTAAAATTGAGTCAAATATAAAGAGATTTTGTATAACTTCCCTGTCCCCACAAGTGCATAGCCTCTGTTATCAACATCCTGTATCAGAGAGATACAATTGTTACAACTGATGAAGCTAACTGGCACATTATAATTCATAGCTTACAGTAGGGTTTACTCTTGGTGTCGCACCCTCTGTGAGTTTGAACCAATGTGTGATAACACAGATATATGTAGTTTCCTTGCCCTAAAAATTCTGCTTGTCCTATTCATCCTTCCATTTTTCAAACCCTACTATTTATGTTTGGGAAGCTCCCTTGTCTCCCATGGTTGCCACTAATTCCTCTTGCCCTCAGTTCTATAACATTTTATTTCTATTTTTACCAAAGCCTCACACCAGTGGCTGTTAATTATATGTGTGCTTGGGCTATTTATGTTTGTAAGCCTTATGAGTTCCTCTTTCTTTTTCAATGATTTATTATTTATTTTAAAGGCAGAATATCAGTGAAGAGAGAGTGGTATCTTCCATGCACTGTCCCCAACAGCCAGAATTAGGACAGCCCAAGGCCTGGATCCAGGAACTCCATCCTGGTTTCCTACACGGATGGCAGAGGCCTGAATACTTGGGTCATCACTCATTGACTTCTCAGGCACATTAATAGGAAGCTGGATTGGAAGCAGAGAGTCTGGGACTAGCACTCTGCTAAGGATGCCTGCATTGCAAACAGCAGCGTAACCCCCTGTGCTACAGTGCTGGTACCAGGCTCTGCTTCTCATGTTTGTTCATTTTTGTTTCTTTAAAAGGCAGAGAGAGAGGGAGATCCTCCATCTACATTTTCACTGCCCAAATGCCCACAGCAGCCAAAACTGCACAACTAGGGTAGGAGCCAGGAACTCCGTCCTGGTGTCCTGGATGGCAGGGACTCAGGTACTCAAGGCATCACGCACATCAACAGGAAGCCAGATTGAAAGCAGTAGTGAAACTCAATCCCAGGCTGTCTGATGTAAGTTGCAGGTATCCCAGATGGCAGCCTAGCCCATTGCAGCACAACACCCATCCCAGCTTTGAGTTCTTGAGGACAGGAACTTCGTGTCTTATTTTGTACCCAATTCCATGGCCTCTGTTGTGTAGAATAGGAGGACAGGTTCTAGAACTGATCCTGTCCACTCTTGGGTTTTCCTATCAAGAGAAGAGATACCACATGGCTGCTTTCAGTTCCGAGACCTTGTTCAAGACAAGCAGGACAACCTAGAAACTGGCTGCCTTGGCGTGTTAATACAGACAGGTGGAGTAGAAGTTGTCAGCTGGGACAGCTTCATCCCTCCTGCCTAGGTTCAAATCCTGGCTCCAGCTTCCTGCTGATGGAGACCCTGGGAGGCAGCAGGTGCTGGTGTGGGTCCTTAGGTTCCTGCCACCTCCAAAGGAGGCTTAGGCATGGTTCTCAGCTCCCAGCTTTGGTGTAACAAAGTTCTACCCTATTTGGGCATTTGCAGAGTGAGCAGCTGCTGATGGTAGTTCTCTTTCTCTTTGCCTTTCCAAGAAAAATAATAATAATAGGCCTGGATTCTTGTCCTACTTGGGACAGAACCAAGAAGGAACTACCCCTTCCCGTCAATAATCTCTGGACTGCAGCAGCTGGCTTTAATTTGGGTGTTAAATCCTCTGTTGGCTCTGGAAAATCTTGATTTTTGAGGGCTGGCTCTGGTTCCTGGGGTCTGCCTTTGTCACGCACATCCCTTCAGAAGGCACCGCAGTCATAGCTGCAAGTGGCCACGAGAGGGCAGTAAAGAACCGTTGATGTACAATCAACTTGCTCAAGGGTCTGAAGTTGGAAGTATTTCAGAGCAGAAAAAAGGCAGGGCTGCAGATTACTTCAGCTCTCCCTCATCTTCCCAGCCTGAGACCTGGAAGCAACCGTCATAGCTGCCTCCCAGGGTTTGCAATAGCAGAAAGGTAGAATTGGGAGCAAAGCTGGGATGCAAACTAACCATTCTGATGGGGAATGCAGGTTTCTTAACCTGTATCTTAGCCACTAGACCAATTGCCTACCCCTAAAATTTTTGCTGAAGTCAATGCTAGTATCCTTCATGTCAGGAAAGTCAGCAAGAGGATGAGAATGAAAATGGTTCATTTTAGTAGCTACACATGAATACATGTGTACATGAATATAATATATGTATTACATTATATGTAACATGTAAAGCATATGTATTGTTTAGAATGAGTCCAATCTTAAAGGGAGTTTAAAAAAAACATAAAGCAGATGCTAGGATGGTGGTATGCAACAAGGCACTGTAGTGAGGCGGGAAGATGTGACAAAACTAATTCGTCACAAAACCAATCTCAAGTGAGTCACATTGAAGCCACGTAACTCAAATTAGGCTGTTGGCCTTCACTGAGGCCGTTTCCTCATCAGTGAAGTTGGAAGGGAGTGTCTGCCCGCCTTAGCACAAATGAGATTATGTGAGAGCTCGCTGAAGCCTGGAATGCGCTGTGCGAGTGTCTGCTGGCGCTGGCACCCCGCTTCCCTGAGCTTGCTGTCCACACCTGCGGTTGCCATCCTGCAGGGGGTGGGGGGAGAGCAGGGCTGGAGAAGCCCTGGATCAGTCTGGGAGCAAGTCCCAACTCATGTCAGTGTTTGCTTTGTCATCCTGATTCAGTGACCTCATTCAAGGAAGGGAGGGGGCAGGAGAGCTGTTCGCTTCCAGGTACCTAAAGGAGGGTTCTGACATCTACTGTTTTTCTTGGCCTGAGAAACCCGGCACCAGGCTGTGATTTGTAAGGTCTGAGCTAATCTTGGAATTGAAGAGCAGCACCTCCCACAGCTGGCCAGACTGCTTCTTGGGAGCTGTCTTGAACAAAGAAAGGGGTGGAGAGGGGCTGGAATGGGCATCCAACTCTGCTCCCAGGAGGAGCTCCAGCACCCAGGCCCTGCCCCTGAGTTCTCACCAGTCCTGCTCCGGCCTGCAAGGGTGCTAAGAAAGGGCCCAAGGCTGGGACAGTCCTTACCTTAGTCCCCATGGCAGTCAACCTTCAGTGACCCCAGAGGCCATGTTTGATCACCCCAATACAACTCATAGATTCAATGCCTATTTCATGTGCATCCATTGTGTACCAGGCCTTGTGGGGTAAGAGGCAGCCACATGCATCAAAAGGCCTGATAAGGACCCAAAAGAGCCACCTTTTTACCTCCAAGATTCCTTTTATCATCCTTTTCCCACCGCTGCTGTCACTCAGGACTTCATTAAGGCTTAAATAAGTTATCTTGCTGGCCAAACAATTTGAATTCATTCATTATTCATTTCCAAGTTTTTGGTAAATCATATTTGCATGGCTGCAGAGAAGTGCTCCTGATCAACACAAGATGAAAGCTGACATTGCTACACTGTAGCAGTATCCAGTCAGAATAAAAGTAAAGAAATGTAATAACTATTATGCTTTAGCCTGGTTTGGCTTTTTTAAATGTGAAAGGTAGCTGGCAGAGTTCATGGGGAGGCAGTTGCAGGTGTCAGAAGCGGTGATGGTACAGCAGCATTTTGAAGGAAGAGCAAGAGAGTATTTCACAGAGTTTGTAGAAAGGAGGAATTAAAAGATCACTTTGTAGTGGTGCAGGATTTTTTGAGATCTGTGTGTAGTTTTCACATAATATGCATTCTGCTTGAACTTGAAGTCCCCACTACGTGTTCCTAGGCAGAGAGCCAGAGCAAACCAGGTGCTAGTCCCAACACCTCCATCCCAGGGCTCATCGGCTCGATCAGGCTGAGGCTTGAAGTGACTGGGTGGGAGCCAGGGTTTGGAATGTAATTTGGGAAGCCTATGGGGGAACGTCCCAGGCTTTCCACCTCCTGGAGACACGGAGGCAGCAACCCCATGGGAGTCGCTCTGTTTCCCAAGAGCCAGAGGAGAAAAGGGCTCGGCCAAGGACACGCCAAAGGCCCGCCCCAGAGCTGGCGGCCCAAGATGGGTCTCCCACCCTGTGCCCCACCCCTCCAAGAGCGAAGCATTTATTTTCTGTGATTTTTAAAAAATTGGCCTCATCTCATAAATGTTCCCGCAGTCAGAACAGGCTGTGCCATGGTTGAAATAAACCTGCTGAACAAATAAACATGGCAGGCTGCAGAGCCAGGGACAGTGCTAACCCCGAGTCCCCAGCCAGGTCTGTGGGTTTCAGCACTTTTCTCCTGAATCGGGGGCTCCGTCTCTTACCCAGGGAGGGTGAGAAGGCGTTGTTGATTTTTGGGGGTCCCTTCCAGCTCTGTGATCTAAGCCAATTCACACAGAGAGGAAGGCTGGAGAGTGACCCTGCTTTTCCACTGTGTTGTGATGCTAAGAGCTAGTTTGGGGGAAGCAAACACTGTGGGCAAACACAGCAGCCAGAGCTCAGCAGTGTGTTTGTTCATTCATCAAATACTGGCCGAGTGGCCAGTCCCCTCCTTGCTGTGCTGCCTCTTGCCTGAAGGAACACACGGTTACTAGGTGGCCTGGCAGAGGAGAGATGAGATAGTTCCTTTGTTTCTGTCATTCTTACCACCCAGATTGGCAGTCCCCTTCCTCTTTCTTGTTCTTTCTTTAAAAAAAAAAAAATATTTTTCATTGAAAGGCAGATTTATGGAGAGGATACAGAGAGAAAGGTCTTGCATTCACTGGTTCACTCCCCAAGTGCCTGCAACCACTGGAGCTGAGCTGATCCCAAGCCAGGAGCCAGGAGTTTCTTCCGGGTCTTCCACTTGGGTGCAGGGACCCAAGGACTTGGGCCTTCCTCCACTGCTTTTCCAGGCCGTAAGCAGAGAGCTGGACAGGAAGTAGAGCTAATAGAACTAGAACTGGCACCCAGATGGGATGCTAGCACCACTAAGTGGAGAATTAGCCTGTTGAATCACTGTGCCGGCCCTATTCCTTCTTGACCTTTATTTCATTTTAAGTGTCATTTTCCTGGAAAGAATTTCCCTGATAATCCCATACATACTAGGATCCTCCGTGTCTCCAGCTCCATCACCCTCACAGAATACACAGCTGCTTGTAATGATTGACTGCCTGTCTCTTTGGTCTCTTATTTTCTGCCTCTCTGTCTAGAGTCTCAACTTTATGGGGGTAAGAATTCTTTTATATCTGTCACTTTCTGCGACACAGACTAACTTAATCCTTTCAGCAGCCTGAGAGTGGCAGAATGTTATCTGGAGCTCTAGAATGAAGAGTCAGGCACCGAGGGATGTGATATTTTTTCAGGGCTCTTTCCAGCATCACCCCACCGTAGGGGCAGAGGGCAGAAGGCTCTGAACAGGGCATCTGGCTTTCTTTTTTTAACTTTCTTTCTTTTTAAGAATTTCAGTTTGCCAAAAAGCTGCCAAACTGAGTACAAAGAACTCCTGTGTGCTTTTCACTCGGGTTCACAGTTGTTGGCATCTTCTACGTGGGCCTTGACTGTCGCCCTTTGCGTGCTTCTGTGCATGTTTATGTACCTGTTTTTGTTCCTTGAGTCATTCAAGAGGAGGCTGCAGGCATTGCATTACCTTTAAATATATCACAATTTTTGTTTTTAAAGATTTACTTATTGGGCCTAGTACGATAGCCTAGTAACTAAAATCCTCACCTTGCGTGCACTGGGATCCCATATGGGCGCTGGTTCGTGTCCCAGTGGCCCCACTTCCCATCCAGCTCCCTGCTTGTGGCCTGGGAAAGCAGTCAAAGATGACCGAAAGCCTTGGGACCCTGCACCCACGTGGAAGACCCAGAAGAAGCTCCTGACTCTTGGCTTCGGATTGACTCAGCTCTGGCCATTGCAGCCACTTGAGGAGTGAACCAGTGGACAGAAAATCTTCCTCTCTGTCTCTCCTCCTATCTGCATATCTGACTTTCCAATAAAAATGGCGTGATGGCTCAGTGGCTAAATTCTTGCCTTGCAAGCACCAGGATCTCGTATGTGTGCCAGTTCATGTCCTGGCTGCTTCACTTCCCATCCAGCTCAGTCAGGGACAACCCAAAGCCTTAGGATCCTGCACCTGTGTAGGAGACCCGGAAGAGGTCCTGGTTCCTGGTTCCTGACTCCTGACTCCTGACTCCTGACTTGGGATCTACTCTGCTCTGCCATTGTGACTACTTGGGGAATGAACCAGTGGACAGAAGAGCTTAATATTGATATTGGTGTGGAAACAATGGTATTACCCACTTTCACCCTATAGCCCTTGACCCTTTATTCCCTAATCAACCAAATAAGATTATTAAAGAATAATTTAAAAAAAAAGAAGAGCTTAATATCTCTCCTTCTCTCTGCAAATCTGACTTTCCAATAAATCTTTTTAAATTTATTTTTATTGGAAAGTCAGATTTGCTTAAAGATCTTCCATCGTCTGGTTCACTCCCTGAGTGGCCACAATGGCCATTGCTGATCCAGTCCAAAGTCAGGAGCCAGGAGCTTCTTCTGGGTCTCCTATGTGGGTGCAGGGTCCCAAGGTGTTGGTCCGTTTTCCATTGCCCTCCCAGGCCACAAGCAGGGAGCTGGAAGGGAAGTGGAGAAAGGAATGCCCCAAAAGCGGATGTTGAGGCCTGGGGAGGCCCTCAGGGTCATCATCCTAAGGTCTGGCTTTACGCACAGCACTGTGGCTGCAGGGGCAGTCCCGGGTAGGCAGTGGCCTTGGGATCTCCTTGGGCCCCGAGCTGCTGCTGCCCACTTCAGCCCAGGTCACAGAGTTGGCCCCAGACGGTGACTCATCCGTTCCCTTTGCTGAGCGTTGCCGCGTCTCCTCTGCTCAGAAAGGCAGGAAGCTGAACCCTGATCTTTCAGAAAGTCTTGGCAACAATAACCTTGATTAGAAGGGATTTTCCAGTTAACTCTGGAGAATTTCAGTTCACCAAAGGCTTAGTATTGTATTCTATTTCTTTGAAACATGGTAATCCATGTACTGGATGTGTTTACTGTAATTCAGTTAAGCAGGATTTGCCCCCCTTTAGGGTGAGCCATTGAACTACACTATTATCAGGTTTAATAAGCTTTGGGGAATAATTTAATAGGATCTTCCATTGTACAGATAAGGAAACTGAGATCCAGACAGGGGCTATAGCTTGGCATTCCACAGTTCATTACGGGTGTAACCAGCACTAGAAACCCCCCAGTTCAAGGTGGTTTTTGCTGCATGAAGAATGACTACAAAGCAGGAAACCTCTATGTCCAGGTCTGCCTGAAGGCTGGGCTTGACCTGCAACTGTGTTTTCTTTGGCCAGCATAGTATTTTAAAAGCTGTAAAAATTAATCACAAATATGAATTTGGTGTTTTTTCTTTTCTTTTTTTTTTAAGATTTATTTTGTTTTCATTAGAAAGTCAGATATACAGAGAGGAGGAGAGACAGAGAGGAAGATCTTCCATCCAATGATTCACTCCCCAAATGAGCGCAACGGCCGGTTCTGTGTCAATCCGAAGCCAGGAACCAGGAACCTCTTCCGGGTCTCCCACACGGGCGCAGGGTCCCAAAGCATTGGGCCATCCTCGACTGCTTTCCCAGGCCACAAGCAGGGAGCTGGGTAGGAAGCGGGGCCGCCAGGATTAGAACTGGTGCCCGTATGGGATCCCGGCACATTCAAGGCGAGGACTTTAGCCACTAGGCCACGCCGCTGGGCCCCACCTAGAGTTTTTTTTTTTAATTTGGCTTTAGTGGGCCTGATGAGGATGAAGAACGGTGCTGAGGCCTAGATGCCGTGTCGCAGCAGGAGCTATCCTACACACCTGTCCTACCTTGCCTGTCACATGACCTGCCTGGCTCCTCTTGACACTGGAATTTGGACTCCTTGCTTGCTTTCTTTTTTTTTTTTTTTTAATTTATTCATTAGTTACATTGTATTATGTGACACAGTTTCATAGGTACTTGGATTCTCCCCACCCCTCCCCAAACCCTCCCCCCATGGTGGATTCCTCCACCTTGTTGCATTACCACAGTTCAAGTTCAGTTGAGATTCCCTCATTGCAAGGGACTCCCAAACACAGGGACTCCTTGCTTTCTAATCAAGGACACTCTTTGCTTTTAAAAAAGAAAAGAGAGACTAGAGAACGAGCGCTGAAGTGAGCCAGATGGGGCGCTAGGGAAGGTAATGGGAAGTCAGAAGTTAAATGTCGGCGTGCAGCACTGGCAGCAGAACAGGGGCTGGAAAAGAGCTCTGAGAGTTTCTCATTTATGTGAAACATGTGAAAAGCTAAAGCACAGGAGAGATGTCACTTGGCAAGACTGGCTGAATTGGCAGAGTAAACAGAACAGGCAGGATGTACCAACATTTTACGCGGTCCAGAAGTGCTGCCAGTGGAGGTAGTCTTGACTCAAAAGTGAAACCTGTTTTGTTTTGTTTTGCTTTGTTTTGTTTTTAAGTCTGGAGAGCCTGTGGGCAGAAAGTTTAGCCAGAAAGCTACCACAGCTCTCCGAGCTGATGATCAAGGCTAGGTGAGCAGGGAAATGAAAGAGATGCAGGCCCCTGAGAGAGCCCAGGTGTGGACAAGATTTAGTGTTTGCAGAGAAGTGGAGTGTGGGAGACAGAAGAGAGTTGAAATTGATGGAAACTTCATGCCTGGGTGACCAATGGGAGGGGTCACATCTTTTTTTTTTTAAAGATTTATTTATTTTTATTGGAAAGGCAGATATACAGAGAGGAGGAAAGGCAGATATACAGAGAGGAGGAGAGGCAGAGAGGAAGATCTTCCGTCCGATGATTCACTCCCCAAGTGGCCTCAACGGCTGGAACTGAGGCAATACGAAGCTAGGAGCCAGGAGCTTCTTCTGCGTCTCCCACGTAGGTGCAGGATCCCAAGGCCTTGGGTCATCCTCGACTGCTTTCCCAGGCCACAAGCAGGGAGCTGGATGGGAAGTGGCGCCACCAGGATAAGAACTGGCACCCATATGGGACTTTAACTAGGCTATCATGTTGGGCCCGTGGTCATGTCTTAAACAGAAGAGAGAAGCCAGAAGGGAGAGCTGGTATATTATGTTTAGGGGAGAAAGGGGGCAGATGATAAGGAACTCAGTTGTGTAGAGTTTGGGACAACACCAGAGAAATGTGGAATTATCCAGTGGGCAGCTGAAACAGAGCAAATAGATGAGAGCTGGTAAGCCAGAGAGAGTGGGAATCCCCAAACCACTGAAGTTTTCACCAAAAGGCAGAGGCTGAGAGGGAGGGGCCGAAGGCAGTATGAGGAGTGCTGGAGAGCAGCCGCTTTAGGAAAAGCACCAAAGTGGAAGAGGAGCCAGCAGGAGAGGGGGAGAGCCAAGTTAGGGTACTGCTGTAGGAAACCTCTCACAAGACAGGACAGAGTCCTTATTGTTCACAGCTCCGGAGGCCGGGAGGCCCAAGGTCCGAGCAGCAGAGGATCTGGAGTCTCCTGCAGAGCCGGTGCTCACAGATGTGCCTTGGATGTGCTCTTTGCATGGCAGAAGGGGCCAGCGGGCTCCCTCAGCATCCTGCATAAGGGCACTGATCCTATCCCAGATCACTTCCTAAAACCCTACATTCCCCACCCCTTTTTGAAAGATTTATTTATTGGAAAGACAGAATTACAAAAAGAGAGATCTTCCATCCATTGGTTTTCTCCCCAAATAGCCACAACAGCCAGGGTTTAAGCCAGGACAAAGTCAGGAGCTTCTTCTAGGTCTCCCACGTGTGTGCAGGGGCCCCAAGCACTTGCATCGTCTTACACTGCTTTCCCAAGCACATAAGCAGGGTGTTGGATCAGAAGTGGATGAGGGCAGAATCAAGATGGCAGAATACGGTAAGGGCACATTTAAACAGACGGAGAAACATTTATCAGGATGAAGCAGAGAGGACACATTCCAGGAAATAGGAGAGGGCAGAACAACAGAGGGGTACCCGGAGACTGACAGACACAGGAAAGCAGCAAAAACAACAGTATGGTGTTGCAGTGACTGATACTCCAGTGGCTTTAAGCTAACAGCTATCTGAACTCCACCAGCAGCAGGAACTCCACCAGCAACCAGGTGGGAAGGGACATTCACTGGGAGCTTGGGAGGTAAACCCAGACAAAGAACTGTCCATCCTGCTGGTCCGTTTGATTTGACCAGAAGCAGAGATAGAGCAGCAGATCCCAGACGGGCAGTGCGAAAACAGGGTAGATTTCACAGCCCCCTCAGCCCCCAAGAGCCGAATTGGGCACCATTTTGCGTAAGGAGGCAAAGGCAAGGGAAAGGACTGAGCATACACTGAGCTGGGAGTGAACTCATTTCTGACTCAGTGAACTGCAGCAACGTGGCATTCTACAGGTTCCACCCAAGACAGGTCTGGGTAGCCCTCAGACCCTGATGACCAGCAGATCAAGAACTCTAGTAGTTGGTACGTCAGGCACCATTTTGTACACTGTGGCAAAAGCTTTAGGACTGCAGGGGACAACACTGAACTAACTGTGCATGTGCTGAGCTCGGGAGAACTCACTGAGTTCCACAGATTGCACTGGTCCCACAGGAAAATAATACCAACTGTGGCATCGTACCAGCCAAAATAGGTCCGTGTGGCACCCAGACCTAATATCCAACAGGTTCCAGGAAGATCAGTGCCACCACCAACCTAACTATATAGGACACCTGGTGTCTCTCTAATCCTGGGACCTGCTCCAACTGGAAGTGGGAGAAAGGTTGCAGAGACAACAGTGCAGCCTCAGCACGGTATCACAGGAGGTGGTGAGTGGTGAGCCAGGAGATGGGGCTGTGGAGACCATGGTGGAAATCTGACATAAGAATCCAGACCTGGAACTCGCTGGAGGCTGTGGCACAAGTGGCTGCAAACAAAGAGTTGTGTACCAACTGCAATAAGTAAAATCGCATTGTAGACCTGTGGGTGACACAGCTTAGAAACCTGCCCCAAGGAATTCAAGACTCTGCTAACCAGAAGTGCAATGACCAAGAGCAAAAGAAGAGACAAAGGCATAATGAACACTACCTAAAACTCCCCTGCAAAGGAGCAAAACCCTTTGCCAATCTCAGAGTTAACTGAGGAAGACATCGAGAAAATGGGGCATACAGAATTGATAAGACTCATTTTAAAGCTTCTGATCAAAAATGAGAAACACATACAAGAGTTGAAAGAATTTAAGGAAGCAATAAAGCAAATCAAGGCTGATATATCAGAAATTAAGAACACAGTAGAGCAAATTAAAAGTATAGTGGAGAGTCTCCAAAACAGAATGAAGCAAGCAGAAGAAAGAATCTCAGAATTGGAAGATATTTCCTGTCATCAGGGGGAAGCAAACAAAAAGCTGGAAGTAGAGCTGGATCAGGCCAAAACAAGTATTCAGGAATTGAAAGACACTATTATGAGGCCAAATGTAAGAGTTATGGGAGTCCCAGAAGGTGCAGAAAGAGAAGCTGAGTTTGCAAATGTATTTAATGAAATAATAAAAGAAAATTTCCCTAATCTAGAGAAAGAATTGGGAAACAAGATCCAGGAGGGGCACAGAACTCCCAACAGGCTTGATCAAAAGCAATCTTCACCAAGACACATGATCATCAAGCTCTCTTCAATTGAACATAAGGAAAAGATCCTTAAAGGTGCATGTGAAAAAAATCAATTGACATACAGAGGAATGCCAATTAAACTCACAGGAAATCTCTCATAGGAAACTCTACAGGCAAGAAGAGAATGGAGTGACATATTCCAGATTCTAAAAGAAAAAAAATTGTCGGCCTAGGATAACATAACCAGCAAAGCTTTCTTTTATCTTTGAAAATGAAATAAAATTCTTCCACAGTCAAGAAAAGTTAAAAGAATTTGCCTCTTCCAAACCTGCCCTACAAATGATACTTCAAGATGTTCTCTTGACAGAAAAGAGGAATAGCACCTACCAAAACCAAAGGCAAACGGGAAGAACATCCCAGTAAAATGACAGCAGAAGACTAAACCAATGAACAACCCATTCCTAGAAGGACAGGACCAAAGTACCACCCATACATGTTAAACTCTGAATGTAAATGGCTTAAGCTCAACCAAGCGTCATAGATTAGTAGACTGGATTAAAAAACAAAACAACATCTATTTATTGTCTGGAGGAGAAACACTTCACGAACAAAGATCAGCGGAAACTATTTCGCATGGATTTTGTTGTTTTTCTGTTAGTTTCATCTCTTCAAAACACTTTCTTCTGATTAAATCATTCAGTGACTCATAGATCATACAGCAGCATCATTTTCTTCAAGAAGGTTCTTGATTTTCATCTCTTCAGCTACACGTTAGTCATTTAGTAGCATGTTATTTAACTTCTTGGTGTTGTTAATTTCTTTTTTCTGCCTGATGTTGATTTTGTTTTGTGGCTGTTCATTTAAGGGAATGTATAGTAGCCTTGTAATGGAGACTATCATATCTAGTAACATGTCATTTAACTTCATGGCGTTGTAAGTTTTTATTTTTCTTTTTATTGTTGATTTTGTAATATGACTTTTCATTTGAGGGGATGTACAGTAGCTGTGAAATGGAGACTAACATATCCAGATGTGAGGATACAATGTAGTGTGCATTTCTACTTCCAGACAAAGATGGACTTGGAATGAAACTGTTCACTATATCTTGACAATAGGATTCTGGACTCTCTGCCATTGTCCATGCCCGCAATGATGGACATATGACTGTGTATGAAGAACTATATTTTAGTAATGATATAGAGGAACTAGGTGGGGGAAGGGAATTGGGGAGGGGATAAAGGAAATACCAGGAGCCTATGGAACTGTATCATAAAATAATAATAATAATAATAAAATGTTAAAAAAAAAAAAAAATAAAGAAGTGGATGAGCCTAGTCTTGAACCAGCACCCAAACAGGATAATTGCATCCCAGGCAGGGATTTTACCCATTATATCACAATGCCAGCCGCTCAGCCCACTTCTTAAGACAACTGCCTTCAAAGTTCAATGTGGATTTTAGGTCGGCCTAATCAAAGCACTATCATTAGTGTACACACACACACAGACACCGCCCCCGTAACAGAGCCCTTTTGAGATGCTGCCCACTGTGGGGTGGCCACAGACAAGGTATGACTGATGCAAAAGAAATAACCTGGGTACCTCTCCCCCACTCCGCTCCTTCAGAGAAGTACATTTGTAAGCTGCCTCCTTTGGCACAGCTGCTTTGAGTCAAGGGCAGACACTTTGTTAATTAGCTGCCTTGAGAAAACTGCCAACTGGTGGTGAATTTGAACCCAGACCTTCTGGAATCCAGGCACAGCATCCTTTCCTCTGCCCGAGGCCAACAAGAACCTGATGCAGGCCACAACCTGATCGCCATCTTCCCACTTGGGGTGAAATGCAAGCACATACCAAGAGGTTTTGAGGAGGATCAGAAGAGAGGAAAGGGGAGAAAGAAGGGAACAGTGAATCTAACTGGGATGAAGCTGTTGGAGGAGGCAGATCAACTGAAGCTCTAAACCCCTAGGGGCAAAGGCCTGACTTTAGCAGGAGCACAAACTTGAAATTAGGAAGAATTGTAGCACTCGTGTGCATGTGTGTAGGGGGTTGCTGTGGACATTTTGGGGGGACAGGGTGCATAGCTTCATCCTAGCCTCAGAGGGGCCTTCATGTAAAAAAATAAAGTTGGAAACCACGGATATGGAAACATCCAATTCCCTAATTGGATGCAGGACAATGCTACAGTTTATATGGTCCCCGGTCAGATTTTTATTGTTTTTGTTTTGTAATCTGCACCTAGAAATTGGCCCTAGCTAGGTCCGATTTCCCTGATGGGAGGCGGAATTCCCTCCTAAAAGTCTATTTTAAGGCAGGCGGGGCTGAGCAGCTCCCCGCAGGCGCCCCAGCACAACGCGGCCCATGGGTGCCCGTGCCCCAGGGCGATTGGGCGGGCGTGGGGGGCTGCGGGCGCGCGGCGGATGTCATGACTTACCTCAGAGCCCGATTTAGAAGCTAAAAAAAATCTCAGCAGGAAATAATGTGAGGCCTAAAATAGCAGCATCAACTGGGAGAGAGGCTGGGGAGTGGGTGGCATTTAAGACTCCTGCCGCGTCCTCCCCAGCGGCCCTTGACGAACCCAGCAGAAAAGGACAAAAAAGCCAGAGCTGCGTTTCTGCGGTGGGAGGAGGCGCTGGGCTGACAGCCACCTGCGGCGCCAGTCCCAAGCCCTCAAGGCCCTGCTCTCCAGACTCCAGGCCTGCTTTGTCCCCCTTCTCCTGCGCTTCTCCCTCCTGCCCTGTCATCCGCCCTACCTGCTCTCACTCCTGTCCTCTCTTTCCTCCTCCGTACCTTGCCCACTGCAGCCCCTCCATCTGTCCCATGACCAGTTCCTGCTCCTGTGCCATAAGCTGCCAGGAGGCCCTGGGTGCCTCTGCGGGACCACAGTAACAACCCCCACTCGTCCCATCTCCTGCTGAGTCTAAAAGAGCCTGATGTCTGAGGAGAGGCCACTGGAGTAGGAATTCCTTTTGCTGGGCAGCTGCCCTGCCACCTTGTTGCTGGCAGGGACCACCCTCAGTGTGAGTGCCCCTGGGCAGGCACTCTGCTGCTCAGACAGGCAGGGCAAGCAGCAGTATACCAGCTGCTAGCTGCCCACTGGGCAGTGGGTGCCTGTCCCTTCATTCCATCCTTATACCCTTCAGCTAAGTGCTGCTATTATTCGTATTTTACATATGGTGAAACTGTGATGCAAACAAATGAATTAACTTGGCCATGTTTGTAGAGTCAGTTGGTGCAAGAGCCAACATTTGGGCTCAGGCAGTCCAACAGCAGCATTCCTACTATTATTGAGCTTTAAAAGGCTACCCAGAGTGATGCTCCTCAAGTTAAACTTGAACTTGAACTAAGCCTCTTAGCTTAAGGCTCTGCTACTTGGATTTTCTTTCTGAAAAGTGATTTTTTTTCCCTTTTTTTTTATTTCTGAAAATAAGTATGAAGCATTACATATGCTTAGAAATTTCAGTTTTTGAAAAAAAAAATCCCATATTCTTATTTTTACTTCTCTGGGTGTTTTTCCCCCCAGCTGTTGCTCTACTGAAAACAAGCTCTTTCATTTTTTGCCAGTTTCAAATGCTGTGCGTCCTCATTACCATCTGGAATGGAGCAGGCATCCATTTGTGCTCAAGTGCACTGCCCACACACATATGTGCTCCGCTACTTCCCTCCTGCCTCACGCCTGTGTGGCTCTGAGGTTAATTGCTTGTGATTTGCCAAACAATCCAAGAGAGGTATATGGCTAATTTGGCATCACGCAAGCTTTGTTCTTTGAAGGTTGGATGTTGCTGGGATAAGCGATAAGAAATGGGAGCTAAGATTGTGGTTAGGGGGCCCAGTGTGGTAGCCTAGTGGCTAAGGTCCTCACCAGGATCCCTTATGAGCACAGGTTTTAATCCTGGCAGCCCCGCTTCCCATCCAGCTCCCTGCTTGTGGCCTGTGAAAACAGTCGAGGACAACTCAAAGCCTTGGGACCCTGTACCCACTTGGGAAATACAGAAGAGCTCCTGGGTCCTGGCTTCAGCTCAGCTCTGGCTGTTGCAGCCACTTGGGGAGTGAATCAATGGATGGAAGATCTTCCTTTCTGTCTCTCCTCGTCTCTGTATATCTGATTTTCCAATAAAAATAAATACATCTTAAAAAAAAAAAAAGATTGTGGTTAGGGGCATTGGCATCTCCACAGATTGAAAGGAAATATTAAATTGAAAGATATGTAGTTACCATGACTTAATAACTCACTGTATGCAATTTCTGCTTCACAGAAATAATCTGTAAATAACACACTAACCCTGTGACATCATCACCATTATTGTTCGTCATTTGACAGAGCTCAGTGTCATGTGAGGCTTAGAGACAAGATTCCAATGCAATTAACCAGCCACAAACTGCAAGTAAAAATGGGGCACTGTTTTTGCATGTTTTCTCCAAAAGGGAAATCTCTTTGTCATTTTTCTAATTATAAACCTCATCCAGTGGGCGGGAGTTAAGCTGCCACTTGGGTCACCCACATGTCATCGTGGAGGGCCTGGGCTCAGGCTCTGCTCTGCATCCCAGCTCCTTGCTGATGCGTCGCCTGGGAGACGGTGGATGGTGCTCCGGTCACTGGGTCCCTGCCAAGCACAGGGTCCTGGCCCAGCCCCAGCCCTCGTGGCATTTGGGAAGGGAGCGAAGCGGTGGAGAAGAGATCTGTCACTCTGTTTTTTCTGTCTTTTTTTTTTTAATGATTGTTTTTTAATAATGCTCATTGTGAGAACTACAATGACAGAAAAATATATTTTAAAAAAAAGTCTGTCCTCTTTATCCCCCCACTTCGTAGGCTTTTTTTTTTTTTAAATGTAGAGAGAGATAGACAGAGATCTTCCATCTACCGAATCACTCTCTCAATGAGTTTTCACCAGGCTTAAGGCAGGAGCTAGGAATTCAACCCAGGTCTTCCATGCGGGTAATGGGATTCCGACTGCCTGAACCATCATCTACCGTCTCCCAGGGCGGCACTTCAATAGGAAGCTGGATGGGGAGCAGAGCTGGGGCTTGGACCCAGACACTCCCATCTGGGAGCCAGGTGCCTCAAGTAGCATCATAACCACTGTGCCAGAAACACCACCCCCATTCAGAGACTTCAACACATACTTTTCCAGATACCTGGTTTCACAGCGTCATGTTCTTCAGTGGATATTCTGGCACATGTAAATGCATTCCAGGTGATCATTTCCATGATTCTAGCAATGGCATTGGTGGGTCAGAAGAAAGCAGCATTTACAGTGTGGTCACATGTTGGGGTGGACAAGTTATTATTTAAACCGCCGTATATAACAAAAGGTCAGGATGAAGTGGAAGTAGACTGTTACATTGCTGTTGACAGTTTTATTAGTTCATTCTTAAATCAATTTATTAACACACATTGAAAGACTTAAAAAATGTTCACCCCTGTTACCTTACAACATCACTTACTGTCTGTCCCAAGGACATTAGTAGATGAAAATGCAATTGCAGCATCTTAAGTGTCTAAAATTTGGGCATAGCTTTAATGTCCTTCAATAAGGGACTGGTTAAATAAATTATGGAAAAAGAAAAGCATATCCTTGTTAGAATATCATATCGTTACGAAAATCTAATAAAAATTCTTAAACTATAAAGTCAAATTTAAAAAGTAATAGACAAAATTACTTATACCATGTGATTACAATTTGTAGAAAAGGTAGTTATAAAGAGATACTAACAAAATGATGTCAGTGATATTAGTGTTTTGGGACTAATGTGTTTTTCTTTTCCATTTTTTCTGTAGTGTGGTTTGTTTTTATAGTAAAAAGTGCACTTGTTTAAAGACTGGAAACAGATGGAGATGGACAGCAGACCTGCTTTCTTTCTCCTCTCTGGGTTAGAGTTCTGCTTCTAGAATGTGAAGCAGGTAGACCAGATGTAGATGACGTCCACCATATCCCCATAGTGATGTGATGGTTTTCTGATTCATTCAGGTGTCTCTTTTTGTTACTGATTAAGCATGAAAACTCAGTTATCACATTGAAAATACAGCAGATTAGAATCTGTTCTGTGGCCGTTAGTTGAAGCTCTGCCTATTTGTGTCAAAGTATATCCAAGTTCGTGCATAGAGGAAAAGTGAATGTCTGAATCTGTCAGTCTTCCTAGATACACCTTTTAGTCTCAGCATCCCCACTGGAATGTAGGGCCCCCCAGGCTTGGGAGCCCTGGGACTGTGAGCTAGGAGCAGTAACTTCTTGGCTTGTCTGCACTTTGAAGGGTTGCACACCAGACTGGCTTCGAAGGGTCGGGACACTGATGGCCAGTGAGGCTCTCCCTGCCATGGCTGCAGGGCTGGGTATGGATGCAAACAGTGTCTTCTGCCGGTTGGAAGGCTCCTTGGAGCCTAGGACTGGTACCTGAACACTGAATGAATATGTGACGGAGGGAGTGGGAGAATACCTGTCACATGGCAGATCCAATAGGATTTCACAAACTCTGAAAAAGGCAAGCACTTGGGAGCAGCACGTTGTCAAGTCATTGATCTGGTGGGGGGGGTGTTAGGGAAAGGGCGGGGCATCAAGAGCGCTGCTGTGCTGGCACGGCCTTCGTCAGAGCCCCAACAGGGGCTGAGTGGGCTCTGACTCAGCTGCCTTGCTCACTGCATGCCAGCGCTGTGCTCTGGGAACGTCCTCTGAACCATTTCAGCTCAGCTGCATGTGGAGGAGGGTGAGATCTGGGCCAGTCCCTCAGGATGACTCACTTGGCTGAGTTGGAAGGAAGGGGCCAAGGTTCCACTTTGCTGCACCCCCACATCACCTCCCTAGTGTTCTCAGATCTAATGAGTAGGTCATGATTGCTCCAGTAATGGCTCCACCTCACCAGTGCTCCCCCCCACACACACTTGCTGGGTCACATGGCCACGATTTCCCTGGTTGCTTCGCATGGCCCTCTCCTAGCTGTGGATACCGAAGAGCAGCTTCTGAAGAGCCTCACAGGACTTATCCAGACCACTTGTCATTCTCTTCACCTCTCGGTGAAATTCAGACCCCAGGAAGCCTAGCAGAGCTATAAACACAACCATTCTTAGGGAAGGACCTGGAGGCTCCACAAGACATAGGAGTGAGGAGCAAGATGGCAGAATACGGTAAGGACACATTTAAACGGACAGAGAAATATTTAATCAAGATGAAGCAGAGAGGACACATTCCAGGAAATAGGAGAGGGCAGAACAACAGCAGAGGGGAGACTGACAGACATAGGAAAGCAGCAAAAACAACGGTGTAGTGTTGCACTGACTGATACTCCAGTGGCATTCAGCTAACAGCTATCTGAACTCCACCAGCAGCAGGAACTCCATCAACCAGGTGGGAAGGGACATTCACTGGGAGCTCGGGTGGTGAACCCAGACCAAGAACTGTCCATCCTGCTGGTCCTTTTGATTTGACCAGAAGCAGAGATAGAGCAGCAGATCCCAGATGGGCAGTGCGAAAACAGGGTGGATTTCACAGCCCCCTCAGCCCCCAAGAGCCGAATTGGGCACCATTTTGTGTAAGGAGGCAAAGGCAAGGGAAAGGACTGAGCATACACTGAGCTGGGAGTGAACTCATTTCTGACTCAGTGAACTGCAGCAACGTGGCATTCTACAGGTTCCACCCAAGACAGGTCTGGGTAGCCCTCAGACCTGATGGCCAGCAGATCAAGAACTCTAGTAGTTGGTACGTCAGGCACCATTTTGTACACTGTGGCAAAAGCTTTAGGACTGCAGGGGACAACAGTGAACTGTGCATGTGCTGAGCTCGCAAGAACTCACTGAGTTCCACAGATTGCACTGGTTCCACAGGAAAATAATACCAACTATGGCATTGTACGGGTCAAAATAGGTCCGTGTGGCACCCAGACCTAATATCCAACAGGTTCCAGGAAGATCAGTGCCACCACCAACCTAATTATATAGGACACCTGGTGTCTCCCTAATTCTGGGACCTGCTCCAACTGGAAGTGGGAGAAAGGTTGCAGAGACAACAGTGCAGCCTCAGCACGGTATCACAGGAGGTGGAGATTGATGAGCCAGGAGTTGGGGCTGTGGAATTCTTTGTGGTGGGAGGAGGGGAATTGGGGCAGGGATAAAGGAAATACCAGGAGCCTATGGAACTGTATCATAAAATAATAATAATAAAATATAAAATGTACAAAAAAAGACACAGGAGTGCCTTGGCATGGGGTACCAAGGACCGAGGGCTTGCCACCAGAAGGGCAGGGCTGCTCAAGGCCTGTCTGCAAGGGATGTGGTTGTCAGTGGGCTGGGGAAGAGGGACAGCACTGGCCAGTTTGTGACCTGCCAAGAAATGTGGCTGAAGGGAGCAGACAGAGGCAGGACATTTGACTTTATCCCAAGACCATGAGGATGCCATGGAGGGTCCTAAGTAACGGAGTGACAAAGTCAGATCTGGGGTTTAGAAACTTGCTGCTGAATGTGGTGTGATCAGTGGCTGGACCAGGGCTGTGGGAGGAGCTGTCTCCACAGTCTGTATGAGGAGGAGGTGCTTATGCAGCAGGGGGTGCGGGGGGAAGGAGGGCAGTGATGAGAGAGGAAGGGGCAGTGCCCAGAACTGTTCAGGAGGAGGGACACTTTAGGATGGTGTCCAATTGGCACCTAGTAAAGAGAAAAGCTGTCACTCTGGGATAAATGGCATAGGTTTAACTGAGTGTAAATGAGGCTGCAGTGCTACATGGGGGAGCAGCCACGTATAGATGTGACTGGAGTGGGGTGGGGTGAGATGATACAGGGCAGGACAGTCAAAAGCGACAGTGCCCCTGAAGAGCTGAGCACAGCAGCCACAGCCTTTACTGCAGCCTCCTAGGAGAAGGGCATTTTAAAGCAGCCCTGGTGCCCAGGAGGATCTGGGATAGGACAGGTGACTCACCTCCTGCAGCTCCAGGGTGCACTGCGCTGAAGGCATTCTGGGTCTTCCCTCCTCGGTGCTCCCTTTCCTTTGTTCATCCAGCGCTGGGCTGTGTGGGTCACCCTGGAGCACACAGCCTCAGCAAGCAGCCAAGACCAGGCCTCGCAGGAGTGTGCCTGTGCCGTGCAGCTGCGTGTGGCTCCTTGAGCCCCCTTCAGCCCTGGAGGTTTGCAAAAGGGGTAGGCTTTCCATAGCTGGCAAAGAGAGAAAAACATAAGACTCAACTCAGTGAAATTTGCATTTCAGATAAAACAAGAATCATTTTGTGGGCCCGGCGGCGTGGTCTAGCGGCTAAAGTCCTCGCCTTGAAAGCCCCGGGATCCCATATGGGCGCCGGTTCTAATCCCGGCAGCTCCACTTCCCATCCAGCTCCCTGCTTGTGGCCTGGGAAAGCAGTTGAGGACGGCCCAATGCATTGGGACACTGCACCCGTGTGGGAGACCCGGAAGAGGTTCCAGGTTCCCGGCTTCGGATCGGCGCGCATCGGCCCGTTGCGGCTCACTTGGGGAGTGAAACATCGGACAGAAGATCTTCCTCTCTGTCTCTCCTCCTCTCTGTATATCTGGCTGTAACAAAATGAATAAATCTTTAAAAAAAAAAACATATTTAAAAAGTTTTTTTTGCAAGAAAAAAAGTATTTTTGTCTATCTGAAATTCAGATGTAACCAGGTATGTGCCCCAGCTTTTTTAAAATTTATTTTATTTTTATTGGAAAGTCAGATATACAGAGAGAAGGAGGGACAGAGAGGAAGATTTTCCATCCGATGATTCACTCCCCAAGCAGCCATCACGGCCAGAATTGTGCTGATGCAAAGCCAGGAATCAGAAACTTCTTCATGGTCTCCCTTGTGGGTGCAGGGTCCCAAGTCTTTGGGCCAGCCTCCACTGTCTTCCCAGGCCACAAGCAGGGAGTTGGATGGGAATTGGGGCCACCAGATTTTGAACTGGTACCAATGTGGGATCCTGGTGTGTGCAAGGCGAGGACTTTAGCCACAAGACTACAATGCTGGGCCCATGCCCTAAATTTTTATTTGCTATATTTGGCAATCTGGGTAGAGGTGGCTTGCTGTGGCTGCACACCAGGGCCTTGGGGCTTTTCCTTTGTCTGGGATCATGGGAAGAACAAACCTCTGCGTCCCCCCACCTGCCCTGAGACCTTAGGTGGAGTTCAGGGCCCCATAGCAAAGCCAACCCTGTCCCTGATGGCCCCCAACTTCTGGCTCAGTCCAGTGGACATCAAACTCAGGCCACTGCTTCCTCCACATACCAGTGGATGGATAGAAAGCTTCATGTTCTGTTAGTTGGCCTAACCTAAGAAGGGACCAAGACTGTCCTCCAGCCAGCAAACTGTGACAGTGTCACGCTTGGAGCCTGTGCTGAGGGCCCTGTACTAAAGGACTCTAGGAAAAGGAGACTCTGCTCTTGTTCAAGGCAAGGGAGGGGGCAGACCCTTGTTTGTCGGGAAGCCTGCTGTTGGAAAACCCTAGCGCCACGCTGGCCTGCATGCCCTGGCATTCAAGGAGCATTCTAGTGTTTGATCTTGTCTGATCTTTGCCATGTGGGGGTCAGATGAGCAGAGATGGTGTTCTCGGCTGTTCCCTATTCCCTTCATGATGAACAAACAGCAGTTGTGGGGGAAGTCTTTGCCTGTGGCCTTGCATCCTGGCTCAGAGAGGGGTGATGGCTGGTATGGAACTTCAGGGGAGCCACAGTCGATGCTGTGGGTGAAGGTCCCATTTCCACAAAGGGGGCAGGCCTCAAGTCTTGCTTTAAGAACCAGGTTCATGGACGCAGCATGACAGCCTAGCGGTTAAAGCCTCACGTTGCATGTGCTGGGATCCCATGTAGGCACCAGTTTGTGTCCCGGCTGCCCCACTTCCCATCCAGCTCCCTGCCTGTGGCCTGGGAAAGCAGTGAAGGATGGCCCAAAGCCTTGGGACCCAGCACTGGTGTGGGAGACCCAGAAGAAACTCCTGGTTTCAGATCAGCTTGGCTTCAGCCTTTGTAGCCACTTGGCGAATGAACCAGCAGATGGAAGATATTTCTATCTCTCCTTCTCTCTATAGATCTGACTTTCCTAAATAAAGTAAATCTTGGGGGAAAAATGAACCAGGTTCAGAAGTCTGCCCCCCTGCCCAGATCGTAAGCAAAGAACAGGGGCTGCTTCCCACCGCGGGTAGAGGAAGGCTTCCACAGGTCAAGGCTCCTCCCCAGTCCCTCCCAGATGTGGAATGAGTAGTGTAATCTTGACGAGCATCTGCTAGGGTACAAAACAGGTGCAGTGAGTGCTGTGGTTGGGAACTAGGAGTACCTAAGAGAAAAGCCTGGGGCACCAACTGCCAGGACAGCACTCTGCATACGAAGACAGCAGTAAGACAAACACGTGCAGACAGATAAAGCACTATTGCTTGTCTGTGGACTCTTTTGACCCTGGTTAATACAATGCAAAACTCAGTCCTTTTGCAAGCCACCAGAATAAAGTCTTTTCCTGCCAACAATGAGGGTACATGGGCCAATCTTGCTGTCCAAGTTAGATCAACCAAAGGCCCAGTCACTGATTTGCAAATGGGAAGTGACGTCTCTGTGAGGATGAAGTGGAACCGCTCCCCTTTTAGTTTGGATTGGAGGTAATTCAGTGCCTCATTTTCACTCTTTCATTAATAAAATTTCAAACAATAAACACACACCACAGTCCAAAGAACATGGACAGCATGTAATTCTGTGTTGACGCGTTGGTCTGTAAGTAGCTAGGACTGCGTGTAGATTTCTAGCAAAATGAGCTTTCACCCAGTGCTTGGAGGCAGGGAGAAGGGATGTTAATTAAGAACAAAAGGGGAGGGCAGAGCCTTCCAGTATGTGTACTCCGGGATTGGACTATACTTACTTAAGGAACCCCGTGTCCCGGGCTATGGGGTTACCTCCCTGGGATTTGCCTTCCCCAGCAGACACCCCCAGTTCTTGTGTCTCCTCTGTTATCGAGTTCCCAGAATGCCTTTCTCCTTAGCATTTTTCCTCTATAGCTGAAGGTCAGAGAAACAATGGTAGTAAGATAAAGCAGACACGGGTTCAGCACAATGGCTCAGTGGTTAAATCCACACCCTGGAAGTACTTGGATCTTATATGGGCTGCTTCACTTCCCATCCAACTTCCTGCTTGTGGCCTGGGAAAGCAGTGCAGGATGGCCCAAAGCCTTGGGACCTGCAACTGCATGAAAGATCTAGAAGAAGTGCTTGGCTTTGGATTGGCTCAGTTCTGGCTATTGTGGCATTTTGGGGTGAACCAGCGGATGGAAGATCTTTCTCTGTGTCTCTCCTCTCCATAAATCTGACCTGCCTTTTCAATAAAAAGAAATCTTGAAAAAAAAAAAAGCAAACATTAAGCTATTGTATTTGTTTAAAAATGTAATTTTTTTAAGATTTATTTTCATCACAAACTCAGATATACAGAGAGGAGGAGAGGCAGAGAGGAAGATCTTCTGTCCGATGATTCATTCCCTACGCGACCACAATGAGCCGGTGCTGTATAAAAATGTAATTCTATGTTTTATATTTGTCAGTTAAGACTGTCTTACAGATACACAATTTTGTAACTTTTTGTTTGTTTTGTTTTCACTTTATACCAAATCATGTGCATTTTCTCAGGTCATAAAAAGGCATTTAAGGATAGGGGAGACCAATATAGACACTTTGGTATATTTGTAAATAAAACAGGAGATAGGAGCACTGGGCACCAGTGTGGGTTAAACTGCTACCTGCAATACAGGAATTCTGTATGAGAGTCTGTTGGAGTCCCTGCTGCTCCACTTCTGATCTGGCTCCCTGATAAAGTGCCTGGGAAAGCAGAGGAAGATGACTCAAGTCCCTGGCACCTCATGGGAGACCCAGATGGAATACTAGGCTCCTGGCTTCAGCCTGGTCCAGCCCCAGTTGCTGCAGGTATGAACCACTGGAACAACCCCAACCTCTTAACGCTCCCTTCACCAACCCTGTAATTCTGTTTTTCAAACCAATGAACAGTTGGGGGAAGAAAAAGGTAGATTTGAATGGAGATGTGGGACTCAAAGATATTAGAAGATGACAGAGTTTAGGCAAGCGTCCAAGTGGGGTGAGTCAGGACTGGGAGAGGCACAGTCGCCCCTTGCTTCTACTCTCCCCTTGCAGCAGCCCCAGTGATTCCCCAGAGACCAGCCCACATGAGTCTTGTTCAATAAGTTTTTCTGGTTGGCGATAACTTGAGAATTTAATTACTGCAACCAAAATTGGGCTGGGTTTGTCTTGGCTGTAGTCTTTCAAGAGGAACCAAGGGGAACATCAAGTGTACCTCCCTGGTAGAGGTGAGAACTCCGAGCCAGACAGCCCCTGCCATGGCAGACGGTGGGATGCATTCTCAGGGGGCACCTTTGATTTCCTCCCCACTACCCAGTCCCTGCACCAACCCCATAGTTGCTGTCCCTCTCCACTCCCACCAGTGAGACCTCACTTCTTGCTGTGTATTGGAAGCATGTCATTCATCTGTTCAACAAGAGTGCGTTGAACAGGTGCCAGCCTCTGGGCTGTGCTGATCTTGTAAGGCACATTCGTATTCTGGAGAAGTTCCCAACACCTCAACACTCAGCTCAAGGGACCACAGACACTGCCCAAATTTTTGTCTGATTCTCCTCAGTTCACAGATCCTTCTAATAAACAGTTTGGCACAAGCACAGAATTCCGCATAGGGTGGTACCAAGCCCTTGAAGCTTTGTTTGTGATTTAAGGGTCTGTGTGCCCCAGTTGCAAACACTTAATTTCCTTTGATCTTCTTCATCTTACAGATCCTGAAACTCAGCCCTACAGAGGAAAAAAAAAAGATTTGTCACGTCTGAGCTAGCTCCTGAAAGCCACAGCTCTGGGATCCCTCACTGCTCCACCAGGCCCTCCCCCTCCCTTGCTGGTTGGTGGAACTGGCCAGGGAGCTTGCATGCTCTGGGCCAGTTCCTTGTCCAGCTGCCAAGCTTGAGGTTGCCAAGCCTGAGGCCTCGGCTCCCCTGTCACCTGTGCCTGCTGAGTCACAGAAGCAGGAGGCCAGGGGCTTCCCTGAGCAGTTATCCTGGCCCTGATTACCCCATCTCACTCGCCCCTAGACGTTAAGGAAACAGGATGTGTCTTCCTGTAAAGTCATTTGTCTCCGAAGGTGCTTTGCATACTGGTAGGGACACGATGGTCATTCCCTGCCCATTTCCTCCCTAGAGAAAAGAGTTCCCATCACAGCTTTTTGTGTTGGAGAGGAGGCAGCTGTGTGTGCCCAGCTGCTGCAGCCCTTGGGGGTGTCTTCCTGATGATGTTAGTGGGGGGTGCTCCAGCAGTGACCTTTCCCCACACCCAGGCTTGCCCAGGAAAAGGAGCTCTTGCAGAGTGGTAAGCAGTCTGTTCCTGTAGCCCTTCAGGGTCCTGAGTATCCGATGTTTTTCTTTAGGACACCATCCTGAGAAGCAGGTGCTGGGAGAGAGAATGATGAGGATGGGGTGATGATAAATGCTCAGTGCTTCCTATGTGTCGGATGCTGCTCTAAGGACCTTCTGCCCGCAGTCAAATAATCCACACCACAACCCTGAGAGATTTCTTGTCATTGTCCCCATGGGGAATCAAGATTCAGAGAGGTTAAGTAACTTGCCCAAGGTCAGTCAGCTGCTGGGGCACAGAGAAGATCTGAACCCAGCCAGTCTGGCTCCAAAGTCTGGGAGAACAAATACTGTGGGATGGAGATCAGGGAAGCAGGAAGTCTGTTCTAACCCTCAAGGCTGGGCATGGCCTCAGCAATGCTGCCTCACAGCATTGTGATATGGTACTGGCTACAATGCTGCCCTTCCCCCCCACCCCCAACTCCTACCAGGATCCACCAGTGGAGGCAGTGGACAAACAGTCCCAGCTGGGTTGAAAAGAGAGAGAGCAACAGAGGAAGGCAGAGATCATCCATGTGCTGGTTCACTCCCCAGACGGGCCCAGTGAGGAGCTAGGCCAGGCTAAAGCCAGGGGCCAAGAATTCCATCCATGTCTCCCAGATGGGTAACAGCAGCCCGTGTGTTTGGACCATCCTCTACTGCCTCCCAGGGACATTAGCTGGGAGATGGATCAGAAGCTGAGGTGGGACTGAGTCTTAAACCAGAGATATTCAGTGGCTTTACCCACTGTGTCACAATGCCCGCCCTTGGCCATCTGGCTTATTCATGTCAGAATCCTTAGCACTAAGCCCAGTGCTAAGGTGATACATGGTGAATAATTAGTAGGTGTACAGTGACCACAGCATGTTACAAAATAATAATGTCTAATACACAAGATAGTGTGTGTTAAGTATGCTGTAAATATTGTCCAGAAGGATTTATCTCAGACTGTTAACAATGAATTTCACAGAACTTAAGGGGTACAGGTGATTTTTAATCTCTTTATTCATATACATACATTTTCCAAAACTTCCCGAATGGACATGTATTACTTTTGTGTAAAAAAGGAAGTGCTGGTGCTGTGATGCAACAGTGCTTGCCCACAGCATTGAAATCCCATACAGGCACCAGTTCAAGTCCCAACTGTTCCACTTCCTATCTAGGTCCCAGCTAATGTGCCTGGGAAAGCAGCAGAACATGGTCCAACTGCTTGGGCCCCTGCACCACGTGGGAGATTTGGATGAAGCTCCTTACTGTGACCTGGCTGTTTCTGTGTAGTGAAACAGACTTTTCTGTGTAATTCTTCTTTATCAAATAAATAACTCATTTAAAAATAATAAATGATTTTAAATTGATTTTGAATAATAAGAGATAGGATTTAGCAAGCACTTAGGCATGTCAGAATTTAGAGCCTGTACTGTGTTTGATTCCCATGGCTGTCCTCTTAATGAGAGCTGTTGGCTTCATCACCATTTTAGATGAGAAAACCAAGGCGCAGAGAGGCCTGGGAACTCACCCTAGCTAGCCTGGGCAGCACCCGGGGGAGCTAAGCTTGGCCCAGCTGATTGGACTCCACAGCCGGTATGTGGGAGGGCAGTATCTGCAGGCTATGCCTTTAAGAAAAAAAAAAAGCTTTTAAATTTTGGAGTAATTTCAAACTCAGTGTAATGAACATATTAATAATGTAATGAATAGTACTGATAATGTTATTAATGTTGATAATAATTTTAAAGAATACTATGATAATTTTCTTTTAATATATTTTAAAAAGATTTATTTATTTATATTGGAAAGTCAGATCTACGGGGAGAAGGAGAGACAGAAGGAAAGATCCTCCATCTGCTGGTTCACTCCCCAAGTGGCTGCAATGGAGCTGAGCCAATCTGAAGCCAGGAGCCAGGAGCTTCTTCTGGGTCTCCCACACCATTGCAGGGTCCCAAGGCTTTGGTCCATTCCCAACTGCTTTCCCAGGCCACAAGCAGGGAGCTGGAAGGGTGATGGTGCAGCTGGGATATGAACCAGTGCCAGTATGGAATCCTGGTGCATGCAAGATGAGGACTTTAGCCACTAGGCTACCTCACCAGGGCCTAGATTTTTTTTTTTAAATGAAAACTTATTTTTATTGGAAAGGCAGAGTTACAGAAAAGAGAGACAGAAAGACCTTCCATCTGCTGGTTCACTCCCAAAGTGACCTCAATGGCCAGAGCAGAGCTGATCCGAAGCCAGGAGCCAGGAACTTCTTCTGGATCTCCTATGTGGGCACAGTGTCCCAAGATTTTTCCCAGGCCACAAGCAGGAATCTGGATGGGAACTGGAGCAGCTGGGACACCAGCAAGCACCCATGTGGGATCCTGGCACATGCAAGACAAAGACTTTAGCTACAAGGATACCGCACCAGGCCCAGCACCATGAATTTCTGAGTATCCCTCTGTCTGCCTGGTTCGGCAGTAATTAATGTTCTGACACTTGTGCGCTATTACTCACTTGTATTATTTTTAATAAGTCTTATTGAGCTATCAGTTACGTACTGTACAACCTGCTCACTTAAAGTGAACCAAGCCATGGCCTCTAATATGTTTGCAGAGGCAAGCAACCATCATTATAATCCCCATAACAAGAAGCCCTGTGCCCTCTAGCTGTCCTGGGGCCCAGCCCCCAGGCAACACCTGTCCGTCCACATCTGCTTGCTCTGGCTGCTGTGTGTACATATAAGGGGTCTTCAGAACTTTCCTGAAGATGCATCCTATACAAAAACCACGTACAGGGTTCAAAAATAGCGGCATCTGATTGGGTGAGGACATTGCCACTAACTTTTTGAAGTGCCTTCCTCACATCAGTTGTGGTCTTGGGGACTCACTTTTTTCACATGGAATGAGTTTTGCGAGATTCATCCATGTGGCCACATGTACCAGTGCCTTACTCTCCTTTCTGTGGAAACCCAGCTCAGTGTATGGTGCTGCACGGCCTGGGCAGATGGCTAATGCAGTTGCTTCTGGATTGGGCTAGTGTGAACCACGCTGCTATGGACCCTGGGGGCAGGCTTTTGTGAGAATTCCTCGCGGGCATCAGACCTGGGAGTGTGGTTGCTGACTCATGCTTACCTGTTGGAAGCATCATCATCATGATGATGGGCCCATTGTTATTAGGCCCGAACCACTTTGAGTGTAAGTGCCAGACACATCCCTAAATATCAAAGTGAAAAAAATCCCAGGGCATTCTTTGTCATGAGCACATTTCAGTTGAGGAAATTCAGGAAATCGAACAATGATGCAATATTACTGCGCAGTATCCGGTCCATAGTCAAATGCTGCCAGTTAATGCCCTTCAGAGTACCTCCCCTCCCCCCAACCGAGATGCAATCCGGGATCCTGGACCTCTCATGGCATTTCCGTGTTCCGTCTCTCTGATTTCCGTCTCATGTCTGGTGTTGGGTGGATGAGTGCTAAGCCTTATCCTCTGCCTAGGCTCCGAGAGGCACACTCGCACAGTGGCACCAGACCTGGCCGCGCCAATGGACCTGGTACTCTTCAGCTGCAGGGCCCCATCGCAGCCCTGGACCAGGGAGGGAGCACTGGTGGTGGAAAATTCCTCTCACCTGGAGTTAGAAGAGGAGGCGGTGGCGTTGGGGCGTGTTCCCACCCTTTCCCGGGAACAGCCCCAGAGGCCCCCAGCGCGAGGGGCGTGCCTGGGCCGGGTGCCGCGGCAGGCGCTTCCCGTCGCCTCCCTGAGGGCCCCTGAGCAGGCCCGGGAAGGGCCGCGACCAGCGGCATCGCCCTGTCCGGGAAGCGCAGACGGAGTAGGGGGAGCCCCGCCGCCCCTTCTGGGAAGCGCCTGGACGCGGGAATCCAACCCGCTCCCGCTCTCGCATCTCCTGAAGGGACTGGCTCTGGTCAGGGCTGCACCAATTCTAGTCCGAGACTTGAGATGGAGGTCGGGTCTTTGCTGGCCTGGGGCGGCCGCCAGCCACGGACTACCCCCCCATCCCCCCCATCTGTGCCCCGTCGACTTCCTACGACTCCACCAGCCTGCCGGAAAGGAGTCCCTGAGGCTCTGTCCTCCGGCCTCACAGTTGCCAAACTCTGCTTGAGGCGGCAGGAGTCCGTTGGTTCACATGGTCAGAGATCATCAGGAGAAAGACAGTGTCTTGGAGAGCCAGCTGGGGAATGCATATGCAGTGTGCCAAGAGATTCATGGAAGAGTGGTGGCCTTGTGAGTCAAACCTTGAGGTCCACCTTTGTTCCTGGAAAGTTCACACAAAGATCTGGGCATTTGGGATGTGGTGTAGAGGCTGATGGGACCTCCAACGTTCCTTATAGAATCTTGGCTTACTTTGTTTCCAATACAGATTCTTGCCAGTGTACACCGCTGGAGGCAGTAGTTAATGCCTTGGGCGCTTGAAACCCGCGTGAGCGACCCAAATTGAATTCCTGGCTCCTGGGTTCTGCCTGGCCCAGTCCTGGCTGTTGCAAGCATTGGGGAAGTAAAACAGCAGGTGGAAAAATCTCTTTGTGTCTCTCTGCCTTTCAAATAAAATAAAAATAGATCAATACTTTAAGAGATCCAGATTTCTGGTCTTTCTTGGCAAATGAAGAGATCTGGAACACAAAGCCTTCATCCCACACAGCAGTCTCTGCTGAGTCTGGAAGGCCCCTGGACCCAGTCGTGGCCACAGTTCCCACCTCTCCTTACGGGAAAAATCCTTTGTGTTCATCCCAGTGAATGACTGTTTCCCAAGGGTCCTCATGAGCTCCCTCAACACCTACCCACCACCACCCTAATACAAAGAGAAAAACAGGAGGAGTGGCCAGCCTAGGTCAGCATCCCAGCTAGGGAGCAGCTGGGCTGGGATTCCCCACCAGTCTTCCTGCTTCCACCTGCCATGTCCGTGCTCTGTGCTGCTTTGTCCTAGTTGGAGATGGTAGTTGGAGATGGGGGGTGCCCAGCCGCACCTGGGTGGACTGCAGATGTCAACAGCTAGTGGAAACCCCTGGGCCATCGCAGGCTGAGGCCGGATAGATCCCCACAGAGTCCCAGAGTGGGAGTAGCAGTGCTTGGCTTGGAGCTGGGGAACTGGAGGATCTGTACCAAAGCAGGGAGGAGGGTGAGACAGCAAGAGGACGAGGGTGCCTCCAGGGGAGCACCCAATCGTGTCAGTCTGTTCGTGGTCTCCGTTCCTGGCTTCTCCCTCCTCCTTGGAAGTAGGCTCCTTCCAGCTGTGGATTGTTCCAGATGTTCTCTCTACTCCACATGGTGGAAAACAGTACCAATTCCTTCCTAGCCTGTAAATCACAGTCCAATCAGCTCCATCTGGGCTGCCCAGGGCTGGGGGCGGAGCTCACTCTCTGGTCGTGCCTTCTCCTCCCATGCCGGCCCTTCTCCTGGATGGGTTTGTCCAAGACTCCCTCACAGTTTCCAGCAATGAACCAAGAGGTGGTATCTTAGGGTCACAAGGTGCTCGAGGAAGCCAGGGTTCCTGTTAACCGCTCAGCTGTAGATGGCACCTGTGGTCTAAAAACACCTCTCACATCTATGCTCAGTTTATGAGGTGAGCAGAGGAGAAATTTGCAAAGGGATCATACAGAATAGGAGAGAGAGAGAGAGAGAGAGAGAGAGAGAGAGAGAGAGAGAGAGAGAGAGAGAGAGAGAGAAAGAGAGAGGCGAGAATGTCTCTGGAATAAGGCTGCTGTGCTGTGTAACTCCCAGAAGCGCTGTTCACACTGAGAGGGAAGGTAGGAGTTCCCTCAGAGTTGCGGGGTGGGCAGACTGCTCGTGGGGGGCGGGGTGAGGATTAAATGACATAACTCACTTGCTAGCAGCAGGCCTGGGAGATAGTCAGTAATTAACAAACGCTTCTGAATGAGTGAACTGCTCGGAGGGAAGATGTCAGGAAGGAGGAAGTGGGACTAACTTGCCATGGCCACTGGTGCCTTTCCTGCCCACTTCTCTGTGTCTTGCCCTTTGTCCTAGGCCTCCGGGCCCCCAGCCGGCTGAAGGGGCAGATTTCCGCACAGGGCCTCAAGAGCTGGGCCTGGGCTGTGTAATGACCAGCCTTCCGCTCACTTGAAGTTTCCGTTGGGGGGGCTGGAAGCCGCAGCATCCAGATGGCTAATTGCTTTGTGCCTGTTTCTGCAAATCACAGTGATTCACTGTCCCTGCCGAAAACACGCTCTCTTTTCAAAGATTTAATGGTTTCCAAAATTAATTTAGCCTCATCTGTTATCCCCCTGCCCTTCTGCACTGCTCCCCCCCTTTCTTTCCCCGCCCTCCTGTGGGCACAGTGCTTTTTGCTCCAGCTTTTGGCTTTCCACTGTGCAGGGCTCCATGCAGAGGGGCAGAAAGCACGGCTCCCTTGGCGCTGCCACCTGAGGCCAAGCTGGGTGTGGAAAGTTCAAGTGGAAGCCTAGAGGGCAGTGGCTGGTGCCAGAGATGCACACGTCTAACCCTAGCCCGCGTGCTTGGCCACCCAGCCTCAAGCTGCCCAAGACCAGCTGAGGAGCTCCCGGGAGTTCCTCCTTCACACTACTTTGCTGATGAAACTCCAAAAGAACATCTGTTTCTCAAAACTAGGGATGTGGTCAGTTTAGCTTCTGAGGGTAGACTCTGGGTCTGTGGGACCTTGAGACCATAACCCAGTACTCACTCTGTGTGTGTACATCTATATGCATATATATATGTGTGTATGTGTATGTATATATATATATATATATATATATATATAAGATTTTTATTGGAAAGGCAGATTTACAAAGAAAAGAGGAAAGACAGAAAGATCTTCCATCCCCTAGTTCACTCCCCAAGTGTCCATAATGGCTGGAGCTGAGCTGATCTGAAACCAGGAGCCCGGAGCTTCTTTCCAGTCTCCCACTTGGGTGCAAGGTCCCAAGGCTCCGGGCCATCCTGACTGCTTTCCCAGGCCACAGGCAGGGAGCTGGATGGGAAGTGGTGCAGCCTGGTCACAAACCAGTGCCCTTATAGAATCTAGGTAGTTGCAAGGCAAGGATTTGCCCATTGAGCTGTTGTTCAGGGCCCAAACATTGACTAGTTTCTTGATCATCTTTGAACTTCTGTTCTTTCCCAGTAGTGTAAAGATATTCTAATTCCTACCTCATCTCATATTCACTTATTTAATATGCATCTCATGAGACTTTCTGTCTACCTGGCGTGTGTGTGGAGAGAAGATCAAGGGACTGATCAAACCTTGCCTTCCAAGACCTCCATGTAAAGGTGAAAGAAAATGGTTGAGGCCCGCAGGCTCTGTCTCTGTAACCCTCAGATTTTGCTATATATATTTTAAGGTTGTGTTGTCAAGTGCATTTCAGTTCATGTTTATTGTACATTTGTTACTTTTAGCCCAGTATGAAATGTCCCATTTTGAGCCTTACAATACTGTTAAGCTTAAATTCTCTTTTATTTGTCTTAAATTTTTTACTTACGTATTTAAAAGGCAGACAGGGTACTCTAGAGAGCTTGCCTTGCTAGATCATTCCTGAGATGTCCTCATTGGGTAGGGTAGGGCTGAAACTGGAGCCAATAGCTGGAAACTCAATCCAGGTCTCCATCATGGGTGATTGAAACCCAATTACTGGAGACATCATTATTGCTTCCCAAAGACCTAGATAGAAATAAAGCTGGAGCCAGGAACCAAAGCTAGAAACTGAGCGCAGGCACTCTGATATGGAATACAGGTATTTTAACTGGTAGGCTAAACACCTCTTCCAGATTCTTTGGTTTTGCCTGTCAGTGGAGGAACTACTTCAACCAACTTTGGGACATCTACATAGTGGAGTATTGCGGCTGTGATAAAGGAAACACATTGACCAACTGGAGTTCTAGGATACATCATTAAGATAAACAGATAGGTGAGAAAAATACATACTGTATGTTACTGTTTCTCTAAGACAGAAGAGTATTCATCTGCAGGTGTGTTTGCTTGCTTAGATGTCAGAAAGCAGCAGAAGGGGTGGGTGTTTGTCCTAACAATTAGGATACTGGTTAGCAAGCCTGCATCCCCCACATTGGAGTGCTTGGGTTTGATGCCTGGCTCCTGCGTCCTGCCAACAATTAATAATAGTGCATTGTTTCTAAGAAAAAAACATATTTAAAAAATTGTCTACTTATTTGAGAGTCAGAGACAGAAAGAGAGCAAACACCTATTTATTGATTCCCTCCCCCAGGCTGAAGTGGGAACCAGGAACTGCTTCCAGCTCTCCCATGTGGGTGGCAGTGTCGGTCAAAGATGGGCATTGACAGGAAGCTAGAATTCGCAGTAGAATCAGGACTTCAGAATGGGACATGGGCATCCTGTGCCAGGCCAATTCCCTGCCCCATCACTGTAATGTTTTCCTAGTTCCTCATTTCTGGAGAATTCCCAACTGTTGTCTCCATGAATGTTATTTACTACCATCCTCTCCACTTCCTCCCAGACGTCACGCTGTGGGAGGCTGACACTTCCCTCTACCCTATCTCTGATTTTTCTAGCTATGAGCTAAGCTTCTGCATTTGGATTTTTCAAGGCAGTGAAGCCCCAGGCCTTAGAACACAACTGGAGATTGCATTCAAAACTGCTTATCTGAAGTCTACAGAAACAGGGATCCCACAACCTGGACTTCAGTGGTCAGCCCCTGTTGTTGTAGTGTCATCTTTTCTGGATGTGGAGAAAGGATCAAAAAGAGTTGTGCTTTCAGTGTATTCTTAATTGTTTCAATCTAGAAACTACCTGAATTGAAAAGGGGCTTGCTGTATCTTTGCTGGCTGAATCAGTAAGCTTTCAGCTTTGTCTTATCATGAGGGGGTCTGAAAGGTACCATCCAGTGGTGCCCTGCGTCATAATGGAAGTTCTTGTTTTTCCCTTCTACGTATTACCATGAAAGAGTATGTACATTTTTAAATATTAAATCTATAGTTGGTTTTCCATGTTAAAATGATCAATACTGTTCAGTCTGGAACTTTGGTGTTATATAACTACATGCTCTCCAGCTTTGTGTTTTTCCTGCACTTAACAATTGCCATAGTTTTTCTGTTGCTTAGTTTTTAAAATTGTTCTTGCTAGTATTTCCTAAATGTTTGATACCTCCTTGTTAAAGATCTGGTATTTGCCCCCCCCAAATCCAAGAGTAGCAGATAGTCCGTCACTACCTCCCTGCCTGTCACTACTCCTAGAGGCCTCCTCCTGTGCTCTGCCATCCAGCGTCTACACCCAGGGGCTCAGGTGTGATCTTGGGACTTCTTTTTTGTCTGTCTTCCCCTTTGGATTGCTCATCTGTTTTCTAAGCTACCTTTGTTCTTTTTTTTTATTTTATGGCAAAATTTACCTAGGATTATTCTCCTCAGCTTACAGAATACATGGCAGCTTCTTTCAGTTATATTTCTTACAGTTATATTCCTTTTCTTTTTTCTTTTCTTTTTTTCATTTTATACAATTTCTTCCTGTATTTGAGGGAGGGGCATACAATAGTAGAGACCATGTCCAGCCTCCCAACTGCCTCAGAACCTGATGTCATCCCAGCATCCCCATTGTGGTGCAGGTTCTGAGGGTTCTACTCAAGTTGTTTCAGTAGTTCTGAGATGCTATTCGTGCCGCTCCAAGAATGAGGAGATTCTTCCGAGGTTAATGGGTTGTCATAATCCACCTCAGAGTCTCCATTTACCCAGAAGTTTGCTGTCAAGTTTCACTGGGGTAGTTGATCAATTTGTTCTGTCCTCCTTCCTCTGCTAACCAATGGGTTCTTCGGCCCAGTCATATACTTGGCCCTCACATACACCAGGGGGAGCTGAAGCCCAGTTGGAGCAACCCCCAATTACCCGCCCCCACTAGACAAGCCCCCATCTCTGGTTCCTATGCCTGCCAGCATGTGCAGTGGCCTCAGCCACCACATGGCAGGACAGGATGCTGTGGAGAGTGGTACTGCAACCCCCAGTGCTGAGTGCAAAGGACTTTATCCTAGAATTCTATACTTAGCCACATAAAGGGCAAGTATGGAATAAGGATATTTTCAGAATCATAGGAATTTGAAATCTTTACCTCCTACACATCTTTTCTTAGGAAGATAGTAAAAGATATGATTCAGTGAAATGAAAGACTAAGTCAAGAATAAAGAACAAAGAGACCTCTTGTCCCAGGGATGGGGCTTGCGATTGAAGGTTAGGGATCATTGGCTTACCATGTGCTTGGAATCAGGTAGGTTGGTTAGTCCCAGAGGTGGGGCTCAGATCTGAAAGCTGGGGTCCATCACTCTACCAGGTGGTCGGAGCTGGAGGGACCAGCTAGCCCCAGGAGTAGGCTCCAGGGACAGGACTTGGGTCTGGAGGTTTAGGTCCATTGGCCAGCCATGAGCTCAGAGCCAGATAGGTCAGTTTGTCCCGGTGATGGAGTTCAGATCTGGAGGCTCAGGCCCATCAGTCTGCCAGGTTCTCAGAGCCAGGTAGGTTAGTTTGTCCTGGGGGCAGGGGTCGGGTCTGAAGACTCAGGCCCATTGGTCTGCCAGGTGCTTGGAGTCAAAGGGGCAGAGGCAGGGTCCTGGGTGGAGGGCTCATACTCGGTGGCCTGGGCACCAGCAGCATCAGGCGAAGCCCTTAGACAATCCAGTGGTGGGATCTTGAGGGGGAACACAAGCACCTTTAAGGTTCAGTCTAAAGCACGCAGCACTTGTGGGAGAGCTGGGGTAGTTAGGATTGACCAATGCCAAATACCACTCACTCGTACACACTAAAGCTAGGGCTGGGGGCCTACCTGGCCGGGCTAGATCACAGTACCTACCAATGAGAGTCAGAACACGGCATGGGGAATGAATTAGCAGATCTCCCTATCTCTCCCTCTGTCTTTCAAATAAATGAATATTTGGAAAAGTAAAATGTAGGGCACGGCATGATAGCGTAATTGTTAAGGTCCTCACCTTGTATTCGCCGGGATCCCACATGGGTGCCAGTTCTAATCCTAGCAGCTCCACTTCCCATCCAGCTCCCTGCTTGTGGCCTGGGAAAGCAGTCAAGGATGGCCCAAAGCCTTGGGACCCTGCACCCGTGTGGGAGACTCAGAAAGTAGTTCCTGGCTCCTGGCTCGGATCAGTGCAGCACCAGCCGTTGCGGCTCACTTGGGGAGTGAATCATCAGACAGAAGATCTTCCTCTCTGTCTCTCCTCCTCTCTGTACTTCTGCCTTTCCAATGAAATAAATAAATCTTAAACAAAAAAAGAAAAGTGAAATATAAACATAACAAATTTAAAAAGTGTTTTCTTCTCCTTACACCAACCCTTTTTCTTTTCCGATTATTCTTTTGTGTTTGCTTTATTCTCTCTCCTTCATGTGAGATATCTTTTACAACTTCATGGCGACCGTGCTCGCTTCGGCAGCACATATACAACTTCATGGCGACCCCGGAGCTATGCAATCATGTGAAACAGCAGCTCTGTGGGACTGGGTAGGCCAGGAGTTCGGCTGGTGGGCCTTGCTGTTGGACCATTTCACCAGGTGACTATGACAAGTCCCAAGTGTGGGAGAGTATTCTCCGGGGCTAGTAATCTATTCAGCGGACAATTGCTGCTAATCTCTTTCTGGGCTATGTGAGGGATGGAGCCTGGAAGAGGACGCCCATTAATAACATATTGTTCTTAGCCACACAACTGCCTCTGACTGTTGCTGGAACCCTTGAACTGGTTCTGCTTCTCGACAGAAAAACTCTTTCATCTCAAGCCAGCGTATTATTTGTCTTTGTGGAATTGGGAGGGCTAATTTCTCCTTTAGTCTCTTTCAAGCAGACCCTCCTCCCTCCTAGCTCCCAGCCTATGTGGGCTCTGTGGACCATCTTCTCAGGTGTCACCACCAGCGCCCCCTTCAGGCCCTTTGGAGTCTGTTTTCTCCTCTGTTGATTCAGTTCTAGTTCCTGCAGCCACTTGCAATCACCCACCTGTTTGCCAAACTTGCCTGCTAATATCCTCACCTCCCTACAAATGGAGGGAAAGGAGATGAAGGCCTATGATCCATTTGTCACCTCGCCAGTAGAAATATTTTTCTAGGGATCTATAGATAAGAAATGCCCTAGATAATTCTTAATTTTTAAAAAAATGTAGTTTTGGGCCCGGCACGGTAGTCTAGCGGCCAAAGTCCTTGTCTTGCACTTACCAGAATCCCACTACACTATCGCGCCAGGCCCAATAAATCTTTTTTAAAATGTGTTTTTATAGACCTGGCATGATGGGTCAGTGGCTCAATCCTTGCCTTGGCACCTGCCAGAATCCCATCTGGGCACTGGTTTGTGTTTTGGCTGCTTTTCTTCCCATCCAGCTCCCTGCATGTGGCCTGGGAAGGCAGTCAAGGACGACCCAAAGCCTTGGCACCCTGTACCCATGTGGGAGATCCAGAAGAAGCTCCTGCTTCCTTGCTTTGGATCAACTCAGCTTTGGCTGTTGTGCCACTTGGGGAATGAACCAGCAGATGGCAGATTTCCTCTCTGTCTCTCCTCTATGTAAATCTGCCTTTCCAAAAAAAAAACAAATCTTTAAAAACATAACATTTATTTTTATTTTATTTGAAATAAGGAAAGAGAGCTTTTTCATCCACTGGTTTACTTTCCAAATGTCTGCAACAGTCAGAGCTAAGGCAGGTGTCCTGAATTCTTCCAGATCTCCCACATGGGCAGGAGGGACCCACATCCTTGACCTGCTGCCTCCCAGGGTGCACATGAGCAGGAGGCTGGCATTGGAAATGGAACCAAGATTGGAACACAGGCACTCCAGAGATGGAATATGGGTCTTCCAAACAGCGCCTTAACCGTGGTGCAAAGGCTGTTTACAACTCTCCTCCCGCTACCATCACCACCAGGCAGTCCTGGAGAGGTAGATGCCTAATCTATGAAGGCCTGTGCCTGACATGCTTGACCAAGCAACGTGAAAAGCAGGACTGGCATTGACATGTACGAGAGCTAAATGGGATGTGAGGCAGACTGCGGTACATACTGGCATGCTTGGGAACCAGGATACGGGGCAGGCAGCTCCCACTGGCTAGGCTGCAGCTCCCACTGGTTTGCATGAGGGCCGAGTATGAAGTGGGCAGGATCAGGTTGGACTGCAACACCCATCAATTCGTGTGAAAGACAGGGCTGGAAACAGAACTGACCCAGCAGTTGCAACCACCAGCATGTGCATAAGCTGATTGGGGCGATGGACTGTGCTGGACCCTGTACTGGCATATACACACAAGAATCAGGTCTGGGATCACCTTATACAAAGTTTCTCTGGGGATCCCTCCAACTGAACTGCTCATCTCAGAACCTCAACCATGAAGAGACTATGTCAGCCAGTGGATTCTGAAGAGATTTCATTGTGCTTGGAACAGCAAGATTGGCAGCAAATCAGAGCTGTTGAACTATCAAAACTGCATGAGCAGGATCCTCAGAGCATGCCTCACATTGGGGACCTGGGATGGGTGGGAGGCTGGGTGGGGCTTTTCCCTTTATCTCTCCTCATACCCCAGATACAGAAAAAAAATAATAATATAAATGTGGAAAAAATGGTCTTACCACTTTTCTGTAGCCCTTGATCCTTTATGCCCAAATCAACTATGTAAAGATTATCAAAATAAACGAATTTGAAAAAGGCAGGACTGGCCTCTGGTGGGAGGAGGGCGTTCTCCACCTTCTTCCTCACTGTGGACTGCGTTCTCAGGAGCCACTCGGGCTGCTGTGAGAGACGGAAGCACCCCGAAAGGGTGCATCCCCACCTCACCACACACCACATTGCCCAAGGGAACGCTGCTGTAATTAGTACTTGGGCTCCTGAGCAGTCTAGCACTGCCTGGCCGCCTCAGACATGATGGAGACTTGGTGGGAAGGAGAGTCAGTGTGAAAAATAGACAAAACAGGCAGAGGAGGGGAAGGAGGGTCATAGGAGAAGGGTAGTGATAATATTAATAATAAGGTTTATAATGTGTGGCGATAATAATGGCTTACACTTGCAAATAACTTGCACATGCTTGGGCTCATTGACTCATTAAATGTAACTACTGAAAAAGAGGACACATTTAGATCAATTACATCGGCTTTTGTGGGTTTCTAAAACTTAATGACCATCAGCAACTTTGGTTTGGAGGAACTGGTTCCAAGTTTCACATATGATGCATTGCTGGAGCCCGAGGCCAACTGGAGGGATAGGACCGCCATGAGGCTGGGCACCGCTGGAGCTCTCAAGGAGGGGAGGAGCTCCAGGTGTGGAAGGTCACCAACAAGGGTGTGGTGCTGATGGCTGAGGGGCAGGTGAGGGCCAAGGACTTGGATGTTCCTCCCCCAATACCCTGGGCCACAATGTGCTAAGCAGAGAGCATCAAGTGCTGCTGGGGGCATGCGAGGCAAGAATTCTCAGAAGAGAGGTATTTGCCAAGGAGTGTGTCCAGTAGGGATGGTAGGGTGGGGCATCTTGTGCCCAGAACATCTGAGGGACGCAGAACAAGGTAAACAAATCATTTGATACAGATGTCCCCATGATGGCTGCCCAGCAAAGAATCCTGTTTCTTTTTTTTTTTAGCAGCACCGTGGTTTTCTGTGGTGGAGCCACTTGTTGCAACAACTTTTCACTCCGTAATTTCAATGGGACTAGGTACATGCATAACCCAGACCTGAGCATTCAGCAGAGAGGTGCACTTAGGGACAGGCAGACACCCCACACTGAACCCATAGAACCCAGCCCTGGGACTGTCCCTTTCAGAGAAGCAGGGTTAAGACGGCGAGCTGTGGGGCCCTATACTGTAGCCTAGTGGCTAAAGTCCTTGCCTTGAATGCGCCAGAATCCCATATGGACGCTGGTTCTAATCCTGGCAGCCCTTTTTCCCATCCAGCTCCCTGCTTGTGACCTGGGAAAGCAGTGGAGCCTTGGAACCCTGCACCCATGTAGGAGACCCAGAAGAGCTCCTGGCTCCTGGCTTCAGATCGGCTCAGTTCCAGCCTTTGTAGTCATTTGGGGAGTGAATCATTGGATGGAAGCTCTTCTTCTCTGTCTATCCTCCTCTATATATCTGGCTTTGCAATAAAAATAAATAAATCTTTAAAGATTGTGAGGTGTGAATGGCTCCCTACCTTACCATGGCCTCATACTAAATAAAAAATATATCTGATGCCCCCACCCTCCTGGACACACTGCGTTGTCCAGCACTGAGAGTTGCCCCTTCTCCTGGGGACTGCCACTGGCCAGCTACGTGACAGAGCAGTGTGTCAAAACTGACAAAAGACCAGCATTCCAAGTGGTTACCTCTGTGTGCATTTGGCTTTGACAAGATTGTCAGGCCATCGTGGTGAGTCAGGGGCTCTCTGTATCCGTTGACTTTTTTGTTGATGTGCATAAGACTGAAAGAAGCATCTAGAAATGTGGGCATCAGTTGATTGTTGGTAGTAAGATCATGGGTATTTATATTTTTCACAAGTTACATATGATTTACATTTTATAGTGTGATTTATTACATGTATATGTAAACAGATTTTAATATAAATGATTCTACATGTTTACAATATCCTATAAAATATATTATGAAATGACATGTATATAAAATATTTTATTATAAAATCATGGATTTTGATATAATTCATACAATAATTTTATGTTATATTTAGAAAATACAATATATATAAATGTATATATAAATTGTGTTTTATAAGTGATGTAAATATATTTATATATAATACATACTGAGGCCATTCCAGGGTCTCGGGCCTCAGGCTGGGTCTAGGCCTTCCACAGCCCAGGGCAGCGTCTCGGTAGCCGGGATCTGCTCAGCCCAGCCCCGCTTGCCATGTCAGTCCACGTGGGCAGTGCTTGGTCAGCTGGCCGAGGGCTCACCTCAGGCTTGAGCAATCCCAGGAGCTGAGCCACTATGGCATCTGTGGTTGGAGACTGCAGGCAGGCTGCCTGTGCTTCTCCCACCAGTAGAGAAAAGCCATAGCAGGTCCCCACCAAATTCAAAGCCGAATTTTGAAACTGTCATCCAAGAAAGCCCAAATCTCACAGGAGCGTCCACCGTTGGACAAAACCACCTTAAAACCCCAAGGCACTTCGTGAGTCCCAGTGTCTCGCTTGACTTAGATATACCTGGGGCTCACGCAGATTTGTTTCGGAAACCTTCATTTCTATAAGGGGCTGAGGAGAAGAACCCACAGGACTTGGCCGGCAACATGTATTATGTGTATGTGTTTGTGCTGTAATGGTAGACTACTGGGAGTTTTGCGTTAACACAAGATGAAAGTCCACGAACTCTTTATCCCAGGGTTACCCAGTTTCCTGTAACAGCTTTTCCACCACGTAGTATTTTAATCTCTGTTTTAGGAAAAGAAAGAAATTCAAAGTAAAACGTTTAGGAGCTTAGAGGCTGGTCGTTCTTCCCATCAGCCCCCAGGCGCTGCTTGCAGTCCATTGATCCCACCTCACTGGGATGGGAGGTGGCGTACCTCCTCCATGGGGGCTGTGGTGTGTCTTCTGTTTAGCATGAGCTCCAAGGGTTCCTGGGCTGCGTGGGGACTCCTGGGAGCCCTGTTTGACTAGACCACACCCCCCAGCCACCGGCCAGTGTTCCTGTCATCTTCGAGGTGCCTTTTATTAAGGCATGAAGAGCCCAGCCTCCACCCCCTTTCTCTCCGGTTCGTGTTCCCTAACCTTAACCCTAACCTGCCCTGCCACGCGCCAGCTCCATCCGTGGAACATATCCATTGCCTCAACTCCTCTGGGCACAGCAGGAACCAAACTCCCATGGGCCTCTCACGGAGCCTCCATGGAGCGTATACAGCTTCTCCTGTTCCGTCTCACACCATCTCCTTTCCAGGTTGTGTCCTGATATGAGCCAAAGACCTATCAGAGAACTTCCCTTAAAATACAAACAGGAGGCCTGGCACGGTAGCCCAATGGCTGAAGTCCAGGCCTTGTACGTGCCAGGATCCCATACGTATACTGGTTCGTGTCCCGGATGCTCCATTTCCCATCCAGCTCCCTGATTGTGGTCTGGGAAGGAAGTGGAGGACGACCCAAAGCCTTGGGACCCTGCACCCGTGTGGGAGACCTGGAAGAAGCTCCTGGCTCCTGGCTTTGGATTGGCTCAGCTCCAGCCGTGGTGGTCACTTGGGGAGTGAACCAGCAGCCCAGCAGATGGAAGATCTCTCTCTGTTTCTCTCTCTACATATATATCTGCCTTTCCAAAAACAAAACAAATACAAGGAGGCATCTCCCAGAAGAGCACGGTGCTTCCTCCTCTCTAGAAGGCTGAGGTAGCAGAACCGGACTGCACCGCCACGCTGCTCTGGAGATAACCTCTTTGCTGCTTTTATTTAAAAAAATAGCAGACGCCATTTGCTTGCTACATACACACCGCGTGATATATCAGAAGACTGTGGGATTTATTTTTGGTGCAAAAACTTTTTTTAAATCCACACCTACTGATTTTTCCCCCCTTGTAGGATTTACCGGTGAACTTTTTCAGAACCTCTTGTACCTACTTGTAACTAAAAAGGCTGAGCCTGCAAGACGAGCGGGGACTGAACCAGAAGGAGGGGGAGAGGTCATTGGGAGCAGAAATGGCCAGTCTTCTGGAATTTTCTTTCTTAGATGTGGGGTTACAGGTCACAGTTGTGGGGGTGCCTGGAGTTGATGACCTCGCAGGTCCCCTGGAAATCTGGCTCCCCAGGTGTCTCTACACCTGCACCTCGCTGGGTTACATCAGCAGCTGCCAGAGGACTCATCCTCCCACCCCCGCCCTCCTCCACCTCCCATCTTTTGTTATTCTAGATAACATCCTTTTGTTCTGCCTGTGACTCCACGCCATGGGGGAAGGTGGGAACCAGGAACCCTGCCGGGAAGGTGCTGCTGGTCAGAGGTCAGTGCCTTCCCTGGGCTGCACTTGCTTCTCATAGGGCCGATGCCCCTTTCTGAAGGCGTCTTCTGGCTCTGGCTTCCTGGCAGGCGAAGCTGTCAGGCGCGCGTGAGTGGGTGGAAGGAATGTGATGTAGGCCTTGGCTCACCCATCTGCAACTTGGAGATTTATTAGGAATTTTTTCCAAGGACTCCTGCAGCAAGGGGTTGGGTATTTTCCAGCCAGCCTTGCAAAATCAGCCCGATCTACGCTGCCTCTGCCGCAGCCTCCAGGATTGCGCCCAGTCTTGCCCCAACCTTTCTCACCAATCCTCTTTGCATACCCACTGAGCTCTAACCTCCTGTCTCCCTGAAGCTTTGACCACTTTGCATATGCTTGAAGCGCCCCTTGTCCTGGCTCTTTTCAAGAACTCCTGCCTCTCCTTTGGAACCCTTCCTGGAAAGACCACTGCTCTTTCAGTTCGGGCTGAACTCCTCCGATAGGGCTGACGGCTCGGTGCTCCAAGGCGCAGGGCTGCCTTCCTGGCTCCTCACCCAGCCGGCTCATTATTAGACTCTGTATGTTTATCTTCCTCTTAGGTGCTCCTACAAGGCAGGCACTATCATGCACCTTTGCAAACCTAATGCATAGACGGTGCCTGGCTCTTGTAATTCCTCAACAGTAACTGTGAAAGGACAACCAGGATTTCTTGTGGATTTGTGGTATTTCAGAGAATGTGTCTGTCATCCTGGCTGTCTTTTCCAACAAGAGCCATATGCATGTGCATAGCATTGGTAGCATTCCCCAGGTGATCTTCCCTCTGATTCTTTAATTTTACACAATAACACCAGGAGTGCTTCTCACCATAAGGTAAAAAGGCTGGAATACTCTAAGTAACAGCACACCGGTGACAAGGGTGACACATGCTACTCTGGCTACATGATGAGCGTTCTTGGCCCACACCAAAGAGTCAATAAGTGCTTTATGACTCAGCAGATCAGCATTACCTGGGAACTTATTACAAATGCAAGTTCTGGGTCCGGTATGATGGCTCAATGGCTAAATCCTCACCTTGCAAGTGCAAGGGTCTCAAAAGAACGCCAACTGGGAGATCCTGGAAGAAACCCCTGGCTCCTGGCTTCAGATCAGTTCAGCTCTAGCCATTGCAGCCACCTGAGGAGTGAACCAGCAGATGGCAGATCTTTCTCTCTGTCTCCTCTTCCCTCTGTAAATCTGATCTTCCTTTCCAATAAAAATAAGTGACTTTTTAAAAAAAAAAATGTTAAGTTCTCAGCCTTTTGGCTAAGTCAAGTGAAATGTTAAGTTCTGAGGCTGGTATTGTGGGCTATGGGTTAAGCCACCTGTCACCTGTGCTGCCGGAATCCCATATGAGCAATGGGTCAAGCTCCTGCTTCCGTCCAGCTCCCTGCTGATTCACCTAGGAAATAGCAGGTTGTGGCTGAAGTATTTGGGGCTCTTGCCACCCACATGGGAGACTGGGATAGAATTCCAGGCTCCTGGCTTCTACCTGGTCCAGCTCTGGCTGTTGAGGCCATTTGGGGAGTGAACCAGTGGATGAAAGATCTCATTCTGTTTGTGTGTATGTGTGTGTCTCTCTGTAACTCTGTTCTCAAAAACAACAAGAAAAAACAAATTGCTGAATCCATCAGCCATAGTTTTTTATTTCTTAGGTATGGGCTGGGGCCTAACAACTTGCATTTCTTTTTCTTTATTTTTATTTTTAAAGGATTCTTTATTTATTTGAAGGGAATCATTACAAAGAGGGAGAGAGGCAACAAAGAGTAAGAGTAAGAGAGAGAATCTTCCATTTGTTTTCTCACCAAATGATCTCAATGGCCAGAACTGGGCTTGTCCATAGCCAGGAGCCAGGAGATTCATCTAGGTCTCCCATGTGGGTGCAGGAGCCCAAGCTCTTGGACTAGCTTTTTGCTGTTTTTCTAGGAGCATTAGTAGGGACTTAGATTGGAAATGGAGCATCCAGGAGCCCAGCACTGTAGTCTAGTGGCTAAAGTCCTCACCTTGCATCCATCAGGATCCCATATAGGTACCAGTTTATATCCCGGCTGCTCCACTTCCCATTCACTTCCCTGCTTGTGGCCTGGGAAAGCAGTCAAGGACAGCCCAAATCCTTGGGACCCTGCACCTGCATGAACCTGGAAGAGGCTCCTGGCTCCTCAGCTTTGGCTGATATGGCCATTGAGGGAGTGAACCAATGGATGGAAGATCTTTCTCTCTGTCCTCTCTCTGTAAAGCTGACTTTCCAGTAAAAATAAGTAAATCTTAAAGAAAAAAAGAAATGGAGCATCCAGTATGGGATGCTGTTTTGGAGTTGGCAGTTTTATCTGCTGTACCACCTGCCAGCCCCAGCAATCAATTTCACCCGGTCTTGTGCGAGATTCTGTCACCAGAGCTGCTCCAGTGGCTGCCCAGAGCCATGGGAGGGCACTCTAAGGCAAACTTTCACCCAGAGCAGATCTGACAGTTAGGATGGGGAGCCCTGCCAGGCAGGGGAGAAGCTGAGATTTAAGAACCTGCTAGTTCTACAGATACTGGTGGCGTAACCTGGAGTTCTTATTTGACGCTTCACCTCCTTGAGCCTCAGTTTTCTCGTCTGTAGAATAATGACATTGACTAAATATCCCTTTATTCAACTCTCCTTCTTTGGAGAGTGGGATGAAGATAGCATAGGGCTGCACAGTTTGAGTGGATTTGTTCATACTTGGAAATCGGCATTTCCTACATTCCTAATCCTTGGACCAGCTATCCTCAGCCTTGTTAGTAAAGAGCACAAAGTGAAAGCAGATATCTTAATTGACTCATTAGGTTTAGTCAGGCAAAAAGCAAAAACTACTTAATGCTTTTGGGTATGAGCAATCAAGAAAAGTAGCTGGGCTCAGTGCAATAGCCTAGTAGCTAAATCCTCACCTTGCATGCACTGGGACCCCGTATGGGTTCTAGTTCATGTCCCAGATGTAGAGGTTGGTCAGTTCATGTCTGATGCAAGACATGGATTTTTTTTAATATGTTACAATGTTTTATTTTTATTTGAAAGGCAGAGCTACAGAGAAAGAGACAGAGTATACTCCTCTATCCCCAAATGGCTGCAATGACCAGAGTTGAATTGATTCAAAGCCAGGAGCCAGGTACCTCCTCTGGGTCTCTCATGTGAGTGCAGGCTCCCAAAGCTTTGGGGCAGCCTCTGTTGCTTTCCCAGACCACCAGCAAGGAGGTGGACCAGAAATGAAGCAACTGGGACTTGAACCAGTGGCCACATTGGATGTTGGCATATCACAGATGGAAGCCTAGCCCACAACTCCGTGGTACTGGCCTCAGATATGTGCTTTCTAATGGGCAGTTTAACTATGATGCCAAAAGTCTGGCATGATTAGGAACGGAGTATCAGCATGAGAACATGACTGAGGTGGAGTTCAGAAGGGCTACTAGGTTGTAGGGAGTCTCAAACATTTGTCAAAGAATATGCCATGCTTTAGCAGAATGACAGGCACTCAGATGGCCTGAGCGTCTTTCAAATCCAGATCACACTTAGACTTCCAGGGTTGGAAAAGCCTAAAACTGCAGGGCATCAGAAACCACTCTTAGGTTCAAAGCCAAGGGTGGTGGTTCTGAAAGAAAGGCCCTGGCAAGAGCAGGAGCCATCTTAGACCCCTCAACAGTTGAAGCTCACTGATATGCATTCTCAGCTGTTAGAGAGCCAGGGAAGCTGGCCTCTCCATGCATCAATAGCAGGATTGCACATGGATAAATAGATAGCATCACTATGAATGTGCATTCAGCTAGAGCTTCTATTCTCTTCTTCAAGTCATTGTACATTAGGAATAGTTTCCGATCTCAACCTCCTACTCTGGACATTCATATTAATACTGTCTGTTGTTTTGCCCCCACCCACTGGTCCTGCTAGTTCCTTCAGCCTGGAATCCCTGCCTACCTGCGTCAGCAGCCTCCCAGGCCTGTGTCAGGCTACCTGGCCCATTCTGGAAGGGGTCTTCTCCTTCCCCATAGTCTGCTCCTTTCTCACTTCAGCCTGAGATTGGGCTGCTCTCCTTCAAGACCTGGGCTGGAGAATTCTTACAGCTTCCAAGTGAGATAGAGAATTTCCAGTACTGATCCTGGGTGTGGCTTATTTCATCTGATACAAGGATTTGCAGTATTTGCTGGATTTCATTCTTTTTCACGATTGAATCAAATTCTATCTTCTTGATCCTTTCATCCATTGATGGACATCTGGATTGATTCCCTATCTTCACTATTGTGAATATTGTTGCAGTGAATTCAGTCGTGCAGGTATTTCCTTCATGTACTGATTTCATTTCCTTCTGATACGTAGAAGTGGGAAGACTGGACCATATGTTAGGTCTATGTTGAGTTTTGGGGGAGATCCCATTCTGTAATGGCTGAGCAGTTAGCCTCACTTCTTAGAATCTCTTGTACCTCCTACTGCCCTGCCTCTACCACTTTGCTGACCACCAAACACACCTTTCTGGTGCTGCTTTCCAGCCAAAGATTGGGAATTCTGAACACTTGGGTCCTGTACTTGTTCTGTGTGCAGCAGAACAATGTGAGCTTAGCTGTGGCCCCTCACCAAGTCACTCCACTGCTCTGGATCTCCATTTTATCTCATGTACAATGGGGATATTATCTCTAATAATCGGAGGTTCTGGAGCTCAACTTGACCAAAACAGAAGACTCCAAAGTTTTACACATCACCTTGCACATGCACAGCTGGAAGCAGGAGGGTTACTGGCCATGGGGAGAACTCAGGAGCAATTGAGTATTTTTCCTTTATGGACTTGAATTTAAGGAGAGTCTACTGGGTGGGGCCTGGCTGGAAGGAGTGAGATAGTTTCTCTGCTTCCCACCTCCCTGCAGGATTGCATCACTGGCTATTACTTAATCCTCCTTACCACTTCCGGGGGTGGACAAGGGAAGGGCAGTTGGGTAAAAGCTGATGCAACGTGCAGACCAAAGCTTGTCTTGTTCTTCGAGGATAAAGGCAAGGTCAGCAGGGCTGGGCCAGCTGGGACTGTGGCTGCAAGGCCCAGCTCTGCACAGTGTTTTTCCTTCTTCCCTTGACCCTTTATGCTTATGACTCAAGGACCATCAGAGCTTGGAGCATCAGGGCTGAGAGTGGACACTGCATCCACTGTCTTGCTCTCTTTAACCTGTAGCTACACATGTCCTGCAGGGAGTTCACACAGCGGGGGCACTCAGGAGTGAGGCTGTGGTTCTGAGAGACTGCCTCCAGCAGTTCGTGCTTCCCCTGAGCCATTTCAAGGAGCAAGTGTGTTGAGCCAGAAAGAGCAGAGTGTCAGAGGATCTGGAAATTTCCTATGAATGGCCAAAGCTGTGAAATATGACCTGAGGACTGTTATGTCTTTTCTTTTTATTTTTTAAAATATTTCTTTATTTAAATATATATATATGTATATATATATATATATATATATTTTTTTAATTTATTTTAAAAATCAGAGCTACAGAGGGAGAGGCAGAGACGGAGAGAAAGAGAGATCTCTCGTCTACTGGCTTACTCCCTAAATGGCTGAAATGGTAGGGAAGGACCAGAATGAAGTCAGGAGCTTCTTCTGGGTCTCCCACTTGGGTGGCAAGGGCCCAAATACTTGGGCAATCCTCTGCTGTTTTTCTCCCAAGCCATTGGCAGAGAGCTGGACTAGAAGTGGAGCAGCTGGTACAAGACTGCCAGCAATGCAAGTGGCTCTTTATCTACTATACCACAATGCCAGCCTTCAGGGCTGCCATTTCTGACAAGTAAAAATGAGACTGTCGGGGGTAGGCATTGTAGCACAGTGAACTAAGCTGCCCTTTGAGATGCCTGCATTCCATATCAGAGTGCTGGTTCAGTCTTGGCTGCTCTGCTTCTATTCCGTATCCCTGCCAACACCCCAGGAATGCAGCAGGTGACGGCCCAAAGCCTTGAGTTCCTGTTACCTACGTGGGAGATCTTGTGGAGTTTATGGCTCCTAGCTCTGGCCTGGCCCAGCTCTAGCCATGAAAGAAAGCCCTTTGGTTATTAAACCAGTGAATGAAATATATCTCTTTCGCTCTGTTTTTCAAATAAATAAGTAAATAAACAAGTAAATGGAGAAAAAATTTTAAAAGATTTTTTTTTATTTTTGTTATTGGAAAGGCAGATATACAAAGAGAAGATACAGAGAGAAAGGTCTTTCATCTGCTGGTTCACTCCCCAAGGGACCACAATGGCTGGAGCTGAGCTGATCCGAAGCCAGGAGCCAGGAGCTTCTTCCAGATCTCCCACATGGGTACAGGATCCCAAGGCCTTGGGCTGTCGTTGACTACTTTCCCAGGCCACAAGCAGGGAGCTGGATGGGAAGTGGAGCAGCCGGGATATGAACTGGTGGCCATATGGGATCCAGGCAGATGTAAGGCTAGGATTTAGCCACTAGGCTATCATGCCAGGCCCTGAAAAAAAATTTTTTTTAAATGAAGCTCTTAGGCAGCTTCCCCATCTCTTAGGAATCTTAATATTCTGACTTAAGCAAACAAACAAGATTCTGTGAGGGGAAGGGAAGTTGTATCAAATCTCCAGGAAGCAGTGCTGTACCCAGGCTAGCCTGACAGTGTGCAACTCTCCCATCATGCATTGCTGAAAGCTTGGTCTCCTTAAACCTGCATTTCAAAATTGAGTATTCCCTGCAGAAGAATCTGAGACCAGAGTCTGAGAAGTCAGGTGCCCCTTCCCCTGTAAGTGTTGCGACTTCTGGGGCACTTCCTGTGCGTCTGGGCCCGTGCTCCGTGACTTACCCAGGGTACCACATTTCCTTCCCGGAAGAACCCCAGGATTTACAGTCTGATCCACACAACAGACATGGAGGTACCAAGATCCAACATAACTTGCCCAAGGTGGCAGAGCTGATCAAACTGGGAGAGCCATTCTTGACTTTGGTGGCTATGCCTGTAACCTTGGGGAAAACCCACCTCTGCAGACAGCCAATGGAACGAGTCACCAGAGGCTCATCCCCACAATCCCCCCACCACCCAAGGATTTCAGTAAGCAGAAACTGTGGTTTTATTTTCTAAAGTTTACTTTGTGTGCACATTTTCAGGGACACATTGTTTGGACATTTTGCATAGACATTATTTGCTCTGTGGGTAGGTCTTCTCTTAAACCTTTCAAAAAATCAGTTCTGAGATGATTAAGTTTGTTAATAAGTAACGATTGACTTAATCAATCTTGAGTAGATTTAGAAAGAAGACTTGAGCAAGATAGTGTATAATTTAAGTATGAATGTTATAATTGTACTTTTATTCACATGTATTTGCACGTACTCAAATTTAATCAAATGAAAAAATAAGATTGTATGATATTAGTGTGGTAGAACTGGAATTGGGGGCTTCCTCCTTGCACCAGCCATCAACTTGATGTATAGCTGTTTTATCTCATTAACCTTTAAGTCATGAAGTTAATTAGGTTCTCTGGGAACTGCCACACACACTAAAGCAGTCACGTGACTAACTGCTCAGCACCAGATTAAACTGGGCCCGATTTTTTCCCTGCCAGAGAAAACAGGTGTTACCTCCTTCCTTTGCAATGGCTCAGTGTCACGCAAACCAAATGTGATACGGACCCTGACTTTCCTTGCTGGATGCCTGCCACGTGGCATCAAACGCACTTGACTCCTCCCCAAACACTTCCCAGGTAAATACAAGCAGTTTGCTGTGCTTACCTTGGTTGGGTCAGAGTTGCTGCAAAGTCTCTGGCAGGGGCTGCTTCCTGCCTGCAGCTGGGGGTCAGGGCAGCCACCTTGGGGACCTGGTTAGGCAGGTGCCATTTTCTCTCTCTTAAGTTTTATTTTATTTATTTGAAAGGCAGGATGAGAGAAAAAGAAAGAGCTGTTTCTGCTGCTAGTTACTCCCCCAAATGGAAACCAATGATGAGGGCTCAGCCAGGTGTAAGCCAGGAGCCGGAAGTTTCTTCCGGGTCTCCCACGTGGATGCAGGAGCCTAAGCGCTTGGACCATCCTCTGCTGCTTTTCCAGGTGTGTTAGCAGCAAGCTGGACTGGAAGTGAAGCGTGTGAGGTTCTGTGTTGAGGACCTCCCCAAGCCTTCTGTAAGAGGATTCCGAGCTGCTTAGCTCCCCGTTTCTTGTGGCTGAATTAAGGTGGAGTACCAGGATCAGCATGATGTTCGAGATCCAACTGCTGAAATACTCAAGTAAATAAGGCAGGGAACTGTTCTGGATTGAGATGCCAGACAACACTCAGGGGAAGAAAAATGGCTATGTCTTCAAGACATTGGAGTTGAACCCTTCTTTCTTTTGGTAAGGATATCCCATGCAGATGGGCTTTCATAAGGAGGGGATCTCAGGTTTATTCAAGTTACACTTCAAGTAATTTTACAAGCCATGTGAGTAACAGAGTCCAGAGAAACACTGGACAGAAACCAGTGGGGTGTTCTGCTTTCTCATGGTTTTAGACCAGGTTTTAGACTTGTAGGTGAAGCTGATGGTTTTGTTGTTGTTGTTCTTGTTTGGGGGAGGGGGTTGTTGAGTGATCCCACATGCAGAGCAAACCCCAATACAGGAGTTGGGGGGGCACCAACTTATTCCTTCTTATGGTTTCCTTTGAACACTGACAGTGTTAACATCCAGAAGAATTTCTGTGTGGGTTCTTCTTCTTTCGAAGTGCCAAACTGCTGTCCTAATGCATTTGACGTGTATCCAGCTGAGTGACTCAGCCCTGGCCTCCCAGGCTCTCTCCCTCAAGGGTGCAGGTGTGTCCCCACCTCGGGTGGGCGGGGGGCCAGGAAACTAACCACAATCTCCTGGCTGTGAGGCCAGGCTCCTGTCTCAGAGGCGCAACAGGGTGAAGCACAGGCAGGCAGGATCCCAAACCGCAGGAACTCCAGTTAGGTCATTGTTAGGAACACGCAGACTGCTGTCTGTCTGCGTCAACATGAGGAATCCTCGGTCCAGAGGAAGATGGCTTTGTAGGAGTGACATGGCTGTGACGGCTTGCCTCTGCACGCTCTTCCAAAGCAACTGCGAAGCTTAGGTAACCAGTCCTTTGCACAGCCAGCAAAAGGGCTGGGGTAAATTTACATTGCTCTGCAGCAGAGTGGTTGGTCAGACTCAAAATCACATAGCTACCTTCAGATTACCTCCTCCTAGTTCATATATTCCTGGCAGTTTGGGGGAAATGCCTGCTGGGAGGAAACTGCATTTTCCCCCAAAAGTTTGGTTTATTTATTTATTTATTTATTTATTTATTTATTTAGTTGAAAGGTAGAATTACACACACACACACACACACACATATCTTCCATCTACTGGTTCACTCCCCAAATGAGCTCAAAAGCAGAGGTGGAGCCAAGTTGAAATTAGGAGCCAGGAACTCCATTTGTGTCTGCCACGTGGGTGCTGGGTCCCAAGTCCTTGTGCTGTCTCCCTCTGCTTTCCCAAGTGCGTTAGCAGGGAGCTGGATTGGAAATGGAGCAGCTGGGACTCCAGCCAGAGCTCACACAGGCTGCTGGTGTCTCAGATCTCAACACAGCGCAGATCCTACGGGAACCATCTCTGAAGTGCATTTGCAGGGTCATTGGCAGGGTCATTCCTTTTTGGGGCCAGGCTCTCTGGGGGTGGTTAGAAATGAGATTGTGGATCCAGTTAAATGGGAAAAGCCACAGAAAATTCTCCTGAAAATGGTTATTTTTGGGGAAACTTTGCCATGGCTGCTGTGGGCCTTAAACATGGATCCAGCCCAAGGTAAAGGTAGGTGAGGTCAAGGCGTCTTCTTGGCTGCATTTCTGATGAGGCTTTTATTCTTCACAGACAAGACAACTCAACATGCTCCCACCTCATGTGGCCTGTTCTCTGTGCCAGCATCAGGACTGCTGCTGTCCTGGGTGGGGAGCTACTGGTTAGCATTAAGGCAGGGTGATTGCTGGCCTCATCCCCTGGCTTCAGGAACTCCACTGCTGCCTTGTTCATCACCAGATGGAACTGTGTTCTGGATGAAGGGATTACTGATTTATACTTTTTTAAAAAAAGATTTATTTATTTTTACTGGAAAGGCGGATACACAGAGAGGAGGAGAGACAGAGAGAAATATCTTCCATCTGATGACACACTCCCCAAGTGACCACAACAGCTGGTGCTGTGCTGATCTGAAGCCAGGAGCTCTTCTACGTCTCCCACGCAGTTGCAGGGTCCCAAGGCTTTGGGCCGTCCTCGATTGCTTTCCCAGGCCACAAGCAGGGAGCTTGATGGGAATCGGGGCTGCTGGGATTAGAACCAGCACCTATATGGGATCCTGGCATGATCAAGGCGGGGACTTTAGCCGCTAGGCCATGGTGCTGGGCCCCTGATTTATACTTTCTTCAAACTGATGCTCAAATTTTAATGTGTAGAACAGTCATCTGGGGGTCTTGCTAACCAAAAAAAAAAAAAAAAAATGTAGGTTCTCACTCGTGAGGTTTAAAGGCACCTGAATTCTGCAGCCTCCCAAATGATACTGCTGTTGTTGCCCACCCAGATCACAGTCTGGTTCGTAAGGATGCACAGCCAGCAGCGCTCTCAGCCTCATCTGTGAGCTTGTTAGAAACACAGACACTCACTTCACACCCAGCTCAGAATCTGCATGTTGACATGTCCCCTGGCATTGAGAAACAGGGTTCCTAACGCACCTGCAGCAGGGCGGCACGAGGTGCTGACCCTCCCTCACCCCCGTGCACTTGCCCATGGAACCATGGTGTCTGGCCATGCAAACACTGGGTGCTTCTGGTGATCCCCTGGTTTGAAAACCTCAGAGAACATTCTTTCCTTACACCAAGGGTCTTTCCAGAGGAACAAGCCTTAGAAATGTTTTGAAGATGATCATCAGAGATGGTGGGCACGCCCCAATTAAGTAACCTGGGCTACCCACCATTTTCAGAGGTCCGTGTGGGTATGCATCCTTCTCAACAATGAAATAGATATTAAAATTTTAAAATAAAAACGACAATTACAACAAGCGGGGAGGCTGGCATTGTGGCATACCTGATTTAACTACCACCTGCATTGGCATCTCCTGTGAGTGCTGGTTCTAGTCCTGGCAGCTCCACTCCTGGTTCATCTACCAGCTAATGTACCTGGGAAGGCAGCAGAGGATAGCTCAAGTTCTTGGGCCCCAGCATCCATGTGGGAGAACTGAAAAAAGTTTTTGGCTCTTAACCAGTCCTGCCCAGTCCTGATCATTGCAGCCACTGGGAGAGCGAACCAATGTGTAAAAAATTCTCTGCAATTCTGCATTTCAAATAAGTGAAAATAAATCTTAAAAAAAGAGAGAAAGAAACGGAAGATCTGGGGCTTCTTAGGCTTTGGATACAAATACATTTCGGTCTCCATCTGGGCTGCCATGTCCCCTGCTGTGACACCACCCAGCTTCCCACCCAGCGCAGGAATTCCTCTTCTTGACTCTGGCTCAGAGCTCCAGCTCATTCCTCCCACACCTTCACAGGTGCTTGCCATGGGCCCCACCGAGGATGCCATCCTCTCCCTACCCACCTACCTCATGCTGCAATCAAGCCATGCATTTGAATGGCTTGACTTTGCCCAGAGACCAAGTCCCAGGAGCAGGTGAAAGGTGTGGGCGGGAAGGGCGCTGTCTGCTGACTTCCATTTGTCTTGCAGGTCTGTTGTTCAGAGCCTCTTTCATTGCGTTTGGAATCTTCTGAAAGGCTTCTGAGCATCCTCTCCCTCTGATCGCTCCTTCTCATTCTTTCACATTGGCTACTTTGTCTTCTTTCTCCTCTTTACCCAGGCAGGTGCCTCTCTACCTGGCGGTAAGTGGCTTTCATCCAGAGCCCATCAGCCTTCGACTTCTCAACGTTGACTGTGCAGTGGAACGGACAAGACTTCATATCCAGCCGCACCCAGATCAAGGAAAGCGGTCCTGGGGGCAGGCAGACAGCCAGGCATTGTGCATGAAGCTCCCCAGCTGCTCTCCCATGGAATGGTCAGGGTCAAGGGCCACTTGGAATGTGCAGGTAGAATTGTTCTTGATTGAGCATGCATCATGTTTTGGGGGGCAAAACTAAGCCATAGTTTTTAACAAACTCAAACAACAGCCTTCCTTTTCTCCTCTTTCTCTGTCCCACCAAAAAAAAAAAAAAAAAAAAAAAAAAAAACTTCAGGAGAGAATCAAGATGACAGAATAGGGTAAGGATACGTTTAAACAGACGGAGAAATATTAGCGAGTGTGAAGCAGAGAGGACATTTTCCTGGAAATAGGAGAGGACAGAACAACAGCAGAGGGGTACCTGGAGACTGACAGAAAGTAGTAAACACAACAGTGTGGTGTTGCAGTGACTGATACCACAGCGACATTGAGCAAGTGGCAATCCGAATTCCACTGGTAGCCGGAACTCTACCAGCAGCAAGATGGGAAGGGACGTTCACCAGGAGACTGATCCTTTCTGTTACCTGGGAAGACACCTGAATGTCAGATGCTGTCCCTGCAGGCCTGCCATCACATCACGTCACGTCACGTCACGTCACATCACGTCACATGGCTGTGGAGGCTTTGCCTGCCCACAGAACAAAGGCCTTGCTCCCAGCTGTAACATCTGGGCTCTTTGATGACCTGGCTCCAGGCATCCTTCCTAGCTTACCTCCCTCACACCCTCACTCTAGAACTGTGCTTGCTGCCCATGGTTCAGACACTCCTGTGCTTTGGTCTACATTGCTCTCTCCACTGCCACCTTTAGCCCCTCCTGCTCTGGTGGTAGGACTGCTGAAAGTAAACAGCTTGAGGCAGCAGGTGCTCAGTCCCGTTTGTCTAGACCGTGAGTGGGACAGCAGCCTTGTGTTAGGAACTCCTGGCTGGCAGAGCAGGGCTGATAGAAAGTGGGGTAGGGACCCCTGACCTAAGAATGCTGGGAAGTCTACCAGGTGCTGGTGCAAGAGGGTAGATGCAAAGAGGGTGGAACATACTTGTTCTGGAAGGTTTCATTTAGAAAAGACCATCACCTAGCAGGTCCCAGTCAAGACAGATCGAGTTGACCTAGGAAGACGAGGTCAGAGAAGAGCAGGTATTGAATGCCAGCCAGAGGACACCTACAACACACCTTGGACCTGCTCAGTGCCCTAGCTTTCAGCCTGGCTGACTCGGGGTGTCCTTGTTATGATCCTGATTTTATTTTATTTGTTTTAAAATACGATTTATTTTATTTTTATTGGAAAGGCAGATATACAGAGAGAAGGAGATACAGAGAGAAAGATCTTCGGTACACTGGTTCACTCAAGTGGCCATAACAACAGGAGCTGAGCTGACCCAAAGCCAAAAGCCAGGAGCTAGAAGCTTCCTCCAGGTCTCCCATGCTAGTGCAGGGTCCCAAAGCTTTGGACCATCCCTGACTGCTTTCCCAGGCCACAGGCAGGGACCTGGATGGGAGGTATAGCATCTGAGACATGAACCAATGCCTGTATGGGATCCTAGCGCATGCAAGGCGAGGACTTCTAATTTTAAAGATGTCTCCCACCTGCCTGCCTAGTGCTATCTTGGGTAAGAGTTCCAGCTCTGGGCCCCATTACAACCTTCTCCTGTAATTTCTGTCACTGCTGGTGTTCCCAGACCTCTGGGGTGGGTCAGGAAGCCAGGATCACTGACCTGGGGACTAGAACAGTGGCTCAGTAGAGTACCTCAAACACAAGTCAGGCAGGATGTGGGTGTGATAGTGGCTAGACCACGGGCCTCCAAGGCCCTCTCAAAACAGCCTGGAAGGACAGGTTCTAGCCTGCAAGAATTTGAACGCTAATGCTAACCAGGCACAGAAGCCCACTGGCTCAAGGCAGACGCTGCGGATGAGGCCCTGACCCCACAGCAGCTGTTCACCTGCTACTTCCCTGGGCTCAGGCCACAGTCTAAATAGCTGTGTCTTCTCCTTCTACCAGCATCCCCAACTTCCCAGGGGCAGCCCTCTTCTCATAATACAACTTTCCCATGGGTGTTGCCAGGATGCACCCTCCTAAGGCACAGAAGGCTCATTATGTAAATTCAGGTGAACCCTCCTCCCCCCACCGTGAATTACATCTGTATTAATAAACCTTTTAATTAACACTTGCTGGTTGCCAGAAATGTGTTAGGTATAAATAACAGGTGGCTACAGTGTGAACTAATGAGACTGGAAAATCATTGCTTCCTTCCACTCCACTCAAGAATTTCAAGAATATACACACCCTCCTGAACCTTGAGACCTACTATCATTTGACATTGCGTATCAGTATTTGCTAACAGCTTAACTTTCATATGAAGTCTATCTCTCTCAGATGCATTCATTTGCCCTGAGCTAAGTCTGGTCCATGTGGAGGTGGGCAATGCAGTGCGTAAGACAAAGGTCCTAATCTTGAGAAGTTCTTAGGAACTAAGACGCACAATAGGGAATTGACAAGTAAAGAAGGAATTAACATACAACAAGCAGCTGCAGGTAAAGATGAAGTGGACCAGGCAGTTAGGGGTGGAGTTGTAGGATTGCTATTTCAAGGGGGTTGTCAGGATTTGGGTAACAGGCTTCCTGCTGGGTGTGAGACAAAGGTGGCAAATTGACACATGCTGAGGTGGGAGAAGCATGTGAGTGGAGGGGTGCCCAGTAGATTTGGGAAATTGCATTCAGACTTGTGATATTGAGTAGATGCTCAACAACCCATGACTAGAGATATGCATGTAGACATATCTTCTGTAAGGCTTGGAGGTTGTGGGAACACTGAGAACCACTGAGTATGGACAGTGAAGAAAAGAGGCCCCAAGACTGACCCCTGGACATCCCTCCCGTGAGAGGCGAGGGATGTGGATCACCTGAGAAAGAACTGTGCCCTGGGAAGGAGGAAAACAGGACAACGAATGCCTGACACCAAGTGAACAGTGTGTCTGGGAGGGAAGGGTGGGCGACCATGCAAAATGACATTGACAGACAGCAAGGAACACAACGCAAGATCTGAGACTTGACTGTGGACTTGGGAGAGCAGAGGTCACCTCCACAAAGTGGTTTCTATAAAGGAGGCACACGCACAAGGACAAATTTCGACCTTGATTGTGTACCAGTTCACAGTCTTGGAGGCAACTCCGGTCCTGAGTGGCCTTTGGCTCCAGACCTGTCTCTGCAGCACCTGCGACAGTGACAACAGAGCTGTCTCCTGGATGTGGCCTCTGCATGGTCAGGCATTGTACAAGAGAAGCTGCCCATCATAGAAATACAGCCAAGAGTTGATGAAAATGTAAAATTTAGGATAAGTTTGTTTTTTGGGCCAAAAAATCATGATTGACATCATCTATGTGTTTGTGAAAAAATATACATAGTTGAGAAACCTAGGCATGAATCTCATGTCTAGCTGTTTTTATGGCTAGCTATAGAAACTCATATGATGGGACTCCAGGGCCCTGTGGGTATAGCTGGAAGCCGTAAGCTGGAGCCCAGAGCAGCAGCACTGACAAGGAACATGGCCAGAGCTGCAACCCCCTAGGAGCCTAGGATTTGGGGATGGGTGTTTTCTTTTTTTTTTTAAAGATCCATTTATTATTTCATTGGAAAGTCAGATCTACAAAGAGAAGGATAGAGAGAAAAGTCCTTCATCTGCTGGTTTACTCCCCAAGTGGCTGCGATGGATGGAGCTAAGCCAATCTGAAGCCAGGAGCCTCTTCCTGTCTCCCACACAGGTGGATCCCAAGGCTTTGGGCCGCCCTCTACTGCCTTCCCTAGCCACAAGCAGGGAGCCAGATGGGAAGTGGGGAGTAGCCAAGATATGAACTAGCACCCATATGGAATGCAAGGTAAGGACTCCAGCCACTAGGCTATCACGCTAGCCTGAGCATGTCTTTTTTATAAAAGAAGTGCTTTTCTGGAGTGAGATTGTTGTGCAGCTGTTTAAGCCACTGCTCACCTGTGACATCAGCATCTCATATACAAGTGCCTGTTTTAAGTCCCAGCTGCTTTGTTTCAGCTCCTGCTAATCCTGGGAGGGCAGCCAGAGACCGGCAAGGTACTACCAAGTACTCCTTCCTACCCGTGTGAGAGGCCAGTATGGAGCTCTAGCCTACTAGCTTTGTCCTGGTCCTGCCCCAGCCACTACAAGCCATATGGGGAGTGAACCAGTGGATGAGAGAGCTCTCTTTGTCCTTCTCTTTCTCTTTGTCACTTTCCTATCAATAAATTACATGTTTTTAAAAAGGGCAGTTTTATTTTACATTGTGAACTGATGAGACTGATTTCATGTAAATGAAGATTCCATGGCTTAAAAAAAGCTTGCTGTTCACTAATCTCATCTAGTTTGTTGTGTGTCAGGGTGTGGTCTGTAGCTACCCTTCTCCAAGCCCTGAACGAACCAGAGCCTCTTGGAGAAATCCCTGATTGCAGGTTTGGACCAAGGAAAGTACAGATTAACTCAAGACAAGCTTCAAACAGAAGTAAGGAAGGGAGCCTCCCTAAGGAACACTGGACTGGCTGGAAGGGTCTACTAATGGCCAGATTTCAAAAAATCTCAGCATTATAAGAGATAAACCCCAGGGAGGAGTATAAAACAATGGGTGAAAATTCATTGTAGTGATACGAAAAAATTAAAAGAAAATTTAGGAAGAGGAAAAACTTTGTCATTCCTGGGAATGACTTTTTTTTAAGGGTTATTTTCTTTCTCTCTATTTTTAAAGATTTATTTTGTTTTATTTTTATTGGAAAGGCAGATACACAGAAAGAAGGACATATAGAGAGAAAGATCTTCCATCCACTGATTCACCCCCCCAAGTTGCTGCAACAGACAGGACAGAGCCTATCTGAAGCCAGGAGCCAGGAGCCTCTACCAGGTCTCCCATGTGGGTGCAGGGTCTCAAGGCTTTGGGCCATCCTCTACTGCTTTCCAGGTCACATGGGAAGTGAAGGAGCTGGGATATGAACTGGCATCCATATGGCATCCTAGTGGATGCAAGGTGAGAATTTAGCCACCAGGCTACTTCTAGGCTACCGTGCTGGGCCCTACTTTATTTGACAGGCAGAGTTAGAGACTGAAGGAAAGAAAGTGGGAGAGAGAAAGAGGAAGTGATATTTTTGTCTGTTGTTTCACTCCCTCAAATGGCTGGCTAGGCCAGACTGAAGTCAGGAGCTGGGAGCTTCATCTGGGTCTCCCACAGGGGTGCAGGGACCCAAGCACTTGGGCCATCCCATGCTGCTTTCCCAGGTGAGTTAGCAGGGAAGGCAGCTGTTTTGGAAGTAGAGCAGCCAGGATGTGGAGTGCCAGCACCCATTTGGAAAAACATGCTGCGCCACAATGCTAGTCCCTGGAAGCTTGGAAGTGATTCTTATGCCAACTTCCATTTCTGATTATTGGTTATTAGAGGGGAAAATTTAACATACACTCTTGTCTTTCTAGGAGAGCTATCATTCAGCCTCAGTTGATGATGGAAAGCTTGTCTTTACAGAAGAAAGCCAAGTATTGATGCTGGTATTGAGACGTAGTGGGTTAAACCAGTTAAACCATTACTTGATACTACAGCATCCCAGTGGGCACCAGTTCAAGTCTCAGCTCTTCTTATTGTGAAAGATGAATATTTTATATTCCAGAGAAAAGTAGAAAGAGAAAAGACAGGGACCTTTATCACAGAGAGCTCTAGCGACCATCCAAGTTAGCATCAGCAACAGAGGAGCAAATATCCTGGGACTCCTAATACGTTGCTACGTGAATTACAGAGCATCGTCCATGAGATCCTCTTGTCCACAACGTCTTAAGTGGAATAATCTACTCAAGCCTTTAAATGGATCTTCCAATTTATAAGAAATGCAGAGGTTGGAAGAACAAATGAAGTGAGTCTGTGAGGAAACAGTGAGACAAATTCAGAGGATGAGACACTCCACAGCTCGTGAGGTCAGTCCCTTAAAAAACATAGTGTCATGTAGAAAAACAAACGAGGGCTTTTGTCTTCAACCGGCAAAGTTAAAAGCTTTATGACGACTAAAGGTAGTGTGTGAGCCGTGACTGGGCACTTTTCAAGCTGCTACCGAGATCATTTGGATATGACTAGCATTGCTTTTTACAGGAATGAGCATAATGTTACAGCTACACGGATCCTATTCCTGAGAGATACTTGCTAATGTATTGGGGTGAAGGGCCATCATGTGTGTCAATCGCTTCCACATAGCTCAGCAGAACCTACCACTCCGTCACACAAACACACATCAGTACTCACAGAATACATTTGTTTGTTCATTGTACTGCTCTTTCCACTTTTTGATATTTGAATGTGTGTGTGTGTTTTCGTAAAAATGGTGTGGTAGAAGAAAACAGTACAGACTGAAGGCCTCAGCAGGTACCTATGCTTATTTTATTTTGTGTTATTTTCATTTAGAGATTTACTTTTGTATTTAGGAAGCTGTCTTCCATTCGCTGGTGTATGCCTCCAAGCAGGGAGCTGGAGCAGAAGCAGGGCAGCTGGGATTCAAACCACGTGGCAAGCTGCAGTATAGCTTGCTCTTCCCCTCCCCCCCCATGCCAGCGCTGGGATCTGGGACTGTTTTGCACACAGTTAGGGCTGGGAACCACAGACTTGGTGGGTAAGGCTGGGAAAGTTAAAGGGGGTTCTCCAAAAACAGAACCAAGACCAGGATTCACGTTCTCCGGCTCCTGGGCCTGCATCCTTCTCTTGTACATCGTGTACAGGAATTTCTCAGATAGGTGACCTTATTTTTGTCAACACCTGACGCTCCTTGTTGTCAGCAGCTGAACTGAAACGGGAAGGAAGGATTTGGGTACATGGCGGTGCTCACATTGAGGAAGGGGATTATGAAGAATAGACGAGGAAACTATTATTGGTCCTAAGGGCAAGGATAGTCCTAATATTAAAAATTAAATTATGGAGCAGGTGTTTGCCGTGACATTTAAGATAGCTGCATCCAAGGCCTGGCAGGGTAGTATATCAGAGTAATCTTCCTCCTGCAGTGCTGGCATCCCAAATGGGCACTGGTTCGTATCCCAGCTGCTCTACTTCCCATCCAGCTTCCTGATTCTGATCTAAGAAATCAGTGGAGGATGGCCCAAAAGACTTCAGACTCTGTACTCATGTGGGAGACCTGGAAAAGCTCCTGGTTCCTGGCTTTGAATCATCTTAGCTCTGGCCATTGCAGCATTTGGGAAGCTAATCAGTGTATGGAGGATATCTTTCTCTCTCCTCTATGTAAATCTGAATTTCAAATAAAAATAATCTTTTAAAAAAATGATGTCTGGGGCCTGGCGCAATAGCCTAGCAACTAAAATCCTCACCTTGCACTCACCGGATGGGCGCTGGTTCTAATCCCAGCAGCTCCACTTCCCATCCAGCTCCCTGCTTGTGGCCTGGGAAAGCAGTCGAGGACGGCCCAAAGCCTTGAGACCCTGCAACTTCCAGGGAGACCTGGAAGAAATTCCTGGCTCCTGACTTTGGATCAGTGCAGCTCCAGCTGTTGCGGTCACTTGGGGAGTGAATCATCGGATGGAAGATCTTTCTCTCTGTCTCCCCTCTTCTCTGTATATCTGACTTTGCAATAAAAATAAAAACACCTTTAAGAAAAATGATGTCTGGGGCCTGGTGCGATAGCCTAGCAGCTAATGTCCTCACCTTGCACCCGCCGGGATCCCATATGGGAGCTAGTTCTAAAATCCTGGTGGCCCTGCTTCCCATCCAGTTCCCTGCTTGTGGCCTGGGAAAGCAGTAGAGGACGGCCCAGGACATTGGGACCCTGCTCCCATGTGGGAGACCTGGAGGAGGCTCCAGGCTCTTGGCTTTGGATCAGTGCAGTTTTGGTCATTGTAACCACTGTGAATCATCGGACCCAAGATCTCTGTCTCTCTTCCTCTCTGTATATCTGAGTTTCCAAAAATAAATAAATAAATAAATAAATAAATAAATAAATAAATAAAAATTTAAAAAAAATGTCATGTCTTTAAAAAAAAAAGATCTCTGGGGCTCGGCAGCGTGGCCTAGTGGCTAGGGTCCTCACCTTGATCCCATATGGCCACTGGTTCTAATCCCGGCAGCTCCACTTCCTCTCTGTCTCTCCTCCTCTCAGTATATCTGACTTTGTAATAAAAAAAAAAATAAATCTTTAAAAAAAAATGATGTCTGCATATCATGTTGGGTGCTTGGGTTCCTGATTCTGGTTTCTCGGTAAGGCATACCCTAGGAGTCAGTGACGATGGGTTACTAGTTGAGTACTTGTCACCCACATGGGGGACCGTGGCTTGCTCAGTCTTTGGCTCTGCCGTCATTTGGAGCAACAAATACTGACTGGGAACATTTCTTTAAAAAAGATTTATTTATTTATTTATTATTGGAAAGTCAGATTTACAGAGAAAAAGAGAAACAGAAAGATCTTCCATTTGCTGGTTCACTCCCCAGGCTACTGCACCAGGCCCAGAACCCATTTTCTTAAACTAAGAAAAACTTTAAAATGTATTGGAGACCTGACTTTCCTTTGTACATTTTATTACTTTCATGGAAAGGAATCCATGAGATTAAATCTTATGTCATATACATGTAAGATATCACACATAGCTAAAACCCACAGTCTATAGAATAAAAAAATTATAGATGGGAAATGAAGCTTTTTGTGAGGTTTGGGGTGCAGGAGGAGTCTGGTCTTCTTGCAGTGATGTGAGGATACAATAATGGGCCTGGCACCATGGCATGGTGGGTAAAGCCACTGCCTGTAGCACTGGCATCCCATTTGGATGGCCCAAGTATGTGTGACCCTGCCCCATGTGGGAGACCTGCAAAAAGCTCTTGGCTTCGGGCCAGCTGAGCTCTAGCCACTGCAAGCAATAGGGGAGTGAACCAGTGCATGGAAGATCACTCTTTTTCCTTGTTTCTCCGTCTTTTTCTGTAACTCTGCCTTTTTTTTAAGATTTATTTTTATTGGAAAGTCAGATTTACAGAGAGAGGATAGACAGACAGAAAGATCTTCCATCCACTGTTTCACTCCCCAACTGGCCTCAATGGCTGGAGCTGAGCTGATCCAGGAGCCAGGAGCATCCTCTGAGTCTCCCACGCGGGTGCAGGGTCCCAAGGCTAGGGGCTGTCCTTGACTGCCTTCCTAGGCCACAAACAGAGAGCTGGATGGGAAGTGGAATAGCTGGGACATGAACCGGTGCCCATACGGGATTCTGGAGTGTGCAAGGTGGGGATTTAGCCACTGTGCCATGTACCAGGCCCTGTAACTCCAGGCCTTTCAAAATAATTTTTCGAAGGAATGATTGCACAGTGCTAGGTCCTAGTTCCAGCAACACGGTTTTATTGACATGTCTATTTACCAGCTTTGTAAATTCAGTTGAGTTATGTGAGTACTCGCTTGAGCTCAGATATTGGAATCCAGTTATCAGGCACTCTGGGCATTTGAAAACACAGTAAAGGAGGTTCCCCCATTTCCCCCAGAGTTCTACCAGAGAATCATGGAATGGGGGCCGCCCACGGCCGACTCCTAACTCCAGGGGGACTGAGCGCAGTCCTTAACTGGGTAGGATGGTGTCTGATGACAGGGAAGTGTGCTGGAACAGCTGACAGGAACGGTTCCTGTGCTCTAATGCGGGCGTTGGCCGTTATGTAGCGAAACAAGTTTGGAAAGCGGCAAACTACAACCCATAGGTGGAAGGGAGGGTCCGCAGCACGAACCCTGGACACTAATAAAATTTTTTTCAGGTACTGGTGCAGGCGAAGACACTGTTATGCTCGCCCGTGATCAAGTCGCAGCTGCAGCCTCCTCTCAGCAGGCGGAGCGGTCACTGGCACCTACGGAAGCTGACAGGTGATGGCCCCTGGCTATCGTGGAGACTTCAGCTGGAGCCCACACCTAGTTCTTGTAGGCATTTCAGAAGCCCAAGACCTAAAACTTCCCTGACTCCCAGCTTTCGGGAGGGAGGGCGGGGAACGGAGGCCGAACACAGCGTGAAAAACAGACCACCGCGCCAGAAAACTCCCGCACGCCAGGAGGAGGCGTGACCTGGGCACGTCCTGGAAATGCTTTTCCGGAACCGGCCCGTGCCCCCGGAAGCAGTTGCCTGTAGCGGGCCTTGGGGACGGTGGCGGAGGCTTTCTGGGAGCAGTCGACATGTTCCTTTCCGCTGTCTCCTGTAAGTGGCGCTGACGGCGGTGGCGGCGGCGAGGGCGGGATGAAGCAGGACAAGCTTTGCGAGGCTGCCGGGTCGGGTCTGGAACCCCCTGCGGGTCGCTGGGGCTGTTGAAGAGCCGAGGGCTCCGTGGGCAGTTGTCCGCAGTCAGTGGCCGTCCCAGCAGGGAGGGACCCCAGATTTCGTGGCCTGCTCTCCTCGGACTCTGACAAGCGGGCAGCAGCGGACTGCCCGGTGTTAACGCAGTCGGGCAGGGCCGCTAGCCCTGGCCCCGCTCCCTGCTACCTTCCCGGGTGGACTTCGTTCCCTTCTCTGCCTGGTGCCCTGGCTAAGGGTGGCACAGGCTGACTTCCAAACAGGACAGTAAGCGCCTTAGAGGTGGCGCAGGTCGACGTGGCCACCTTAGAGGAGGTGCTGCGGAGCCGACAGGGCCTGGAAGGTCGCCGGCCCGGCTCGAACCGCGGTCCTGTAAAGCACTGGGCGGATTGATTGTGATCGGCTTTTTAGCTTCCATCTAAAAAGTGATAGCGGCATCTCTAATATCCAGGGCATTCGAGAGTTCACACAGTTCATGGAAAATGCATACTACTGAAAAAGCATAAAATGACTGCAGAGACTGCAAAATTTTGCACCAAAACTTGTTAAAGTCTATTTACCTTAAACTTTTGAAGCCCCCTTGTTACCTGACTGACAAGTACTCCATCAATAGAGTACTTTCGGTTATTATAGACACTTATAGGAACTTTGCATGAGTGATAATCAGTTTATGTTTTTATTTTCTTTCCCAACCCCTTCTCTCTGCAAAACAGTTGCCAAGAGCAAGTCAAAGTAAGTAAAGGATTTTCTAAGAACTTGTTTATGTTGAATGTGTTCTTTGAGCTGCTACCAATGAATCTTTCTGTGAAGCCAGGCCATTTGGCATTTAGTTAATTACATACAAATGCTCCATAGTTCAGGCTGGGCTTGTGTCTTGCTAAACCCATCGTAAGTTGAACCTGTGTTTGGTTCTGGGCATCACAACGGAGACCCCAGGGCTTGCTTATTTCTGCTTTGTGGTCGCATGGTGGGGGGGATGGACTGGCTGCTGCCCCACAGCATCTCAGGAGAGTATCGTGGATCTGTAGTCCAAGGAAAGGTCAGGATTCCTAGTACATTCCCATCATCATAAAGTTGGGTCTGAGCCAGGGACTGTGCGTTGGGGGAACTAGGACCCCATACCAGTGGCGTGAACGAGCATCCTAACACTTCACTAGAGTTGCCCAGTCCCCGTATTCCTTAGCTCCCTGTTAGGTTCCTAAACAAACCTCTGGGCTGTGCTCTGCCTGCATTGCCACCTTTTTTTTTCCTTCTGTTTCCTTGGAGGATCAGGGTTCATTTGTCTGAAGCACACCGCAGCGAAACAGACTTACTGATTAAGTCAGAGCCTGTTTGAAAGAGTTTTGTAATCCTTTGCATTCATGGTATAAAGCATTTTTTAAAATAGTGAAATAAATTAAGGATTCTGTGCTATGCTAGAAAGACCAGAAATACTCATTTGGTATTTATGAATGTAACTACTGAAGATGTCATGTGCATTACAGATAGGACAGTTCTAAACTACCTGTTAGATTTCAGGATATCAAAAACCTTTTACATTTTTTATGGATTAAATTTAATTAAAACATTAGTATTTTCCTCCTAATAAGAGTACTGGGACTCAGGTAGCTTTTCCTGCTGTTGAGTTTTTCACTTCCCAAATGGCCTCTGACGGGGACTGGTCTGGGCCAAAGCCTGAAGCCAGGAGCTTCATCTGGGTTTCCCAAATGGGTGGTGGGCTGAAACCCTTGGACCGTTCTATGCTTTCCCAGGTACATTAGCAGGGAGCTGGATCAGAATGGAAGCAGCTGAGACTTGAACCATCAATCATGTGGAATGCTGGTATCACTGATCCACTAGCCCATAGGTCAGAATTGTTCACTTTCTAGACAGGAGTGAAGCAGATTAAGCCTGTACTTCAAAGTGTTGCATCCCATATCAGAGTCCCGAGTTTGAGTGCTGCCTCTGCTTCTGATTCAGCTTCCTGTTAATGGGCCTGGAAGGTCCAACTATCTGATTTCCTGCCACCTGTGTTGGAGACCCAGCTGGAGTTCATGGCTGTTGGCTTCAGCGTGGCCTGCTGCCGGCTGCTGCAGGCAGTGGCAGAGTGAACCAGCAGATGGAAGGTGTTTCCTGTGTCTCCTCTGTCACTCCTTTAAATAAATGAATCTTGCAAGAACAGGGGTAGTGTTGTTGCACAGTGGATCTGCCATCGCATGCAGTGTCAGAGTGCGGCCTTGAGTCCCAGCTGCACCTCCTCTTCTGATCCAGCTTCAGTGAACTTACTTGGCATCAGATCATGGCCCAGGAACTTGGTCTCTGCCGCCCTCATGGGAGAGCAGGACGGTGCGCTTGGCCTGGCCTGGACATGGCTATTGTAGCTATTTGGAAAGTGAACCAGCAATGGAAAATATTTCTTTCTTTGTTATTTTGCCTTTTGAAAAAAATAAATCTTGAGAAGAACACACAGCAATTTCCTACCCCTAGGTTCTGTAGGAATCCTGTGCCTTTGGTTGCTGCACAGGTATTCCCTACCTTTCATGTTCTTGGTACCATTCTTGTGATATTTTTCATGTCTGGTTTGCATTTTAGACCTTGTGTATAAACTCACCTTTCATACTAGAAAGTTCCCAGTTTCCCATAGTGCTTTCTAGGGAGTAAGCACGTGAAAGATACTTGTTGGATCTTCGTAGTTTGAATGATTATCTGTGTGTCACTGTGCTGGACATCGAAAGTGACAAGTTGTTGTGTCGTACAGCTCCAAATTTGTTTCATAATAACATAAGAGATAATTAACTTGCTGTAGGTTGGTGGGGGGGGGGTGAGCACAAGACACCTGAAGAGTGATGTCCATACAGGTATGAGCAAATGCAGTGAGGCAAGCATGGACTTTATGCCTTGGGTGACTGTAACTGCAGTGAAATAGGAAGGACGTGAGACTTGTACATTAGCAGTCTCAAACTTCTCATCTCTTCCTGTTTCTGTTCCTGGCTGTCTTCCTGTACTTGTGCCCTGTAAGGGAAGGCTGTTCTGAGACAGCCAGCTTCACAGTTGCCCGACGAATGAGCTGTGGTTCCCAGGACTTCTGTATTTTCCTCCTCCCAGCTTCTGTACCTTAAGAAAGTCAGGTGTCTGAGACTAGTCCCACATGATGGCTTGAATGGTCTTAGGGTTTTGGTTGCGTTGATACCAGGTCACTCAGTAGCGGAGCAGACCTTGGGATTAAAAGTCATTCAAATTGTGTTTTATGGAAAATGTAGGCTGTCTTACAACTGAACTTTGTTGAGGCTGAGTGATGTGCCATGCCACAAGTGCTGTTTTCTGGGTTCAAAAATGTATCATTAAAAAATGTATAATACTGTTGCGATGGGTATTATTATAACAGCTTACTTTTTTAATCTTAGAACCATTCTGGTGAGAATGGTAAGCCAAGCGGGGACGGGTTTCTCCTTCAACACGAAGAGGAGCCGGCTACGGGAGAAACTGACTCTTCTGCATTATGATCCAATTGGTAAGAACCAGAGAAGTGAACCCACAGTGGCAGTGCTTCCAGGGCCTGTGGCCTGCTTTCCAGACCGAACACCTCCGGTAGATTTGTGATATCTTTGCTGCTGCAGCATTCACTCACCAGGATGTGTACTGGGTGCTTCCATTGGTGTTAGTTAACTGGCCCAGGATCAGAGATACACCAGGACAGCGATGGATCCAGTCCTGGTGCCTCTTGGCCAGTGTGGTTTGAGAGGGAGAGAAGTGACAACTTATGATGAGGATCATGAGAGGATGAGGAGATGGGAGGCTGAAGACGGGAGGCGGTGGGCAGACCAGACTTTAGAGGGGAAAGACCAGGAGATGGTTTGCTTTAGTGATGTGAAGGGGAAGGAGGTGCTGTCTGCAGACAAGGGTCTTGAGAAGGGAGTGCCAAGTTCTTGGGTCCAGATGCAAGTTAAAGGAGTGTGGAGTCTGTGTTAGTGCTGAAGGGTGGGAAGTTGATTTTCCATCTTCTGCCGTCTACCACGTGCTATAATGGTCATTTCAAGGGCCTCAGCAGAGGGAAGTATTTGTCATGGACAAGTGTCCCCAGCTCCTGATTGATGTTGGTGGAAGCCAGTCTTGTTTCTCTGTTGTATGTGCAGATGTATGCAAAATAAGCTAGCAAACTAATTATTGTTTTTAAACTCTGGTTCATTTCATTTTTGTGCCCTTTATACTCAGCTGCTTAATACGGTTAGCATGGGAGGCATTTAGAAAAGGCTCTGAGAAGCACAATTGTCAGTTCAAATGGCTTGAGTTCCATTTTATAATAGAAATAAAATTCCCTGAAGTTTTTATGATATTCAAATATTTGGCCATTCATTATAGTAAAAAGAGGATTTTAGTTTAGTACCTGCTGACTGAGGCAATTTCCTTATATGGTATAAAAATTGTTGGTATGATAGGTTTGATTTGGGGTTATTATGGTATTTTTACTGACTTCTTTGTTAGCTGGTGAAAATGCGGTTATAACAAATGATTTGTCCATCATTTAAACTCTTAGAATTTATTTTTGAAACTTCACAGCACTAATAAATGCTGATTGAATAATCTTTGTTGATAATTTGAGTATGAAAGTGTTTGGAAAATTTCATCTCTCGTGTAGTAGTGATCGGAATACAATAGATTGCTTTTAAGTTTTGAGATTGAGAAAGGATTCACTATAAGCAGCTTTGACCGTAAGTACAAAGTGGGCAAAGCGATCCCTCTGTGGAGCAGGTGTGGGTGCAGTGCTCCAGCCTCCGCCCGGGAGCCTGCCTCCGGGTCCAGTGCTTGGCTTCTGCTCCTGCTCTGGCCTCCTGCTGATGCACAGCCTGTGAGGCCAGGAGTGCTGAGCTGAAGGTGTGGGTCCTGGTACTCCATAGGAGGCCCGCTTCATTCAACCTGGCTCAGCTGCAACAAGGACAGCAGTGGTTGGAAGTTCTCTCTCTGTCCCTTTCCCTCTCATATAAAAACAGCTTGGAAGGCTGGCTCAGGCTTTGGCTTGAGGCTGGTACAGGTACTGGGCAGCACATGGGAACTCTAGCGCTATCCTCTAAGTGAGTGAGTGAGAAATAGACGAGTAAATGCATAAATACAGAAGCAATAGACAGTTATAACTTTCTTGTTTGGAAATGGGCAGAACCTGATGGCACGTTTGTCTTTACGGAAGGAAGAAGTGAAGAAGAGAACGTTCTCTGACGTGATAGCAGTCTGCCTGGCTCTCTGCCCACCTGTTGGACGCCTGGCAGGCTTTGTTTTTTTTTCCTTTTCCCTTTGTCCTGCAGCTTTTGTGAGGATGTTTGCCTTGGGGCTTGTACCATTGCCCAGTTTAGCTTGGCAGTGCTCCTAGTATATTTACTGCAATGAGTAAACTTAGTTTGAGGATGTGTTTTATTAGTTTGAGGGTGTTTTGTTAGTCCCTCATGAGGGAAGCCAGGTAAGGAAGCATGGACAAAATCTCAGCTGTTTGAGCGGTTCATAGTATGCTATGGCAGCAGCAGACTGCGCAGCCTTCTTTTTCGCATGTAGCTGGATGCCGATTTCCAGGGAGGAAGATAAAAGACCGGGGCATATGCTTAATAAGCTTAGTTAAATATATGGAGATTTATCATAAGGAGGATGAAAACGTGTCAGTTTTAATTCCTTGCATGACCAAACAAGACAGTATAAACATTAATTGAAAAAGAATAGATTTAGGTCTGATGTAAGGAAAGAACTTAACAAATGTATTCTTCTATGAATTGAGCAGCAAATATTTTGACAAAATTAATTTACGATGATAATTGTGGCTGGCGGTGTCATTTCAGTTCAGCTAACATGAACTGAGTGTGTAGTGCATGTCTCGCAACAATTCCAGAAGGGAAGTGGAGTTCTCTTTAACAGGAAAGCTCAGTGTTTTTTGTTTGTTTGCTTATTTTTAAAGATGTATTTTATTTATCTAAAGAGTTAGAGACAGAGATGTTCTCTGTCTCCAAATGGCTGCAATGGCCAGAGTTGGGGCTGGAGCTTCATCTGGGTGTCCTGCATGGCTGCAGGGGCCCAAGAACTTGTCCCATCCTCTGTTGCTGTCTCGTGTGCATTGGCTGGGAGCTGGATCAAAAGTGGAGCAACTGAGACTCCAGCCAGTGCCCAGATGGGATGCTGGTGCCGTAGCTGGCTCTTTTACCTGCTACCCCAAATCACCTGCCTGTGGAAACTCAGTATTTTGAGAAATTCACCCAAGGACTCAAGAGTTGGCAAATGGTGGAGTCAAGGTTTAAATGTGGCCTTTCTGACTCTTAAGTTTCTGTTCTAATACATGGAGCCAACTTAATCCTCCTCCTATTTATTTTTAAATTAGATCTGTCCACTATAGTCAGTCTAGCGTTCAAGGCCGTAGTGTCCCACTGTATTTCCTGCTTCCTGCTACTATTCATCTGCACCCCCAGCCCATTCAGTACTCTCTCAGTTCATCCATCCAAATGCTGTTCCTTCAAGGGTCTGACCCTGTCTGTGAGGCATTCACCATGTGTGTTACTGGAGTGTTCTAAGGCATTATAGGAACTGTGAAAGTCTTTCTATCCAGCATCTAGCTGCTTGCATTTCAACCAGACAGGTAGCACGTCTGTTTTGATTTTGTTTCTGAGAGCTACATAGTGTTTACACTAATGACATTTTGTCTGAAACAGTCTATTACCAAAATTAAAAATTCACATTTGGGTGTATTAAACTGTTGCGAGAGACTGGAGACTGCGCGTGGGTTGACTTTCAGCCAGGCCTCCTTTTCTATGATCTGCTGTTGCTCTGGAATCCAGCTCCCTCTCTCTGCTTATTTGCTACAAGAGGAGACCTCACATGGGTGAAAATGTTGTTTGCCACTGTTGCCCTAGTTTTCTTTTTAAATGTACATTTCACGTTGGTTGAAATACAGCTTTGTGGGTTTCCAAGAATGCGCTGACTGGCTGGTGGCTCTATCCTGTTTTCCTAGATGTTTTCTCCCTTCTCTGGCCTCTGGGATTGAGCAGCTGAGCTTGCAAATCAGCCCTGTCTTCAGGTCAAAGGAATAGTAAAAGAAGATGAGGGAGAAGGCGTATGGGCTCTGATACACGTTCTCAATAAAAATTGTGATGACATTTTCTGGTTTTCTGCTACAATCCTTTTTTCTCCCCCTACAGTGAACAAAAAAGTCCTCTTCATGGAACAGAAAAAATTACGCTCCCTTTAAATATTGGACTGCAAATGAATTTGATTTATAAATGAGAAGACTAAGGGTGGGATACTGATTCAGAAACCTGCGGTGCGTAATAAAAGAGGAAATGGCATGGAATCAGTGCCTCCTGTGATTTGAAGGCCATTGTGAAGGAAAACAATGCAGTGAAAGAAAATTCTTCATATTAGGACATATATCATTGCATCATATTTATTTATCTTTCTGGATATTTTTATAGCCCTTAATAAAAAACATTAAAATAGCCTGTGCTATTGTGTTTCAGTGATGTTTTTCCCCACTATTTGGAATGAAAAAAACCTAACTACATTACTGAAAAATAGCCATTGTTTCATGTAATAAAAGATGTTTTTCCTAATGAGATCTGTGTAAGAGTTTTCAGCCTGCTGCTGCTTGCACTTAGAACAGGCTGCGTCACGCTGAGGAGTGAGGTTGGACAGAGTCCCAGATAGTAACCGCGATGTCAAGGGCAAGCAGTGAGGATCTGAAGGAAGCCTCGCCACACAAAAGGAACCAGGAGAACTTCTAGTTTCAGCCTGTGCTCACTTAACTAGGAAGAATGCCTTTGGTCCATATCCTGAAACCTGGTCACGGAAGCCGAAACTGGGATTTTCCAGGACCACTTAAGGGCTCTCAGCCTCTGGATTCGTCTTTCAAATGAAAGGGAACTATTGTGTTTAAAACTACTGTGAGGTACCATTGCTTGTGATGCTGGTATTCCACAACTGGATGCTCCACTTCCAATCCAGCTCCCTGCTAATGCGTCTGTCCCCGACGTGGGACACTCAGATGGAGTCTAGGCCTGGCCAAGCCCACTTGTGGTGGCCATTTTTGGGGGGGTGAACCACTGGATAAAAGATCTCTCTCTGTCTTTCCCTATCTGTGCTTTCAAATAAGCAGCCTCTACCCAAGGGGTGCATTAACAGGAACCTGGGTCACTGTGAAGGTGGGATCAATTCCAAGCTCTGGAACATAAGGTAACCCAGTGCCACACTTCCCATGTGTCTGGTGGCCACCTGTGTGTCTTTCTCTGAGGAATATCCATGGCAGTCCTTTGTCCTTGTTCAGTGAAGTTCTGGTTGCTGAATCCTGTGAATGTTTGGCCATGAGCCTGTGGCCCGATATGGGATGTGCAGACACTTTCCCCAATCTTGGCTCTCTGGACTGTTTCCTCTGCTGCAGGAGCCCCAGGATGCAGCCCCAGGTCTGTTTTCCCCATTGTCTCTTGTTTTGGGGTCCTGTGGGAGGAGGAGGTAGCCAATGATGATTCAAGTCTTGTATCTGTGCCATCCATTGGAAACCTAGATCAAGTTCATGGCTCCTGACTTTGGCCTTGCCCAGTTCCATCTGCTGCAGGATGTGAGGCAGTAACCAGAAGATACATGATCTTTTCTTTCTACCTATCTGTTATATATTTATTTATGTATAATGGATTTGTATGTATATATACATATATATATATAATATGCATCTCTATAGCTTTCATAATAAAAATTTTAAAACAAAACAAAAAAAATAAGCAGCCTCTGCAAGAGCTTCTAAGGCCTGGTTGATCACAGGGTTCACTGGAGCGTGTTCCCACATGGACTTATGCTCTCCTAGGCTGCACACCTTCTTAGGCTACTGTTTCCCATGCCTTTTCAAAATTGTGCAGTTTCCTTTTTTTTTTTTTCAAATCCCTGGTTTAAGAGGTTTTATTTTTTTGGTAACTCTTCTCCATACCTGAAGCTTCTGTATGGGAGAGTAACGGTGACTAGCCAGCCACAAGCAGTAAGAAACCAACGCTGTCTCTGGATACCAGTGTTCCAGCCTCACAGCCCCATCTGCATCTCAGAGGCAATGCAGGGCAGTTCTCTAAAAACAGAATTAGATGGCGGCAGTTGGCGAGCCTCTGGGGCTTGTGGCATAGTCAGTCAGCTCTTTTATGGCATCTCATTATCACTCTGATTCAAAGCAATCATCAGTGAGATCTTAGCTATTTTTAGCTTAAAAGTATACACAATGGTCTTGGGTTACAAGACAAATCTACTGATTTTAGCTAAGCCAACGTAAAGGATATGGGGTATGCATGGATCCCCCTTTTTAAAAAAACTTAACATTTGGCTTAACAAATGTCTTGCAGTGTTCAGCTTACAGTCTGAATATGTCCCAGAGGTTGTGCTTAATTTGCAAAAATTCAGTTTTTACAGCACTTGAGTAACATTTACTGCTTTGGTTCTACGCATTGTTGGCCATAGCCCCTAATATAAGTGTACATAGAACTTTAGTAATTTGTTGACAACAGAGCTTGCCAGTCCCTGAATACTGGTAGTATTGCATTTCTTAACTGGAATTTTAAAAGTAAGACTTACTTATTTTTATTGGAAAGTCAGATATACAGAGAGGATAGACAGGAAGATCTGTCCATTGATTCACTCCCTAAGCAGCCGCAGTGTCTGGAGCTGAGCTGATCCAAAGCCAGGAGCCTGGGTCTCCCACGTGAGTGCAGGGTCCCAAGAATTTGTGCTGTCCTCAGCTGCTTTCCCAGGCCACAGGCAGGGAGCTGGATGGGAAGTGGAGCCACCAGGATTAGAACCAGCGCCCATATGGGATCCTGGCATGTTCAAGGTGAGGACTTTGGCCATGAGACTACCGTGCTAGGCCCTCCTAACTTGAATTTTAAATTCTGGTTGGCTCTGCAGATGCATCAATAGCAAAGTAAATAGTAAATGAAGATGACTTTAGTAACTGAACATATTTGCAAGTAAAGAGAACAGGACATTTTTTTTTAATAAATCTTAGCTATGAGTTGCAGATCCTGAGTCTGTTTTATGTGGGGGTTAACAGCAATCAAAATAGAGTAAGTGGAAGGTCTTTTTTGTATGGAAAAGATGTCTGTGTCCCCGTAGACTGGACGCTGACTGCTGCGATGAAATTGGATCTCTTGAGCATTTCTTCCCAGGACAGATGTGGATAATAAGCCAGGTAGAAGGCCAGTGCTCCCACGAAACTGTCACCAGCACCCTGTAAATAAAAGCACAATTGTGCAGATAAGCAGGCAATCTGGTGCCTAAGCTACTCACTTTAGAAATATTAAGCGCCCATTTTGAATAACTTCAGATCTAAAGAAAAGGTAGAGGATAGTACAGAATTTCCAAATGCCCCACACCCAGTTCTGTTAACATTTTATGTGGGGCACATTTATCACAATAAAATCACTGGAAGTAGCTGTTCATACTTTATTTGGATTTACTAGATTTGTGTAGTGTCCCTTTTCTGTTCCAGGATCTATCTGGAATATCCTATTGCATTTAATTGTCATGTTTCCCTAAACTCAGGTAGGCTATCACAGTTTTAGACATGCTTTTTGAGAACTAGTGAAGTATTTTGTAGAATGTACCTCAATTGAGATCTACTTATGGTCAGATTGGCTTAGCTTGGGGGAGGAAGACCATAGAGATGAAGTGTCACACATCAAATCAGCAGTATACAGTAGCAACATTTTTCCAAGGATGATGTTACTCTTAGTCACCTGTCCCAGGCGGTCTTTGCCAGGTTTTTTCACTGTGAAGTTACTTTGTTATCTTTTTACATTGTATGCTTCAGAAGCAAGCCACAAGGCATGTTAGGAAGAGGTAGGAAGTTAATGAAGTGTCTGGTTATGATTCGGAGATCTGGGACCCGGCGGCATGGCCTAGCGGCTAAAGTCCTCATCTTGAAAGCCCCCGGGGTCCCATATGGGCGCCGGTTCTGGTCCCGGCAGCTCCACTTCCCATCCAGCTCCCTGCTTGTGGCCTGGGAAAGCAGTCGAGGATGGCCCAATGCATTAGGACACTGCACCCGCGTGGGAGACCCGGAAGAGGTTGCAGGTTCCCGGCTTTGGATCAGTGCGCACCGGCCCGTTGTGCTCACTTGGGGAGTGAAACATCGGACGGAAGATCTTCCTCTCTGTCTCTCCTCCTCTGTGTATATCTGGCTGTAATAAAATGAATAAATCTTTAAAAAAAATGATTTGGAGATCTGTATGGGATTTTTGTCTCTCACATTCATTCATCTTTATATCCATAAGATCTGGGTATATGTTCTTTTAGGCTATACCTGAAATGCCAGCATTGTTTTTACTCATATTGTTCAGGCTTGGGCCACCGGCAATTTTTCTGTTGGCTCTGAGTTTGTTCCCCTGACGTACCCCATCATTTCATCTTGCATTGCTTTTCTCGTTTTCGGCATTCAAGGTGCTCTGGGCCCACCTTCTGTGTTCCTGCCCTCACCGGACAATCAGTTAAAATGCTGGGAGTTCTGACAGCCACTCAGATTCTGATTCCAAAGCCAACAGAGAGTCAGAGTGGGTCTCTCCCTTTGTCTCAGAGCTTTGTTCTCCAGAGCTTCAGCCTGGAGAAGGACCCACAGGAACCAAGCAAAAAATATCCTGAGAAAGCCCATTGATCTCTGCCTTCAGACAGGATAGCTCTTTATTGTATGTTCGTTAACAGATGTGTGCTTAAAACAATATGTGATCACAGTCTTCCTTGAGAAGCCGTTCTGATATTCAACAGTTTTCTGGATTATTTTCTACCTTTTCCCAGTTTGTTGGCTCCTTAGCCCCAGGACTTTGAGTAGCAAACTTTGGGGCTGGTCTTCAGCCTTCACTGCGAGTCCTGACATGCAAGACTATGGTGGCTGCATTTGGAATAGTAATGTGCTATGTGCCTGGCACTGAGAAGGATTTGACTGAACCAATAGTAAAGTTCATGCTGGGTGAAATGTTGAGTAGCGTGGCAATGTTTATAAATGTCTTTGGGTTTGAAGAAAGCCTCCCTGAAGAAGGGAATCCTTACAGATGAAGCAGATTTACAGGACAGCCTCAGAGGACAGAAACCTAGAGGGAGGAAACCATAGAGTTAGCTCAACAGTCTCTGAATGGCTTCAACGAGAAGAATAACGTTTCCCTTGTCTACGTGTATGAACAGGCAGTATCCCAGTTGCTAAGGGATCTTAGTGCTGTGGGTATGAATTCAATTCTTCCTTCCCATAATGGTTTGGAGTGCTTGTGTTCTCTGCAACATGTACCTGAAGGATGCAATGAAAAAATACAGATATGGTGGCTGTCCTTCCTGAGGTTGCTGCAAAGGCCTGAAACCAGAGGAACCATGATCTGTACTGAGCATGTACCACGAAAAGTTGGAAATGCCACAAAACATGAAGAAATATGGCAAACTCAAGGGTTCCAAGTCTTGATTCCTTGTTAGAATTGAAGGCTTGAATGTAAAAAGCAAAACAGAAGATTTAAATGGATATCTTTATAACTCGTGTGAAACCACAAATAAGTAAACTCAAAAAGCATATGAAAAATGAGATTTTGAGAAAAAAATTTTAAGTATGTCCAAAGACACTGTTAACAAAAAGATTAAAAAAAAAATAGTTGGGAAGCATTCTTGTAATACATATGTCATATTCTTAATCTTCAAAGAACAATTTCAGATTGTCAGGAAAAACAAAATCTAAAAATGGGTAAAATATAGATTGTAAAAATACAGATCTGTAATTTCAGAAAACCATAAATAAATGGTGAATAAACACATGAAAATATGTACAAATGACTAGGAACTGTGTATGTCTTTTGTCCCAGAAATCCCTTTCCACGAATCTCCACAGGAGTAAAGGCCATAGTAAGCACAAAGATGCTTAGTGTGGCATGATTTCCAGAAGGCCAAACACTGGGAACACCATCAGATAGGGGAATGGATGGGTAAACTTTGATACATTCTTGTTAAGGAGAGCATGGCAGCTATTAAGAAAACATAAGCAATACATGTACATGCCTGGAAAAATAGTTATTTTTAGGCTAACAAAGGAGATTCATCATGATGAACCCATCATGATTTCACATTTAGGAGAAAAAAGAAGGGAAAAAGAAAAATATCTGCCTGGAGGGTCTTCAAAAGGTCCATGGAGATAAAAAACGTGGAGCTAGTGTTATAGCTTGGCACGTCAAAATAAGTGCCAATTTGAGTCTTGGCTGCTCCACTGCTGATCCAACTTCCTGATTAGGTACTAAATTCTATTTTCCATAAAAGAAAAAAGATCTTATTTGCAAGGTATGCAGGCAAGGTTATTTTTCTTTTTATGTGCTTTTGTATTGCTTGCTTTGTTAAAAGCTGGTAATTCTTTTCCAAATTTTTAAGAAATATATTAAGAATGCTTAATTTTATTTGGAAGGCACAGGGAAATAGCTTTCGTTTGCTGGTTTAATCACCAAAGGCTCATAATTGGGGGCTGGGTCAGGCTGGAGCCAGGAAAACTTCATCTGGGTTTCCTGGATCAGTGAGTGAGCCAAGTGGTTGAGCCATCATCTGCTGCCTTCCAGGGTGAACATTAACAGGAGGCTAGATCAGAAGCAGAGGTGAGACTGAAAGCCAGGTACTCTGATGTGGAAGATGGGCCTCTGTAGAGGCGACTTCACTTCTGTGCCACATCTTTTTTTTTTTTTTAAGATTTATTATTTTTGTTGGAAAGATCTAGAGAGAGAGAGAGAGGTAAAGAGAGAGAGAGCACTTCTATGCATTGGTTCACTCCCCTAAATGGCCACAACGGCCAGAGCTGAGCTGATCTGAAACCAGGAACCAGAAGCTTCTTCTAGGTTTCCCCTAAAAGGTACAGGGGCACAAATACTTGAGCCATTCTCTGGGGCTTGCAGGCAATAAGAAAACTGGTTGGGAAATGGACCAGCCAGGACACAAACTGGTATCCATATGGGATGCCAGTCTTTGCATGCAGAGAATTAGCAAATTGATCCACTGCACCAGCCCCTGTAACACATCTTGCTCCAGGTAATAAAAATATGTGATGAGTAGGTAAGCCTCACTCTGTGCCTCCTTTGCCTTCACGTGTGGTCTGACCACAGCAGAGGCACAGGATCACGGGAGATGATGTAGCATCACTGATGGAAATCAGATTTACATATCTTGTTAGCTAGTTGGGTATTTTTTGGCTGCAGACAGTATTTTTAAGAAAGGTTTAAAAATATACCTATATGAAAATATTCTATTGAAAGCATTTCAGTTATCATCCTTTATTGGCAAAGCTGGAAGATACAATGTTTGGTAGAACAGTGTGTACTAGGAGCATTATTTAGGGAACAGTGGTTTTTTATAGCTTGATTTTCCTTCATTCTCAAGGGTGTATCATGTGTTGATGAGACCCAGAAGCCTTCCTGTATTAAAGATGGGGAGGTTCCTTACAAAGAAAACTCTAGACTAGGTGATCTCATTGGAGAATTCTTGTAAAGATTAAAGTGAGAAATAATACTAATTCTACATGGATCCTTTCAGAAAATAGAGGAGGTGAGGTAGCACTTCCAAAATGATTTGCTAAGGACAACATTGCCTGGACACCAAAATCACAGAATGGCATTACAAGAGAAAAAAATCAATATCCATCATAAATATGGATGCAAAAATCTTTTCCTAAAACATTTAAAATCAAATGGATATAATTTACGTATATATAGCATATATACATACATATGATAATATATCATGACCAATTTGAATTATCCAAGAAATGCAAGACTGGTTTAGCATTAAGAAAATTAATATAGTTGGACCAACCTTATGCTAATAGCAATAGGAACAGAAAAAGTATTTGACAAAATTATTTATTCATCCATGATAAAGATTTAGGATATTTGGAATGGAAGCATTTGTGAAAAATGTATAGTTAAATCACAGACAGTGAGAAAGACTGAGTGCTTCCCTATCAAGGCTGTAATCAAATTAAAGATGTCTGTTCTTGTTACTTTTGTTAAGCATTTACATTGACATGGGGCCAGTGGTGTAGCTAGCTAATCCTCAGCCTTCGAGCAGTGTATTCCATATGGGCACGAGTTTGTGTTTTGGCTGCTCCACATCCCATCCAGCTCCCTGCTTGTGGCCTGGGAAAGCAGCAGAGGATGGCCCATGTCCTTGGGCCCTGCACCCACATGGGAGACCCAGAAGAAGCTCCCACCTTACAACAGATTTTCTCCATGTTGCTGCAATAGTATAGTCCTTCATAAGGAGTCATAATTCCATCAGTCTGTTATTTAAGTGTGACCCGACATTGCTAGTACACGCAATGTCAGACAGTCCAGCATCCTATTGTTTACACATTTCCAACAGTTTCATTGGGAGTCCATCTTTGATTTGGAAGCAGGGATGCATACTGCATTGTATTGTCACATCTGGATATGGTAGTCCCTATTGCTCCATCACTATGTATTCCCATAAATGATAAGCCATGAAATAAGGTCAGCAACCGATGTGAAATAGAACAACAGCAGCCTCAACAACAAAAAAATTACCATGAAAAAACGCACCACTGAGTAACCAACGCATAGGTGACAGAACACAAAGTCTCTTAGGTAAAATGATGCCACTGTGTAATCCATGAGCCAGTGATGAATTAAACAAAAGAAAAGAAAGTATTTGGAAGGAATGAAACTGAAATAAAAAACATCAAAACACATGGGATGCAGCCAAAAAAAACCCCAGTATGGAACGGGTTATTGAGGTTACACTTTGCATGATGGTTTCCTTATATTAGAGAGAACATATGGTATTTGTTCTTTTGGGATTGACTTATTTCACTGAACATAATGGGCTCTAGTTAGGGTCATCTAGTTGCAAATGGTATAATTTCATCATTAAGAGACTTTTAAGAGGTGGAATATTATTCCTGTAGATTGAATACCAATCACAATAAAATTCTCCAGTGATAATTGTTAAAAATTGGCACATGGGGCACTCGTGTTGTGGCATAGTGGATTAAACCACTGTGATACTGACATCCCCTTTTGGAAAGCTGGTTTAATTTCCAATTACCACACTTCTGATGTAACTCCCTGCCAATGCACCCAAGTCAGCAGCAGAAGATGGCCCAAGTACTGGGGTCTCTGCCATCCATGTGGGAGACTGGGCTGGGGTTCCTTGCGCTGATCTTCAGCTTGGGCCAGTCTTGGCTGCTGTGGTCATTTGAGGAATGACCCAGGAGGGACGATTCTGTGTCTCTGTCTCTCCTTCTCCCTATATCACTCTGCCTTTCAAACAAACAAATAGTAAATAAATATATTTTTAAATTGGAAATTCAAAATGCTTGGATAGCAAAACACTTTTGAAAAAGCAGAGTTGGAGGGCATAAACTCTGCAGACTTGTGACTACAGAGATCAGTGAGACTGATGTGAGGTCAGACACGCACAGCACATGAACAGAAGAACCGGGACAGTTGGTCAATTTCTTTTAATTAAACAGTTGTATCTGAAGCATAGATGGATGCATTCACATTTAGAGCTCTCATCCACTGCTCACAGCCCCCACATGCCTAACGTGTCTAGGACTGGGCTGGCTTGAAATGGGATCCTTGAACTCCATCTGAATCTTCCACACGAGAGTGGCCGGGGTGTGGGCAGGGACCGAGTGCTTAGGCCATCATCGTGGCCTCCCAGAACCTCTGCATTGGCAGGACGCTGGAACTGGGAGGAAGCCAGGAACTGAACCCATGCATTCTGTTATGGGAGGCAGGCATCTTACTTGCTAGGCCAAATTCTGGCCTTGGTTAATTTGTTTTCAAAACAGGTACTAAAAGTAATTCAAGAGGAAGGGACAGACTCCTCAACAAGAGGCATGGGCAGGAAACAGACATTCACATGAAAAACATGAACCTTTACAGCATATGTGACGACTTAAAATGGTTCAGAGACTTAAATGTAAGAGTTAACAGAGGTTTTAGAATAAAATGGGATACCTATGAAACTGTGTCACATAATACAATGTAATTAATGAATTAAAAATAAAAAAAATAAAAATAAAAGAATAAAATGGGAGAAAATCTTGGTAACCTTTCCCTAGGCAAAGTTCTTAGGAGCGTAAAAGCTCAAAACATGTAAAAAATAGACACTGAACTTGACAATTTAATAAAAATTTTGCACTTCAAAGAATATTAAAAGGTAAGCCATGGACCATGAGACAATATTTGCGAAACAGTGGATGATGGATTCTTATAATACAACCCGTTAAAACAAACATTCCAGTAAAAATGACCAAAAGATTTTAAGACTTAATCAAAAAAGATAATTAGATGGTAAATAACTATTAACATCATTAGACACTAGAAACGCTTCAGAACACACAATGAGATGCCATTACACAAATATCTACTATAAAGACTGCAGCCCAAAAATATATATATCTAAGGGTTTTGCAGTTGTGCAGCAACTGGGAACTCTTTAAGTACTGCTTGTGGAAATGCAAAATAATGTAGAATTTTGGAAACTAGTTTGGTATTTCCTCCTCATGTTAAACATACACTTAAATAGCTCAGCAGTTCTACTCCTGGATATTTCTCTAAGACAAAGCAAAACATATATCCATTGCTTCCCAGGCTTTTGGTCAGGATCAAATGTTAAACGTATATTCACCAGGGAGCATTGTGACATAGTGGGTAAAACCTGTTTGCCATTTCCGCATCAAATATGGATGCTGCTTTGAGGTGCAGCTGTTCCACTTCTGATCCAGCTCCCTGCTAATGGCCAGGGAGAAGCAGGGACGATGGCTGAAGTGCCTGAGCCCCTGCCAGCCACAGGAGATACCCACATGAAGCTCCAGGTTTCTGTCATCAGCCTGGTCCAGACTCAGTCATTGTGGCCATGTGGGGAGTGAAACAGAGGATGAAATACCTCTCTCCTGTCTCTCTTTCTGTAACTGTGACTTTCAAATACATTGGTAATTCCTAAGAAAAGAATAAAAACCATATAAAAAAGACCCATTTGTCAGTGTTCATAGCAAAACTATTTATAGTCACTTCAAACTGGAAGCAAGCCAGGCATTCCTGAAGTGATGAGTGGACACACAAGCTGGTACAGCCATGTCCTGTAGTAACTGCTGTGGAATACAAAGGAAGCAGCTGCTGATACAGTGACTTGGATGAGTCTGGAAAGCATTGTGCTAAGTGAAAGAAGTGAGGCTCAGGAGGACGTCACACTGAGTGGTTTCTGTGAGGGCTAATTTTATGTGCTGACTTCACTGGGTGAGGGCCACCAGAGAGCTGGTAAAACATTCTGGGTGTGTCAGGTAATGACTACCATATTTAAGTCAATGGAGTAATGGAAAGCCACCCTCACCCATATGGGTGGATATCATCCAATCCACTAAGGTCCCAGATAAAACAAGCAGGAGGAAATGCAAACCTTTCCACCAGCTGGGACACCCTGAATCTGCTCCCCACTGGACCTGCCAATCAGTTCTTAGTCCTCAGACCTTGAACTGAATTGTATCTGCCACTGGGCTTTCCCGGATTTCAGGATTTATTTGTACCCAAACAAGTTTTATCTTAATTTTCCATGAACCTTTCCTAGGATCTTATTTCTTTTTTTTTTTTTAAAGACTTATTCATTTTATTACAGCCAGATATACACAGAGGAGGAGAGACAGAGAGGAAGATCTTCCATCCGATGATTCACTCCCCAAGTGAGCCGCAACGGGCCGACGTGCGCCGATCCGAAGCCGGGAACCAGGAACCTCTTCTGGGTCTCCCACATGGGTGCAGGGTCCCAATGCATTGGGCCGTCCTCAACTGCTTTCCCAGGCCACAAGCAGGGAGCTGGATGGGAAGTGGAGCTGCCGGGACCAGAACCGGCGTCCATATGGGACCCCGGGGGCTTTCAAGATGAGGACTTTAGCTGCTAGGCCACGCCGCCGGGCCCAGGATCTTATTTCTATCCTATTGATTCTGTTTTCTCATGACCTCTAGATAGTTTCATTTAAATGAAATACTAGAAAAAGCAGGTGTATAGATAGCAACAATAAGGTCATCAGGGGCTAAGTATTGCAGCACAGGCAACTTTCTGGGGTGTTAGAAAATCAGAATTGTTTTCAATGGTGGTTAGATATAAAATTTTATATACCTAAAATTTTATTGTGTGAAAATAGCTCAATGCAGCTGATTAAAAAAGATGTATTTAATTGAAAGGGAAAAAGTAGAACAGATTGAGCGAGTTTGAGTGCCCATCTGTTGGTTCCTTTTGCAGATGACCGTAGTCACCAGGGCTGGGCTAAGCCAGGCCACGTACAGGAGCCAGGGACTCAATGCAGACCTGCCATATGGATGGTAGGGGTCCAACTACCTGAGCTCCCAGGGAGTGCATCAACAGGGAGCTGGAATCGGGAATGGATGATGACTTTAACCTAGACATTCTTACTTGGGATTCAGGCATTCCAAGGAGCATCTCACCACTGTGCAAATAAACAACTCCAGCTATTTTTTTTTTTTGTAAGGCTGTGTTTATGCTTGTGGGGTGTGTGCCTATGTGTGTGTCGAGTTATACAGGAATGTAAAGTTTGAAAACCTTGACAGTTATTTCCTGGACTTTACTACGTAGTGATTAACTCCCAAGTACATGGTTGGGATAATTACGGAGACTTACTGTGGACCAGGCTTGATTGAGTGTTTTGATAGACATATTGGAACATATTTGTCCTTATACTGAGAACTCTAATTCTATGTCCGTTCTGCTGTAAAGATTTACTTCTGTTGGCAGTGTGGGCTTGGAAGTCATATCTTCTGTGTTTGAATGTTGGTTTTGCCACTTACTAGCTTTATGACATTGGGAAAATTAATGTAAATTCTGTGATTTTTTTTCTTATAGATAAATGAAATGATTAACATCTCCCTAATAGGAATTTTGTGAAGGACAAAAACCAATGTAACAACTGCCAGTTCAATAAAAGGCAATGCTGAAATTATTTTCTTTGCATCTGGATTCAGCATGGTGCTCAGCACATGGCTAACTCAATTTTTGCTTTTTGGAACTTTCTGGAATGTTTTGTCTTCAGTATTTTCTTCCCAAAATATACTTTTTTTTTTTCTCTAGAGGGTGATTTCTCTTCAGTCCTTAAGAACTTAAGGTGTCTGGTGGAGGGAGATGTGGGAGAGCGGGCAGGACCAGCAGGTGTAAATCAGGGTGAGGGGACTGGGTCCTTCTGGGCTTCCTGAGAGCCACTCCTGACTATTTCACATCCAGCTTGGGAAGACACTTGCTTTGGAAATGCCCTGAGGACTGCGTCCTCCACTGTGTTTTGAACAATTACCTTCTTAATGACCTTGTCCTTGAGACATATCCATGCTGCTGCCTTTGTGAGCATGGCCATTGTGATTTTTCTTAGTTATTTCGAAAGCGAGGGATATTTCTGACTGGTGGTTGTTTGGATCTGTGGATGTGGAAACCATGGATAGGAAGGGCTGTATGGGCTGACCTCATTTTGTCTTTATACTGATCCTCCCACCACCCCTTCCAACCTCAGGGGTGAAAAACACTAACGCACCAGGGAGCATTCAAGTGTTGGAGATGTGCAGTGATTTACTGGATCACATGACTAGTAAATGGCAGAGCTGCAGCTCTGCACGCGGACCAGCTGCCTGCAAGCAGCTCCCAGGCCACCCAGCCGTGTTTGTTGGAGGCAGGCATGGAGGAAATAAGCAAGGAGATCACAGGGCTGAAAAGAATTTGACTTGTAATCCTCTGTTCATGTAGGTCCCTGAGTACTTGGTGCTGAGTATTTTGGTACAGACCAACAGTCAGGGACAATTTGGAACTCCTTAGGGTGGATGCCTCATCTCTGCCCCGCTCCCTGCCCCATCTCCTGCTGCCTGGCTCTGTGCTCTAAGTTACCCTGACTTCCTGGTCCGTGTTCTCCTCTAAGTAGCCAGAGAGCCCTTGCTGAACTCCCTGTGACTTGCCTTTGTTTTGTGGCAATGAAAGTTGAGGTTAGGTTGTCTTGGTCCAGAGTTACCTGATAGCTTCATTGTTAAATCTATTTATACACAAGGCTTTTAAGTGCCAATAAATTACTTGCCTGTTGATTTACATCTCCAGTGTAACTATTTTTATATGTTGGCTGGTATGATTTTTTTTTAAAGGAAAGTGCTTTAAAAGTGGAGGCTGTATTGTATCACCGTGATTCTCCTGTAACTGAAGTGCCTTCCAATCAATCATTCTGAAATAATGGAGTAGTTCTCACTGACACAACATGATGGTTTTAACCTTTAACTGAAAATTATTTTTTTGCCAAATGGGTGATGATATAATTCACCTTCCTTCAATAAAGACACCCGGGTGGCTACTCTTTAGACCTCACAGTGATTTCCTCAGAATGACATGGCCTTCTACAGCTCTTTCTTCCTGCTCCCTGGTGGTAGGCCTTTCCCACCCCAGGGTTCCTGGAAGCTCAGGGGCATCAGGGAAGTGAGGTGATAGCCAAGCAGCTCCTGGGATACCTGGGACTTCTAGGTGGTGAGTGAAGGGTAGAAGGCAGTGGGGATGGTACTCTAGGACAGCCATGAGGTGACCCAAGAGGCAGAAGCTCCTGGGGACACTGTCCCCAGGATTTTGAGGTTGGGCTGGAGTGGCCAGCCTCTGCTGCCAGGACTTGGGGCAATGCTGTCACGGGGACTCTGGCATGTTATCCCTCTATTTCTCCCTTTCAAGCTATTCTGTCTGCCTAACTGTCCCACTCCCCTTTTCCTCCCATACTCCATGCTTGCCTGAGGCCCTGGACTGTGATCCTGGGTCTGTTGTTTTGCTGAACCTACCACTCACACTCCAACCTTCCAGAGCTCTGCCCGCTGGTGTCAATTGGAGCCCAGTGATAACCCCTGTGGAGCAGGGCCGGTAGTGTGGGGGAGGGGTGGAGTGCGCTGCAGCCCCAGCAGAGTATGCTTATGGGGGGTGTGTTGGCTCTTTTTCTGGAGGCTTTGCTCAGAGTCAAGTTCACTTCTGGGTGCTTTGTGTGGTCTCGTCTTTATTTTCCCCCAAGACTCTGTGGAGGCAGGCACCTCAGGCTACGGATGGTCATGTCAAGTGGCACTATCCAAGTGTACCTAGTTCAGCCCACTCAGCTGCATGCCTACCCAGAGGGGCAACTTCCGATTTTGTACAAAGGGCCACAGAGGCCAGAAGCAGCCCTGAGTGACCCTTATTTTAAAGCCAAGACCTTTTGGGTTTCAGGGAGGCTAGAAAAGTTGTTCAGTGTAAACAAGTGGGAAATAACAGTCAAAATGTTTAGCAAAGTCATGTAGAATCCAGCAGCAGAGCAGATGGAGGAGCTATTTTGAGGGGAAAGACTGGGCTTTTGGCTACTGCTCAGATTCTCCCACTGCACCCTGGGAAGGCCTTATGTCCTCTGCAGTGAGGAGGAACGACAAAGGTGAAAGAGCGAGGTCCATGAAGCTCTAGTGATGTTTCTCGGGAAGGGTTCCAGGAGCAGAGAAGCAAATACAGACGAGGGTCATCCTGGGCAGGCATCGGGGAAGAGTCCCCTGACGAAGCAGCAAAGCTTTCGGGGAAGAAGACCTAAGACCTGTGTGAGGAAGGCAGAGTGGCCAGCAGGAGTCCAGCAGACCAGGAGACGACGGAAGGTCCTAGGAACGTGAGGACAGTATAGGAGAGGAGAGAGTTGCCCATGATGGGAGCAGGAAGTGAGGTTTAGCACAGTGGCCTTGGAGGTGGAACAGGTGATGTCACAGGACTGGGAGGCAGAAGCAGAGCAGAGAAGAGGAGGGTATCTAGAAACTATGAGATGTGCTGATGTGTCATCCTGAAGACACTGAAGGCACTCCATCAGACGTGGCATTGAGGTGGACAGACAAATGGTGATCAGATGCCAAAGTCTTCGATTAAACAGAATTTTCAGAAAGAGGGTGAAGGCTATAAATGAATTCCCCAAGTCTCAAGGATGCAAGAAATTTAACAGGAGCCCAGTAGAGTGTAGACTTGGGAGTCTAGGCAGCAAAGGGGCTGTATAACGAGTTAGTTATGGATGTAAAGCATATACTTGGGTGGGGCCTGGCGGTGTGGCCTAGCGGCTAAAGTCCTCGCCTTGAACGCACCCGGGATCCCATATGGGCACCGGTTCTAATCCTGGCGGCCCTGCTTCCCAACCAGCTCCCTGCTTGTGGCCTGGGAAAGCAATCGAGGATGGCCAAAGGCTTTGGGACCCTGCACCCATGTGGGAGACCCAGAAGAGGTCCCTGGCTTTGAATCGGCGCAGCACCGGTCGTTGCGGTCACTTGGGGAGTGAATCACTGGACGGAGGATCTTCTTCTCTGTCTCTCCTCCTCTCTGTATATCTAACTTTGTAATAAAAATAAATAAATATTTTTAAAAAAGCATATACTTGGGTGGAAATAGAATAGCCAGGGGGCTCAGGCAGGAGGTGTAGGAGGGAGAGAAGTCCTGTCAAGTTTTCCAGACTATGCTTTGCAACAGGGCCTCTTCTGGGTCCTGTCTCTCACTCTACTTACCTGATGTCTATCCTGGGCCCTGTTCCTGTTCCCACACCACTGACAGTTGTTTTCTCTTGGTGCTGTCCTGGGCACACTACCGTTCTCATTCCCCATCATTTCCCAAGTATCTCAATGACTGAATAGAGCTGATTACAAATCAGTATCTTCAGTTACCAGAATTGTGTATCTAACCACCTGTGAGTCTGGCCAACTGGCTCATGTCTCTTGCAGGCCACCCAACATGATTGACTTGAACTCAGCCTTCTGTCCCAAACTCGAGTCTTTTCTGTTTGTGGCACATCCTTTCTGTGCACATGGAGATCTTCTGGATGTCTCCCTCCACACACTTAATCACCCGCTGCCAAAGTTAAATCCAGTCTACTTCTCAAATTCGGCCTCTTGCCTTTCCCACTGTCCTACCTCTAATGCTCACATCATCTCTAGAGGACCACACAAACCTCCTCATTTGTCCTCCTGCCTCTCAACGGGCCCTTCCAAACCACCTTCTACTCTACATTGCCACAAATCTTACCACCTCATTTTCATGCCTGAAGTGCCTCAAATGTTTCTTATCTCTCTGAGGATACAACTTGAATTGAGCTCCCAGACAAGGCAACATGAGGCTTCTGAAAGCAGTCTTCCAGCACCACCTCTTACTCACTAATGGATCTTTCTTCATGGAGATACCACAACTCAGACTGTTTCTAAGACAAATTGCTACATCTTTTTCTAACATTCAACTTGGATTTTACCTTCGTCATCACATACTTATTGCCGGGCATTGTGTTCAAAGCATTGTGCTTCCCCTGACCCTGCCAGTCTAACGTTAGGTACCTCCTAGGCACTCCCCGCCCTCCTCTGTTTGGGAAGGAAGTCTGTCCTCGTTACTTCTGCATCCCGAAAGTTGCAGTGGCCCAGCCCATAGCTGAAGTAAGTGCTGATGGAATCAAGCTTGGTCAGGGACTGGTGCTGAGTGATTAGGCGAGGAGCACACACGGTCCCGAGAACGCCCTGCGGGAGGGGTCACTAGGCACAAGACTTGTGAAATCCTGGATCACAAATTCCAGCTGATAAAAAAGTGCATGCACTGGAAGAAATTAGGGGTATGGAGTGTGGCTCAGAAAACCCCCAGGGATGAAAATCTCCAGCACAGACCCCCGCCAACAGTGCAGGAATGATGTCACCGACAAGGCTTCATTTGTTAGGAATCTGTACCCACGCTGGATGATTCATTCCCCAAACTGCCCAGGGACCCTAACAGCTAAAGTCCTTGCATTCCTCCTCGATGTCTTAACGCATTCCATCTGACAAGTCGATACCACTTTCTCTTCTCTTTAAAAACTCTCTACACAAAGCTATTCAGAGCCTCAGCCACAGACATCATGTCCCTTGGGTTTTGAAAGATTTACTTATTTATTTTTATTGGACAGTCAGATATACAGAGAGGAGGAGAGAAAGGGAGGATGAACTTCCATCCGCTAACTCCCCAAGTGGCCCCAATGGCTGGAGCTGAGCCAATCCGAAGCCAGGAGCCAGGAGCTTTTCTGGGTCTCCTATATGGGTGAAGGGTCTCAAGGCCTTGGGCCGTCCTTGACTGCTTTCCCAGGCTACAAGCAGGGAGCTGGATGGGAAGTGGGACCACCAGGATATGAACTGGCACCATATAGGATCCTGGCACATGCAAGGCAAGGACTTTAGCCACTAGGCTACGGTGCTGGGCCTGTTTCTTGGGTTTTGAAGTCAGGAAAAAGCATAGGGGAGGAAACATGACTAGCTCAATGCACCACTTTTGCTAATTTTTTTATTTTGAAAGGCAGACACAAGCACACACAGAGAGCTCTTCCATCTGCTGCATCTGCTGGTTCTCTCTCTGAAATGGCCACAATAGCTGGAGGTGGGTAAGGCCCAGTGATGTGGCTTAGTGAGTTAACTGCTGCCTGCAGTGCCAGCATCCCATATGGGTACTGGTTTGAGTCTACTACTGATCCAGCCCTCTGCCTCAACCCTGTTTCAAGATTTGCCTCAACCTGGCCTGCCTGCAGCTGTTGTAGACATTTGGGGGAGTGAAACAGCAAGTGGAAAATGTCTGTCTCTCTGTCTCTGTATGTACATATGTCTGCCTTTGAAAAATAAACTTTTTAAAGATTTTTTTCCACTTATTTGAAAGGCAGAGTTAGAGAGGGAGGGAGAGACAGCATCTTCCATCTGCTGGTTCTCTCCTCAAACGGCTGCAGTTGTAGGGAGCTGGACCAGTCCAAAGCCAGGGACCAGGAGCTTCTTCCAGGTCTCCCACATGGTGCACGAGTCCAAGCACTTAGGCTGTCTTCCACTGCTTTTGTAGGTCTTGCATGTGCCAGAATCTCATATGGACACTGGTTCATGTCCCAGCTGCTCCACTTCCTTTCCAGCTCCCTGCTGAGGCCTGGGAAAACAATAGAGAATGGCCCAAAGCCTTGGAACTGCACCTATATGGGAGACCAAGAAGAAGCCCCTGGCTGCTGGCTTTGGATGGGCTCAGCTCCAGCCGTTGCAGCCACTTGGGGAGTGAACCAGTAGATGGAGAATCTTTCTCTCTCTCCTTTTCTCTGCAAATCTTCCTTTCAAATAAAAATAAATAAACCTTAAGAAAGAATGGTAAATTCAGTGCCTTTTACATGCAGTGAGTCCCCTCTGCTGCTTTACTTCGTATGCACACTACTGGGTAAAATGTTCTTGTCATGTGGGACAATGCAGTCAAACAGTTTGGAGTTAGGCAAACCTAGTTGTGATCTCTCTGCCTCCTAACGGTGTGACCTTCGGCAAGTTACTCAACTTTTCTGTGTCAATTTGTCTGTCCAATAAGGACCTACCTCAGAGGTCCACTGCAAATACTGAGTTAGATATCATAAGTCAGAGGGCCTTGGGCAGTGCCTGGCACAGAGTGGGCAATCAGCAGATGGGGACTGGATGGTATCATCTCAGGCATCCTTTTCTTGTTTCATGGTTTTGGAAGCAAAAGCCTATCATCGAGGTCAGAAGGGCCAGATAAAAATCCTAAGGGAAGAGAGGGTCACCGTCCTAGGGTACTATGGCTAGGACCAGTGGGCAGCGGGTGAGGCTGTGACTTGGCATTGCGCTTCCACCTTGGCGGAGGACAAAAATGTCTGGGCAGGTGCCCAGGAGAGACAGCTGCTCATTTGTGGCCAGTGCTTAGGAGGGAGGCGAAGCTTCAGAGAGCTGTAGCAGCGGTCTGACATGTGGGCTGGAGTCTCGGATTCCCACTCCCTGGTAGGGGTGGGGCAGATGCTTTAGGAGACCTTGAACGAGGCCATGAAGAAATTAGAGCCATGTGAAGTGAAAGGCACAAAGTTTCCTTCAGGCAGTGCAGACTGGGCAGAAGGAGCACAGGGCAAGGACAAGGAGGCCCCAGGCAGAGGCGGAGAGCGGGAAGATGGAGTTGGAGAACAGCGTGGGCTGGGGCCGCTCCCGGCACGGGAAGCCCAGCACCTCCCTCTGGACTGGGGCACTGAAGCAGCACTTCATCTTCCTCCAAGTCAGCTGGCCACCGGGCAGAGTGGCTGTCTGGGGAGAGGAGGTGGTGGCAGAGCTGGGTGGTTCTGCATGTGACAAGGTAGTTTAGAGGACATTCCTCTTGCAATGTTGGAAGTGGAAGAGCCAGCCTGCCCTGGTTCCTGGCAGATGCCAGGGTACCTGATCCATCCTCTCCGTGTGACTTGGGGTCAGCAGAAGGACCCTGACTGAAGCCATCACTGACCCAGGGTGGGCTGATCTCAACTGAGGTGCTGCCTTCCCAACAGGCTGAGTCCAAGCCCATTGAGTGTGGGGCGCTGGGGAAAAGTCTTAGATATTACAATGGTTTGTGGCCTTCCAAAGGCCACACCTGTGTGCACACACGGAGTATGTCTGTGCTATGGGAAGTCCATGGGGGAAGCTGGGGGGTGACTAGGCGATAAGAATGTTAAAAGGTTTCTTGCAGTAGGGTAGGGGTGGTAATGAATAAGGCTCTGGTCCCAAACAACTGTGCGTGGCATTGTCAGTTGCCCTTGCCAGCAAACTCTAAATTGCAAGGCACCTGGGTAGTGTTGATAGCTCTCTCCTTTCTTCCTACTGAGGCACAACTTCTTAGTCTCCTGCCAGTTTCTCTCCTGCTACCTTCAACCCATGTCTGCTGGGCCAGCAGTGAGCCCTGGGTAAGCCCCACACCCTGGGGTGAGGAATTTAGTAAGAAGGCAAGGGCCAGTGTGGCCTGAGCTCTCCTACACACAGGGCCGTGCAAGGGCTTCTCCCATGCAGGTCGACTGACTGAGTGGCCTGACTGCCAGCCTGGTGTGAGCTACCAGGCCACTGCCACAAGAGCCCAGGTCTACGGCTCGGGTCTGAATGCAGCTCCACTCACCACTGGTTTCCATTGTTAGGATGAGCTCACATCCTTTCCCTTTTCGCAGCTCCTGCTTTCCCAGACCACATCGTCCTGAGGCATTGTGATAAACAGTGACAACCTACTTTTCTTATCACTGTTGTGTAAACGCTGCTGACAAAGGAGGAGCCATGGGCCTGCCAGCAGCCTTTGTGCTTTGGCCATGTGTTCATGGGACTGCATGCTTGGCTGGCCCCTCCCCCTCACACACAGCAGTACTGCCCATCATGCACAGAGCACCACAGTGACCCTGTGTACGCTGTGGCCCAGCGTGCAGATGCCATGACACCTTCTCAGAGGTCACCATAGGTGTGGAAGCTCTGTCCAAACCCTGCCCACCGGAATTTTGAATCAGGACACAGCCCTGACCCTGACAAGGAACAATCCAGCTTTGGTGGGGCAGGTGCCTTTCCTTCCTCATGAACTATCCCTTTAAATAGATCCTGCTTTCCTGCAGATCTTCACCGTCACGTCTCCTGGAATTTTTTCCCAGGCAGAGAGGAGAGCCTGGAATAAGGCAACCAGGCACTCAGAGCCACGGCACTGCCAGCTACCTGTTTATGACATCCGCATTTCAGTGATTAGCCTGAGATAGTCTGCATTCCAAATACTCTGAAATATTTTCTGGTCTGTATTTCAGATCATCACTATTTCATATTAACAATAAAATTGCACACTGTAAAGTTTTGGTATTTTTTTCTTAAAGATTTATTTTATTTTTATTGCAAAGTCAGATATACAGAGATGAGGAGAGACAAAGATCTTCCATCCAGTGATTCACTCCCCAAGTGACCGCAACGGCCGGAGCTGTGCTGATCTGAAGCCGGGAGCCAGGAGCTCTTCCAGGTCTCCCACACAGGTGCAGGGTCCCAGTGCTCCGGGCCATCCTCTACTGCTTTCCCAGGCCACAAGCAGGGAGCTGGATGGGAAGTGGAGCTGCCGGGATTAGAACCAGCACCCGTATGGGATCCCGGGCATGTTCAAGGCAAGGACTTTAACCGCTAGGCCATGGCGTGGGCCCAAGTTTTGGTATTCTTTTCATTTCTGTTTTTCACACAGGTCCAATTTTGTTCCTTGGCCATGCAATTTGTTAGCTACTTGAGCTTTGATAGGGTCGGCACTGTGTCTCACTGGGTTAAGCTGCTGCCTGCAAAGCTGTCTCCCATATGCATTCTGCTTTGAATACTGGCTTCTCTACTTCCAATCCAGTTCCCAGCTAAAATGCCAAGGGAAAGCAGTAGAGATCGCTCAAGTGCTGGGGCCCTGCACCTACATGAGACACCCAGAGTTCCAGGCTCCTGGCTTTGGCCTGGATCAGTCCTTTCTTGAGGCCCTTAGGGGCATGGTCTGGTTTATGAAAGATCTACCCCCTCTTTTCAAAAAATTCTCTGTTTTTTTTTTTTAATTTAATTTTTAGGTCCTTCTTTCTCTGTTAACTGGTTTATGGCTTTCCAAGGGGCCAGAATACTGGAGTACACGTGTATCCTCAGAGGCACACACACTCTCTCTTTATATACGTGTGTGTATGTGTGTGCATGACATCAGTATTTCATGGCAGAAGGCCGAGGGTGATTAGAAAACAAGCATGTTAAAAGGCTCCTTGTGGTAGGGGTGAGCGTGTGATGGACAAGGACTGAGAGAGCTGCATGGCTTCTGGTCTCTCTCAAAACATAAACTTCAAAAGCAGAGCTTTGATGACAGATGAATGAGTAATGAAGGTTGGTATTTGTGCACAATGGTATACTATGCAGATGTAAAGAAGGAAAACCCCAGACATGAAAATGGATGACATCCTGTCATTTGCAGCAACAGGAATGGAACTGGAGGATGTTAGGATAAGTGAATTAAGCCAGACAAATACCGTATGTGCTTGTTTATATGTACAAGCTAAAAAAATCAGTCTCACCCAAGTAAAGAGTAGAATGGTCATCACCAAGGCCAGGAAGAGAAGTTGGGGAGAGGACACAGGAGGTTGTATGACAGGTGTCAAAGTACAGTTAGGCAGGAGGCAGATATTCTAGTGCTCTGCAGTGTGGCAGAAGGACTAGAGTTCACAAGTAGATAACATAAAGAACTAGAAGAAGGGCATAAAAAGGCACAAAGAAATGCTGGATGTTTAAGTGAGGGGAAATGCCAGTTACTCAGCTTATCATTATACACTGTACACACGTATAATTATCACACCATATCCTGTCACTGTGTATAGTTATGTGTCGATTAAAAAAAAATTTGAGAGGGAATTCATATACTACACAGTTAAGACATTTAAAGAATACAAGTCAATGTTTTTTTGGAATAGTCACAGGGTAGAGCAACAATCACCACAATTTAATTTTAGAATTTTTCTTCCCTCCAAAGAACTTCATTCACTGTTCTGCACTATTCCTAGGCCCAGGAATCACTAATTGACTTTCTGTCTCTATAGATGTGGTAAGGGGCAAAATAATTTCATATTCTAATTCTATAGCTAATAGCTTATCATTTGTAATTAGCCATAGGAATCAATTATGTGCACATCTGGTCCCTTGGTTTTGGTGTGTACTTACTTGCAGTGGAGTGGATGCTGCTGCCCCATAGGGAGATTCTGGGTTACTAAGACTGCAATCCCAGCAAGCCAATGGGTTTAGCTTCCTTCCTGCCCAGTAGTGTTTTAAGACTCTGTAAAGCTGATCTTGGCTCGGGCTGGGTGTGCAAACGGGACCCTCCACCCCACTGCTGCTTTGGCTGGTGGGGGTACGCAGACTAGCCTGACTGCTTGAAAGTTCCTGTTCCATTTCTAATCTAGCTTCCTACTAATGTGCATGGGGGGAGACAGCAGGGCTGGCTCCCAAGTGGGACACCAGATGGAGTTCCTGGCTCCTGGCCCAGTCCTGGCTGTTGTAGACTTCTGGGTAGTGAGTCAATGGATGGAAGATTTCTTTGTTTTTGTTCTTTGTCATTCATTCTGCTTTTCAAATGAGTAAACGTAAGTAGAAAATCATACTGTGAAACTTCTTTTCCGGAATACTTGCAGAGCCCATAGCACATCTTGGGTGGGTTCCCCAAAGGAGGCAGCGTTTACCTTCCACTCCAGTGCCTCTCAGGCTTGCAGCAGACATGCCTGTGGAGCTCGGCAGAGCCCAGTGGGCTGCTTCTGATCCTCTAAGGCTGAGGTGGGGCCCAGGGCTTCACTGTGAGGGCTCCGGTGCTAAGGAATGTGTTTCTGGAAAAAGGTACTCATTTAAAGCTAAGTCTAGTAATTAAAGTGGAATCCCTGTTGGCCAGAAACACAAGGTAGCTGTAACGACCAAGGTAAGCTCTGGCAGAGACTCCGATAAGGGGCTTCAAGCAGTTGCTGAGGAATGGCGGTTTGACCAGACCAAGTGCTGAGCATTCTGACAGGAGCCAGTTAGAGGAAAGACACTGGCTGGTGTGCCACGGATGGCCCACACCTGACCCCAGACACCTCGCACCTCGTGACAATGTGAGATGCTCCTGGTCCACCTCGTATTTCCCAGCTTCAGGAAAAGGAGGGTGGGAGAAGATGTGCCTGTCTAAGGCAATCTGCACAAAGGAAGAATTCAGGGCTCAGGCAGCAGCTGCAAGGCAGAGGGCTGTCCTGGGCTGCTGATATGGAGGGTAGGACGATGAGAGCAAACTTATTCCTCCTATCCTGACTTTTCTGTTTAGATTAGAATGGAAAAGGCAGAAAGATCTAATTTGGCATGTCAGAGATGCATGTGACATTTTATGAGGGAAAATAAATCTCAGGATAAAAGAAGGAAAATGAAGTGTGTTAGGTGCTCAGTCTCTGAAGGATTCAGTCAGTCCTGGTCACAGCATGGAGGAAAAGAGGCGGAGGACTGCCCAGATACTGCTTTTATTCTTCAAAAAAAAATTTTTTTTTTTTTAATTTGGAAGGCAGAGTAACAGCAAGAAGGGCAGACAGAAAGAAATCATCCATCCATATGGCTGCAGGATCCGAAGTGGAACAGCCACAGCCAAAATCTGAACCTGGTGCCCATGTGAGATGCTGCTGCCACAGGCACAGGCTTGGCGTGCTATGCTGTGTCACTGACCCAGTTCTGAGTTCATTTCTTCATTACATTAAACTGTCCTGGTACTCCTCTGTAATTGACAGAAAACTCTGACACAAACTGGTATGAATTCTCTTGTTTGAGATCACCGATTCTCTGATTTTTACGTTTCTATCTGGACTAAAGCTTATAGAACTAAAGCTTTCTTTCATTTAGATCAGAGACCAATCCATGGGAAGTGCAAAATCAAAGTTAGCTAGGGCCAATATTCACTATCCAAGCAGACTGATGTGGTATTACAAATGACACTGGTCAGGGTAACAGGTTAAGGTAAGCAGGTGTAACAGGTTAGGCCAGCTACAGTACTGAAGAGGGGCATTTTGGTGAGGCTGTTTTAAGGTAATATTTGCACAAAAGTAATCATGTGAAGAATACAGATAGGGGCAAGTGTTTAGCCTAATGGTTAAACAAGCTGCGTGTTTGCCCACACTTCCTGTTGCAATGGCTGGGTTGGAGTCCCAGCTCTGCTTTGATGTTAACTTCCTGCTAATGTGCACTCTACAAATAAGATGATGATGGCTCAAGTGCCTGTTTCCCTGTCATCCATGTGAGAGACCTATATGGAATTTCTTGTTCCTGGGAGTGGTCTCCATCCAGCCCTGACTATTGCAGACATTTGGGAGAATGAACCAGTAGATGGTAACTGTCTCTCTCAGAAATTAAAAAAAATAATAAATGTAAAAGAATACGTAGACACATGTTCTTTTATGAACAAATAATGTGGGTGGGCACTGTACTAGAACAGGTTAAGTTGCTGCTTGGGATGCCTGTGTCCCAAATCAGAATGTTGATTCAAGTCTGCTTCCTTTACTTCCAGTCCAGTGGGGTCACCACCATCCAGTGGCTGCATGCAGCTTCAGGCTCTTAGCTTTAACCTGGCCCAGACCTAGCTGTTGTAGGCATCTGGAGAGTGAACCAGCATGTGGAAGAGACCTCCCCCTCTCTCTGTACTCTGCTATTCAATTTTAGTGTATGTGCTGTCAAAGTGAACACACTGTTATTCAAACAGATAATGTAGAGTACAGACATTCTTACTCTACCCCACTTTTGCAACTAATTCCAGTCCAAGTCAGCCTCACTCTGCAAGCCATCTGCAGCCATCTTTGAAAATGTCTGCTTGACTTTTAATCTTGATTAGAAAACTTCATTTACAGAGAGAGAATTTTTTATCTGTTGGTTCACTCTCCAAATGATCACAATGGCTAGAGCTGAGCCAATCTTCCAGGGTTCACATGTGGATGCAGGGGCCCAAGGACGTGGGCCATGATTCAGTGCTTTCCCAGGCCACAGATGGGGAGTGGATGGGAAGTAGAACAGCTGGGACATGAATTGGTGCCCATATGGGATGTTGTTGCTGTGCACAGAGGATTTGCCTCATATGCCACTGTGCCAAGCATGACCCTTTGATTTTTAATTAAAAAAAAAGATTTTATTTATTTTTTATTGGAAAGACAAATTTACAGAAAGGAGAGACAAATATCTTCAATCCACTGATTCACTCCCCAGATAGCTGAATACCGGGAGCCTATTCCAGGTCTCCCATATGGGTGCAGGATCCCAAGGCTTTGGGCCATCCTCCACTGCTTTCTCAGGCCGTAAGCAGAGCTGGATCAAAAGCTGCATAGCTGGGATACAAACTAGTGTCTGCGTGGAACGCTTGTGCTTGGAGGCAGAGGATTTGCCAGTTGAGCTGTCATGTCAGCCCCTGTGAGTTTTAATCTTTACCATTGCTCACTCCACCTAGGAGAGGGGGCTTGAGATAAGGTATCGCTGTTCCTTTTGCTTACTGTTCAGATTTAAAGAGGAAGAGTACTTACACTTTACTTACAAGTTGAATAATTTGCTCAGCCTGCGGAACAGGTGAGGGACACAGTCTGGAGGGTGGGGGTTTGGGGCTGGGTGCTAGCCTGTGTCGAGATTCACGTTCAGGGCTGGCATGTGTGATGCTGGGCAGGTGCTGCTCTCAGCAACAGTGTTGCCTGGTCCGCTGTCTGGCTGGTCACAGAGGATGGTCTGTGGAGACATAAAGCTAGCCACAAACCGCACTCTGCCCAGACGTCTGTGGTGGACTAATACGTTCAATAATTTATAGAATTCCATATTAATGAGAGAGAGGTGGAATACTGAGTATAAGCTAAAAATGGAATTTAAAAGGGCCCATTCTTCAGGCAATGTTAATGAAAGCTTTGTATATAAATAACTTTATACATTGGTGAACAAATGGCACTGTTAGTGATTCACTGCATTGTGAAGGTTGGCCTTGACTTCTGAGGTCAGCAATCTTTTTTATCTTTGTGACTCCACTATTTTAGACAAACAGCAGTTAATCTGATATGATTTATTGTTGTACAAGAGATTTGCTAAAACATTTTCTGCCAAATGCTCAGCTTCTAACAGCTGCTTTTATATTTCAGTGAGCGCTCCTTGAAATAAAATCATTGTTCACCATGAAAACTGCATGCCAAACAACACAGAGCTACCAGATTATTAAGCAGCAAGGGCGTCAGATGATGCTAGCACCCGCCACAGGTTTCTCTTCTGTGGAGGAACACAATGTGATATAATTAGTCATTGTACCACGTTGCATTCATATCCTTTTTTTGTTTGTTTTAGCAGTTAGGCCACAAAATCAGCAGGCACTTGCTGTTAGGAAGGGTCTATGGGCTATTTATAATTTCTCTTCTTCCTTATTGGTGCTGCCTGAGTGAGGTCAACACTGTGACAATGAAGGAAAGTACTGAGCAATGGGGCTGCCACTCCAACCGCGCTGAAAGCTGGTGTGGATGACTCACAACAAACTGGGCACGACTTGGCGGGAACACCTGATGTTTTTGTCTACAACCCAGATTCTTCATACGCTGGCTGATCTGTCAGTTCCCAAGGAAGGAAGTGGTGTGTGGGAAGGCTGTGAGTCTACCAGGAATTAGCTGGTGTCTGAAGCACAGGTGGTGGGCAGATCCTTCCAGGGTTTTGTGTTGACCTGAAGGATGGATTTCTATTCAAACGCTTGTTGTGTAGGTTCTTGAAAGTGGGGGAGATGGGCAGGTGGGCATACCCAATGGAACGGCACTTATCAGTCATGGGAAGTTTTCATTCTGGTTTTTGGTAAATTTATATCATTATCTTCCTGTGTGGTCTGTAGCAAGCCATTGATAGCACAAATTTTTTCAAAACAGGAGTAGGTTTTAGCCTTCAGCAGTCAAAATGCTGCTGAAGACTTGGAAGATGGGGAGAACAGTCTGTTGGTTTTGACCCCGAAATACCTCTTACTTGGATTTCTCCTGTTTAGTTTTGTAAAAGGAAAGGAGCTCCTGTTATGTCCTCTGAGTCCTCAAGAACTCTTGAACCCACTTCTCAGCATGCCCACTGCCACCTCGCCAGCCCACGCCGTCGCTGGCTCTCACCAGATCAATACGGCAGTCTCCAGCCTCTTCTCTCTGTCTCTGCTCTGGCAATCTTTAATTAATTCTTCACACAGCAGCCACATTGATCTTTTTTTGTAAAGTAGAAGGCTCCCCAAGTCTAGCTTCTGTGTAAATTCCTTAATGGCTCACCACTGTCCTCAGAAGAAAGTACCAATTCCCAGAAGTGGTGAAGGCCCGTTTATAACCTGGCCCTTATTACTCCACCTCCCCCTTCTCCGCTCTTCTTGCACTATAAGCTCTTTCCAGACAGACTGGCAGAGCTACAGAGAAGGAGAGACAGAGAGATCTCCATCCACTGGTTCTCTCCCCATGTGGCTGCAACAGCTGAAGTGGAGTTGATCTGAAGCAGAAGTCAGGAGCTTCTTTTGGTTCTCCCACATGGGTGCAGGAACTCAAGGACTTGGACCATCCTCTGCTACTTTCCAAAGTCATAAGCAAGGAACTAGATTGGTAACTGAGCAGCAGGGACATGAACTGGAACCCATATGGAAATGCCAGCACCGCAGGCACGGGATAAGTGTGTAAGCCACTGTGCTGGCCTCTCCAGCTTCCTCTCAGTAAAGACACTGGTGGCAGTGTTTGATGGCTCAAGTACTTGGATTCCTGCCACCCATGTGAAAGACCAAGTTACCAGGTTTGACCCAGTCCACTTCCAGCTATGGTGGGCATCTGAGGATAGAACAACCAGTGAATGGGAGCTCTCTCTTTGCCTCAAAAAAATAAATAATTTAAAAAATATGATGCAAAATGCTAAGGTTTGGGCCCAGCGCAATAGTGTAACGGTTAAGGTCCTCATCTTGAATGTGCTGGGAGCTCATATAGGCACCAGTTCTAATCCCGGCGGCCCCGCTTCCCATCCAGCTCCCTGCCTGTGGCCTGGGAAAGCAGTTGAGGACGGTCCAAGACTTTGGGACCCTGAACCTGCGTGGGAGACACAGAGCAGGCTCCTGGCTTCGGACTGGCTTAGCTCCAGCTGTTGTGGCTGCTTGGGGAGTGAACCATTGGACAGAAGATCTTCCTCTATGTCCCTCCTCTCTGTTTATCTGCCTTTCCAATAATAAATAAATAAATCTTTAAGAAAAAGTTTACATTTTAAAAAATGCTAAGAATTAATAATGGTGTGTTGGGCCAATGTGTAGTCACATCTTTTACTTTTCAGTTAAACTGAAATTATTTAATATGTTAAGGAAGAAAGGAGGAAAACAAAAGCGATTTAATTTGCCTTAGGACTGTTGAGGAAAGCAGTTAAGTCTGTATAATCAAGCACAAATTCTAGTCACTTACAAGGTGATTTAAACAATTACATTGCTGCATGTTAACACTAAAAAGTTATAAAGACTAAGTGAAGGAAAAGGATTTTCCTAACTGGAAGTGTGATAATCATGGGAAAGTCACTTAGCAGATGGAAGCATGAATTTTCTTTTCCCAATTATCATTTGTTTTGGTAAAAGAAAGAAAAGAGTATAAGATATTTAGGGAAAGATGTGTCTCTCCTAACTTCTGGACACATTCTATTCCCCACTCACGTAGCTTTTCTGGGGCAGCATACTGAAGAATGGGCACATGAGTATTTTTCCAAAGGGACAGAAGCAGGAAGAAGAGGACACTGGAGTACACTGCATTCACAGCACATAAACACAGACACACGGCATCAACAAAGACAACGCATGAATTACACTCCACCAACCTGCAACATCCACACACGTTTTCATAAAAAGGCAGATGGATGTTTGCCAAATTATGAACTACAGATCTGCCCTACACTTTCCTTATCTGCCTCCCTGGGCAGCAGTGAGCGCTGAGCATGGCTCCAAATCTTTGGACTCCATGGTTTGGCTCCATAGGTTTTTGCATCTCCCTATAATTGCAGGTCTACTCCAAAAATACTGCCACTCAATGGAAAGCTACACCAGTGGAGTCCTGGCAGGTCTGCTCTTGAGAATACCAATATAATCACTTCTCAGCCTACTGGCTAAGATCAAGTGAAAATACTAATATAGGACTCTGGGGATACCCATTATCACAGGAGGGAAGAAAAGTAGAGCTGAGGTGTAAGGAGCTATTGGGAAAAGAAGTTCCAATTATATGGGGATTAACGTAGGCATAGTGCCTGAACGCCCAGCAGACCTAAGTAGGATGGAAAGTTAATCCAATATCGATGTTCAAAGGTGGGCCTGGTGTCCTTAGGTCTCAAGACAGGGGGGGTTATACAACCTGGAGTCAGTCCCAGCTGTTGGCTCACCACATGATCCTTCTTGGGCACTTGCTCCTCCACTGTCACTGTTTGGTCTCACCAGATGGCCCAGCCAGTGAAGCTGTGAACCTCCAAGACTGAGTGCAAAAACCTGTCTCCTTCACTAGTAGCTCATCTTAGGTATTCTGTTGTAACAAAAAGTAGTACCCTAGCTTGGGTCAGGGGCGGACCAGGCTGAATCAGTTCACGTCATCCACTGGCAAATCCGAACACCAGAACAGAGTGTGGGGTCGAGCCAGGTCTGGTCGCGACAAAAGCAGTACACAACACAGAATGCCAGGGTGAGGTTGCCTGTGCCAGATGTGACCGCAGCACCCAACCAGCACATGTGAGAATCAGGAAGGGAGGGGCAGAGCCGGCAGGGGAATAAGGGGTGGTTCCCTTGCTGGACAGATACTCCCACTGGAAAGCGCGAGCCGGGATGGGGACAGACCAGACTAGGCAGGGCTGCAGCACCTGTGCGCCGCATGTGGACCAGATCAGGGAAAAGCCAGGATGGGCGGATTATTCCTACTGGTGCAAACAAAATTAGAGTGGGTGAGGGTTGCTGGGGCTTAGCCGCAGCAGAAGGTGGCACTGGGGGCTGATACTGTCAAGTCTAACCACAGAACCACATGGAAAGTGCACAATCTGGGAATGAGAGAGACCTGGGAGGGAAATAGTGGGCTCCTCCCTTTTGGGTTACCACTCCCATGAGAGGGGGAAAAAAAACTAGTACAGGGGCGGGGTGGCTAGACAGAGAGGCACTCAACAACATCCGTGAGGGCTGGATAGTTGAGCTGGTTAGATGGAACTAAGCTTCTATACCCTTCGACATGTACGAGAGCCAAATGGGTTATGGGGCTGACTGGGCTAGTCTGCTACAAATACTGACAAACGAGGGTGGGGCAGGCCTGGTGGGGGTTATTGTGGGTTGCCCCGACTAGGCTGCAGCTCCCACTGGTTTATTTGAGGGCCAAGTGTGTGCTGGGTAGAACCAGGCTGGACTGCAACACCCATTGGTTCCAGCGGAAATCAGGGCTGAAAACAAAACCAACCCAGCAATTGCAACCACCAGCTGATCAGGGCGATGGACTGTGGTGGGCCCTATACTTGCTAGTACATACAAAAATCTGGTCTGGGAACACCTCAAAGTTTCTTTTGGGGATCTCCCCAATCGAAATGGCAGACTCAGAACCCTAACCAAGAAAAGACGGAAGACAGAACAGGTCAATCCACCACTTCAGCTATATGTTGGCAGCGAAATACTGGACAAATGGAGACTCTATGATGGACTATGTCAATCAGTGGATTCTTCAACAACCTCATCGTGCCTGGAGTGGTGAGATTGGCAGCAATTCATAACTGGTGAACCATGAAAACCACTTGAGCAAGGATCTCAGAGCATGCCCCACATCGGGGACCTGGGATGGGTGGGAGACTGGGTGGGGCTTCTCCCTCAATATTCCCTTTACCTTAGATATATGAATAAAATTTTTTAAAAAAAGTAGCACCCTAAGCAAATCCTCACAACCTTATACCATCCCTTCCTGCTGGGCGGTGGCACTATTTCCTGTCTAGATTCAGACATTTCTTTCTTGACTTTTTGTGAGGCCATATCCCAGGGTCTTCATTAGCAGGGAGCTGTAGTCAACAGCCCAAGCTTGGAATTGGACCAGGCACTGCATTGTGGACACAGGCATCTTAATCTGCAGGTAAAACACCCACACCCATGTTGAGCTGGGAAGCAGCGCCAGGGCCCAGATCCCCTTGGGGACACTCTGAGATGTCAGGCACTGGGTATATGTGTGTGCCTGTCCAGTTCTCACCACTGGACAGTGCCACAGGAAAATAGAATAACAGCCGCAGGATTTGGCCCTGATTCAGTTCTTCAAAGTGAAGATAACATTTCTGGTAAGCAGATACAATTAGATTTTTGGAGCCCTGGGGTTTCAACTGATCACATGCAGGATTAAGAAAGATAACTTAAAATACTGAATTCTGCCTGATTAGCTAATAAATGAGGTGACTTGCTGATGTGGAAATAATGCAATAGAGCTAATACGGTCCTGTGGGCATGACAGATGTCTTGTGTCTTGTCTGTCAGTCTCTTTAGCAATTACCATGTGCTGTCCTTTCTTTGTGGTCAGTGAACTTCTTCATTTCTCTGGCAGCTCAAGTGGGCAAAGCTTCCACAGTCTTTTATTGATATCTATGATGCCAGTTTCAGAGGTGCCATTCACTCCATGCAACTTGAGGGTTTTTGGCATGGCCTTTGTGTGACTGCAGGTAAAACAATCTGAGGATCTGAGAATCTGTTTTAGAATGGAAATGTGGGAAACTATTTTGTTTACAAATCACTTAAAAAGAGCATTCTGGGGCAGTTATTTGATCCTGGTCAAGATGCCCATGTCTCATATCAGAGTGGCAGGTTCAATCCTGAGCTCAGGCTCCCAATGACAGTTTCCTGCCAGTACAGAGTGCGGGAGGTGGCAGGTGACAGCTCACATGTTTGGGTGCCTGCGAACCATGCAGACCTGAACTGAGTTGCTAGGTCCTAGTGGCTGCAGGCTTCTTGGGGGGTAACCGGCCTGTGTCTCTGGGTTCCTTGGGTTACAAATGGGGCTTTTTATTCAAGATTTATGTTTGCTCTGGATACCTGAAATGTGGAATGTAAGGAAGGTGAAAAATCTAGTTGATTCTTAGTCCCCTGAGAAAATGGAGGCTAAGGGAGGATACAGAGATTCATAACCCTTATTACAGTTACTCTCTCAGAAGGAAGCAGACTACTTTCATTACTACAGAAGGTCTGTGTTAAAGGCCAAGTACTGCAGTGGGCACTGGGCTGGACCAGAAAGAACTCCCTGAGCTGGACCTTAGCAGGAAAGTAGGGACCAGGGCTGGCATTTGGTAAGAGACCACTTAGGATAGTTGTATGCCATTTCTGAGAGCGTAAGGTTTAACTACAGGCTCCACTTTTAATTCTATGTTCTTACGAAATTGTACCCCAGGAAGCAGCAGGTGGTGGCTCAAGTGTTTGGGTCCTAGCCACCCATGTTGGAAACCTGAGTTGAGTTCCAGGCTTGTGGATGGAAGATCTCTTTGTATATCTCTCTCTGCTTCTCTTTTAAATATTTGAAAATAAACCAAAATATAAGATGCCAGTTAGGATTCCTACATCCTACACTGGAGTACCCGGGTTTAATTCCTGGCTGCAGCACCTCCAGCTTTCCGCTAATACAGACGTGGTAGGCAGTGGTGATGACTTAAGTATTGGAGTCCCTGTTACTCATGTGGGAGACCCAGGTCATTCCTGGCTCCCAGCTTTGTCTCACACAGTTCTGTTGTAGAAGTTTGGGGGATGAAACACCACAAGAGAATTTTCTCTTAAATAACTTTCAAAATTTTAAAAAAGAGAGAAATCACATAAAAAAGATTGATTTATTTTTATTCGAAAGTCAGATTTACAAAGAGAAGAAGACACAGAGAGAAAGATCTTCCATTGTCTGCTGGTTTACTCCCCAACTGGCTGCAATGGCCAGAGCTGAGCTGATCCAAAGTCAGGAGCCTCCTCCAGGTCTCCCATGTGGGTACAGGGTCCCAAGGCTTTGGGCCATGCTGGACTGCTTTCCCAGGCCAAGGTAAGGAACTGGATGGGAAGTGGAGCAGCCAAGACACAAACCAGTGCCCAATGGGATCTGGTGCATGCAAGGCAAGGATTTAGCTACTAGGTTATTGCACTGGATTTGAGGAATTACATTCTACTAACCTTTTACTTGAACAATTCAGGCTCCTATTTAAGAAAGTTCACTGAAATTATTTGGTTGTGGTCTATACAAGTGGTACACCAGTCTTCCAGGTTTGGCCATTTGATGACAAGAATGAATGAAGTTGAGTTGTGGCAGAACCTTTGCTATCTGGAATGTGCACAATCCTGGCACTCCATTATATGTGCAGTTCAGTTGCTTGCCCTGTACAGGAAGAAGGTGGAACTGGATGGCAGTGGACCTGGGTCCTATTCAGTAATGTTCAGAGCCAGGGTCATGTCTAGTCCGCTTAACTAACAGTGGGTGACCTAAGTTCCTGGTGCATGCGATCTAGATTTGTTAAGGAATCCAAATGAAGAAGAGAATCAGACATGTAGGAATATGCTAACACATACTAAGTGCCCCTTATACTGGGCATCTTTTACTTAAGTGAGATTGCAATATTCTGTATAAAGTAAGAAAGGGCTTTTAAAGATTTGGCAGTTTCTGAAAAGCTAGGGAAAAGGAGCAACTACAGCAGCCTGCGTCATGACAAATGTCAAAGAACATCAGAGCTGGAATGTCAAACACAGAGTGAGGCCAGGCAGAGTGGTGAGGGACAGCGCTCTCAGGTGTTGGATGACAACAGACACACCTAGAATCAAGCTCGGCTCTGCCCATTCACCAGCTGTATGCCTAGGCAGGAACTCTAACTGCTGGCATCCATAGTTTCTTCCTCTCGAGAGCAGAAGCAGAACCCTGTCTTGTGGGGTAGTTCTGAGAACAGGAGTAATACAGAGTCCAGCATGAGCCTGGCACAGGGTAGTGCCCAGCTTTTAATATAAGCCCACAGAGTCCTCAAGTTCCCAAGAATCTCATCTGAGAGGTCAAGGGGTCAGAGACCTGCACAGCTCAAAGGTGCTTTGGCGCTCTCAGATTCCAATTATGTTTATGTGGATGCATCACCTGAACACCAAACACAGAAAGTCATTTGCCCAGAGTAGTATGGTTGGTTACTGGCCAAACAGGATTTTGACTCAAGACATCTGCCCTTAGCCACCAGGCTGATGCCAGCTGAGTCCCAAGCAAACCCTTTGAGCTGTTTCACTGAGAAGCTGAACCTGTTACTCTGCTTCCGATTGCTTTCTCCTCATAGAAGAGCTCACTTTCTAGCCCTAACTCCCATGTCACTTCTGACACATGTCCACTTGTTTACTTGCATGTGTGAGTCTGCTAGGGCTGCTGTAACAAACCACCATGGACTGAGTGGCTTACGCAACAGTTTCTCAAAATTCCAGGGGCTGGAAAGTCCAAGTTCAACATACCAGTAGCAAAACAGGTTCCTTTCTGGGGTCTCTGCTGTTGCCTCTGGGTGGCTGCCACTTTGCTGTCTGCTCACAGGGCCTCCTCTGCCATTGCATACAGAGGAAGCAAGCTTTCTGATGTCCCTTCTTAGAGTGACAGTAATCCTATCAGACCAGAGCCCTTACGACCTCATTAGCCTTAATTACTTCCTCATAGAACCCGTCGGCACGCTAGGGTTTGGGGCTTCAACACAGGAGTTTTGGCAGGGACATATCCAGTCCAGGACATCCTCTGTGTGGCCCGCCATTCCTCACGAGCCCATTCCATTCAGGATGATTCCACACAGGAGGTTCATGAACTATATGAGGAGGTTGTGAACTATCAAGTGTCTGAATGAGATGTCACTGATTGTTCTTTTACAACTCCTCCAAGAAATCCACTAAGCTAAGATCAAAAATTGATGCAGAAGGCGTGGTGCAATGACCTAGAGGCTAAATCCTTGCCTTGCATGTGCCAGGATTCCATTTGGGTGCCAGTGGCTGCTCGACTGCCCATCCAGCTCCCTGTTCGTGGCCTGGGAAAGTAGTCAAGGACAGTCCAAAGCCTTGGGACCTGGCACCCGCGTGAGAGACCCAGAGGAAGATCCTGGCTTGTGGCCTTAGATGGGCTCAGCTCTGGCCGTTGTGACCACTTGGGGAGTGAATTAACAGAAGGAACATCTTCCTCTCTGTCTCTCCTCTCTCTATATCTGACTTTCCAATATAAACAAATATTTTAAAAAAACCCAATGTGGTAGAGCCCAAGTGCAGATAACCCAGAGTTGCTAATGGTAAGAATGAGGGTGGAAGAGTTAAACTGAGAAAGCCAAGCAGAATCCTTCAGCAAGAGAACTTGAACAGGAGTTTCCCTGAAGATCTGTTGTGCATTTCAATGATGGACAGAAACACTGAGGCTTTGACATTTATTCTGATATTTCCAAGAAGAATTGTGTAAAGTAACATATTTGTGAGAAAAATTGTTTCTTTGAAAGCAACCTGTAGTGAAATATCTCAGCTGGAAGCACCCCCAGGTGCCCAGGGTGTCACTGGCAGGTGGATCTGCTGGGCCTCAGGAGTCTAACCTCTCAGAAGCTGCCCAGTCACATACGCATGAGTCGCCAGCTCCTCTGTGAGAAGAACGCTGTGTATCCCAAAAGTGATAGGCCCACTCTCTTTACTAGACATGGCTCTGAATAGCTTTTGGCTATGTCCCAAAGTCAGACTGAGTCCAAATTTCAAAGTAATGCATGACAAATTCAGGCCATGGCAGAACTCAAACAGTTTAGAATAGGGAGGAGAAAGTAGAGATCTCCCTGTTACCCCTTTTTTATTCCCCTTCCCATGAGTGAACATCAGGGAGGTTTGTTCTAGAATTTAAAATAGGACTTTATTTACAGATAGATGGCTAGGGAATTAAAAAAAAGATTTATTCACTTATTTGTTTTAAAGTCATAGTAACAGTGAAAGGAAATACACGCATACACACACAAAGAGAGAGACAGAGAGAGAGAGAGAGAGAGAATGAGAAGAGAGTTCTTCATTAATGGGTTCACTCCCCAGATGGCTGCCACTGCCAAGCCTGCGTTCGCTGAAGCTAGGAGTCAGGAACTTCTGAGTTTCCCATGTGGGTGCTGCTGGGACTCAAGCTGGCACCTATATGGGACACTGGCTTCGCAGACAGTGGCTTTACCTGCTATGCCATAGCACCAGCCCCTAAACAAAATTACTTTTTTTTTTTTTTAAGATTTTATTGTTATTGGAAAACCAGATATACAGAGAGGAGGAGAGACAGAGAGGAAGATCTTCCATCCTATGTTTCACTCCCCAAGTGAGCCGCAACGGGCTGGTACGCGCCAATCCGATGCCGGGAACCAGGAACCTCTTCCAGGTCTCCCACGCGGGTGCAGGGTCCCAAATCTTTGGGCTGTCCTCTCCTGCTTTCCCAGGCCACAAGCAGGGAGCTGGATGGGAAGTGGAGCTGCCGGGATTAGAACCAGCGCCCATATGGGATCCCGGGGTGTTCAAGGTGAGGACTTTAGCCGCTAGGCCACTGTGCCAGGCCCAATAATTACTTCTTATAAATAAACAGCACCACATTATTATTACTTAGTTTCCTATTAATTATTAGGCAGATTTATCTTCTAAAATTGTGGTTACTGCAAACAAAGTTTAAAAACTCTTCTTGAACCCCTTATTCCTGTGAGCATTTCTGTGGGGCTGAGTCTAAGGTATCTGAGGTCAAACTGAAAGCAGATTTCAGAATTTGGTGTTGTGAAATTTTTCTGTTAAAACTACAAATTTCCATTCCTCCTAAAATTACAGGAGAGTATTTTTTTTTTAAAGATTTTATTATTATTGGAAAGCCGGATATACAGAGAGGAGGAGAGACAGAGAGGAAGATTTTCCATCTGATGTTTCACTCCCCAAGTGAGCCGCAACGGGCCAGTGCGCGCCGATCCGAAGCCGGGAACCTGGAACCTCTTCCGGGTCTCCCACGCGGGTGCAGTGTCCCAAAGAATTGGGCCGTCCTCAACTGCTTTCCCAGGCCACAAGCAGGGAGCTGGATGGGAAGTGGAGCTGCCGGGATTAGAACCAGTGCCCATATGGGATCCCGGTGCGTTCAAGGTGAGGACTTTAGCCGCTAGGCCATGCCGCCGGGCCCCAGGAGAGTATTTTTTAAAATATCTGAACTTTGCCAAGATTAATCTTTTTACCAACTGTATACTTTTACCATACAGTTGGTAAAAAGATTAATGAGGCTGGCCATTCTCTCTCCCCTCCTTCTTGCTCTCTCATATTTTTTTAGTAAATTACCTATTTATATTATTCTAGAGCAATATTTGCAGCAGTTTTTTTGTTAAAAAGACTTCTCATTATACATTTTAATCCTCAATGTTTCAAGTATTCAAATAGATTAGTAGATATTAAAAAAAGATATAAATACGCATAGAAAGAATCTGAAGAGATTTACACGAAAAGTTAACAGCGGTTAGTTACAGCGGTTAGTTACAACGGTTAGTTACAGCGGTTAGTTACAGTGGTTAGTTACAGTGGTTAGTTACAGCGGTTAGTTACAGCGGTTAGTTACAACTACGTCATAGGCGCATGGGTACAGTTCCCATAATATCTGCCCTGTGCCCCTCCACCGTTGAATGTTTTGCAAAAACAGGTTCTCCTCAACTCACAAAGGGGTTGTTCCAGTAAATCCTCCATAAGATGAAAATATCATTAAGTAAAAAAGATGCACTCAATGCATGTAATCTACTGAATGCCAACACTCAGCAGCCAGGACGCTGCAGAGCGCCAGCGGTGGGGTGGGCAGCCTAGCACTCAGGGGAGAATCTCGCTGCGCTAGCATCAGCCTGGGAAAAGAGCAAAACACAGAGCTGGAAGCAGTTTCTACTGAATGTTTAGGACCTTAGTGATGCTTTCAAAAGATATTTATTTTTAAAGGCAGAATTACAAAGAGAGCAGGATAGACAGGTACAAAGAGAGAAGAGAGAAGGAGAGAGAGAAAGAGAGTGTGTGTGTGTGTGTGTCTGTGTGAGTTTGCTGGCTCACTGCCCAAATGACTGTAATAGTCAGGGCAGGGAAAAGCCAAAGCCAACAGCCAGAAGCTTCTTCTTGGTCTCCCTTGTACATGGCATGGACCCACACACTTGGGCCATCTTTGGCTGCTTTTCCCAAGTGCATTAGCAGGGAGCAGCAGGGTCTCAATCGGTGTCCATATGGCTTGCTGACATTGCAGACAGAAGTTTATCCAAGATGCCACAACTCATTGAATCTCAATAAACTCAAAGTGTGTGTTGCTCAGAAAGGAGGAGATGAGAAGCAGAGTGGTCTATAGTTGCAGGAGTCAAAGATCACACCATCAGTGGTCACGTGACAGCTGCCGAGTATTCACAGTGCTCCCAGCGGGACAATGGCGAGGTGGGAAACAGCTGCCTGAGTTAAGATCACCAAGTCCCTTGGTTCTAATTACATCTGACAAAATCAGTTTGGCTTTCTGCTGGTGATAATGACATAAGGGGGATATATGTGGGGCAAAGGTCATGCTTAAGAAGGGGACAGTGGGGCTGGCGTGGTGGCCTAGTGGCTAAAGTCCTCACCTTGAACGCACCGGGATCCCATATGGGCGCTGGTTCATATCCTGGTGGTCCCGCTTCCCATCCAACTCCCTGCTTGTGGCTTGGGAAAGCAGTCGAGGACGGCCCAAAGCCTTGGGACCCTGCACCTGCGTGTGCACGGAGGAGGCTCTGGGCTCTTGGCTTCGGATTGGCTCAGCTCCAGCCATTGTGGTCGCTTGGGGAGTGAATCAGTGGTTGGAAGATCTTTGTCTCTGTCTCTCCTCCTCTCTGTATATCGGACTTTGCAATAAAAATAAATAAATCTTAAAAAAAAAGAGAGGACAATGGCCCCTCTTAGGTGCTGCTTCCCAAGACTGAACTGTCTCTCTGGATGGTGCCAAGGCAGCTGACCCACTGGAAGCTGGGACCTCCGTAGGCCAGGCCCCAGCATGAGGGGTTGCATGAGAGGAGGTCCCCGTGGGAGTTGGTGGGTAACTGGCCAATGCCAACAATCTCCCCTCCTAACAAAGTGCCTCCTTGCGACCTTGTGCAGCAGCCATCTCATGCCCAGCCAGTGTGGTCTTTGCATTAGAGCTAATTCTTAATCCCTGAGCTCCTGGGGTATCTGTGCAGCCAAGCAGATGGTGCCTCGTGCCTGTCTTGTGACTCTTAAGTATTACAGGACTCAAATGTGCAGAAAGATGGGAATAAAGACCAGGATGATGCAGTCCCTAGGCTCTGACTTGATTACTCTCAGCTTACTTATATACCTTGGATTAGGATGTGTTACCATAAAGTGGATTTTTTTTAATAAGAAAATAAGATTTAGTCCATGGGCTGAATTCTTGAAATAAGAGTGCTAATCTAGTTTCTAAGACTTACATATCAAGAATTTTATGGAAGGTATAATACGCCAGGGATAACTCATGTGACATTGTATAATATTAGTGTGACGATCCTAAGATATTACTGTGCTTGCCTGGGATAACCCTGACTAAGGGGTGGGAATTCAAAGTGATCCTGCACACAAGAAGCCATGCCTCTCACCTTCAGCCTGGAAGGAACAGAATGAGGACTTGAACACCTGTCCCTTGGAGGCCGAGATTCAGAAACACAGAAATAGGAATGAGACACATCTGTCTCGTCTCCAAACTGAGCCGAGGACATCTGTAGCTATTGCCACCATCTCACTCTAGTACAAGGGGAAAAACATGCAAAAATAGAAATGATCCACAAAACTCTTAGCAGTGAGGCAAAGCTGAACACAGCAGTCTGCAGCAGCAGCAGCGTCGAGTGGGACATGGCTGCCTATAGAGCAGCATCTCTCAGGACACAGGCCAGCAAACCAACGATGTCTTCTCCGCCCACATCAGCCCTGACTCCTTAATAAGGGATTGCGAGAAGGCGAGCGGTGAGAAAGTTACGGACAGACCGAGAGCCAATAATACACTCCTGCCAGAGAAGTGAAGGAGCCCAGCTGTTAGAGGAAAATGCCACCCTGGGAGCTGCCCCCTCGCCATGGAATTAGCTCTTCTGCATTACACTGAACAGTTGTGTGCGGAACAGGCAAGACTTTTTATAACGAGGGCTAGAAGAGAGGATAAAAATAGGACAAAAAATGAGGGAGATTCTGTTCCAGAAAATACCTACCCTGGTTCCTGTCAGCATTGTTTCTACTGTACTTGGGGCTGGCTGCCAGAAGCCCACCTGTAGACCCCACAGAGCACTTCCGGATCAAGCTCTTAGTTGTAAGGAGACCTGCTGACTGGGACAGTCCCAGATGGAGCTTTGTGGTTGTTGCTTGACCTTACTTGTATTTTTCTTTTTTTCCTTTTAAAGATTTATTTTATTTTTTATTGGAAGGTCAGATTTACAGTGAGGAACGACAGAAAGATTTTCCGCCTGCTGGTTCACTCCTCAAGTGGCCCAACAGCTGGAGATGAGCCAATCTGAACCCAGGAGCCAGGAGCTTCTTCCGGGTCTCCCATGTGGGTGCAGGGTCCCAAGGCTTTGGGCCGTCCTCCACTGCTTTCCCAGGCCACAAGCAGGGAGCTGGATGGGAAGTGGGCATGAACCGGTGCCCATATGGGATCCCGGCATGTGCAAGGCGAGGACTTTAGACACTAGGATACACACCGGGTCCAAATTTTTCTAAGTTGAGGTGAAAGTATCATAAAATTCACTCCTTAAGAGGGTATGCTTTAGGAGCCAGTGTTGTAGTGTACCAAGTTAAGCTGCAGCTTGTGTCACTGGCATTGTGTCTTGGGTGCTAGGTTCAAGGCCTGGACGCTCTGCTACAGATCGAACTCCTTGCTAACACAGCTGGAAAAGCAGTGGAAGCTGGCCCAAGCACTTCGGCCTCTGCCACCCATGCAGGAGAGCTGGATGAAGCGCCTGGCTTCTGTCTAGTCCAGCCCCAGGTACTGCAGCCATCTATGGAGTGAAGCAGCAGGTGGTAGAGCTGCCTCTTTATAACTTTTCAAATCAATTATTCAATCTTATAAAAAGGTGTCCACTTTGTTGAGTTTTAGTATATCTGCAACAAGGTTGTTTGGCCATCACCACCAATTCCAGAACCTGTCATCGCCCTCCAAAATGAATGCATTTCTCCCACTCCAGCAGCCATCCGTTCACCTCGTCTCTGAACAATGGATCTTTCATGTACATGAGTTCTACACTATGTGGGGATTCAGGCTGGCTTCTTTCTCCTGGTATCCTGTTAAGGTTTAGCCATTCCATGCCATAATCAGTACTTTACTCCTTGAAATAGTAATTTTTTAATAATTCCAGTGGCATCTATTATATCACATTGTACAACTGTCTTCTCTGCCTGGTGTCAGAACATTGTGGTTCTAAAGCACACATCATCATTGTCTCCCTGGTGCTTTTAGCAAGTCCATGAGCTTTGTCAGTGGATTGCCAACTCTGGAGATTTTATGTAAGTGGAATCATATGTGTGATCTTTTGTGTGTGGGCTCTTTCATCTTATTTTTAAAAAATTAAAAATTTTTAAAATATTTTGTTTCTTTCATATTATTATGTTTGGCGGTTCATCCATATTCCAGCAAGGATTGGTATTCTTTTTTCATGGCTGAATCATATTTCACTGTGTGAAACTATACATTCAGCTGCTGATAAACAATAGTTGTTTTCCACTTTGGGTGGAAGTAAGCATTTTCAAATGACTTTTCGTGTGGAAACATGTCTTTATTTCTCTTAGCTATTTACCTGGAAGTAGAATTTTTGGAATATATGGTAACTCACTGTTTAACTTTTGGGGCACTTTTGGTTGTTTTCCAAAGTGGCTATCCCACAGTACATTATTACCATCAGTCCATAAGAGTTCTAATTTCCCTACATCCACAATACTTGCCAATATCTAGCTTTGATTACAGCTATCCTAGTGGGTGTGAAATGGTTTCACTGTATGTTGTTAATTTTTCTGTTTGTTTTAAAGTCAGGCCATCTCTGTACATAGTTTTAAGAAACAAGTGTAAATGCTCCATTCCTTTATACTCACATTTCCATGAGGCAGATACTTTAAATTCTTAGTGGCTTTCTCTGGTATTTCTGGTAACGTGCTTATACTGCTATTTTAGACTCACTTTTAGATAATATCTCTTGACTTCCAACTATGGAAGATGAACATTTAGTTCTCTTGTCTGCTCCCTCATGCATCCAAATACATACTCATTTTATCCTCCCATCGTCACAATATGATTATAACTCCATTTTGATCAAATCAGTAATTAGCATTTGCATTGTTATGACTATGCATTTATAGCCTCATGATGTACAAAGATTATATTTACTTAATCATCCTCTCCCCCTTTGATTCCAGATGGCCTAAAGGGAAAAATTTGCTTCAGTTTTTTCAATTTCTGCGGTTTTCTTTCTTTTTTTTTTTTTTTTAGTGTGGTTCTTTCTTCTTCTTCTTCTTTTTTTTTTCCTAATCTTTAAAAGGCAGAGGCACAGAGATCTTCCATCCACTGGTTCATTTTCCAAATGACCACTGAAGTTAGGGTTGGGCCGGGCCAAAGCCAGGAGCTAGGAACTCCACCCATGTCTCTTACATGAGTGCCAGGGGCCCAGTGACCTGGGTCATCCAGCCCTGCTTTCCCAGGAAAATTAGCAGGGAGGCAGATCTGAAGTGGAGCAGTGGAGACTCAAACTGGCATTCATGTAAAATATAGGTGTTACAGGAGACAGTTAACCCAAGGTATACAACATCAGTCCTCTGCTATTTTCCATATAGCGATTACTAAATTCATCTTTGAATTTTGAAAAAAAAATTGTTACTCTCTAGAAAATTCCAAATATGCTAGATATTCTATATTTCAAATATATTGGATTTTCTCTCATTTGGCATGTAAGCAGATCTCAGTATTTGTTGAATGAATGAATGAAAATTATCTAACCAAAGAACCAAAAATCTAGAGTTCCAAGGAACCTTAGAGATTACTTCCTGTTTCAACCCTTCCCAGTTCACAGTATGAATGTAATGAGTTCATTTTATTTATTATTTATTACAAAATACAGGGGTATTGTGGGTTGGCCTGCAGTCTTCAATATACCATATGGGCCCACCAATTGGATTCCCAGATGCTCTACTTCCAATCCAGCTCCTGGGATGTCAGTGGAAGATGGTCCAAGTGCTTAGCCGCTACACCAATGTGAGGACCTGGATTGAGCTCTTGGCTACTGGCTTTGGCCTGGCCAACTCTGGCTATTGTGTCCATTTGGGGAGTGAACCAGTGGATGGACATTCTTTCTCTCTGACTGTAACTTGGCTTTTCAAATAAAACAAATCTTTTAAAAAAAGATTTATTCATTTTTATCGGAAAGGTAGATATACAGAGAGGAGGAGAGACAGAGGGGATGATCTTCTATCTGCTGATTCACTGCCCAAGTTACCACAATGGCCAGAGTTGATCCCATTCAAAGCCAGAGGCCAGGAGCTTCTTCTGGGTCTCCCATGCGGGTGCAGGGTCCTAAGGCTTTGGGACATCTTTGACTACTTTCCCAGGCCACAGGCAGGGAGCAGGATGGGAAGTGAGACCTACCAGGATATGAATCAGCGCCCATATGGGATCCTGGCACATGTAAGGCAAGGACTTTAGCCACTAGGCTACCGCACTAGGTGCAAAACAAATCTTTTTAAAAATTCAAAAAAAATTTTTTTAAATTTTTTGTTTCGTTTTAAAGGGAGAGACACAGAGAGAAAGAGACTTTGCACCTACTGAGCCAATCCCTAATGACCAATTAAAAGCCAGGGCTGGGCCCGGCACAGTGGCCTAGCGGCTAAAGTCCTTGCCTTGAATGGCACCGGGATCCCATATGGGCGCTGGTTCTAATCCCGGCAGCTCCACTTCCCATCCAGCTCCCTGCTTGTGGCCTGGGAAAGCAGGAGAGGACAGCCCAAAGATTTGGGACCCTGCACCCGCGTGGGAGACCTGGAAGAGGTTCCTGGTTCCCGGCTTCAGATTGGCACAGCACCGGCCCGTTGCGGCTCACTTGGGGAGTGAAACATCGGATGGAAGATTTTCCTCTCTGTCTCTCCTCCTCTGTGTATATCTGACTTTGTAATAAAATAAATAAATCTTAAAAAAAAAAGCCAGGGCTGGGCCAGGCTGAACGAGGAGCTAGGAAGTCCATCTGGATGTCCCACTTGGCAGACTCCAGTACTTGGGCCAACAGCTGCTTCCCAGGTGCTTATTATGAGGAAGCTGGAATAGGAAGGGGAACTGGGCCTTGAACACAGGCCCTCTGCTATGGGACATGGGCATCTTAAACAGCATCATAATGGCTGCTCCCAAGGCATTTTGGAAGTGAGGTATCCAAGGCCTTGACAAGTTGCCTGACCAAAGTGACAGCAAGTTTTCAGGAGCAAGGACTGGAATTCCAGCCTGCTCAGTCTTAGAGCCCTCTTCTCTGTTGTGGTGCTTCCACAAATGTCCCTTGTCCTGAATGGTGTGTAGACTTCATCCTTTCAACATCTTCAGTTTTCTTAAGCTCAATACTCAATTGCAAGTGTTGAGAATTCACATGGAAGGGCACAAAATAGTATCTCAACAAAATGCAGATATCACCAATCTCAGTCAGTCAGGATCTAAGAAGTCATCCTTTAGCATGAAATTTCTCTGAGAATCAGGCTACTAATTCCAATGTCCTTTTTTCCACAGCTGTTTGTAACCTCACTTAGCCCAAGGCCCAAGCAGTGCGTTTGCACAGGATTTCTGTGGAGGACATGCATTGCTTTGTCTGATCATCATCCACTTTGTCATCTTCTGTTTCTTATTTGACACCAGTGATGGGGATGTGCGTTGCCAGGGACTGCGCCAGGGAGAGCAGAGCTGGCAGGGAGAGGTCTCCAGGACATGGTTTACTGTCTGCATCTGCTGCGTCTCACTTCCCAGTTAGGTGCACCATATACATCCCTGCCCTGTGAAGGCCCCTCTGGCTCTTACAGCCAAAAGAACTGGTAACTAACTCGGGTCTGGAAGTGAAAGGCTGAACTCCTTCTGTGTGCCCATTCAGGTCTGACAGGTTGCTGTTAGCCAGGGAATATCTTATCTCACTTTAGGATTTGGAACAGTTTTAGTCTAATAAGGAATTTCTTTAATTTGAGGCTCCTGTGTTTGTTGATAAAATAGAACAAAACTTAGAAGTAACAAAAACTGGACTCCAGCTAACATGTTTTCTAATATAGCAGAATATATCACACCTTGAAAGCTGTTACCAAGATGTTAATTTCCTGCTATGGAAGCATTTCTTGTATTTATGTATTTTTCACAGCATTTCTGTATCCATCAGATCCCTTCAGGCTTACTTCTCAACATCAAAACAAACCAAAACATTTTTATAAATAATAAATCAATTAAAAAATATGTAAAAATCTTAAAATTTGTGTTCTTCCTCAACTAGTTTCCTGTCCCTGAAGTTTAGTTTTCCAGTGTTCTTCTAACAAGAAGACAACCATTTGCATTTCCCTGGCTGCAGAGGGGATCAGAAACCTTTTATCAAGCTGGTTTCTCTTTTCATTCTGACTGGAGTCATTAGCTGTGACTGGTCCACTTCACACATCTATTCTTCCCAGAGGTCCTTAACACAAAACATTCGTGTGGAGCTTGCACGCCTCACTGTGATCCCCTAGCCCTAGTTGCTTACAGGCAGAGTGAGCCTGAGCAGGTTGCTTCATTGGCCACATAAGGCCAATGACAGTGCCTGCCCCGTGTAACTGCTGAGGAATTACATGCAGTAAGTGTTAGCACCAGTATCAGCTGGCTGAAAGAATGACCTCTGTTAACTAGGGCTTCCAGACAGACTTGCTTACTGTCCACACTGCAAGCCCCGGGAGGGCAGGCACGTCCCCTTGTTCAGCACCTAGTCCACGACAGGTGTGTAATGTGTTCAAAAGGAGTTATTCAATTATATAGAGAGTACAGGTGTAATTTTGCTGAAAATCTGATTTTTATTATGGATGAGGAAACACAGGCCTAGAGAGGCAGAGTGGCTTGTGCAGATTCTCACCATGAGTTACAGAAGGCTTAAGATACAATTCTCCTGCCTGGTTGTGTTGCTCATCTACTATAATGCTTCCTAAGCCCTTAGTTCATTACCAGAATTTCAGTGTAGCAATTTGGTTACCAACAAATAAGGATTCTTAGACTTTAAAACCTACCGTGGTATCGACGGCCTTGACGTACTCGGTGGGAATGTGCTTTGGGACAGGCTCCGTCTGCGACAGCAGCACACATCCTTTAGCCCCTAGGGTGATGATGACCACCTGGCAGCCCCGCTCCAGGAGTATGGAGGCGGCCTTGCCAGCATCTGCAGGGCTGCCCACTGGAAGGCCAGTTAGAATTTCAGCCTGGAATACACAAAAGTGAAAAAGTAACCCATATCTACAAGTCACATTGGTTTTTATAGAAAATGGTTTTTTTGGGGGGAGGGGAGAAAGGGTAACAACAAGTATAATGGGATCCTTGATGGACACTGTAGATACTGCTATGAAAAAAAGAGTAAAAAAGTAAGCAGAATAACAAAAATAGCCAGAAAGAGCATCTCAGAGGCTGGTGGTGTAGCACACAGACTGTGCTGCAGCCTGTGACGATGCTGGCATCACACTGATGCCAACTAGCTTGAATTTTGGTGGCACCATTTCTGATCCAGCTCCTTGTTCAAGCCCCTGGGAAGGCAACCCAGTACTGAGTTATATATTTCATGTGGGAGACAAAGATGGAGTTGCAGGCTTGTGACTTTGGCTGGGCCTAGCCCTAGTCATTGAGGTCGTTTGGAAAGTGAACCAGCAGATGGAAGATTCTCTCTCGCTGTATTTATGCCTTTCAAATAAGCAAAACAGTTTTTAAAACTAGGAGGGATTTGATAATGGTCTGGATATTAGTATGGACTTATCCATTTTGGGGGATAATTTTCTTAGGTGTGGTTCTTTTTATAAAATACATGCTGATGTATCAAGAGGTGAGGGATCAGATCTGTAAGTAACTATCAACAAAAACAAAATATTTACTCCCTTTAAAAAAGATTTATTTTATTTATTTGAAAGAGATAGGGGAGATAGAGAAATTAATCTTCCATCTCTTAGTTCACTCCTCAACTGGCCACATGGTTAGGACTGTGCCAGCCAGAAGCCCTCAGCCTCTTCTGGGTCTCCCACACGAGTGCAGGGCCCAGGGACCTGGGTATCCTCTGCTGCTCTTCTCAGGTGAGGCAACAGGAATCAGAAGCGGAACAGCCGGGACGGGGACCAGCACCCAGAAAACGGTGCTGGTGTTACAGGTGGTAGCTTCATGTGTCACACCAAAATGCCAGCCCCTTTACTTGTTTTTAAATAAAATAAGAATAAATACATACATGGGAGGACAGAAGCAAATAGGGCAAAATGCTCACTGTTCATGTGGAAGGTAGGATCACTACACTGCTCTTTCAGCTGTCCTGCCTGTGTGATCATTTTCTGAATAAACAGTTTGGGGTTCAATGAGAAGTCTATCAAAGCAGGAAAGGAAGCTGGGGAGGAAGGAAAGGAGAAAGGAGAGGCCACTGCAATGACTCTGGTGTGAATTAGGCCATCTGCGGGTGTGGCTCTTGCAGGCCTCTCCTGGAGCAGGCCGCCCCTCTCTTCGTGCTGGTTCTAACTGTGCATGTTTGCAGACTATGTATTCCTGTTGTGTAGCTGTTTCTGCCAGAGAAGTTTGAAGCAGGGTGGGGTAGGCACTCTGGAGAAAAAAGCAATGGCCTGGCATTGATGGCATTGATGACTTTCCCCAAATCATTGAACCCTAGAAAATGTGGGGCTGGGAGAGAATCAGTGCTTCTTCACCAGGTTATAAAATGCTTTTTGGCAGAAGGGATGAGGGGCTTCAGGCTGGATTCCTGGCTCCCTAGGACCTCTCTAGAGTCTCTGGGAAAACTCTGTGGTTCTGAAGTAGTTTTTAAAAATCACTGAACTCCATGAATTATATGAAATTACTTTTAAAAAATATATTTGAAGAGACAATCAGTGGGGGAAGAAAGGAAACTCCCATTCCATCAGTTCACTCTCTAAATGCTTGTAACAGTTGGGACTGTGTCAGGCCAAAGCCAAGAGCTAGAAACTCAATCCAAGCCTCTGAGACGCCGCTGCCTAGAGTATGCATCAGCCGGAAGCAGGAACCTGTGGACTCCAACAGGCATCTTACACTGTGACTTGCCCAATGCATTGAATGCCCGTCCTTATGTGACAATTATTGACTAAAAAGTATATAACCAGGGCCTGGGGCATAGCCTAGTGGCCTTACACGTGCCAGGATCCCATGTGAGTGCCAGTTGTAAACCCAGCAGCCCCACTTCCCATTCAGCCCCCTGATCGTGGCTTGGGAAAGCAGTCAAGAATGACCCAGAGCCTTGAGACCCTGCATCCGCATGGGAGACCTAGAAGAGACTTCAGATTGGCTCAGCTCCAGCCATTGTGGCTGCTTGGGGAGTGAAACAGTGGGCGGAAAATCTTTCTGTCCTCTTTTGTATAGCTGCCTTTCCAATAAAAAGAAATAAATCTTTTAAAAAAGTGTGTAACCAAATTCTGTCTTCTCTGTATTATAGCATAACCCTATGCTCTTTCTTCCTGAGAATGCCTCCCTTACGTTTGCTCTGAACGCACCCAAAGTCATCCCCCAGTGCCTGCTCATTCTAGACTTCCATTTTCTCTGTTGCACAGGCTTCCTGAACTTGACCTTGTGCACAGACCCTTTCTGAGTTGCTTTTACTGTGAGTCCACTATTTAAAATAAATTTTGCATTGATCTTTGTTACTGGCACCACTTATGTCTGTTGATTTGAATGGCCCATTTCAGAAACACTGACATGTCTCCTTAACACCTCTTATTAAGTTATTCTTCAATGACAGAATCTTTAAAATAATAGATAATGCTACAAACATCCATGTGCCCACAGTCCATCTTTAACAGGGTTTTATATTTCACTTCAGTTGCTTTAGATACCTTTTAAAAACATTTGTTTAAAGATTTAATTATTTTTATTGGAAAGGCAGGTTTACAGAGGAGAGACACAATAGATTTTCCATTGTCCCCAAGTGGTCATAACTGTTGGAGCTGAGCCCATCTGAAGACAGGAGCCAGGAGTTTCTTCCAGGTCTCCCATTGGGTTCAGGGTCCCAAGGCCTAGGGCCATCCTCGACTGCTTTCCCAGGCTTCAAGCAGGGAGCTGGATGGGAAGTGGAGCTGCCAGGATATAAACCAGTGCCCATATGGGATCCTGGCGAATGCAAGAAAGCCAACAGGCTACTGCGCTGGGCTCTGCTCATTAAGTTTTTGAGATCAATTTCCTTCAAGATAAGAGTTCATTTACTTAATAAGAATTTACTATGGCCAGAGTGTGCAGGACACAATGTGGGCTGCAGAGAGGGTGAGAAGGAGGGAGGGCAGGCTGAATGAGACAAAAAAATTATTTACTATGTGCCAAGTTTGTGCATGTACACTGTAGAAGTGTTATATAGTAGTGATAACTGTATTAATATATATTAATTTTAATAGATAATTGTCATATGATACTCATATAACATTGTGCAGTTTATAGATTACATGTATTAATATATTTTATAATATAACATGATTAGTTACTATAGTGTTATAGTAATTATAATTAGATATTATCATACATACATTATATATATCATACTTTCCATTTTTATATCATGATAATGGCAATATGCACAGATGTTGGTGCCAGAGTGGACCTTCCTGCATTAGCTGATAGAATGGGGTGAGGGCTGGCATTGGACCCAGCAGTTAATACCCTTGTTTCCTGCAGAGTGGCTGTGTGGGTCTCCTGTCTCTGGCTTCTGACTCCAGGCTCTTGTTAACATGAAAGCTGGGAGGCAATGGTGACAGTCCAAGAAACTGAGTTCCTGCCATCCAGGTGGATCTTGACTGAGGCTCTGGCTCCTGGTCTGGGCCTTGGCACAGCTCAGCAATGGCAGGCATTTGAGAAGTAAGCCAGGGGATGGGAGCTGCTCTCTCCTTTCTCTCTCTCTCTCTCTCTCTCTCTCTCTCTCTCTCTCTCTCAACACACACACACACACACACACACACACACACACACACACACACACACACAAGGATGGGGCAGAAAGAATGTTGTATAACTTAGGAAGGTGCAAAGCCAAGTCTTACTAGCCAGCAAGGCTTCTGCCTGGTATTCTCTCTTGCACGAGGCTGATTTCAGAACCCAGGTGTAAGGCACTGTGAGAAAATCCAGGCCACCAGGAGAGGCTAGTGGTGAGTGTTCTGGCCAATAGTCCCTTTATGCCCCAGGGAACAACCAGCACCCCACTACTGCACGTGTGAATAAAGGAGGCTTCAAATGATCCCAGCCCTTTGCCTTTTTGAGGTTTTCCAAAGAAGGTCCCAAGCATTGTGAAGCAGGGACAATCCATGCTGTGTCCTGTCTGAATTCCTGAAGCACAGAAATGATTAAAATAATGACAAGTCATAATTTCCACGATCCAGTACATTTGGGTGCAATCTATCACACATCAACAGACAACTACATACACAGGGAAAGTTGCTGGGGATTGAAGAGTAAGACAAGATGCCCTTGTCTTCACAGAATGTGTAATTTAATGGAGAAGACAGAAGAAATGAGTAAGTAATGTGAAGGTAATGAGTGTTTCAGGAACAAATACAGTCCTTGTTAAGTAAGCAGCAGGGAAAGCTAAGCCAGTGAGGCAGCTGAGGGTAATCTAGCCTCTTGTGAAATGGTCACTGTGTCCCACAAATCCTTTTTTCTAGCACAGGGCCTGGTCATGGTGGCTGTTCAGCAATCCTGGATAACCTGTTGTGTCTTGTTAAAACTAGTTTCCTTGTTGCTGTCTTTTTGTATCCTCTATGTTTTGAGAGATGAAGTTCTCAAGCACATAGGTCATGAAGTTCTAGAAGCTTTTATTCTGCTTTTGAACCACATGGAAAATGAACCATTATAGTTCACGAATTACTTTCTCTCTGCATGCTGCATTCTCCAGTGTGGATAATACACCCTATATCCTCTCAGTGGGAAAGAGTTTTGATCTAATGCTGCAAGACCGTGAAAAGGGAAAAATATTGAAATTTACTTCCTAAAAGATTGAAGACTGACTGGCACAGTGTTCGTACACGTGTGGGACAAGGTGACCCTTGTGACCCTCAGGTGGACTGAGGTTGCATGCCTCTTGGGACAGCCCATAGGTCTCCAAGCTATCAGTGGAGAATGAAGTTGGGGCCATCATGGGGTCTGCACAGTGGCAGGTAGCAGATGCTCATTAGAGATGCCAGATAAAATACATGGAGCTCAGGTACATGTGAATTTCAACCAGTTTCACAGTAAAGGTATCTTGGGACACTATGGTCTATCTGAAATGCAAATGTAACAAGGCATCCTGTATTTTTATTTGCTGCAATTGGCAACTCTGATAGTAATTAGTCTGCAGGAAATGGAACAATTAGAAAATAAAGTACCAACAGTGTGAGGGCAGAGAGGGGACTAAAGTCAACTAAAGCTTGGTATGTGTCAGATGATGGGAGTGGCTCAGAATCGTTTTCTCTGCCAGGATTTACTAATTTCCTTTTCTGTATATCCCAGTAAAGTGAAAATGCAGTTTTCACTGAGCCCAAAAATTTACACATGATCAAATGATGTGGTTAATTGTGTCTCTCTGCTTTATCCATTGGCATTCAAGTCTTTCGCTTTCTCATAGAATGACTCAAAGAATCTGGCGTTACCTCGCTTTCGTTGCAGCAGAACACACTGGAGAGGGTGTAGAAGCGGGGATCCAGGTCGGCAATGGCAGGGGCTGGATTGAACAGTGTTTTCACTGTGGGAGAACAGGAAAGCGAGTCAGTGGTTGTCACATGTAGCACTCAGCAGGGAAAATCTCCAGGCTCAACCATTTTGGTACTGCTTAGATGAAGAAAAGTCTCAGGTTTCCATTTCCAGGATAGCCTGATACCAATTCCTTCTTATGTTCATTTTCTTTAAGTCCACTTTATGAAATTTTAGCTTCAAGGGAAAGCATCAGTATTTACAATGTGTGATTATATAGCTAAGGCAACAACAAGGACATTAAGAAGTAAAAACTTAGTCTTAGAAATTACTTCATAGGTAGTTCTTTGTTAAAACATGTACTCACCAGAGTACTCAAAAATATAGGTTTGCCTTCTTTTTCTCTTAATAAAGGCCACTAACTTGTGTGTTCTATCCCTCTTAACTACAGATCTATAGAGTGAAATCCTCTAGCTGCAGTTCTCAGAGACTCTTCTAGAGCGTCGGTCCACAAACTGGCTGCAAATCAACATCACTAGGAGAGCTTGTAAAAATGCATGACTCCTGCACTGTCTCTCAATCCTGCTCAATCAGAGTGGTGCTGCAGAGTACGATCAAGGACTCTGAGCATTTGCAAGTCTTCCTGGCTCCAATCCACTCTCCATTCTCACGAGACCCTGACCAGCATGTGGCTAATGGAAACCGTCTGCCACTTTGGGCTGGGGAGTCTCCCTGGTCTACTTCTGTAGCCTCTTCGGGCTTAAGATTTTGGTCAGTCAGTGGGTCTTGTCCAGTAAGGTCTATCACTTTCTGCACATTTTTGTGATTTAAAATCAAGAAGGTTCACCCACAGAAAATCTATGGACTATCTTTGCTCAGATTTTTGTACAGGTCCTTGTGCAGCTTGAAGTAGAAAGTGGGCATCAAAACCCTGTATATAATGTTGCACAGTTGTAAAGGATTTTGACTGTTATCACATTGTCTTTCATTCACAGCCTAGTGCACCATCCTGCCACTCTTTCTTTCTGCTCTCTGCTCAAATTTGTAGCCTGGCAACCATTGGTGGTCCCACTGCTGTAAGGTCTTAAATGTCAATTATGCCTCAAGGCCCTCATTGCCCAACATTCTAACACACTCACTTTTCAGGTGTCCAGAATAATCTACTGTTCCCTATTTCTGAAGTATTTAGCTAAAATACCTTGTGGACCTAGAGTGATCCTCAACTATGCATTCCTTCGCACATTCCTCAGCTTAATGTGGATTTGCAGGGCAGTCATTCCTAAAAAGTTCCATTTTTCTTTTCTTTGTGTGTGTGTGTATGAAAAGATCCCTGATCTAGCTATTTCTTTTCTAAACCTATCCTACAGAAGTCCACAAGCATGCAGAGATGATATATGATGATGCCTACGCAGTTCTGTTTATAATAGAAGAAAAAACAAAATGAAACCAACACATCAAGTGGGATTGGCTTAAAAAAGTGTAACAGACATTGGCTATATAACACACCAGTTATTAAAAGGAATGAAGTGGGCAGGCATTGCAGTCTAGGGAGTTATGCTGCTGCTGGGAGGCCAGCATCACAGCTCTGCGTTCCAGCTGAGTTCTGAGTGACCTGGCTTCCAATCCAGCTTCCTGCTATTGTGCCTGAAAGCAGCCAGTGATGACCCCAGTGCTTACACCACTACTGCCTACATAGATAGTCTGGTAGAGTTCCAACCTCTCAGTGTAGGCTGGATCCTGTGCCAGCTGTAGCACTTGGTGAGTGAACCTGTGAATGGAACATCTTGTCTCTTTCTCTCCCCTTTAAGCATAAGGAAATAAACGAGTAAACTAAAAGAATGATGTTTATTTCTATTTTGTCAGAGAAGTCAGAGAAAGACTTTGCAAGTGAAAAACCTAGTAGTTTTTCTTACTAATCCTACCCCTTTTAAACAAAATAAATGAAACGTAACCATATGGACATTTGTATTTATGTGCTTATAAGGAGAGGAAGTCCGAAATGTTACTCATTACACTAGCAAGTAATTAGTGATAAAAGTAACTGTGATGGGAATAAACCTAATTATAAATTAAGTGCTGTACATCATGTAAAGATACCATTTTAAAAACATATATAGTATGTCACATTCAAAACAGGTATATTGGGGGGCTGCAGGAGGGAGCATCTTGCTCGGATCCCGATCCCAGCCACCATGTGCTCATGGTGAGCTGGGCCTGGGCCCACCTGGATTCGGGGGCTACTTCCTTTCGGGTGAGTACACCGAGGGGGGGAATCTCTGGGACTGGGTGGGTCCAGGGCCCACCCATCGCCCTCATTGGGCGGTGGACGGGATTGGGTGGGGCGCAACCTTGGGCCTGTGGGTTTAAACTTCAGCAGCCAGGAGGCTGCTGGGGGCTGCAGGAGGGAGTGTCTTGCTCGGATCCCAATCCCAGCCACCATGTGCTCATGGTGAGCTGGGCCCGCCAGTGCACCATTTGGCGCCAGGCTTTGTTTGCTGGCCGCCCGGCAAGGGAGCTCTGGGGTATTGGTTGTCCGAATCGCTGCTTTGGTAGCTTCAGGCTGACCCCACTGTTTCTGGGATCTGAGTCAATCCTAAAGATTCCCAATGCCAGTAACTCTTCCCTTGAAGAACTTCTAATCACTTAACAATGCTGAGCTGTGAACACCTATCATGCAAAAGATAGGCTCCGGCTTGTCTAGCAGGATATTGTTTTGCCTGACATGATGATGGTTCAGGAGACTGGTCACATTAGGCAGGGCCATAATATCAACTAGCACTCTAGAACCTTATCCTGGGGTGGATTCTGTGCAGGATGTGTGGGCCACACCCTGTAGAAAGTTTAGCCCCACTGGTAAACCTAAAAGTTTGGGTGGTTATGGACTAAGCTAGGTGTGACCAAGGAGCCTGCCATCAATCACAGGTAAAGGGACCTGTGACAGACTGGACTGGGCAAGGCAGCAGCACCCAAATGTGCATCCTGAATAGGGTGTGGGGTGGGCCGGGCTGCAACATTCACCAGCTCATACAAGGCCAAATGGGAGGCCAGAGTACACCGGGCACTGGCCTAAAACCCATTGGCATGTATGAGAACTGGGTGTGGGAGTGGATCAAGTGGAGGAATTTGGGAAACTCCCCTGGCGAGTCATAGCTCTCGCTGGTGAACATGGGGTCCAGACCTGGGGGTTGGACAAGCTGGGCAAAGTAGCTCCATTGGTCATCGTGTGAATTGGTAATGGAGTGCGATATACTGGGCAGGACCAAGCAAGCCCTGGACTACAAGCCAAACTAGAAACCAGCATGGAACACAGGTCATGTGGAGCTAGGCTCTTGTACCTACTGGTCTGCATGAGTCAGGGATGCTAAGACATAGGATCTAAGGCAGAGGCTGGGACAGGTGAGGGGCTGAGCTAAGCTGAGTCAATTGCAACCACCAGCTGATCAGGGTGATGGACTGTGCCGGGCCCTGTGCTTGCTAGAACATATAAGAATCTAGTCTGGGAATACCTCAAAGTTTCTTTGGAGATCTCCCCAATCAAACTGCTGGACTCAGAACTCTAACCAAGAAACGACAGAAGACAGAACAGGTCAATCATTCATCTCAGCTATAAGTTGGCAGCGAAATATGGGGCAAACGGAGACTTTATGATGGACCATATCAATCAGTGGATGACCCCATCGAGCGAAAGGGGCAGTGATTCGTAACTGGAGAACTATTAAAACCACTTGAGCAAATATCTCAGAGCATGCCCCACATCCGGGACTTGGGGTGGGCGGGAAACTGGGTGCGGCTTCTCCCTCAATATCCCCCTTTACCTCAGATACATGATGGAAACAATATGGACATAATAGTATTACATACTTCCCTATACCCCCTGAACCTTTTTTTGTTCACCATAATTAACTATGTAAAGATTGTCAACAACTATACAATAAAATAAAATAAATTAAAAAAAACAGGTATATTGTGGATGAAATGACAACATATAGGCTTTGCTTCAACATAATCTAGAGTGGTGGGGTTAGAAATGAACTGTGGTACCAATGAAGTAAGACTAGCTATGTGTTGATAATTCTTTTTTTTTTTTTTACATTTTATTATTATTCATTTTACTATACAGTTCCATAAGCTCCTGGTATTTCCCTTATCCCAGCCCCAATTTCCCTCCCCCCCCCCCGTTCCTCTATATCATTGCTAAAATATAGTTCTTCATACACAGTCATATGTCCATCATTGCAGGCATGGATAATGGCAGAGAGTCCAGACTCCTATTGTAAGTCTATCTTTGTCTGGAAGCAGAAATGCATGCTACATTGTATCCTCACATCTGGATGTTAGTCTCCATTTCACAGCTACTGTACATCCCCTCAAATGAAAAGTCATCTTACAAAATCAACAATAGAAAGAAAAACAGAAATTTACAATGCCATGAAGTTAAATGACACGTTACTAGATATGACAGTCTCCATTACACAGCTACTATACATCCACTTAAATAAAGAGCACCAAAACAAAATCAACATCAGGGAGAAAAAAGAAATTAACAACACTAAGAAGTTAAATAACATGCTACTAAATGACTAATGTGTAGCTGAAGAAATGAAAAACAAGAACCCTCTTTTTTTTTTTTTAAGATTTATTTATTTTATTACAAAGTCAGATATACAGAGAGGAGGAGAGACAGAGAGGAAGATCTTCCGTCCGATGATTCACTCCCCAAGTGAGCTGCAAAGGCCGGTGCTGCACCTCATCCAAAGCCGGGAACCAGGAACCTCTTCCAGGTTTTCCACGAGGGTGCAGGGTCCCAAAGCATTGGGCCGTCCTCAACTGCATTCCCAGGCCACAAGCAGGGAGCTGGATGGGAAGTGGAGCTGCTGGGATTAGAACCGGCGCACATATGGGATCCCGGGGCGTTCAAGGCGAGGACTTAAGCCGCTAGGCCACTGTGCCGGGCCCAACAAGAACCTTCTTGAAGAAAATGATGCTGCTGTATGATCTACGAGTCACTGAATGATTTAATCAGAAGAAAGTGTTTTGAAGAGATGAAACTAACAGAAAAACAACAAAATCCATGCGAAATAGTTTCCGCTGATCTTCGTTCGTGAAGTGTGTCTCCTCCAGACAATAAATAGATGTTGTTTTGTTTTTTAATCCAGTCTACTAATCTATGACGCTTGGTTGAGCTTAAGCCATTTACATTCAGAGTTTAACATGTATGGGTCGTACTTTGGTCCTGTCCTTCTAGGAATGGGTTGTTCATTGGTTTAGTCTTCTGTTGTCATTTTACTGGGATATTCTTCCCGTTTGCCTTTGGTTTTGGTAGGTGCTATTCCTCTTTTCTGTCAAGAGAACATCTTGAAGTATCATTTGTAGGGCAGGTTTGGAAGAGGCAAATTCTTTTAACTTTTCTTGACTGTGGAAGAATTTTATTTCATTTTCAAAGACAAAAGAAAGCTTTACTGGATATGTTATCCTAGGCCGACAGTTTTTTTTCTTTTAGAATCTGGAATATGTCACTCCATTCTCTTCTTGCCTATGGAGTTTCCTATGAGAGATTTCCTGTGAGTTTAATTGGCATTCCTCTATATGTCAATTGATTTTTTTCACGTGCACATTTAAGGATCTTTTCTTTATGTTCAATTGAAGAGAGCTTGATGACCATGTGTCTTGGTGAAGATTGCTTTTGATCAAGCCTGTTGGGAGTTCTGTGCCCCTCCTGGATCTTGTTTCCCAATTCTTTCTCTAGATTAGGGAAATTTTCCTTCATTATTTCATTTAAAACATTTGCAAACTCAGCTTCTCTTTCTGCACCTTCTGGGACTCCCATAACTCTTACATTTGGCCTCTTAATAGTGTCTTTCAATTCTTGAATACTTTTTTTGGCTTGATCCAGCTCTGCCTCCAGCTTTTTGTTTGCTTCCCCCTGATGACAGGAAATATCTTCCAATTCTGAGATTCTTTCTTCTGCTTGCTTCATTCTATTTTGGAGACTCTCCTCTATACTTTTAATTTGCTCTACTGTGTTCTTAATTTCTGATATACCAGCCTTGATTTGCTTTATTGCTTTCTTAAATTCTCTGAACTCTTGCATGAGCTTCTCATTTTTGATCAGAAAATGAGTCTTATCAATTCTGTATGCCCCATTTTCTCGATGAGTTCCTCAGTTAACTCTGAGGTTGGCATAGGGTTTTGCTCCTTTACAGGGGAGTTTTAGGTAATGTTCATTATACCTTTGTCTCTTCTTTTGCTCTTGGTCATTGCACTTCTGGTTAGCAGAGTCTTCTCCTTGGGGCAGGTTTCTAAGCTGTGTCACCCACAGGTCTACAATGTGATTTTACTTATTGCAGTTGGTACACAACTCTTTGTTTGCAGCCACTTGTGCCACAGCCTCCAGCGAGTTCCAGGTCTGGGTTCTTATGTCAGATTTCCACCATGGTCTCCACAGCCCCAGCTCCTGGCTCATCAATCTCCACCTCCTGTGATACCGTGCTGAGGCTGCACCATTGTCTCTGCAACCTTTCTCCCACTTCCGGTTGGAGCAGGTCCCAGGATTAGAGAGACACCAGGTGTCCTATATAGTTAGGTTGGTGGTGGCACTGATCTTCCTGGAACCTGTTGGATATTAGGTCTGGGTGCCACACGGACCTATTTTGGCTGGTACGATGCCACAGTTGGTATTATTTTCCTGTGGGACCAGTGCAATCTGTGGAACTCAGTGAGTTCTCATGAGCTCAGCACATGCACAGTTCACTGTTGTCCCCTGAAGTCCTAAAGTTATTGCCACAGTGTGCAAAATGGTGCCTGACGTACCAACTACTTGAGTTCTTGATCTGCTGGCCATCAGGGTCTGAGGGCTACCCAGACCTGTCTTGGGTGTAACCTGTAGAATGCCACGTTGCTGTAGTTCACTGAGTCAGAAATGAGTTCACTCCCAGCTCAGCAGCGTATGCTCAGTCCTTTCCCTTGCCTTTGACTCCTTACGCAAAATGGTGCCCAATTCGGCTCTTGGGGGATGAGGGGGCTGTGAAATCCACCCTGTTTTCGCACTGCCCGTCTGGGATCTGCTGCTTTATAGTGATGAAAGAAACAAAGAATTAGGAGATGCAGTTAATCAAACAAGTATGCAAATCTGTAACACAGAAGATGGAAAGAAAGATGTCATCTGGGATCAGGCTAAACTAGAGAATACACAATGTGCTGCAGAGGTGAGGATTACGAAGTAGAATTGACGACTTCTCTTGACTGCCTCTCAGGGGCTGGCATACTCATGTCAATGATGATGGGGTGGCCTGGAGGAGCAGACGGAGAGGCTCACAACAGGCAAAAGTTATTGTTCTTGTTGCCACAGAGAGCAGAAAGTCCCGAGGACCAGCTGGTGGAAACAGAGGGAGAAAATACCCCTTAGCAAAGCAACTGTGAGAAGACTGGGATGCCCCAAATCCAAAATCCTGCTATGGGTGTTCTGTAGGCTCTTTTCTATGATGTGAGCAGCAAAAGCACCCAAAGCTTGATCTCCCTGCTGGAAACTGCTACACAGAATGTCCATTTGGTCCGCCAAGAAAGTCTTTGCCAAATAGAAAAGGATTGGAGTCGCATTAAAACATGCTTTGTATCACACCTAGAATGTGGTCCTGGAAGTCGTATTATCTCCATGATTGTCATTGTGCCTGCAATGTTCCACTTGCTTTGAAATGGATGTCAGAGTAGAACCCAATACATAATTCAGTCAGGCGCAGCAGCGTGACTCAAGGCTACATGGGGCTATGGAGTCTTTGACATTGTGGCTGTTCTCTCCTTCACTCCAGTGCCTGGATTATGGTAAAGAGAGAAGAGCATTTGGGGAATATATCTAGGGATGTAGGCTCTTTCCCTCTGTATTTTAACAACTCATATGTAACCTAGTTAATTCAAGTTTCACTCTTGGCAAGCCATAAAGATAAGGAGATGGGCTACTAATGCTCAGGCGGTGAACATGGTGAAGCTGTCACCACACCTCCCAGAGGTGACTTGGAGCAGCGAGCACTAGGCCACTTTGTGGACTCTTGGTGCTGACCAGGTCACAGGCCTTGTGCACCCAGCTCTGTGATCGGTCCACAGTGACATCAGAGGAGTGTGAGAGCTGTTAGATCAGGCCCAAGGCAAGAGACTGACTGATTTGAGCAAGGTCCCCCCTTTGCAAAGTGATTCTGGATTCACAGCCACGCTTCCTGATTGCCAAACCAGCGTTCTCCTGTCGTTCCATCAGTCTTCCTTCATGTGAGACGGAATGCATAGTGAATACACACACTGCTCATGGTACAGAAGCTAAGCTATGTCTGCTGGTACTACCAAACAGGGACTTGGGCAGAGAAAGCTGCCAGCTTGGAGGGGTTCTGGACAGAGACACATTTGTGAGTGTGTATGTGTGGTTCAGGGTTGTGTGGGTAGCAGTCCCCTTTGTTTCTTGAGCACCCAAAACAATCAAACCTTGGGCCCATGTTGGACAGGGTTAAACTGGATGGCTTTTACTTTTCAAGAGACACTGTTTAATTTTAATATAGTGTCTGGGAGATAGAGGGTGGTCTGAAATCTGCACTTCCTCAAAGTGTGTTGTTGGTTGAGCAAATTAGTTAATAGTGCTATGAGTCTTGGTTCCTAACTTTAATGCCTGCTACATATTTGTTCCAAGATTTTTCTCAGGATGAAATGGACAGGAAAGTATGTTATAAACTGCAAAGTACATATAAATGCAAGGCATTACTAATCATATTATGGTACAAGAAATGATGCCCCATTAATACTTAAGGCACTCTGGTTCTTAGCAATAACAATAAGGAGACAAGGTGACTGAGGCCCACTCCCACCCTCTTCTGGGAGAACTTCCAGTCCTCCATTCAGTGGGAAGAGCTGTGTATCTGATGACGGAGGAAGCACTTAGAAACCCCTGATCAAAGGACAGCAGAGGCCAGGTGACCTGCCCTTCCAGAGGGCTCCAACCTGTGGAAGGATGGCTCCTCCACTGTGGCTGTGGAGCCTTCCTCTCCTTCATGAGCTGGGTAGGCCCCAGGGAACCAGAGTCAGCTGGAAGAAGCAGGGGTGTCTGAGAAGCGAGGGGCAGCAGAAGAACAGAGGCATGACATGAGAATATACTTTGATCCGAACAAAGGAAGACAGGAGCAGGAGTGGAGTGGCATGCTGCATTCCCATCACCCGGCCGAGATGGGCACAGAACAGGGAGTACATCAGACTGTCTGTGACACTACGAGAAAATGGAACCGAATCGGGGTTTTGGCTTACAGTTCTTCCTGACAGCTTCGAGTCCATTAAAAATACATTAAATGTCAGCGAGAATTTGCCATGGCATGTTGTTTTGCCAAGAGGAAAATTTGTGAAATCATGACATACATTTTAAATGAAATCACATCAGTACCTTCCATTGCATTTACTGCTATGAAGAACACTATGCATGTTGGGAGAAATTACTTTTGTAAACGCACACACACACACACACACACACACCCCTCCTTTTTTTTTTAAAGTTTTATATATTTTGGAAAAGAATTGTAGATACTTCTACTTTCTCACATAAATCACAGAATTACTGCCACAATATCAAGAAGACATAGTCTGGGGGCCTGGCAGCATGGCCTAGCGGCTAAAGTCCTCGCCTTGAACGCACCAGGATCCCCTATGAGCGCTGGTTCTAATCCCGGCAGCTCCACTTCCCATCCAGCTCCCTGCTTGTGGCCTGGGAAAGCAGTCGAGGACGGCCCAATGCTTTGGCACCTTGCACCCGTGTGGGAGACCTGGAGGAAGCTCCTGGTTCCTGGCTTCGGATCAGGTGCAGCACCGGCCGTTGTGGCTCACTTGGGGAGTGAAACATCGGACGGAAGATCTTCCTCTCTCTCTCTCTCCTCCTTTCTGTATATCTGACTTTGTAATAAAAATAAATAAATCTTTTAAAAAAGAAGACATTGTGTGTAGAGTGGCTACTTTTTTAAAAAAAGATTTATTTTTATTGGAAAGACAGATGTACACAAAGAAGGAGAGATAGAAAGGAAGATCTTCTGTCTGTTGATTCACTCCCCAAGTGGCCGGAGCTGAGCCAATCCAAAGCCAGGAGCCAGGTGCCTCTTCTTGGTTTTCCGCACGTGGGTGCAGGATCCCAAGGCTTTAGCCTGTCCTTGACTGCTTTCCCAGGCCACAAGCAGGGAGTGGATGGGAAGTGGAGTTGCTGGGATTAGAACCGACACCCATATGGAATTCTGGCGCATACAAAGCAAGGACTTTAACCACTAGGCTACCACGTGGGGCCCAGTGGCTACTTTTTGATTGTTGCAACCACATAGATAGGTAGATCAGGATATTATCCTGATTTCAATTTAGAGAAAAGTAGAAGGGAGGAAAGAAAACTGGGACTTATATGGTATAGTACACCTTGTTTGGCATCATTTATTCCATTTTCTAAAGGTTTATTTTAATTTTTTTGAAAGGTAGATTTATAGGGAGAAGGAGAGACAGAGAAAAATATCTTCCATCTGCTGGTTCACTCCCCAACTGCCAGAGCTGAGTTGATCCAAAGTTAGAAGCCAGGAGAGAGGCAATTCTTCTGGGTCTCCCATGTGGGTACAGGGTCCCAAGGCTTTGGGCTGTCCTCCACTGCTTTCCCAGGCCACAAACAGGGAGCTGGACAGGAAGTGGAGCAGCCAGGACGTGAACCAGTGGTCATAGGGGAAGATTAGCTAATCAACTGAGCCATCACACTGGGCCCCGTTTATTCCTTTCTTATAGCAATTTATTAGGAGGCTATTTCGTTTTTCTTCTTCCATTTTTTTCTTTATTTTTGACAATCTTTACATAGTTAATTAGGGCACAAAGGTTCAAGGGCTACAGGAAAGTGGATAAGACTATTATTTCCACATTTTTTTTCTGTTTCTGGGGTAAAGGGGGAGATAAAGGGAGAAGCCCCACCCAGATGATGGAGGACAGAACAAATCAGTCAACTACCCCAACCATATGTTGGCAGTGAAAAACTGGGCAAATGGAGACTCTAAGGTGGACTATGTCAGGCAGTGGATTCTCAAGATTTCATTGTGCTTGGAATGGCGAGATTGGCCGCAATTCAGAACTGTTGAAGTATCAAAACCTCCTGAGCAGGACTCTCAGAGCATGCCCCACGTTGGGGACCTGGGATGGGTGGGAACCTGGGCGGGACTTGGGGGCTATTTCTGTATGAATTTTATAGACAAGCTTCAGAGAAATCACACACTCTGTTAAGCCCACAAAGCCATCAGGGGACAAAGCTGGGATCCCCTCCAGCCGATGCTTTCCCCACTAGTTAGAGGTGGAAAAGAAGCACACAGAAACTATCTGGGTTTTAGAAATCTGTTTATCTGTAACTTGTTGGGAGTGAGGGATGGGGAGTGGGTGGGAGAACAGATGAATCAAGATTAACCATGGGCTGAACAATATTTGAAGCTGGGTAATGGCTTTCAGTATACAACCTTCTTTGCTTTTTGTAGGCTTGAAAGTTTCCAAAAATCAAAGGTCAAACAAAAGAGCTTATTTATTTATTTTTTTAGTGGACATAGACAACACAGAAAATGTAACATATCAGTAATCTTCTTGCTCATTGAAAAGATGGTGAAGTCTTCTAACAAAGGAGGCAGAGGTAATTTCTTGGGGATATTTGCCAAGATGAAGTGGGCAGTGATCACACGTGACATGCAGCTCGGCCTCTATCAGATGAACATTGTTCCATCCCCAGGAAGGAATCTTAGCAATGTGCTACTTTAGAGCTTCAAATTATCACTTGTAAAAGCTCTGCTAACTAGACTGGAGATTAATATTGAAGGATGTCGGAAATGCTACTTGGGTTATTTTTACCCTATTTGTAAGTTTTTCTAACATTATCAAGAACTACGAGAAGGCAGAGAATCTCACAGATGGAGGAAAGAATATTTTACCACAGAAAAAGTATTGCTTTGCTTAACTTAAAAGGTTAACTTTAATTAAGACAGCGATAAGATCTTTTACCGAAAGAATGACAAATATGTAAAATTACCTCCACTGCTGCGGGCCATTGTCATGGCTTCCAAAGACGTAGCTGGAGTTATTTCTAGCTGGCAGATCATCACTTTGGCTCTGCTAATGACATTGGCTGCTTCCCTCAGGTCTTCAGTATTCAAAAGTAAATTTGCTCCAGCCACTATGATGATGATATTCTGGCCTACAAAGAAATTCTGCATATTTATATAAAAACCAAGCAAAGCCAAGCACTGGTATTTCGTAATGTTACAATCATTCTGATAAAGTAATTATGCAAAATGAGTATTAATTTCAGCATTTCTAGGCCATTCAGGTTAAATTTTGTGTTCCAAATATATCTTTTGCAATATCTTTCCTAAGATTCATATTGCGAGGCTCATTTTGAGCAATATCTTAAAAGGTTTCTCCTATGAGTATTCTTATATATGGGGAATATTAGTTTAGAAGTGATACATAATATACTTTTAAAATTTCCTTTATAGGAAATGGGTACCACATAAAGCTTTCTGAATTCTAAATGACAGACACCATGAGATGAGCATAAATAGGAGTACATCTGTGGGATGCTCAAATCTAATGCTCCGTCGGAGGCAAGCAATTCATGAGTGTACCCTATGGCATTCCAAAAGTGATTGTCAATTAAAATACGCTTTATAATATGCAACAGATGGAACATTGTACCAGATAGAGTAGAGAGGGATGTGTGGCCTATGTCATACTGGATCAGATACACAGAAACAGGACAAAGGAGTCTGGCATATTCTCATTATCTGGACCCATGCTCTACATGGGGGAATAGCATGTTGTATCTGCTGCTTATGGGAAAAAATTTAAAGTTTGGTTATACTAATCTGAAAGGGAGAAGGAAAGGAGGAAAGAGTGAAAAATATGGAGAGAAAGAGAACACTCCCATTTGCTGATCCATTCCCCAGATGCCCCAGGTAGCCCAGTAGGCCACGCCAGAGCGAAAGCTGGAAGCTCATTGGGCTCTTGGGGGAGTGGGTGACAGCTGCCTAATTATTTGCATTCTCAGAAGCTGCCTCCCAGGGTGTATATTAGCAGGAAGTTGGAATTGGGAGGAAAGTCTGGGACCTGAACCCAGACAGTCTGATATGCAATGTGGGCAGCCAAAGTAGCATCTTCACCATTGTGCTAAGGACATGCCCCATGTCATAGTTCTTAAGAACTATGCTGCTCAGGGCTGATAACGGTGGTGCTATGGACCATTCCTCTGCACAGGAACCCCTTAGGGGCACCGGTTGCTCCATTACCAATGCAGCTCTGTTTAATGCCTGGGAAAGCAGTGGAGGATGGCCCAAACAATTGGATCCCCTGCACCCACATGGGAATTCTGGAAGAAGTTTCTGTCTGCCAGCTTTGGCTGTTGCAGCCATCTACAGAGTAATCCAGTGATACAAGACCTTTTCTCTAATCTCTCCTCTTTCTGTAAAATCTGCCTTTCAAAAAGCAAACAAACAAAGTCCTTAACTATGCTGCTCAATACAGTGGCCACTGGCACAGACATATATGGCTACTGAACACTTGAAATGTGGGAGTCCAACCTGAGACATGCTTTGAGTATAAATCCAAGTGGATTTCCAAGGTAGGACAAAGGAAAGAATGTTAACCATCTATCAAGTTTTAAAAACAGTAAACTTGTATAACATGATGAAATACCACTAGACTAAATATATTGTCAAAACACATTTACCTGTTTCTTTGTGCTTTTATTATTCATTTGTATTTATTTTACAGTGGATCGATTTATTCTTACTTAAAAGGGAAAGGCAGAGATAAGTCTGTCTGTGGGATAGAGATCTTCCATCTGCTGGATCACTCCTCAAATAGATGTAAAAGTTGGGGCTGGGTTGTGCAAAGTCAGGAGCCTGGTGCTTCCTTCAGATCTCCCACATGGGTGCAGGGGCCCAAGTACTTGGGCCATCCTCTGCTGCTTTCCCAGGCCATCAACAGGGAGCTGGATGGGAAGTGAAGCAGTTGGGATACATACACATTGGCACGCATTTGGGAAGCTGGTGCTGGAAGTAGAGGCTTAACCTGATATGCCACAGCACTGGCTTCTCCCGTGCCATCCCCCTTTTTAAAGATTTATTGATTGATTGATTTGAAAGAGTTACAGAAAAGGGAGAGACAAAGAGAGGGAGATTCTCCATCTGTTAATTCACTTCCCAAACGGCTGCAACAGGAGCCAGGAGCTTTCCCAGGTCTCCCACCTGGGTACAGTGGCCCAAGCATTTGGGTCATCCTCTCTGCTACCCAAGGCCCATTAGCAGGGAGCTGAATTGGGAACAGCTCTAAACTGGAACAACTGGGATTTGAACTGGTACTCATATGGGGTGCCAGTATCTCAGATAGTGGCTTTACCCACTACGCCACAGCACTGGTCCCTCTTTATAACTTTAAAGTGTGGTTATTGAACAGTTTAAAATGCTGTATGCAGCTTGCATTTTATTTCTGCTGGACAACATTATCTAGAGCAATGAGTTGTAGTAAGCACTTTGTGTGTGCTGTAGAGGCTGCTTGTGCTGCTCTTGTATAGATATGACCTAAAACGATCTCTGAACGCTGAACAAATTATAGCTATCATTTTACCACAAATGTGTTCATTGGCTATGAGGAAGATTTAATAAGTATGGATAGTTCAAGTGTAAAGCCAATGGCAGGACTGCAAAGTTCACAGAACCGTGTGCTAACAGACAGCATCTTCTTCCTTTTCTCCCTCCACGACCCCAGTGTCGGTGGAGGCAGCTGCAGCTTCTGTGTTACAGGTATCTGAGCCTACATTGCTGGCCTAGTCTCCAATGCTGAGCAACAAACCCCAAGATGGCAGAGGTCTGGTGGATCAGGCCAATGGCCACTTCACTCAAGCTGCAGATGTGACTAGTCAAAATGACACTCATTATACTACCTTGCACACTCACTCCTGCACTTATCACTTCCTGTCAGTGTCCGCTCTCGGGGCCTCTCTTAGTGCTTCTACCACTATCTATAATTTGAAGAGCATTACCATTCATTCCAAATCTGACAGAGCCTACCATAAAAGGCTCTAAGTACACAGTGTTAACTTACATCCTTGAATGAAAAATGCAGATTTTTTAAAAAAGATTTATTTAGTTTTATTAAAGTCAGATATACAGAGAGAGGAGAGATAGAGAGGAAGATCTTCCGTCCAATGATTCACTCCCCAAGTGAGCTGCAAAGGCCGGTGCTGCACCGATCCAAAGCCAGGAGCCAGGAGCTTCCTCCGGGTCCCCACGCCAGTGCTGGGTCCCAAAGCTTTGGGCCGTCCTCGACTGCTTTCCCAGGCCACAAGCAGGGAGCTGGATGGGAAGTGGAGCTGCTGGGATTAGAACCAGCGCTCATAGGGGACCCCCGGTGCTTTCAAGGCGAGGACCTTAACTGTTATGCTATCACGCTGAGCCCAATGCAGATTTTGTTTTACAGATAAGGAAGAAAGAGAACTTGAAGATATCTGTAGAATAAAATAAGAGGTTTAAGACAGGGATGAGCGACTGTTGACAGCAATAATTACCTACGATGTAGCCTGAAGTCGTGAGTACAGGCTCTCCATTGTTAGAATGAAAACATGTGTCAACTGTTTTTAAGTGGAACTTCCCTTATCATGGTAACTTCAGGATTGTTAAAGTCTAGATAAAAATACTGTATCTTTTATGTGAAATGATTGCACAAAATTCATCATCCATGGTTTTGCTTCCTGTGGTTTCAACTTCCTGTGGTCAGCTGTGCTCCAAAAATGCTAAATGGAAAATTCCAGAAATAATGCACAATTTTTAAATTATGCACATTCTGAGCAGCATGATGAAATCCTGCACCACCCTGGCCCATCTCACCCAGAACATGAATCATCCCTTTGTCCAGCATATCCAAGCTGTGTACTCGATGCTACCCACCCATTCGTCACTTGGTCATGTTGGTGACCAGACTGACTGTTGGGATAAGGCAGTGTTTGTGCTCATGTCACTGCCATGCAGTAATCCAGTGCTACGTCACAGCACCAGTGTGCTTCACCTCACTCTGTAGGCACTTTACCAGCTCACATCACATGAGTAGAAGGGTGAGCACAGTACAGTAAGATACTGCAAGACATGATTATATAGGATACATTATAATTGTTTTATTGTATTACTGTTGTTAATCTCTTACTCTGCTTAACTCAGAAATTAGACTTCATATTACTGTGCATGTATAAGGAAAAACATAGGCTATATGGGGTGCCAGGCATCCTTTGGGGGTTTTGGAACATATGCCCTGAGGATAAGGGGAACGTTACTATATAAATAAGACGTGTTGTCATAAATCCCAATTTAACACAGTGCACATGGTGCCCTAGGTTCTATTATAGGTGCCTTCAGAAGGGGTAAAGGCAAAATCTTGTGTAGGTGTCTTTATACTTAATACTTAAAAAGTTTACAGAAGTTACAAAAAATTGAAAGTGGTTATTGTTTTTAAAGATAAATGTTTCAACTATGGCAAAGCTTGGTGGCAGAATTAGTTGTATGTATAGACTTTTAAGATCTGATTGCTCCCAGTAAAATGACAACAGAAGAGTAAACCAATGAACAACCCAATCCTAAAATGACAGGACCAAAGTACCACCCATTCATATTAAACTCTGAATATAAATGGCTTAAGCTCAATCAAACGTCGTAGATTAGCAGACTGGATTAAAAAACAAAACCCCTGTATTTGTTGTCTGGAGAAGACACACTTCAACAACAAAAATCAGCGGAAACTATATTGCATGATGTTTTCTGTTAGTTTCATCTTTCTTCTGATTAAATCATTCAATGACTCGTAGATCATACAGCAGCATCATTTTCTTCAAGAAGGTTCTTGATTTTCATCTCTTCAGCTACACGTTAGTCATTTAGTAGCATGTTATTTAACTTCTCAGTGTTGTTAATTTCTTTTTTTCTCCCTGATGTTGATTTTGTTTTGGGGCTTTTCCTTTAAGGGGATGTATAGTAGCTGTGCAATGGAGAATGTCATATCTAGTAACATGTCATTTAACTTTCATGGCATTGTAAATTTCTGTTTTTCTTTCTATTGTTGATTTTGTAAGATGACTTTTCATTTGAGGGGATGTACAGTAGCTGTGAAATGGAGACTAACATCCAGATGTGAGGATGCAGTGTAGTATGCATTTCTGCTTCCAGACAAAGATGGACTTACAATGAAACTGTTCACTATATCTTGACAATAGGAGTCTGGACTCTCTGCCATTGTCCAGGCCCACAATGATGGACATATTACTGTGTATGAAGAACTATATTTTAGTAATGATATAGAGGAACTAGGTGGGGGGGGGAGGGAATTACGGCTGGGATAAGGGAAATACCAGGAGCCTATGGAACTGTATCATAAAATAATAATAATAATAACAAAGTTTGTTATAAAAAAAGATCTGTTGCTTTTTAAAGATCTGACAAAATTGAACAATGAGGATAGATTCAATTAGTTGCTGCCATGAGCACAGTAAACATTCTATAAATATTATTCATCCAACATTCTTTCTCACCTATTTGCAGTTAGTTTACCTAGTGCAATCAAATGGCAGATGACTATTTGACTGTTTTGAGACACAAATGTCAATTCTGAGTTCAATGAAGGGTAAGGGGGATATTATAGGAGGTAAGACTTAGAGGTAACTAAGTCTTACTGTGTGTGTGTGTGTATATATATATGATGGGCAATTTTATATTTATTTTAAATTCTTATGTTTAATATTGTTTACATAGTTGAGACTTTATATTATTATTTATATTTGAATTATCAACATGTGAAATATAAATGAAAACTTATGTATATTTGAGTTGGAGAAACCATGCCAAATCTTGGTGTTAAAGTGCAAGCCGTGCTAAGAAGTCCATAAGCCTGGGCTAGTGGTTTCTTCTGACCTGGTCTGGAAACAAACTGTCTCATGAAATGACACTCCAATATGTGAAATTGATACCTTCATCATTGACAATTATAGAAGCAGTCCCTGTGGCAGCATCTTTAGTCTGGTATGCAAATTCTAAAAGAAAAAAGAAAATTGTAATCATGTACATACCGCTTGCCTTGGATAATTTAACAATTCCATTGCAACACTAATCCTTGGAAAAACTTTTTAACCTTTAACCATCTGGAATGATGCGAAAAAGAAAACCCCCTCCAAAAAAACCAAAAAACAAAAAAACCCAAAAAACAAAACCCAACAAGAAAACCAAGTAGTGCCAATTTATACCTATGACCTAAATAATGAGGAAAATAGAAGTTATATTTCATTGCACCTTTTCTCCTGAGTAGTAACAAAGCACCAGGCCACCTCGTTTTCCGATTTCCCTAAGTTATTCATAGTTATATACACATGCATATTTCTAGGCCAACACATTTTTCTTCACTGGAAGAAATGACAGACTTGAGATTTAAAAAAAATAACTAAGAAAAAAAACCCAAAAGGTCAAACATATCAAATGAATTTGTTTGATTTTCTTCACTTCTAGAAGCTTTGTCTCTCTTCAGGAATCATGGTCTGGCATATTAAAAAAAAAAAAAAAAAGACGCAGCTGAGGCCACCTTGGGCATCACTGAGCCCTGGAGCAATCCACGGAGTTGCATGCTAGCCCTGGCTGTAGCTCCAACTTGCTGTGTGGTGTTCAACAAAAATTCAAGCACTTCTCTGTCCTTGGTTTTTCTCTTCTGTGACAATGATATCAGCCTTGATGATACACTCGATGAAACAATGACTTTTCTCAGTAAAGCTTTTATTTCCTTATATCAATTGTAACATATCCATGAGATGAAAGTTTATAAAATCCTATTGTTTTATTCCCATTTTGAGGAACATACATGAAATAATTAACGAAAGGACATTTAAGTAAGCCCAGACAAAGCTGATGCATAAGAATTCTCTGGCCACCAGGGGATGATCTAATAATTCTATTCTAAATTCAATTTCCTGTAACAAGATCACAGAAGAAAATTATCAACATCAACTTTTAAAAAGATGAAATTTTACCTGTAGGAATATCATTCTGTTTTAAATTTTCTATATAGTCATTGCCAAAAGAATCCTTGCCAACCTGTACCAAAGAAATGATGAACATTAGATCTTTCCTACTTACTAAAATGCTACAATGTAGCTTTTACAATACTTAACATTTTAAAAGGGCATATCTGCACAGTGCTTTATAAACATTCACTAATTAATTTTCTTAATGTAAGATGTTAGTCTTGACTTCAGCCCAAAGAATTGTTGTATATTAATGTTTTACTTATATCCTACTAAAATGTTAAGCATTTGACTATTGTAAGTTCTATAACCTCGATTCTGATTGTTTCATGTGATAGTTCCCATCGAGACAGAACTAGCTGTCCAACATCAATATTTATAACACATCTCAGCTGTTGGTACTTCAGTATAAATAGGGGCCCCTCCAATGCTCCGTCCCATGTTCTACAGTCATCCTAACTTTTCCCTTTTCACATGAGGGCAAAGAGGAGGGATTTTCAAAAACCTAGCTAACTTGAGTATCTTAGTACGGTGGGATTCTGTTGCTTTTGCATTCTGGTGTCCATTCTTGTAGGGGCACTTCCATTTTCCTTTGGATATCCATTCCTCTCCTGTTCACAGATGACGTGATTGGGTTGGCTAGAGAACCTAGCCCTGGTGCAAGAGCATGTTCCACCACCTGGGTCACAGTGATGAGATCATGAATGGCCATGTGACCCAAATCCACCCAACGAGATTCAATCCTGGGAATTTTATTCAGGCAACTGGGGAAAAAGCCTTGTCCTCAGATTGGTACCTGGAAGGGAATGTACCACAGATCACCCTGTTGTAAGCAGCAGCCTGAATCAGCAGGGTGACAGAGGACTCTTTTTTTTTTTTTTTTTAAGATTTTTAAATTTATTTTTATTTGGAAGGCAAATTTACAGACAGAAGAAGTGGAGAGAGGGAGGGAAGGGAGGGAGGGATGGAGAGGGAGAGGGAGAGGGAGGAGAGAGGAGAGAGGAGAGAGGAGAGAGGAAAGAGGAGAGAGGAGAGAGGAAAGAGATACTTCATGTTGGTTCATTTCTGAATGACCACAATGGCTACAGCTGGGCCAGTCTGAAGTGAGAAGTGAGGAACTTCTACCAGGTCTCCCACATGTGCCCAGGGACTTGGGCTAACTCTGCTGCTTTCCCAGGCAAAAAGCAGGGAGCAGGATCAGAAGGGGAGCAGCTGGGTCACAAACTGGCGCCCATATGGGATGCTGCTGCACCTGAGCCATGGCCTCTTGATAAGCTTGGTGGATGCCTATGTCAATGGGCTTTTCAGTTACATTAGCCAAGTTTGTTTTTCTCCCTCCCTTGAGCTATTTGGAGTCGAGTGTCTATTGCATGTTACTCTAAAAAGTTCTGATTAGCTTCAAAAGCTAAACCAACCTGCTCTGATCCTGAGCCATAAGTCACATAGTTATGCTTCTGGCTGGATCCAAGGTCTTGCTTTGTGGTCCATTTCAGTCACTGATTTTTTTTTTTCCCAGAATAGGGGTTTTCTGCCAGGCAAGCCACCCTCAGATGCCAGGACTTTAGGCCTGTGACTGAAATCCAGAAGGCCAAGCTTTTGATGGCAACCATGGGCTTCTACATCTACTGCTCATTTCAAGCCTTCTGGTGGGCTCACAGCCCTGTACCTCTCTGAGGCTAACCACTCATCACAATGCCACTCTGGCTGGACTTGGCCTGCTCTGTGGTTGAGTCTATAGCAGAGGCTGTACACCAAAGGCTTGAAAGTTGAATCTACATCCTTGGATTTATTGTTAGCCCAACTGCATAAAAAAAACACACAACAATTTTTAAAAGCAGTTTTAGGTTTTCATTAGAAGTAAGCAGAGTAAGTTCTCATATATCTTTCTCTTTTGAAAAATTTATTTTTTCTCCTCCCAGAAGGGGCAGTGATAGGGCTTATTCCTGCCGCCTGGCAAGCCACCTGCCTGTCTCTGCTCAGCCTTGGCTAGGTGGCGGTCTCCAGCTTACTCCATAGCCCCTGTTATTCTGCTGAGGCTGGAGCTGGAGGGGGAAGGCGAGAGGAAAAGGAGGGGAGGAACTGGGGAGGGAGAAGGCTCTCATATACCTCCTGTATGCTAATCCTATTAACATCCCAAACAAGGTGGTTGGCATTTTTTCAGTCAATGGACCCACATGAACACAGTATTGCTCAAGTCCCACAGTTTCCCATGCAGTCTGCTCTCGGTGCTACATGCTATGCCTGACAAACGTGTGGCTGTGCATTTACCGTTAGAGGATCCTACAGAAGAGTTCCACTGTCTCAAACAGCCTTCTCTCTCTTTCCCTCACCACTGGTATTTTCACTGTGTCCCTAGTTTTGCTTTTTCAGAATGTCACAGAACTGGAAAGACTGTAGTCTTTTTATGACTGGCTTCTTTTGACTTAGTAAGACACCCCTAAGATTCTTTCATGTCTTTTTGTGCTGCAATAGCTCACTTTATTTTTAGGTGAAAAATGATGTTCCATGTCTGGGTGTAGCTCAGCTTATCTGTCCACTCACCTGATGAAGGCTGTTGTGGCTGCTTTCAAGTTGTGGCAGTTCTGACTAAAGGAATCATAAACAGCCATGTGCACGTGTTTGTGTGAATGCTCATCAATTTTTATTCACAATTTTAACCAGCTGCCAATACTTAAATATTAGGCCGCCACACAGACTGGGAAGGACTTGAGAAGCTGAGGTTCTTCTGGTAACACTGGGTCTGCATTTCTACAGGGTTGCCTAGCTGGAACTGAGAAGAGACCTCCCCAAAGGTGGACACAGGCTCCGTGGTTCATCACATCCACCACTGGCCCTACTGCTATTTTAGTTACCTAGGTGGCTTCTACAGGCCTTGAGGCTTGGCCCCTCTCAACCACACTTCTGTTTTTCTCTCCTACAGGAAAGTACTACGCCAATGGACTGTGTTCCTGGCCAGGTCTCCGCCACTCCTGGTGTGTTCTGTTCTTCCACAGAAAACTGTTTCTGTCCGGACTTATTAAGAGAAAGGACCCTAGCAATTTACTTGGTCAAATGCCCAATGAGTGAATATGAAAATCCCTGGCTTTTGGATTGTCTAGAGCAGGCATTGGAAAACTGTGTTTTCTGTAAGGGGCCACAGGGTGAGTATTTTAGGCTTTGTGAGCCATATGGTCTCTTTTGCAACTATTTAGCTCTGTCATTGTAGGATTAAAAAAGCCAAAGCCAATCTATAAACAATGGGTATGCCTGGGTTCCAATAAAACTTTATTTCTAATAATAAATAGTAGGCTACATTTGCCCTGTGGGTTTTAGTTGGCGGACCCCTGATTTCAATGCTATATGCGATACATTCTATCCTGAAAGAACACTCCCTCCCACCCGCCCCATCACTTTTCTGGCCATAACACTGACCAGGCAATTAACCCCAATATTGTGTAATAGCTCCTCACTAGCAGAATTTCTGTCCGTACAGGACTGTGCAACACAAAGTGCTCTAGCAGAGAGTGGCTCTGTTAGGAGGCACTCCTCTCCCGAGAGCTTCCCATACAGAAGGCTAGCCACGTACCAGCTTAAGTGCCAAAGCATGCACTTACGTAGGTCAGAAATTCATACCAGAAACAAACTCTTTATTTAAAGATGGGAAGGAACTTCCACAGCATGCTATAAAGACTAGAAAAAGGCTGTCCCGAGGCATGGGGGACGGGCGCAAATCACAGCAGAGCAGCTGTCTGCTCTGTCTTGTTACCATATTACATAGGCAAAAGCCTGTTAGGGTGAACATCAGAAGCAGCCTTGATAAATGGAGGTGAGCATATAAACATTAGGAAAAACAGATCTGGAGGAATTGTTGGGAGGAGAAGCAAAAACACCATGCAGCTTTGCCTAAACAGCCAGGGCTGAGCCGACGGAGAGACGAGAACAGTGCCGGGTGGGAGGCCGTGTGCGTCAGAGGATGCTTGGCAGATGGCTGCTGTGCTGTTTGACTGGTCTGAAGAGCTGCTTCCCTTCTCCTGCACAGGGAAATACCTGATTTGCTACATCTTTCAGTGACAGTTATGGTTTCATCTATTCCAATAGGAATTTCCTGATAAATCTGGCTGACCTTGTAAGCTGTGTGTGAGTGGTGGGATAAAAACCCTTTCTTCTGCTTTGGTTGGTATTCCTTGTTAAAGAGAAAAATCTGGTAATTAAAAAAAATAATGGCGGGGCAGGGGACTGGTACCATGACTCAATTGGCTAATCCTCCTCCTGTGAGCAATGGCATCCCTTTATGGGTATTGGTTTGTATCCCGACTGCTCCACTTCCCATCCAGCCTCCTGCTTGTGGCCTGGGAAAGCGGTAGAGGATGACTCAAAGCCTTGGGACCCTGTACTTGTGTGGGAGACTCGGAAGAAGTTCCTGGTTCCTGTCTTTGGATCAGATCAGCTCTGGCCGTTGCAGCCATTTGGGAAGCAAACCAGTGGATGGCAGTTCTTTCTGTGTCTCTTTCTCTGTAAATCTGCCTTTCCCATAAAAACGAATAAATCTCTTTAAAAAAGCCTAAGAAAGATTAATCAGTTTCAATGCCATTATCACGATCATCATCATGGTGCTGGGTCTGAGACTTGGTCTTCTCTCTTGAGAAATGGGGTAGAGTTACTGCTGCTTGGCCTCACTCCTATAAACCACCTTTCTGCCCATCCGGGACCAGTTCCTCCTGGTGCTTCCTATTTTCAAACAGAAGGGCAACTCATCCAGTGTGTGGGTACATTGCATTATTTTTAAGTAAGATTATATCAGTATTATTATCCTAATAAAAGTGTAACATCTCCATTAATAATCTTGTTTATTTACTTATGCTTAGTGTAATTATTTATTTTCTTACTTTCATGAGACTAACTAATCTTTGAGAGGATATCTGTACATTGAGCATAATCATGAAATTTTAAGTAGATCTCACTATCAATATGTGGACAAAAGCCATGGGGATCTTAGCTCTGTTTAAACGATGTTTGTTTTTCCTTGCTGTGTGCAGGGTGCTACAAATGAACAAGCAATGTTAACTAAACAAATCCATCTGTCCCAGTTCTCCATCCCTAAAACTTTTTGTACATTCACTTATACTTTCAGTTTACCTTTAAAAGGTTGAGAGAAATGCTTATTTCTACTTTATCATGTTTTAAAGGATTTATTCTTTGAAAGACAGAGTCACAGAGAATGAGAAGAAAGGGAGAATATCTTCCATCTGCTGGTTCACTCCCCAAATGATTGCAATGACTGGGGCTGTGCTAGGCTGAAGGTGGAACCTGTAACTCTATCCAGGTTTCCTGGCACTCGGGCCATGTTCTGCATCCTTCCTAGGTGCATTAATAGGGAACTGGGTAGGAAGTGGAGCAGCTGGAACTCAAATCAGTGCTCATATAGGATGCTGGCATTGCAGGTGGCAGCTTAGCCTATTGTACCACAGTACTTACCCCTGAAGTACTTCTGACTCAAATTTAAGCTTCTTTCCCTGTTCTTGGGAATTGATAGCTGGAAGATGGAAGAGCAGGATCCACTCAATGGTTTACTTACTTCCTGCCACCGAGAAAGCACGTTAGAAATATGGTGGACAAAATGGATGTGAGGTGCCTGCACTAAGAAGCGCCTGGACAAAGGTGGGTTTGCAGGTAGCTGTGGAGGCTTCCCCGTCTCCCCGGTTACATTTTGGTTATCAAGCTGATAAGAAAACTTTAAATTGTAAGCATCTTGGCCATGAGGCAAATGGTGCATATGGGAGTCAGGAAACTTGGAATCTAATTTCAGTGCTGCCATTATCACGCTAATTAAAATTCCTTACATTTTGCTTCAGATTGTTCCATCTGAGACAGGCTGCAGGGTGGGATTGGTGTGAGTTCTCTGGCAGGCAACTATTGGTTTCTCAACCCTAGGTATTCCCCAGACCAATTACATCAGGCTTTGTGCAGGTGGGACTATGGCAGTTTCCCCAGGGGACTGCAGTGTGCGGCCCTGGACAGGATGCAGGATGAATGAGTGAAGGCTCTGTCATACCTTGTCTGTGAGCAAGAAATGAAGACAAGAGTGCAGCTCTGGTTGGTGTTCTGTTGGTAAATCAGGTGGAGTGTGAAGGGAGAAGAATGGCCTGCAGAATCTGCTGGGGTAAGTTGCTCTTGGGCTTCAATCCTGGGTCAAGGTGTTGTACAGCTGGAAGGATTTTGTTGTCTCATGTTGCCTGACCTCTAGCTCAATGCAAGTAACTAAAGCTGTTTCCCTTGGTCTTAAATTTTTTGATGGGTTTACTGCAGTGGTTTATAAGGCTAATCCTCCACCTTCAAGCGCCATTATTCCATATGGGGGCTGGTTAATGTCCAGGTTGCTCCATTTCTGATCCAGCTCCCTGCTAAAAAACAGTGGAGGAAGGCTCAAATCCTTGGGCCCCTGTACATGTGTGGGAGACCCAGAAGAAGCTCCTGGCTCATGGCTTTGGACTGGCCCACTATGGCCACTATGGCCATTTGGGGAGTGAACCAGTGGATAGAAGACCTCTCTCACTGTTTCTCCCTCTCTCTGTAACTCTGAATTTCAAATAAAACGAATCTTTAAAAAACAAAACAAAACAAAAAAACCTTTTATTTATTTACTTGAAAGGCTGAGGCACAGACATTTTTTCATCTCCTGGTTTAGTCCCCCAAATATCTGCAATAGCTGGGGCTGGTTCAGGTTGAAGCCAGGAGCTCAGAACTCAATGTGTATCTTCCATAGAAGTAGCAGGGACCAAAGCACTGTGCCATCCCCTACGGCCTTGCAGGCATTGGTAGGAAGCTTGAAATGCACCCCTCTCCTCTGCTGCTTTTGCTTCATATCTGTTGGAACACATGAGATCTGTTTTCACAGTGGTCAGTAGGGAGCACTATTAAACTGAGATCCTCACCTGATTGTGTTAAGCTGTCGTAGAAGTATGTGTTCATGTCTGTTCCTTCCCTTCACTTTTGAGAACTTAGACGTCCTTTCCTCTCACCACCTACTCAAGCCGTACGTGTTTTTCAAGCATCAACTTAAGATCTCTCTTCCCTACTCTCTGGTCCTTACTAATAATTTCAGTTAAAGGGCTCTAACAGCATTTCTAACCAATACCATAGGTACATCTCTCATTGTTTGCCATTTCATATTTGTTAACCTAGTCTTCTAGCTTTTGGGGGAAGACTCTGGCTTAGAATACACTTATTCCTCCCCGAGGCCTGCACATTGCTAGCGTTCCATTAAGATGTGATCATCTTTAGCTGCCCTTTGGCTGGGTCTCCTCATTCTTTATTTTTTTTTGTTAAGATTTACTTTTATTGGAAAGTCAGATATATAGAGAGGAGGAGAGACAGAAAGGAAGATCTTCCATCTGATGATTCATTCCCCCAGTGACCTCAACAGCCGGCGCTGCGCCGATCTGAAGTCAGGAGTCAGGAACTTCCTCTAGGTCTCCCATGGGGGTGCAGGGTCCCAAGGCTTTGGGCCATCCTCGACTGCTTTCCCAGGCCACAAGAAGGGAGCTGGATGGGAAGTGGAGCTGTCAGGACTAGAACCAGCACCCATATGGGATCCTGGTGCGTTCAAGGTGAGGACTTTAGCTGCTAGGCCACAACCGCCAGGCCCTCAACTCCTCATTCTTGATGGAACGTGGCTGCAGGCACTTACACTATCCTGTTTGTGGCTACAGAATGGTCCTATACATGCATCTGTTCCTAACAGCTCTCTGGAAGGAACTTTTACACCCCTGACTGCAGTGGTGAAGCACTCTTGGATAGAAAAATGCATGGAAGGGAGCTGACTCCTGCACAGCATACTAAGCCTCTGCCTGCAGAGCTGGCATCCTTTATGCATACAGGGTTGAGTCCTGACTGCTCCACTTCTGATCTGGCTCTGTGTTTATGCGCTTGTGAAAGCTGTGGAAGATGATCCAAACCTTAAGACCCTGCACCCACATGGGAGATCCAGAGGAATCTCCTGGCTCCGGCTTTGGATTAACCTAGCTCTGGCTGTTGCAGCCATTTCAGGAATGAGCCAGCGGATGAAAGATCCCTCTCTCTATTTGTCCTTCTCTTTGCCTTTTTTTGGAAAACTTATCTCAGATGTGACCTGTGTTAAGTCTAGTCAGGTGAAAGCAGCCAGATGAAGGGCAGCCATCCACAGCCACCTATATTTAAGTCAAAAGCCACAGGCAGAACTCAAGAGAACCTTTCAGAAACGCACCAGGCTCAGCTCTGCCCTGAAGATCGTGGAGCAACTCCAGCTGCTAGAACTCTTTGTAAGGATGGAATGTTTTACATCTGTGCTGTCCGAGACAGAAAATGTCCTCTTGTGTCTGTGCTGCCCACCCCCTCAATGCTGTATGCAGTCTTTGTTTCTGAGGCATTCAATGCTCTATTTTATTTTAATTACACTTAAGCCTAAATATCTACATGTGGCTGGGGACTACTGTATTTGACAATGCAGCAAAGCTCATGGCAAGCGAGAGAGCTGGGAAGGTGAGGACCAACATCATTCCCAACACTGGAAGGTTCTTTTTGCATAGAGGTAGAGCATCAGTGTCGCTTTCACAGCAATGACTCCCGCCAAAGAGGGTGGCTTCCAAGGCAGCACTATAACGTAATGTTTATGAGAAATGACCGTGGAATGGTTTTTTAGACTATCTTGGATCTTCAAATGGCAGAAACCATCCAGTAATCCCTACTTTCCATTGAAATATAAAACAGATCTTACCTACCTTACCTAAGGTCACATGAATTACCATATATATTATGACAGATGATCAAGTTGCCCAGTGTTAAAAAGAGGAGAATATGAGCAATGCTACAACAAAGCTGAAGGTCACTGAGCCTCTGTGATCTCAGCCACTGCGCGGCTCTCCAGGGCCCCAGGCCTGTGGAAAGACAGCTGCACGTGTCGTCATGCAACCAAGTCTGGAAGCTGCTCTTCTAGAAAATTCCTCCATAGTCACTTTTCAATGTGTCATTTGTGTCTTTAACATAGAGTGAGAAGAAGAATATAGACAGTTCCACTTGGTTAATATTTCCGGCTATTTCCATCCCCAGCTAAAGGGATGTTACCTTAATAATGACCTTTCATTTGCAAGAACAATGTGATAAAGACAGTCACCAGGCCTGGTTAACAGAGGCTGCTGACAATCCACTTCCTTTGGTCGATGGTACTTGTCTGGTCAGGGTCACAAGATCCCCTCTGGACGTACAGACAACGTTCCAGTCAACAGGGACAAGGAGATCCAGGCCAGCTGTCAAGTAGCAGGTTTGGGAAAGGACAGATTTGACTTCAGGGTGAAGAAGCTGGAAAGACCTGGTAACCTGTTTTTGATCTTTGAAAACCAAAAATCTGAACACATAATGCACTGATTTTTCTCACAGTGATCTAGCATAGAAGTTACCTTTTTGGTGAAGACAATGTGTATTCTAAAATCCTGCTTTTTATGCTACCTGAGGTGCAGGACCACCTCTTCCTTTTTTCCTGTTTTCAATCCATGGTGGGCTAATAATTTTATAAACTACAATCACAGACAAATGAAGACAACAAAGGTATAAAATAGAAAGTGTAATGTATGGTTGCTGTTATGTTTAAATGTTATAAAATTACTGTTAAACAAACAATTCTAATTCCTTCTTCTCCATTTTGGTACCTTCCTCAGCAATGACAACTCACACCATCCTCAGGAGGATTTGCACAGCACTGGCTAAAATGCTGCCTCTGTTACGGCATGCCTGGGCTCTCTGAAGGGCAAACAGACAGCTCTGGGATCAGACAGGAGGTATTGTCTCAGCTATGCAGGAAGCAAGAACAGCTACGTTTTGAAAGCCCCTGCACTTTCCTGATTTCCAGTCTAGTCATCTTGTTTGTCTGTGGCATCTGTTCACCCGCACAGCAGGCAATCAGGGGCTCTGGGCTCATACGAGGCACTGATTCTACTAAAATGTCATTTTAGAAAATTATTATTATTTAAAAAGCAGAAATACAAAGAAAGAGAGAGAGAGAGACAGAAAGAGAGAGAGAAATCTTCCAACAGGTGGTTCACTTCCCAAATGACCCAAAGGTCCAGGGCTGGAATTGGGCTAAACTAGGGGTCTGGAACTCACTGCATGTGTCTTACATGGGTGGCAGAGATCTAAGAACATGAGCCACTACCTGCTGCTTCCTTAGGTGTGCATCACCAGGAAACTAGGATGGGAAGCAGAGCCACGACTTCAGCCTAGACATTCCAGTGGGGAATGCAGCTGTCCCAAGAGCAACTGTACCACTGTGCTAAATGTCTACTGCCCGCCAGCTGCCAATTTCTGAGGGATAGAAATAACTTCCCCCTGGTTTAAGATTTGGCCCAATGGAATGGAGGAAAAGGAAACACTTAAGTCAGATGAAATGTTGTGAAAGATGTCCTAATAGGCCATTTGCTCTGAGAATACGACTTTGATTTTCTACAATATATGCCTAGATTTGCATCTCAAAATCCTGTCTCCAGGATTACTGGACTATAGTCTCGGCCCATGACTCAGCTGAATGCTGACTACATAATTCCTAACTACTTGAAGCGTTTCATTAAACATGTGTTGCTGTATAAATACTGATATAACTCTTGCTTAATATTCTTTGTCAAACTGTCTCATCAACTGTTTTTTCCTAGCTCAAAATGAGCTGTTTGCCCTGTGCCAGCAAACAATCCTATTTCATCAGAGCTTTGATTTTAGTTTGCTATGGGGCAGTAGTAGATAAAATAATGTTGCTAAAAAAAACCCACAGAACATGTTCTACCTGTTTTTCTTTCCCCCATCTGTTCAATTCTTTTGAAAAGACAGAGTTAGAGAGGGGAGGAGAGATAGACACAATCTTAATTTTGTTGCTTCACTTCCCAAATGGCCTTATCAGCTAGAGCTGGGCCAGGTCAAAGCCAGGAGCCAGAAGCTTCCTTTGAGTATCCCACAGATGCTTAGGGGCCCAAGCTCTTGGGTACTTCTCTGCCACTTCCCCAAGCACATTAGTAGGGTGCTAGATCAGAAAAGGAGCATCTGGGACTCGAAACAGTGCCCATATAGGATGCTAGGATTGTAGGTGAAAACTTATCCTGCTATGCCACATTGCCAGCCCCCTATTTGTTCAATTTCCTCTTGAATAGTTTCGTGATTTTGTTTTTTATTTAGAAATTGTTGTCTTTTTTGGCCTGGCACAGTAGCCTAGTGGCTAAACTTCTCGCCTTGTATGCACCATATGGGCGCTAGTTTGTATCCCTCAGTTCCATTTACCATTCAGCTCCCTGTTTGTGGCCTGGAAAAGCAGTTGAAGATGGCCCAAAGCCTTGGGACGCTGCACTCACATGGGAGAACTGGAAGAAGCTTCTGGCTCCTGGCTCCTGACTTTGGATCAGTTCAGCTCTAGCCCTTGTGATCACTTGGGGAGTGAAACAGCAGATGGAAGATCTTTCTCTCTGTCTCTCCTTCTCTCTGTAAATTTGCTTTTCTAATAAAAATGAATAAATCTTAAAAAAAAGAAACTGTCATCTTTAAAAAAAACCGCTATGCAGCAAGTTTGCCTAATAAAATACTTTTTTTTATTCATTGATTACATTGTATTATGTGATACAGTTTCATAGCTACTGGGATTCTCCCCACCCCTCCCTGCACCCTCCCCCTATGGTGGATTACTCCACCTTTTTGCATAACCGCAGTTCAAGTTCAGTTCAGATTCCCTCTTTGCAAGCATAAACTAAACAGAGTCCAACATCTTATAGTCCAGTCACGTTCCTCGGCTTCTTGGGGAGACCCCGTCTGGTCCGAGGGCAGAACCAGCAGAGTATCATCCCCATCAATTAAAGGCTCCAACATACCCTCAGCAACAATTAGCTTCATTGTGGAATGCTAAGGGAAATGAGCCAATCCCAAAAGGTTAGATACCACATATTTGCGTTAATTTAAGAGGATATGATGTTATGTAAAACAGGTTATTTTATGCATGCTATGTTATATGTTGTATATAAACTAAAACTGAAATGTCAATGAGGTGACCACAGAAGGTAGTTAAGAAATAGCATTTGTTTACAACATATTGGTTACTTAATAAATATATACTTAACAATAGAAAAACATAATGAATGAATAGATAATTTTATAAAGCTATATTATTTTCCTTTTTGTTAAGTAAAAGAATATTATGCACTGTGCCTAAGTTTATAAATACATCTATGTCTAAATATCTTAGGTTATGTAAGTAAAGCTACCCTGGACCAGTTTTACCTGAAGTCATGTCTCTTCATCATCAATGTGTAGACCCTCATGCTACATCCTACTGTGGGGCTGAACACTAGGAGCGTGACTCAAGGGCACAGTAGATGTGTAGAACTTTCAGAATTGTACAGCTGCTCACTTAAACTGTCACGCACAGCCCAGAATAAAAACACAGCACCTTTACTTTCATCAGTCCCGTAAGTAGAACATGTCTCAAAATACAGCCTCCTGCCTTCCTTTCCTCTCACATCCACTTGTACAGTCTCATGATTCATTTCCCAAGTTCATTTCCATAATCCAAATATTTCTACTTTGTGTGCCTCTCTTTGCCTCAAATTCCACAGACCTAAAATACAACCAATCCATATCTGAATCTTGGACTTGGATGAGATCCCAGGGGACAGCCCATCTTGCTGGCAATGACTGTCTAAATAGCTTCCACCAGCATCAGAGAAGGAAGGTTCTCTGGAAGGAAGGTTCTTTTTGCCTTCCAGGGTTCCAGCTCAAGGGAACTCCCCTCACCCCAGGACAGCTACCTGGAGTGCCCAGCTCCCAACACCAATTCTATGTCCAGGTTTTCCTACCCTGGAAGCTGTCTAGTCAAGTATGGGATGGGTGAAGCTCAGTGTAGTTTGGTTTTTTTGTTAGTTTATTTTTATTTGAAAGGCAGATCAGATTTGTAGAGATAAGGAGAGACAGAAAGATCTTCCATCTGCTGGAACACTCTCCAAGGGGCCACAACAGCCACAGCTGAGCTGATCCGAAGCCAGGAGCTTCTTCCAGGTACAGGGTCCCAAGGCTTTGGGCCAGCCTCTTTTGCTTTTTCAGGCCATAAGCAGGGAGCTGGATGTGACAGGAGCTGGAGCTCATATGGGATCCTGGTGTTTGCAAGGTGGGGATTTAGCCATTGATCCCTCATGCCGGGCCCTCAGTGCAGTTTTAATCAGTCCCCTCTCACAGCCCCATAATTCCCAGAACATAATTAATTGCTAATTTTTGATGTTTTATATCCCTCCAGGGTTCAACCTCTGACAATGAATCTCGTATTTCACGTGATGTTTTTGACCAAATAGCCACATGAGAATTGTCATGTTTGTCATAAATTAGAAACGAGCTCTGGTTCATGAGCAGATGAAGTGATAATTGTACAGATTAGACACCATTTCTCGACTCCTGCTGAGAAACGAGTGCTGTGTGCAGTGGGGAATGGCATTTCAGGGGTGTGTCTGCAAGCTCTACATAGTTCACAGGAGACAGCTTAGTCTTTGAATTTTCTCTCTCTCTATTTTTTGGGGGTGTTTTCCTTTATTGTGTAGTACCAGTGTATGTTTCCCTATAAAAACAAACAAAATTCCATACCAAATAGCAACAAAATCTGCCTGTCCTGTTACACAGCAATGCTCAACTTTCATGAAAGATGCAAAATTACAGCTCCAGCAGCCAATTTCATTTGCTTCATTTCCAAATGACTTCAATAAGATGGACAGAATTAGCAATACTGTGTGTCACATAGGAACTCTGCCAGGAGTGTAGTTATGTGTTGGTGGTTGAGGCCCAGATTCCTTTGTGAAATCAAGTGCAGTATTAGAAGAAAATGACTTAGAGATGAATATATCTCTCTTGCTAGACTAAGCTTGCAAAAGCTGTGTTGTCACAGCAGAACCTGTTCCAAACAGGATGACTCATGCAGCCACTGAGTTTAGAGGCTGGACAACAGGAACCCATGGAAGGTTGCAAATTCCCCCCACTTCTCATACCCAGTTACATTAAGTTACCTGAGGACTGCAAATATAAAGGATAAGGAAGATTACCCTTTGTTATTTGGATCTTTCAAAACAAGCAGCTTTTGAAACAGTTGAAAATAGGAACTCAATTACATGCAAACACATCTTCCTAGCCAATTGTTCTCCACACTCAAAAGGCAGAGTACAGGTGTCCAATCATCCATTCATGACATGCAGACAAAGGGATTCGGCTATAAGAGGAATGATGTGTCAGCACATGACACCAGGTACATGCACCCCACAGTGTGCCAAGTGCAAGAAGCTGGGCTTAAAACACCACAGATCTTTTCTTTACGGGAATTATCGAGAACACAGAAATCTATAGAGACATAAGACAGTTCTGCAGTCGCTAGGGCCTGAGGAGCGGGGTAAGGGAAGACTGCTTACAATGTAAAGGGCTCTCCTCTAGAATGATGGCAGTGTACCACGACAGCCTAGACACGGGGTTTTGCAGCACTGCAACTGTACTAAATACCACTGAATTGTTCACCTTAGAACAATTTAAAAAAAGAATCAAAGCAACAACTTCAAGTCTTGAGACCAGATTCCGGCCCCTAGCATCCTTTCTGCCCCATTCTGTTCCACCTACCTTGCACACCATGGATGTCTTTGCCCCAAGTCTAGCAGCTTGGACACACTGGTTGGCACCTTTTCCCCCAAAGCCGATGAAAAACTTGTGTCCATGGATGGTTTCTCCAATTTTTGGCAAACGAGAAGTAACACTGTTACAATTGAAAAAGGAAAAGAGCATTGGTAACTCCAGTCAATCCAAGTTCTTTCGAAGAGAAGTCTGACGGAGCTCTGCCTCGTCCTGGCAATCAGATCTATGAACAGTAGTGCAGAAGCTGACCTTCCCGTGGAGGCCACCTGTATGAACTCGCACATTAATCAACACTGCATCTCCTCGGGGGTAGACACTTGCCTCAGTGGTTAAGATGTTGTCATTCCAGAACTGAGTGCTGGGACTTGATCACTGCCCATGGCTCCTACACTGCACATCCTGGGAGGCAGCGGTGATAGAGTTCCAGCACCTGGGCCCTTGCCACATGTGAGGGAGACCAGGGCTATTACCCCTTCCCTCATGACTCAAGGTCTACATCAGAGGAGAGTTCCTGGTCTCTGTATCGCATCTGGGTTATTCCTGGATACTTGTGTTTCATGCTCCCTTCCGCAGTGGCCAGAACAATGGGAGTTAGGAAGTGGGGGAAAGTGGTGTGTCTGTCATTTGAACAGGAACATGGACAGTAGCAGATTCTAGTGATCACATACAGGACCAAGAAGAGAGAGGGCATGTGTAACTCCAGGTCCTAAGATTTTCATTTACTGAGGTTTGGGGTGTGTGGCAGGCAGGATCAGGTTTTAGTTCTACTCCATCCTGCACACCGCACCATTTCATGTGCTCATTCAGAAAGAACGTGTGTATAAAGAGATCCTAATACCCTAAGTTTTCAGTTTTTATGATATACATTTCTAAACATAAAAGCATATAGAAAGTAGCACCATGATTTCATCTTTCCCTAAGCATACATCCACCAGATTCAGTAACCATGAACTCAGAGTCAACTTTGTTCCCTCTGTACCTTCATCAACTTCTCCAGGAGCTAGAGACTTCTGTCTTCTTGCTGACAGCTCTGAATGAGGCATGAAGGAAAGGACAAAGTGTGATCCTGGGACTTTCATGACATGAGAGATGGAAGATGTAAAGAAACAGAATCTGTTTTAAAGTTCTTGTTTTATTTGGAAGGCAGAGAGACAGAGACAAGAGGGAGAATGTCCTCTTTCTGCTGGCTCACCCCTCAACAGCCTGGGCGGGGCCAGGCTCAAACCACGAGTCCAGAACTCAGTCTGGACCTCCCACATGAGTGACAGGGACCCAGTTCCTCAAGCCATCACCTGCTGCCCATCAGGGTTGTGTCTGCAACAAGCTGGAAGTGGAAGCAGAGTCGCAGTTCAACTCAGGCATGCTGGCACGGGGATAGGCGTCCCAGGCACTAAGCCAAGTGCCTGCTCCCAGAACCAAAATCTCAGACAGATGGAAGGAAACAACTGGGTTTAAGGTGCAAAAGGAGTTCTGGGTATAGAGACACGTAGAGAAGGCAGGCTTAAGTGACATAACAACCGGCTTTCAGGCCACAGGTAAGTGAAGCAGTCAAAAGCCAGGTGGAGTAGAAGGGAGAGAGGGTGTGGCCAATCAGCCTTAGATAAGAAGGCCACCCCAGAGAAACTGGCAATGGTAAACTGAGAACCTAGTATGGGGCCTGGCGTGGTAGCCTAGCGGCTAAAATTCTCCCCTTGCAAGCAACAGGATCTCATGTGGGTGCCGTTTTGTGTCCCGGCAGGCCCCACTTCCCATCCAGCTCCCTGCTTGTGGCCTGGAAAAGCAGTCAAGGATGGCCCAAACCTTTGGGACTCTGTATGCAGCATGTGGGAGATCTAGAAGGGGCTCCTGGCTTCAGATTGGCACAGCTCCAGCCGTTGCAGCCACTTGGAGAGTGAATCAGGGAATTCCTCTCGGTCTCTCCTCCTCCCTGTATATCTGACTTTCCAATGAAAAGTAAATAAATCTTTTTAAAAATTCATACTACATCGCCACTTAGGCTGCAGTCTATTTGATACCAATATCTTGGAGTAACAGAATGATGCCAGTTCCTACAGGTCACTATCAGCCATTTGCCTGACATATAACCCATGCCAAGAACACATGACCCTCTCAATGAGACCAAATCCTACTTGTGAACCTCCTGTATGCAGTTCTGAAAGAGTCAATAAACTGGGCTGAACTACCCCATTCCCTAGCAGTGCACTGTCAAATATGGTTATTTGACATTCAGAAGAGACTCATCAATAATTTGAAAACATCCCACTCCTCCCCTTTTCAATTCTATTTTTATCATGGATTCTAACTGCATTTATAGTACTGATGAGAAAAATATACATCTAGAAGGTTCACTTCTGAAAAAGGTGCTCAATCAAGAGAAAAATGGTTTTAATGCAATGTTATTATCCTGTCATTTAATTTAGTAATGACAAGTGATGATGAGATTTTGATTTGCATCAGAAATCTTAAACATTTTAGGATTCTGTTATGAACAGGCAATGATGAGTAATCTGTGTGATTGAGTAACTATGCGAATTCTTGGCTTATTGATGCCGCTACTAACAACACTCATAACCTTAAAAAGGAAAAAATAATCTAATATGGCTAAAAACAGGCCAAATAAGTTAATTAGTAAGACTGTCACCAAAAAACTTATGACTTCCATTATTTTTAAATTTAAATCTGGGTCACAATTCACTGGTTTGAATCAAAGTTTATTTTTTATTACCAACATGGGGATTCATGAAAAATATGTCACCAGTTTATTACTGGAGTGTGTGTATGTATGTGGGGGGAGGGGGAAACCAGAGTTACACAATGTGTGTGTGTGTGTGTGTGTGCGCGCACGAGCAGATGGCTGGGATCTCAACACATTTCTAAATAATGAACACAAGCACTGTATTCATTCAGTGATCACTGGCATTGGTTACCCTTTTGTATTTTTCTCTTTCCCTTCTGCAGCTTTTCTCCAGTCTCTTTTCTTCCCTTGGCTGTAGACCTTCTCTGCATGAGGCTAGAGGGCAGGTGTATTATGTTCTGTATTTCATCTAACAGGCCTTCTGAAGCTCACACACGCTGACAGGATGCATCCCTTTGCCATGTCCCCTCTGCACAGCAGGGGGCATGTGGGGATGTTGCCAGGGCGCTGGCGGGGATGACTGTGCTGCTGTCTGGTCTGACCAGATCTTGCCCACTGCATTCCCAGTATTAGCAGCATTCCTTTTCCATAAGCAAGAACGGTAACAATGAGTATAAGTCATAGCACCATTCCTTCATTCACACATTAATTCAACAAATGTTGATTCAGGATTTCCCAATACCCCTTCTACAGGACAAAATCGACTTCCTGACAATGGGATAAAACCCAGCCCTAACAAAATTAACAGATGAATGGAAAATGCAACAGAATCATAATATGATTCATGGCTTTTAAAAGGACACACGTGTATGTTCTCACATGATAGGCACATGCAAAGAAAGTAATGCTAGCAGGTATACAGCTGGAAGGGCAGGGAGTTGAATTGCATGTTTTGCTTTGTATTCTTAAAATGTAAATGTCTATAGCAAGGATACCTGGTATATTACGGATTATCACTTGTCATTGCTTCCTACTTTGCATCCTGAGATTATTCTCTAGCCGCCAGGGCTTTGTAGGTGCCAGCTGGCTTCTTGCAGTGCAGCCTAGCAGAGCGCCACAGCTGTGCCACTGCAGGGCTCATGGCCGGGCTGGGCGTCTGAGGGGTGTGCTGAGGGCGTGAGCAAACACTGGCCTGCCAGTGTGGCCAGCCTGAGAATGCGAAGCCTTCCTTACAGCCTCTCCCTCCTTCCCTGAATTTCCCTGTTCTTTACTTCTGGATCACAGGGCTGGACAGAGTTTGTACATGTGAGCCCTTGTCTTACGCTTTGCTTTTGTTGAACCCAGACAAAGAGAGTTTGAGAGAGTTAGTGGCTTTTTATTTTCAAAAAAGGAAATAAACTGAAGAGTGGACAGAAAAAAGCATTTCTGAACGATAAATCCTACTTCATACTTTGAATTAGACTTTCCTTTTTCCTCATTGAAATCATGAAATTCTGTCCAGGTTCCAGACAGGACTTTGCAGAAAGCTCCATCCTCTGGATGAAAATAATGAGTTTCTGAATCAATTCAAATATGAGATTAGCTGAGTGCCAAAGACAAAGTCCTTAAAAGAAAAAATGGAATCAGTAGTAGTGGAAATATTCTGACGCTGACATTTAAAAATTAAAATATTATAGATTTCCATTTTTAAGTGACACACAAAAACTGTACATATTTATGGGGTACCATGTGATGTTTTATTATCCTGTGTATACACTGTCTAATATTCAAACAGGGACAAACAATTATTTCCTCAGCCATCTATCACTTATTTATGCTGATAACATTTAAAACCCTTTGTTCTGTTTTTAAAATATTTATTTATTTTTATCAGAAAGGCAGATTTACAGAGAAAAGCAGGGACAGAGACAAAGATCTCCCATCCCCTGGTTCACCCCCTAAGTGGCTACAACAGCTGGAGCCTAGCTGATCCAAAGCCAGGAGCCAGGAGCTTTTTCTGGGTCTCCCACACGGGTGCAGGGTCCCAAGGGCTTGGGACATCCTCCACTGCTTTCCCAGGGTATAAGTAGGGAGCTGGATGGCAAGTAGAACAAGAAGGACACGAATTAGTGCCCAGATGGGATGCTGGTAAATGAAGGTGGAGGATTAGTCAGTTCAGCCACAGCGCTGGCTCAAAACTTTCCACTTCTAAGTATAATTTAGTGTCTGTTCATCACCCTTCTGTGTCTGTTCCTCTCCCCAGATCTTAGTAACTTCTTGAGATCAGCTTTAGATTCCACCTATGAGTGAGATCGTGCAGTATTTCTATTTCTGTGCTTGCACATTTCACTTAACATAATGACCTTCAGTTCCATCCATGTTATTGTAAATGACAAGATTTCATCTTTTTAAATGACTGGCTAGTATTCCATCATGTATGTGAACATATTTCATCATTCATTCATCAGGTGATGAGTGCTTAAGTTGTTTCTGGGCTATCATCAACAGTGCAGCAGTGGACAGGGGAACAGAGTGATTTAATTTCACTTAAATATATACCTAACAGTAGTACTCCTGGATCATATACACAATAGCTTTATGCTTAATTATTTGAGAAACCTCCTGTAGTTATTTTCCATAATGGCTACACTAATTTACATCCACACCTATGATGTGCATGGGCTCCCTTTCCTCACTAGCACCTGGTAGCCTTTGCCTTTTTGGGGGTAAGAACCTATATAATTACAGAAAGGCAACATCTCTTTGCGGTTTGGACTTGCATTTCCCTGGTTATTAATGGTGCTGAGAATATTCTTGAAAAAATTAGAACAGGGCCTGGCATGATGGCATAGTAGTTAAGGTCCTCGCCTTGCATGCCAGGGATCCCTATGGGCGCTGGTTCTAGTCTCGGCAGCTCCACTTCCCATCCAGCTCCCTGCTTGTGGCCTGGGAAAGCAGTCGAGGACGGCCCATTGGGACCCTGCACCCACGTGGGAGACCCGGAAGAGGTTTCAGGTTCCCGGCTTCGGATTGGCGCACACCAGCCGTTGTGGCTCACTTGGGGAGTGAATCATCGGACGGAAGATCTTCCTCTCTGTCTCTCCTCCTCTCTGTGTATCTGACTTTGGATTTTATTATTATTGGAAAGCCGGATATACACAGAGGGGAGAGACAGAGAGGAAGATCTTCCATCCAATGATTCACTCCCCAAGTGGCCGCAATGGCTGGAGCTGAGCCAATCCGAAGCCAGGAGCCGGGAGCTCTTCCGGGTCTCCCACGTGGGTGCAGGGTCCCAAAGCATTGGGCCGTCCTCAACTGCTTTCCCAGGCCACAAGTAGGGAGCTGGACGGGAAGCGGAGCTGCCGGGATTAGAACAGCGCCCAAATGGGATCCTGGGGCGTTCAAGGCGAGGACTTTAGGTGCTAGGCCACGCCGCTGGGCCCAAAAATAAATAAATCTTTAAAAAAAAAATTAGACAAAAGGGCATGCAAATTGGAAAAAGGAGAGGTCAAACTGTCACTGAAAGTAACAAAATTTTATAAATATAAGAAACCCCAAATGTGTATCATGTGTATGTCTTCCTTTGAAAAATGTTTAGTTCTCCTTCTTCCCAGCTGGATGGTGCTTTTGCTCCTGAGCTGAATTGTTCATGCATTCTAGTTGTGGATCCCTTGGCACATGCATCGCCTGCAAAGATTTCCTGCCATTCTGCTGACCTCTTCACTCAGGTGACCACACTGCTGTTGTTTGTTACACGGTTTTTTTTTTATTTGATGAAATTTCATTTGTCCCCCCACCCCCTTATCCCTGTGCTTTTGGTGTCTGATCCCCAAAAAATCCTTACCTGTTCCAATGACCTGAAGCATTTCTGGTAAGTTTTCCTGTAGGAGTTTCAAAGAAATGTTCAGGTATTTTCCCCACGTGGAATGAGTTTCTATATTTGGTGAGAGGTAGAGCCCTTCGGTACCTGCTGTCCAATTTTCCTGGCATCATCCAGGGAACACTGTCATCACTGTCATCTCCAGTGTGTGCTCTGAGTAGCTTTGTCAGTTAATCAGTCTGCTATAGTTGTCGGAGTTTACTCTGAGGCTCTTTATTCTGTTCTCTTGGCTTGTGTCTGTTTTTAGGCCAACAACATGGTATTTTAATTACTATAGGGTGGTGGCGTATTTCCAAGTTAGTATAATACTTCCTGCTTTATTCATTTTCCCTAAGACTGCTTTAGTTATTTGGGTTTTTTTTTTTTTTTTTTTTTTTTTGGTGACTTCATTGCATTGTAGTTTTTGTAGTTCTGAGAAGCACATCATTGGTATTTTTATAGGGATTGTACTGGAGCTATACATTTTATGTGATATGAAAATTTTAATGAAATTGATGCTTGAATACACAAACCCAGGAATCTTTCCATGTCTTTGTGTGCTCTCCACTTTCTCTCATCAATGTTTTATACTTTCCATTGTAAAGATCTTCCATCTATTTGGTTAAGTTTATCCCTAGATTTTTTTTTTAAAGACTTATTTATTTATTTATTCGAAAGGCAGAATTATATATAGAGAGGAAGAAGCAGAAATCTTCCACCTATTGGTTCACTTCCTAGATGGCTGCACTGGCCAGGGCTGGGTCAGGCTGAAGCCAGGAGCCTGGAGCTGCAGCTGGGTCATCCATGTGAGTGCAGGGCTCAAGTGCCTGGGCCATCTTCTACTGCTTTCCTGGTTGCATTGGCAGAAAGCTGGATGGGAAGTGGAGCAGCCAGGACTTGAATCATTGCTCATGAGGGATGCCAGCATCATGATGTTTTTTAATCCACTATGCCACAACAATGGTCCCTATTTCTAGGTATTTAATTTTTTCAGTTATTAGAAATGAGATTGCTTTCTTGATACTTTTTTTTTAAAGATTTATTTTATTTTCATTACAAAGTCAGATATACTGAGAGGAGGAGAGATAGAGAGGAAGTGGAGCTGCCGGGATTAGAACCAGCGGCCATATGGGATCAAGGTGAGGACCTTAGCCACTAGGCCACGCTGCCGAGCCCAGCTTTCTTGATATTTTTTAAAAGATTTATTTGAAAGGCAGGGAGAGACATATACACATATAGAGAGAATCTTTCATCCCGTGGTTTATTCCCCAGATCTTCATGATGCTGGGGATGGTCCAGATAGCAGCCAAGAGTCAAAATCTCCTTCCTAGCCTCCCACATAAGTGGTAGGAGTTCAGGCATTGGCCATCTTCCACTGCCTTTCCTTGTGCATCAGTGGGAAGCTGGACTAGAAGCAGACCAGGTGCAACTGCAGCAGCACTGACAGGGGATGCTGGCAGCACAAGGGGTAGCTTAACCTGCAGTGCCATAATGCTATCTTCTCTTGATTTGGATTTCAAATAAATTGCTATTGGTGTGTAACAGTGCTACTGATTTTTGTATGTTGGCTTTGAAATAAAGTCAACACCTTTGTGGAATTCATTTATTAACTCTAAAGGCCTCTAATGGAGTCTTTAGAGTTCCCCATTTTTAAGATAATTAGACTGGGGCCAAGTGTTGTGGCCTGACAGGTAAAGCTGCTACCTACAACACCAACATCATACATGGGTACGAGCTGGAGTCTTGACTGCTCCACTTCAGTCCAGTTCCCTTCCAATGTTCCTGTGCAAGCAGCAGAAGGTGGCTCAAATGCTTGGGCCCCTGCAGCCAAATGGGTGACTCAGAAGAAGCTCCTGGCTCCAGACTGGTCTAGCTCCAGCCACTGTGGCCATTTGGAAAGTGAATCAATGAATGGAAGACACTTTCTCTCTCTCTCATTTGGCCTTTCAAATACATAAATAAATCCCAAAGCTATTTATTAAAATGACAATTAGCTTTTCTCCTTTCCAGTTTGGTTGCCCTTTACTTCTTTTTCTATTTGCTCTTGCTAGGAATTCAGTAATACATGGAATCAAGGTGTTGAAAGTGGGAACCCTTAACTTGTTTATTTTAACAGAGAAAGCCTACCGAGTTTGTCCATATACACTATACCAGCTGATGGGCTGTCATATATGACTTTCATTCTGTTCGGGTATGTTTATAAATTTCTGCATGAGGGGAAAAGCCTAATCAGAGAAAAATCATGCTTAAGAAACACATCTGAGGGGCCGGAGCTGTGGCATAGCAAGTTAAGCTGCAGAGCCTGCATCCCATATGGGCACAGGTTAAGTTCTGGCTGCTCCATTTCTGGTCCAACTCTTTGCTAATGAGATGGCAGAAGATGGTCCAAGTACTTGGGCCCCTACATCCATGTGGGAGACTCAGATGGAGCTCCTGACTTCTGCTTGGCTAGCCCCGGCCACTGTGGCTATCTGAGAGGTGAACCAGCAGATGGAAGATAGCTCTCTTTTTCTCTTTGTGACTCTTTCAAATAAAATAAATTTTAAAAATTTGGGCTAAAGTCAGAGCTTTCAAAATGTTCTTCTAAATGGGCAGAAGCCAACAGTGAGAAATGCTCAAAGGTGGCCCTTCAGTTTTCCTTGTCACCAGGGGCCCCTGGGCCTTGGCAGGGTGCAAGAAGCAGAAGGCCTGAGCCACTTACCGACTGTAAGTCTCTTGACAGCTTTCCTCTCTTTGAACCAGCTTGTTCTCTTACACAACAGGTTTAATAATAATTGTCAACTACTTAAATGCCTGGGTTTTGTGCTTTGAGTTAATTCACTGACAGGTGTTACCCGAACAACTGATCAGTTACTTTGAACTTCTTGACAATGATGTGGTTGTTGGGATGTTCTCAGGAGATAGTTTCAACCAAAGGGAGGAACACAATAATACTGGCTTCTGCTAAGAGTCTCTGTGTTCCTTTCTGACTCTGATCCTGTCTTCTTCCGGCTGCAAGTTTCTGACATACTGGAAACCTCTCTAACAGTGATATTATTACACAATTAAAATTCAGTACACTAATTTATTATTCCCAATGCCTGGATTTTCCAGTCATATCTGTTCATATCAGCATTTGTGTATGTAACATTTAAAAGGCAAAGAGCATTTTCAAATCAACTTGTCATCTGCAACAACGTGGATGAACCTGTGGGACATTATGTTAGGTGAAACAAGCCAGGCACAGAAAGACAAACTGCATGATCTTACCAGTGTGAGGAGCATGGCGCAGTTGAATTCAAGAGAAGCCCAGAGTAGCACTTGGGGTTGTCAGAGGCTAGAGGAGAGGGGTGGTTGGGGAAAGGGGTGATGCTGGTCAACATATAGCACATTATAGTGGCGTGACTACAGTTAACAATATCATAATGTGTACTTTTAAATATATAGGAGAGGGTTTTGAAAAAACATTTAACAAAGACGTAAAAACGTCTGAAGTGACAAATATGCTAGCTATTCTGATTTGAACATATATAGATACATAAAAACAAACATTACATTGTTTCCCTTATGGGTACAGGTATAATTCTCTGTTGATAAAAATTTAAAAAAAATCAAGACAGTGACAACTATTCCTACCGCCATAAAAAGTGCTTTATTTCTCCATTAGAAATTCATTACATGGTTCCAACCCATTACCTAAATTTGCACACGTGTAAATGATTTCTTTAAGAGAATGAAACATGAGTTACTCTTAAAAACAATTGCCAGCTGACTGTGATTTTCGAGCTGTATTTTTTTCCTGGATAAATACTCTGTGGCTGAAATGTTGTTTCGTCTCAAGATGGAACTACTCCCATATTTAGAGTGGGCAACACCCTGGCCAGAGGGAGCCCCTCAAGCGGCTCATCCTGAGCCTCTGTTTATGTAATGTTCATTTATGTGGGGAACCACCAAGCAGGCCATGGGAGACACAGTAAGAAGGAGAATGTCAAGGCCTCCTCCAAACTTGTACCTTACACGGTCTGCTCCAATGTCACCCCCTCAGAAAGGTCTTCCTTGTCACATTGCAGGGTACAACCATTTTTTGATGGAAATTTTGTTAAGTATTCACTCATTTATTTTGAGAAGAAACAAGATTATACTGTTGGGGGCCTGGCGGCATAGCCTAGTGGCTAAAGTCCTTGCCTTGCACACACCGGGATCCCATATGGGCGCCGGTTCTAATCCCGGCAGCTCCACTTCCCATCCAGCTCCCTGCTTGTGGCCTGGGAAAGCAGTCGAGGACGGCCCAAAGCTTTGGGACCCTGCACCCGTGTGGGAGACCCGGAAGAGGTTCCTGGTTCCCAGCTTCGGATTGGCGCGCACCGGCCCGTTGTGGCTCACTTGGGGAATGAATCATTGGACGGAAGATCTTCCTCTCTGTCTCTCCTCCTCTCTGTATATCTGGCTTTGTAATAAAATAAATAAATCTTTAAAAAAAAAAGATTATACTGTTGGGAGAAAAGCAGCCTGGCATTCTGGGCCTGGTTAATGCCAATTTTGTGTTAACTATACCAGTGTCAGCATGGTTGCCTAATTTTTTTTTTTTAAGATATATTTGAGAGGGCCATTGGGCCTCACTGCAAGATGATCCTGGGGCCCATGCTGGTGTGTGAGGTGTGGGGTCTGTGGATTGCCTGGGGAAAAGTGTTTGGGATTCTGTGTAGGAGTGGGTGCTGCTGAGAGGGGGGAATGACTTCTGTGGGCTGCAACAGATCAGGCCACTACATTTGCAGGTAAATGAGGGAATTAAGACTGGATGGTTCAAAAGAGGGGAAACTGGAGGGCATGTCTGGATCACACCAATGCACTCACCCACGTGGGAGACCTGGGCTGGGCTAGGTGGCATTGCCACCTACTGGCACACGTGAAAGCTAAGGCTGGGGGGCCTGCCTGGGAGGGCTGGGTCACAGTATCTGGCAGTGAGTGTCAGGGAAGGGGACAGGCTATGCAAGGCTGGGCCGTGATACTAACCAACATGTGAGAGAACCAGGCTATTTCACCCATTGATTCACATGAGAGCCAAGGATGTAGGTAAGCTGGGCAGGGCTAGACTGCATCACCTGCTGGCAAGAGTCAGGATTGGGGATGGACTGGTCCAGGTCAGGCTGCACCATCTTTTGGCTAACGCTGAGACTGGGGGTGACCCATGCCAGGCTAAGTCAGAGCACCAGTGGCCTGTGCAAGATCTGTGCTGGAAGTAGGCCCAAAAGAGGAACTAAGGGGACTTTGCTGTTATGCTGCGGTTCCCACTGGTGATTTGTAGCATCATTTGACATGCTTGTGGGCTAGGTCTGGGAGTGGGCTGACTGGACTAGGCCCCAACTGGTCCACATGAGAGCTGGATCTAGTGGTGAGTCAGGCAGGGCTTGGCTGTAGCATCCATACCTGTGAATGCTGGGATTAGAAGAGGGCCATGTCAGGTTGGGCTAATCACCCACTGGTGCCAGCAAAATCCTGAGTTAGGAGCTGGCCTAATAAAGGAACTTGGGAGATTGTCCTATTGGGCCATAGCTTCTGCTGGTGAGCTCATGAATTGAGGCTGGGGGTAGCCTAGGCCAGGCTGGGCTACAGTACCCTTCAGCATACATGTGGGCTGGGTCTAGCAGCAGGGCAGATTAGGCTGGACCATTCTGCAGCACCTGCTGGAGGTTGCAAGAGAAAGAATGGGGTGCAGACTGGGCAAGGTTGGGCTGCAAAATATGGCAGTTCACATGGGTGCCAGGATTAGAGGCTGGCCTAGGCTGCAGCACCTGCCAGCATAAGCTGAGATTGGGGCAGGCCAGGTAGAACCAGACTGCAGCAAGGTAGGTAAACCATACCAGACTGGGCTACAGCATCCACTGGCATGCGCAAGACAGGGGGATGCGGGCAAGGTTGGTGGGGGAACTTCAGGGAGTCCCCTGCTAGGCCACTGCTCCCACTGGTGAGCATGAAAGTTGAGACTGGGGGCAATGGAACTACGACACCCTTTTGCCTGCTTGTGAGCTGGGTTTGGGAGGGGGCAGCAGGCTAGGCTAGGCCACCGTATCCTCTGGCATATTCAAGAGCCAGAATAATTGTGGGCCAGCTGGGCTTTGCTACAGCATCCATTTGCAAGTTTTGAGACTGGGTGCATGTCTTGTCAGGCTGAACCGCAGTACCCCTTGGCAAATCCAAGTTTTGGGGCTGGGTTCCTAGTAAGGGAACTCTGGACACTCCTCTGCTGGGCTGCTGCTCCTGCTGGTGAGCATCAGAGCCAGGGCAGAAGGTGGACCAAGCTAGGAATAAGGAGACAGCACCTGTTGACATTTGTGGGCACTGGGTCTGGGGTGGGTTGGGCTGAGCTAAGCCATAGCACCCATGGGTGTGCCTGAGAGCCGGCTGGGATGTGAGATGAGGTGGACTGGACTGTTGCACATGCCGGCACACACAGGTGTCAGTTATTGGGGTTTGCCCTAACCAGGCTGCAGTTCCCGCTGCTGTGTGTAAGGGCTACGTTTGTGGCGGCCTGGGTTGGGCTAAGCTGCAGCACTGGTAGGTCTGTATGGGAGATGGGGCTGGAGGCAGAAACGATCAGGCAACTGCATTCACTGGTATGTGTGTAGACTGTTGCAGGGTTGAACTGTGCTTTGCACTAGCTGGCACACACAAGAGTCAGTTCTGAGGCCACCTGAGGGGAGGTCTCTTGGGGGACTCCCTATCTAGACTGCTGGATTCAAACTCTAGCCACAGAGAAAATCACAGCATGTGTGAACCGAACTTGGAGTGCATGTTTCAGGATTGGGCCTCCTCCGGTGCTGATGCCTGTGCAGTGGACAGTATGCCCAGATGCACATAAGGGGCATGACAGCTAGCTTATCTAGGCCAGCAGTGGACATCAAGTGCCTTGTCAGGGGACAGAGAGCAGAACAGGTTGGACAGCTCTCTGGGCTGAGCTTTGCAGCAGGTATCTGGGTTTATGGATGCACTAAGGTGGTTTGTCAATTGATAGACCTAGGAAAGAGTTTCTCACCCCTGGAGCAATGAAACCAACAATATCTCAGAACTATTAAAATTACTCAAGTAACACCCTCAGAACATTCTACCTCATATTGGGGTCTCTAACATAACATCAAATGACCCTCCCCCATCCCTAGGTGCTGTTATACTTTGGCAGCAAGTTATGGCCCCCTCCACTTCTCTTTCAGATACAGGAGGGAAGGAAAGAAAAGATTTGTCCCACCTTCCTTCCTCCACATCTCAACTTTCCCCACCCTAATCAGTGGCCCACATGGGCAGGCATCATTCTCAATTATGTAGACAACATTAAATATTAAAAAAATTCGCTGCTGGATGAGAGACAGCACTTTTTAAAATAACAGACTTATTTATTTGAAAGGCGAAGCAACAGAGAAAGTGATAGACATAGAGATATTTTTCTGTTTACTGGTTCACTTCCCAAATGGGTATCACAGCCAGGGCTGGACCAGACTGACACCAGAGCCAACAACTCCATCCAGGTCTGCCATGTGTGTGTGGTAGGGGCTCAAGCACTTAGGCCATCCTCCACCTCATTTTTAGGTGCAGCAATAGGGAGCTGGATCAGAAGTAGACAGCCAAGCCTTGAGCTGCCACTCTCACATGGGATCCTGTGTTCCAAGAAGTGGCTTAACCTGCTATGCCATGATTCTGGTGGCCATTGAGTATAGTCATAATGGCTCCTCTAAAGTTCCTGTATTTTAATTTCACCATCCCTGATATTTCTATGCCTGTCTTAATTGGCTATTTGCACCATTTTGGTTATGGATCACCTTTTTTTTTTTTTTTGGTGATTCTTTAAATTAGTGACTTTCAATTCAGACACTGTGAGTGATACATTGTGGAGTATCTTCCTTGTGTTGTGTATTTTCAGCAGTTAAATGCTTTGTGGGTCAGCTTCATTTCTTAAGTACCTTTCTTTTTTCAAGATTCTTATTTATTTGAAAAACAGTGCCACAGAGAGGAGAGTCAGAGAAAGAGATCTTCCAATTGCTAGTTTACTACACAAATGGCTCCAATGGACAGGGCAGGGCCATCCTCAAGGCAAAAGCCTGGAACTCCAGCCATTTCCTATGTGAGTGGCAGAGGCCCCAAGGACTTGGGCCATCTTCCACTGCTTTTCCAATTGCATTAGCAGGAAGCTGGACTGGAAGTGGAGAAGCTGGGACTCAAACTGGTGCTCTAAAATGGCTGATTATTTTTGCGATCTGTTATGGTGGGTTGAGAGTAGCTTTTTTTTTTTTTTTAAGATTTACTTATTTATTTGAAAGGCTGTTACAGAGAAAGAGAAGCGAGGAAAGAAGGAGGAAGAAGAGAAGGATGAAGAGAGGGAGAGGGAGAAAGAGTAAGAGAGAACGAGCTTTGATTTGCTAGCTCACTCCTGAAATGGTGCAATAGCCAGGGACAGAGTGAGCCAAAGGGATAGAGTGAGTCTTGGTTGCCCATGTGGGTGGCAAGGGCCCAAGGGTCTGAGCCATTTTCTCCTTTTTTCCCCCAGGCAAATTAGCAGGGCACTGGGATTGGAAATGGAGCAGTCAGGAAACAATGTTATAGGAAGTGGCTTAACCCACTGTGCCACAATGCCAGCTGCCACAGTAGACTTACAGGAGGCTGAGTGCACCCATCTTATTAAGCCGTGGTCCTTCTTCATCTCTACTTAATGTTCCACAGGTTCAACAATGTCTTTGGCTGGACAGACATTGACCCTACCCAAGCCTGTGTAAGTTCTGGGAAATGTTAGGCTTACAGCCCTCCCATCCTTGTCTGGCTTTGTGCAACATCTATGCATGCCCATTTAGTATTGAGCAACAGACTCAAGGGGACTGTTATGCAAACTTCTGCAGCTCCCCTGGACTGGCTCCTTCTTTTCCAATACACTTTGCCACAAATTCTAGCTTCCCTGTCTCTAAGCTATAAGCTATTTCTTCAACTCACTGATGCTTGCCCCGTGTCCCACCAGTCTCTCCTCTCCTTGCTGGAGTTAGGCATAAGCCTCCAGGACTGACCTTGTTTGTTTCCTTTCTCCTATGTTTAGCACTGCGATGTTGTATCCACTTTCCTAGTTGTTTATAGTGGGAGGGCAAATATGATACTAGTTATGCCAGCTTGGTCAGAAGGAAACATTTTTGAATCATTTTACCAACATATACACAGTTGCAGTGTGGGCATATGGCAGATTAAGACACATTATGAGGCACCTGTCCCATGCTAGGGTGCCTGGGATTGAGTCCCAGTTCTGCTCCTGATTCCACTTCCTGCTAATATGCATTCTGGGAGGCAGTGGTGATGGCTCAAACTAATAGAGTCCCTGACCTCCATGTGAGAGACTTACACTGAGCTCAGCGCCCTTGGCTTTGGCCTGGCCCAGTCCTCACTGTAGGGAGCATTTGAAGAATGAATTAGTAGATAGAAGATCTCCGTCTCTGCCTTTCCAATGGCAGATCTCATATACTTAGTAAATAATACACGGGGGGAGAACAGAGCAGAAGTACTGTAGCCCAAGAAGAAAGTGAACTAGTTATTACTAAATTTTTCATCAGGAATGGTGGTGAGGTGACGAGAATGCCTACAGCCTTAGCACAGGAATATGGCCAGAGCAACGGGAACTAAAAGGGGTACATCGTTTTTAGTCCTCTAATATGGCATAGAAGAGTAACAGTGCATATATAAGGCACAAGGAGAGGCAGATAGCTCAAAATATTAAAAGTATAGTTAAAATAAGTATCACCTAACGTCAAAAATCATTTTAGAATAAATAATGCAAAACAGAAATTAGAGGCTTGGATAGGCAAGTTTGGAATGAATCAGTTTTGGAACTAGAATCTGCAAGAGAGGAGATAAAATGTTGGGTTCACTTGGGAAATTTAGGAAGTGGGGATTGGACAATCTTCAGATGGCAAAAAGGTGAGGGTGCTGGACTATGAGAAATTCAGGACGCAAATAGAAAGGGGATTGGTGAGGTGAAAACATCTGTGACAGTTTTGATGCATAACAAATTCAATGAAAAATAAGAAAAGCATGAATATATTTAATAACAAAAATGGTTGTGACAAACACCTACAAAACCAGTGTTATATATTTTCTAGCTTGGCAATTAATGATAGTAAATTTTTAATTCCAAAATGACTTCTGTCACATTATAATTATCTGGGCTACATTTTCCTGCCATCTGCTGGTGTAATTTAAAGAAATAAAACTCAATTTTAATTTTATTCTAAGCAAAATATAATTAGAAGGATAAATCAGCATTAAAAATAATGTATTCTGGAATCAATTATTAAATTCTAATTTATCTACTATTTTTGTTTTTGTGGTGAGCATGCTTCTTTCACATTCCTATCACCATGAACAATCAAGACCTGATTATATTTTTTGAGCTTAACAATATCTTTTTACGATGGCTTAGGGTAGATGTTGTCACTACCACCATCTTAGGAAGAAAGTAATTCAAGTGAAGTACTGGCTCATCAATAACACATGGTTGTGATGGGGTGACCCTAACTTTTAAAAAAAGATTTATTTATGTTTATTGCAAAGTCAGATATACAGAGAGAAGTAGACAGAGAGGAAGATCTTCCATCCGATGATTCACTCCCCAAGTGACCACAATGGCTGGTGCTGTGCCGGTCCAAAGCCAGGAGCCAGGAGCCAGGAACTTCTTCCAGGTCTCCTACGTGGGTGCAAGGCCTTGGACTGTCCTCGACTGCTTTTCCAGGCCACAAGCAGGGAGCTGGATGGAAACTGGAGCTGCTGAGATTAGAACCGGCGCCCATATGGGATCCCAGTGAGTTCAAGGTGAGGACTTTAGCTGCTAGGCCACGGCGCCAGGCCCGACCCTAAGTTTTAATTCAGCTCTCTGACTCCATCGCTACAGTTTTTGAACCACACTATGCATTTCCTTTGGCAATCGGTATTCTCTCAATGTGGACTGTCACATTGAGTGGTCAGTAGATGTAACAGGCCAATGTGTATGAGTCCTTTATATAAGAGTGTTGAAAACCATGTTCTATACTTAAACAGACCTATGAGAACTTTGGTTCCTTCCAGTTTGCCACTTTTTCCTTTGAATTTTTTTTGATATTCCATGACTAGGTGTGGTGGCTTCCACTACAGTCTCATCACAGTTAAAATCTTACTTGTATTTTGCCTATCCTGTTTGTTTATCCAGTCCCCCCATGCCTGAAACACGTCACGCTTAACACCCAGGAAACAAGAAGCATGGACAGGGAGGCAGTGCTAATGGCCGCAGGCAAGCAAAGGAGGCCACTGGGCACAGCTGGGGGCAGGGGAGGGAGGAGGCAGGTGCTGCCGCAGAGAGAGCCTTCCCCCAGCCACAGCACAGCAGGAGCTGCCACGGCTTTGAGAAGGACATGGAGACTAAGGAATGAGGGACCACTGGAGGAAAAAAACCAGCAAGGAGTCGTCTTCAGTTCCTGCTCTGAGACCCAGCTGCTCCGTGAATCACAGGAAACCACCAGGCCTATAGCAGCGGCCCATTACTGGCAGCCATTTGAAGGTTTCTCCGCTTCTCAAAAGCCAAGGAAGCTTACTGGTTAGGTAGGTTCCAGTTCTCTGGCTGCTACTGTCAGTGGGGTTGAAGCTTCTGGAACCTGGTCCCCCCAACCCTTGTGGGTGATCATTACAGGCCCCTGCCCTCTAGCCTGGAAGGTGTGGCTTAAACCTAACCTTCCCCATGGCTTGAGGCACAGCTTTCAGGCCTACACGTGGAGTGTGACCTTCAACATGGCTGTAAGGTTAAAGGGAATACACCTGGAACATGGCCTCTGAATGACCGGAAGATCCAGGGAAATAGACCTGTCATACAGCCAACTGCAGCATCTTTGGTGCGTGTGGGTTCTCCTGGAAGGCTCCCTCCTGCCCTCCCTTTCCTTACCCTTTAAAGCCTAAACCTGTGCATAATAGGTACTTTTTTCTCCCCTAAGACCTGGGAGATGACAGGACTTCTACATTTTGAAGACTGTTTAAGAAAAGGATGTGAACCTGACCATGTAAAGCCTAAACCACCCAACATTCTAGTCAATGCTTAAGGGAAAGGTGTGCTGACTCCTGCCCTGGCTTCTTCCGGAAAGTCCCGGTGGGGCTGGATGTGGTGCTCCCAGTGGGAGATGAGTCCCACGGGGCTTATGCTCGCCACGCAGCACCTCCAGAGCCTGCAGAGATGTTCCCCAGTGCCCTCCTCGACTGTTATCCCACCCCAGGCCTGCCCCTCACAGCCTCTCTAGTCTTGGAGAGTTGGTCACATAAACATTTTTAAGCAGGTCAGATAAAACAGGACTAAAAATAGTCCTGAAGCTTCCAGGACTATTTTTTGAGTAGGAACAGGAGGTTTCTTGATGGATTTGGTCATTTTTGATTTCCCTCTTTGACCCTCAAGACCTTTTTGGATATTTCTAGGCTCTTTTCTATCCTACGGCAAAGCCAGATTTTGAGAGGTGAGCCTTTGCTGTATTAACCTCATCCGTTTCAAGGGCGGAATGACCAGGAGCAAGCTTCCATCTGTCTGCCTGTTTCAGAACAACTGGGATGGGAGCAGGCGGAAGCCAGGAGCCCATGTTCCTGTGTCATCTTCCCTGGTGGAGAAGCAGGCAGCTGAACTCACACTGCAGGCTGGCCGCAAAAGCAGCGGCTTAACGGACTGCACCGCACCTTCAGCCACCATTTATTAATGTGGAAAGGCAGTATGGATGGGACCTTCCACTAACACAAGGAAGAAACTACTGGATTGGTAGGATTTTCTTGATATATCTGATTTTTTTTCCCCTAAAATGAGCACGTGACTTTTTGCCATAAAAAAAAGGTGCACAGGGCCCGGCGGCGTGGCCTAGCGGCTAAAGTCCTTGCCTTGAACGCCCTGGGATCCCACATGGGCGCCGGTTCTAATCCCGGCAGCTCCACTTCCCATCCAGCTCTCTGCTTGTGGCCTGGGAAAGCAGTTGAGGACGGCCCAAAGCTTTGGGACCCTGCACCCGTGTGGGAGACCTGGAAGAGGTTCCTGGTTCCCGGCTTCGGATTGGCACAGCACTGGCCGTTGCGGCTCACTTGGAGAGTGAATCATCGGATGGAAGATCTTCCTCTCTGTCTACTTCTCTCTGTATATCTGACTTTGCAATAAAAATAAAATAAATCTTTAAAATAAAAGGTGCACAAAAAGAACCATAGCTTACTAAAGATTATACACTGTTTATGGGTTTTTATTTGGACTCTCACAGCTTGCTATAAGACATAGTCATTGTACTACTGAAAAGTAAGCTGCCATAAAAATACTGCAGAGGGCCCGGCGCAGTGGCCTAGCAGCTAAATTCCTCGCCTTGAATGCACCAGGATCCCATAAGGGTGCCAGTTCTAGTCCTGACAGCTCCACTTTCCATCCAGCTCCCTGCTTTTGGCCTGGAAAAGCAGTCGAGGACAGTCCAAAGCCTTGGGACCCTGCACCCCCATGGGAGACCTGGAGGAAGTTCCTGGCTCCTGGCTTTGGATCAGCACAGCACCGGCTATTGGGGTCACTTGGGGAGTGAATCATCAGATGGAAGATCTTCCTCTCAGTCTCTCCTCCTTTGAAATAAAAAATAAATACTTAAAAAAATACTGCAGAAGTGCCAGCGGTCAATACGGTGAGAGGCAAGGGCTCAGCCTTGTCACCTCTTGTATTTTATACCAGCTCACAGCATTAACAGAGGCCCGGGTCGTCACTGTACAGTCCAAAAGTCATCATCCAGCCCCCAAACAACCCTGCGGAGGAACAGACTCGGCCTTAGGGAGCCTGAGGGCGCAGCTGCCCATCTAGAACCTGACCTCCACGTCCTCTTCCCTGACATTCAAGGTCGCCACCTCTGCCCCTCGCACATGCAGGTCAGGGAACCTCGCAGCTCCTGACCCCAGCTACCAGTCTACTCCCCGAAGCAGCAGTGTCCACAGCGCGGTCCGCTCCCTCCCGCGAGCCCCCGCACTAACCTGACCAGGTCGGTCATGCACGAGCCCACGACTACTACCGCGGCCGCCTCCTCTTGACACTGACGCCCGGGATCCCCACACGACGCCATGGCTAAAGGTGCAGTGGGGACACTGACCTTTGCCCTCTGACCTTTGCCCTACCTCGCCGTTCCAGCCCCCTTGACGCCCCTCTCGCGGGCCTCCCAGAGGCCTATGCGGGTTGCCCACACCGATGCCCGACCTAACCCTGCCCACCATTTGTCCCCCATCCTCTAAGGAAGTGTTTTTCCCTGCTGTTTCCCGGTACGGAGGCCCCTCTGGACGACTACTGCGAGACTCTGAGGCGCGCGCCAACCCGAGAGACTGACGCCAGAGGTGGGACTTTCAGGCACGGCGGGGACGCCTTCCGCGGCGTTCCGCGCGAGGACGCGCACGCCGCCCGGCTTCTGGGCCGCCGAGGGGGCGGGGCAGGACGTCCTAGGGGCGCGCACGCATCCGGCCCGCGGTGCGCGCGCAGGTCGATGCGTCGGTCGGGGGCGCGCTCGGGTAACCTGTACCTCACGTAGTCGCCTGTTACCCGTCGGACTGTTAAGTTCCAGGTACCTGGACTGGGGCTGGTGAGGGGAGGTTGGATCCCGAGTCGCACAGGTGGCGCTGAGTCATGGTTTAAATATGGCCAGCGGACTCGCCCCCTCTTCCTCCTGAGAAGGCCCGTTTCCACAGATATCCCCCTCACCCCGGTCGTGCCGGTCCTCTCACGAACGAGCCACCCAGGCCAGAGGCTTCCTCCTCTTTCTTCATATCTAGTCCGCCTAACTCGCCCGCCTGGACCCTGATTCAGTCCGCGGGATTAATGCCTCTCTCCCTGCTTTCTAGTTCGATGAGGGAAAGCATAAAATTTGGGAGACGGAAAATGTCCCCTAATACACGTCCCCTAGCAAGGGGTGGGCATTCTTTAGGTCTGAGCTGGCAGGTTTTTCTTTGAATGTTGTCCCCTGGAAAAATTGCGTCCCTTGTGTAACTTCCCTCGTGCGCTGCGTGACGTTGACGTGACGCAGCAGGACGCCACCCCTTTCCGTTCCATGACGTCAGCGGGGGCACATGTTTCCGTGTTTGTCATCCCGTCTTAATTGCGAGAGGCTGGATTGGGCTTTAGACGTCTTTGTAGTCCCCGAGCCGCCCATCAGTTGACCTTACATGCTCTTCGCTTGGGGCAGTGGACATGTGATAAAAATCGCGTTTTTTACATTTTCTGCAGCAACACCTCACTATTAGGAAATACAAATCTAACAGTCGGCGTGGAAAGGAGCCTGGTCACCGCCATAAATTTTTTTTTTTTTGAAAACCTATTTGAGGTCTGTGGTAGTGCTGTTGTTTAAAAAAAAAAAAAAAAAAGGAGTGTCCTCTGCCCCCTTATCCTCAGCTCTCACAACAAAAGGCCATCTTGTTTGTTATTCAGTGACCTCTGATTTGGGGGTGGATGTAGCTTTATCTTAAGAAATCACGTTTCCCTGTGGTTCAAACGTTTGAATGTGTCGTGAAATCTTGGCACTGCTGAAACATCAAGACAAATTATTCCTTCTAGCTGTGGCCCTAAAACCAAGTCAGTGGCTGAATAGGAGAGGGCCTTTGTCTCACAGCACGGTTTCTTTGGGTTCTCTTAACTATTTGGTGGGTGGCCACAGAAGGCCAACAGGCGGTCTAGTTTGTGTCTAGTTGGGAAGCCCTTATTCATTTGAATGCATGCCTTGTCTGTCTGTATTTTACAATCTCTTTTAAATCATCTGGATGCTTTTCTGTTTGGTGCTTGCAGTTGTCAGGTGATAAATGATAACATTTACCAGGGAACTGGGTTATTGGGGTGGGGAGTGGGGGTGGAAAATGAACAGTTGAGTAGTAAATATAGTGCCATTAATAATATTCAGAATGGATATTCAGAGTGTATTTCTGTTTCCTTTTTTTGTGGAAATGAGAGGTCAAAATAAAAGGACTAAGGGGGGGAAAAACCCTAGAAGAATAATTTGGTCATATAGATGAGATCTTTTGTTTTTTTTTCCAAGATGGATATTTTTGTGTTTTTTGCTTGTGGTCTAGATAAGCATCACCTCAAGAACTGTGACATCAGCAAGTAGACATGAGAGTGGAAATGTTGCAGAATAGAAAGAAAAAATAGGTTATAAAATGGGAACTTGGGTTAGTACACTGTTCAAAGGCAAGTTATAACAGTTATCCATATGAGAATTAAAGCACTTGCCTAATACCCACGTTGTGAATATCAGCTGCAATGTGTGTGGAAGCTCTTTGTAAGTGAGGAAGTGTTACAAAATGTGACTTTGATGATTTATGGCAGAGTGCACTTGATGTTGACTCCTTGAGATGACGCTTTAGAATGGTGGTGAGAAAAGATGTGTTAAGGTATTGGAAGTTGAGCTTGTTTGATATTCCCAGAAAAATAAAGTAGAAAGCTTTTTCTGCCTCAGGTACTTCCTGGGTGTCATCACTTTATAGGGTCGCAGTTTTACTCCTTTTTGAGTGCTGGCTTCAATCCTTTGTTACTCTCAGAAAACAGAAATTCAAACCAGGTCTAGTTTTTACATTTGTTTTAGCAGGAACTTGCAAAGTGTGTTTTAATATGTGCAAACTAGACTCAGAACATCAGTTACTTGTAATTTGCTGGAAATTACTTTGCTTTTGATGTGGGATTATCCTTTCAGATTGAGGAAGAAAATGTTCATTTGAATTGACTTATTCACCTCTGAAAGTAGAGGCTTTCATTTAGAAATCTATTCAGAGGAATTCATGTGCTCCTTCTCTTTGCCCCCTAAATTTCCATGTAACCGAGATATGATTTGTTAGTTTTACTTCTGTATTTTTATGTGTAAGGATTCCTTTACTGTGTGTTGCTTAATATCTGAATGGGTTTATATTTTTGTTACTTCATTCAGTAGAATTTGCTGTATTTGTTTCTCAAATTGTTCCATATCTGTTCCCCTACCATATTATTTGAGGACATTTTATCTTCTCTCCATACTTAAATATTTCTCTAGCTTTTGTCCCTTTATCCAGTCATTTTTAAAAAGTGTGCATTGAATGCTTAGTGTGTAGTAGATACTTTTGTTAAATACTAGAGATCAAGATAAAATTCTTGCAGGGGGGGAGAAAGCACATAGGCAGGTAGTTGAACACATTGTAGGGGTCAGTTTTCAAGGGACATTTATCAGCCATACCTAATTCCTAGTAAATAATGATTACAAATAATTACACTTGTCCTAGAGTTTCAGATGGAATTAGTAAAATTCCTACCCCTTGTGGGGATATAGAGGATTCCCAGTGGAGTGTGTGTGTGTGTGTGTTATGGAAGAGGGTTGGGTAAGCCAGTTCTAAGATTCCAGTGGGATGACAGTAAGGAAATGAGCATTGGAAAGAAGGAGATATTTGTATTGTGAAGGTTTCTTTTGTTCCAGATCAGTGGTGTAGTCCCTGCGCCAACACCAGAGCATTGGGAGATGGTCCTCCTGGAGGTTCATTGAGAGTGGTTGCTCTGCGGAGGGAAAGTGATGGAAGATGCTGTGTGCTGGGCAGTCTGTGGGAGGTTACTATACCTGGTTCCTTTGTAAACTCTTAGGACCAATTTTTTTCCCCTTTATTTTCAGTGGTGATTGGCAAGCTGAGTTGAAATGTCCCCAGAAGTGGCCTTGAACCGTATTTCTCCAATGCTCTCCCCATTCATATCCAGTGTGGTACGGAATGGAAAAGTGGGATTGGATGCTACAAACTGTTTGAGGATAACTGACTTGAAATCTGGGTATGTATGAGAGCTAATTCTGTGAATTTTTCAGCCCAGTCAGCCTTTCCTTAATGATAAACTGTCCTAACCAGATTCATAAAAACCGAATACTGTGAAATTCGTCAAGTCATGATCTCATCACGTTAAGTTGGTTTTGTGTAACTCTTGATATTTTGTGCTCAAAATGATTTTATTTGTGTTGTGGGCCAGTGCTTTATGGTCATAATGTACATTCCTTTTTTTCTAGCTCCTGAGACCATGTAGCAGGTGGGTATAGTTTGTGGACTGTGTACCCATGTGAGTTTTAGCCAGTCTGGTTTTTATTCACCGGCTTCTTGTTATAAGAACTAGATTTGGTGATTCTGAATTTGACAGCATTTGATAATCTCTTGCTGTAGAAATTGTAATAACTAGCCAACATGAATCACATTCTTCACAATGGGGTTCAAACAGCAAGATGTCACACCTGGAAATAGTGTGTCAAAAAACCCCAATAAATTTAGAGTTACAGAAAACTTAGAAAAGTACTACAGGAAATTAATACATATAATATTGTTCATTGTTCTAGAGGCCCTATTTGAGTGATGCCAGTTTCCCCATTCCTGTCCATTTTTTGATCTTGGCCCAATCTGCAATACCAGTTGTGCTTAGGTTTCCTCAGCTCCCCACTCCGTGCAGTCCCCAAGTTTTTGTCTCTCATGACCTGGACACTTGTGCAGAGCACTGGATGCAGACTTTGTAAAATGTCACGGTGAGTTTGTCCTAATACCAGGGTTCTTCTGAAAGTTTTTGGAAAAGCAAACTCACTTCTTAATTCCATTTTCCACAAAACTTTTGAATTCTTCTCAAGCTTGTATTTGCTTTTCATTTGAGTGAAAATGTGTTTTTCCCTGAGAACACTGCAGATATATTGTTGTACCTTTCTCAGTGCATCAGAAAAAGGAGTGTGATGGCCACTGGTCTTTATTGTTTGTTGGGTTTTTTTGTTGTTGTTGTTTTGTTTTCAAGATTTATTTGAGAGGCAGAGTTACAGAAAGAGAGGGATAGATAGAAAGAGATCTTCCAGCATCGGTTCACTCCCCAAATAACCATAATTGGGGTTGGACAAGGAAGAAGCCAGGCTCTTCATTCGGGTCACCCATGAGGGTCCAGGGGCCTAAGCACTCTGGCCGTATTACACTGCTTCCAAGGCACATTAGCAGTGAACTGGATTGGAAACATAGCAACCTGGATACGTGGGATGCAGGCATTGTCACAGGCAGCTACTAGGCCACAATAACCTATCCCATCTTTATTGTTTGTTAACTTTGATCTACCAGATAGGTATCTTCACTGTGAAGTTAGCTGACTTTTCCTTTGTGATCAGTGAAAGTCTTGCAGAATGATGCTTTGCAATTATGCAGAGATCCTGCTTTTGTTTTTTTTTTTTTTAAACCAGACTGTTGTCCACCATCTCAAGCATTAACTGCTGGTGCTTGGCTGTGCTAATTATTACTCTGGCGTTTGTGTAAGAGTGCTTTTCCATTTCCCTCATGCCTTCTATGTTTATTAATTTGAGCCCTCCAGCAAGGAAGCACTGTCCTTTATCCTCCAATTAGTTTTTGTCCAATTATTTATGTCAGTATGGAATTTTAAGTATTTATTATATGAATTATATTTCAGATACAGTCTTTGATTTACTGTGGGATTTTCTGACATTATGATGGTACAAGAATAATTAAAGCACTCTGTAGGAATGATTTCTACTTCACGGCTTGAGTTTGGAACTTCTGGCCAGTGATGGAAGGCAGACACTCTGCTGGTACGAACAGCATCGGGTGCCCCAGCTGCCAGTTGGTTCCGGGCTCAGGAAGGGGAGGTGGCTCTGCACTCTAGAATGTTGTGAAGGTGTGCTGTGCAGGGACTTCCTTATGTTACATATCTTTCTGACTTCATGATTTTGTGTGTGGGGATATTATCCCAGAGCTAAATCAAGGAGCATCTGTACTGTCATTTATTTTCTCATTCAGTTGTTCTAGCCTTTGTTGTTGGGAGATGTGTCAGTTGACTTTTTTTTTTAAGATTTATTTATTTTTTATTAGAAAGGCAGATTTACAGAGAGGAGGGGAGACAGAGAAAAAGATCTTCTGTCTGCTAATTCACTCTCAGGCTACTGCACCAGGTCCAGTTGACTTTTTTTTTAAGATTTATTTTTATTGGAAAGGCAGATATATATAGAGAAGAAGAGACAGAGGATGATCTTCTTTCTGCTGATTCACTCCCGAGTGGCCGCAAAACTGGAGATGAGCTGATCTGAAGCCAGGAGCCTGGAGCTTCTTCCAGGTCTTCCCACACGGAAACAGAGTCCCAAGGTCTTAGGCCATCCTGGACTGCTTTCTCAGGCTATAAGCAGGGAGCTGGATGGGAAGCAGGGCCGCAGGGATACGAACCGGCGCCCATGTGGGGTCCTGGCATGTGCAAGGCAAGGACTTTAGCCACTAGGCTACCACACTGGGTGCCCCCTTTTTTGGAATATATGTCAGGTGACTTTCTATTTATTACATTTGATTTTACGACACAGTTTCATAGGCTCTGGGATTCCCCCAACCCCTCCCTGTACCCTCCTCCCATAGTGGATTCCTCCACCTTATTGCAGTGTTACAGTTCAAATCCAGTCATAATTTTTTCATTGCAAGTATATACTTTGCATAGTGTCCAGCATCTTATTGTCCAGATAAATTCAACAGTTTCTTGGGCAGACCATCTCTGGTCTGAAGGCAGAGCTGGCAGAATATCGTCGTGACCCATTAAAAGCTGCAACATAACATCAACAATGGTTTACAACCTTATGGAGTTAATTTACATGATATTGAGTGACCAATATGATTAGAAAATGCAAGTTCTTAACCACATCCTGTGATTACTTCATTGACATTTAAATTTTAGTATATACACAACTTTTGTATAAGGAGAGTGATTTTTTTTTTTTTTAAAGAAGTTACTTATTTTTATTTGAAAGGCAAATTTACAGAGAGAAGGAGAGACAGAAAGATCTTCCATCTACTAGTTCACTCCCCAAATTGCCATAATGGTCAGAGCTGAGTAGATTGGAAGCCAGGAAATAGGAGTTTCTTCTGAATCTCCCACATGGATATATCATCCCAAGGGTTTGAGCCATCCTGTGCTGCTTTCCCAGGCCATAAGCCGGGAACTGGATAGTAGGTAAACCAGTTCCCATATAGAATCCAGGACTTGAAGGTAGAGGATTAGCCTGTTGAGTCCTGGTGCTGGCTTCTGAATGATTTCTTCCTAGAAATGTTGTTTAGTTGACTATCTGTTGCCTTTCACTTTCTGCTAATTTTTGTTTTTGACAGAACTATAGATTTGGATATAAGGGTTTTAGATTTATGTTTAGTGAAAAGATAAAGATTAAGCTGGGAAGAGATACAAAGATCTGCTATTGGGGGCAAATATTGTTGAGTTGCCACTTGTTATGCTAGCATTCATTACTGGAGTGGTGCCTGTTAGTCTCTTCACTTATGATCCAGCTTCCTGCTTGTGCACCTGGGAATGCGGCAGGTGATGGGCTAAGTGCTTGGGCCCCTGTGACTCATGTCACTCAACTTCATTAATCAAATACTTACGGAGCATTTATTGTTAGTCGTTTTGCCGAATGGAGTTTCTTGCTCCTGACTGGCTTGATCCAGCTTGTGCTGTTGCCGACATTTGGGAAGTGAACCAGCAGATGCAAGATTGCCTCCCTCTCCCTTTGACCCTGTGAGTTTCAAATAAATAAATCATAAAAGACCTGTTATTATCTTCAACTTCATTAATCAAATACTTATGGAGCATTTACTGTTAGTCATTTTGTCGGTGTTAGGCTGTCTTTGTTCTTGTTGAAGAAGAATAATGTGGTGGAAAGAATTCCTGTGGAGTTGATAGAAAGGCTTTAATATTCTTTTTTGTTGCTTTGAATGTAAAAATTAACTGCACACATTAGGGAATTTATAAATAACGTGTCATTCTGGAAATAGCCAGGGATTGGGAATTGAAGCTTTTTCCTTTCATGGAATTAAAATTTTGTGCCTTTTAGTCAAGCAGCTTGTGAAGTGCTCCCACGTAGAAGTGGGAGCTTTTGCCGTACTTTCCATGTTTCTTTCTTTGATTTTAAGTTTTTCTTTCTACATTGTTCTCATTTCTTTCTTTCTTGTTTAAATTTTAAACTGTTGATCTTAAACTCTTTGACTCAGTGACATTTTTTCCTAATCTACCTGATTTTCACCAGATTTTACTGTTAGACTCACGTACACCAGGAATCTTTTTCTTTGGCATTTTAGGTGTATGATTCTTATGTCTTTGTAGCCAGAGATTGCTCTCATTATATCACTGGGTCTCAATTTCTTAAGTTAGCATATGAAATGATTAGAGTTTTTTTTTTTATAATCCATTTTATTGTATTGTTGTTGACAATCTTTACATAGTTAACTATAGTTGAAGGAAAATCAAGAAAGAGAAGAAAAAAAAAAAAAAAAAGGTTCAGGGGGATAGGGAGGTGGGCAATGCTATTATGTCCATATTGTTTCCATCATGTATCTGAGGTAAAAGGGGATATTGAGGGAGAAGCCCCACCCGGTTTCCCGCCCACCCCAAGTCCCGGATGTGGGGCATGCTCTGAGATATGTGCTCAAGTGGAGTTAATAGTTCTCCAGTTATGAGTCACTGCCAGTTTCGCTCGATGAGGTGGTCCACTGATTGATATGGTCCATCATGAAGTCTCCATTTGTCCCATATTTCGCTGCCAACATGTAGCTGAGATGAATGATTGTCCTATTCTGTCTTCTGTCTTTTCTTGGTTAGAATTCTGAGTCCAGCAGTTCAAGTGGGGAGATCTCCAAAGATACTTTGAGGTATTCCCAGACCAGATTCTTGTATGTTCTAGCAAGCACAGGGCCCGGCACAGTCCATCACCCTGATCAGCTGGTGGTTGCAATTGCTGTGTTGGTTCTGTTTTCAGTCCCGAGTTGCACTGGAACCAATGGGTGTTGCAGTCCAGTCTGGTTCTGCCCTTACATCAACCAGTGGGAGCTGCAGCCTAGTCGGGGCGACCCACAATAACCCCCACCAAGCCTGCCCCCTACCCTGGTTTGCCAATTTGTGTAGCAGAAGACCAGTCTGTCCCCCATCCCATTTGGCTCTGGTACTTGTCAATGGGTATTAAAGCTTAGTTCTATCTAATCGACTCAACCATCCAGCCCTCACAGATGTTGTTGAGTGCCTCTGTCTAGCCATCCCAGCCCCCGTCCTAGTTTTCATGCCCTCCCACGGGAATAGTGACCCAAGAAGGGGGAACCCACTTTTTCCCTCCCAGGTCTCTCTGTCCCGGTTTATGCACTCTTTAGGTGGTCCTGTGATTTGACTCGACAGAATTAGTCCCCAGTGCCAGCTTCTGCCAGCTGATGCTGTGGCCCTGATCTTGTCCACATGCAGCGCACAGGTGTTGTAGCCTTGCTTAGTCGTGTCTGTCTCTATCCCAGCCAACACTCTCCAGTGGGAGTGGTTGTCCAGCGAGGGGACCAGCCCCTTAACCCCCCCGTCAGCTCTGCCCCTCCCTTCCTGGATCTCACGTGTGCTGGATGGGTGCTGCATTCATATCCAGTACAGGCAACCACGCCCTGGCTTTCCAGAATGTGTACTGGTTTTGTCGCAACCAAACCTGGCCCATTCCACACTCTGTTCTGGTGATCGGATTTGCCAGAGGATGACATGAACTGATTCAGCCTGGCCTGCTCCTGACCCATGCCGAATGCATGCCAGTGGGAAACTTTCCATGGCCTATTCTGGGCTGTTTCCAATCATGCTTCTCGCGCTTACCTGCAGGGACTGTGTCCTGCCAGAGGAGTTGCCCAGGCTCCTCCATCAGAACCCCTCCCAATGCCAGATTTTGCGCTTGCCAAGGGGTTCTTGAGCCAACCCTACTCAGTTCACCTCCTGTCCTAGCAGGAACAGTGGCTTTTCCTGGCTGGCTTTCACCCCATTCTGACTCTTGTTGTTGGATGTTTCAGCCCAGCCATGGCTCGTCCATACCCACATACAGCTCACACATGGCTCAGAAGGGGATTGAGACCCAGCCTAGTCAGTCCCACATCTACCCTGTTTCTCCATAACACCAGATGGTGCTGGGATCTGAACCGGCCTGGTGCATGCAATCCCAGCCCACACTAGTGCCTCGGGTGACTGCAACTGTTTCCTAGATAGAACGCAGCCCCCATTCCAGCACATACACCCCTTGGTGGGAACCTCATCCCAGCTGTGGCATCCCAGATTGGGACCGTTCCTAGCTGTAAATCACGCACCTGCACGTGGTTGCTCCGAGGACCATTAGGTGCCAGCCTGCTACACAAGCCGGAGCTTATCTTTTACTTGATAGGTGTTCAAAGCTCAGCATTATTAAGGGATTGGAAGTTCTTCAAAGGAAGAGTTACTGGCATTGGGAATCTTTAGGATTGACTCAGATCCCAGAAACAGTGGGGTCACTCTAGAGCTATCTCAGCAGCGATTCAGATGTCCAATACCCCAGAGCTCCCCGGCCGGGAGGCCAGCAGGCACAGCCTGGCGCCAAATGGCGCACTGGCCGCCCTGGCCCAGCCCGCCATGAGCCATGGGCACATGGCGGACTGGGTTCGGGATCCAAGCTAGACGTCCTCTCCCGCAGCCCTCGGCTCGCCTCTGGCAGCCGGAGGTTAAATCCTGCAGGCCCGAGGTTGCGCCCCTCCCCAATCCCATTCACCCACCACCCAATGAGGGTATTGGGTGGGTCCCGGACATGCCCAGTCACGGAGGCCTCCCCTCTCGGCGTACTCACCCCAGAAGGAAGCAGGCCGCACCCAGGCATGTCCGGGCCCAGCCCGCCATGAGCCATGGGCACATGGCGGACTGGGTTCGGGATCCGAGCTAGACGTCCTCTCCCGCAGCCCTCGGCTCGCCTCTGGCAGCCGGAGGTTAAATCCTGTAGGCCCGAGGTTGCGCCCCTCCCCAATCCCGTTCACCCACCACCCAATGAGGGTGTTGGGTGGGTCCCGGACATGCCCAGTCACGGAGGCCTCCCCCCTCGGCATACTCACCCCAGAAGGAAGCAGGCCGCACCCAGGCATGTCCGGGCCCAGCCCGCCATGAGCCATGGGCACATGGCAGACTGGGTTCGGGATCCGAGCTAGACGTCCTCTCCCGCAGCCCTCGGCTCGCCTCTGGCAGCCGGAGGTTAAATCCTGTAGGCCCGAGGTTGCGCCCCTCCCCAATCCCGTTCACCCACCACCCAATGAGGGTGTTGGGTGGGTCCCGGACATGCCCAGTCACGGAGGCCTCCCCCCTCGGCGTACTCACCCCAGAAGGAAGCAGGCCGCACCCAGGCATGTCCGGGCCCAGCCCGCCATGAGCCATGGGCACATGGCGGACTGGGTTCGGGATCCGAGCTAGACGTCCTCTCCCGCAGCCCTCGGCTCGCCTCTGGCAGCCGGAGGTTAAATCCTGCAGGCCCGAGGTTGCGCCCCTCCCCAATCCCGTTCACCCACCACCCAATGAGGGTGTTGGGTGGGTCCCGGACATGCCCAGTCACGGAGGCCTCCCCCCTCGGCGTACTCACCCCAGAAGGAAGCAGGCCGCACCCAGGCATGTCCGGGCCCAGCCCGCCATGAGCCATGGGCACATGGCGGACTGGGTTCGGGATCCGAGCTAGACGTCCTCTCCCGCAGCCCTCGGCTCGCCTCTGGCAGCCGGAGGTTAAATCCTGCAGGCCCGAGGTTGCGCCCCTCCCCAATCCCGTTCACCCACCACCCAATGAGGGTGTTGGGTGGGTCCCGGACATGCCCAGTCACGGAGGCCTCCCCTCTCGGCGTACTCACCCCAGAAGGAAGCAGGCCGCACCCAGGCATGTCCGGGCCCAGCCCGCCATGAGCCATGGGCACATGGCGGACTGGGTTCGGGATCCGAGCTAGACGTCCTCTCCCGCAGCCCTCGGCTCGCCTCTCGAAATGATTAGAGTTTTAACACATCAAAAATCCTATGAAAACACCCAAATACCCATTAGCTGACAAGTAAGTTAATAAACATAACGTATCAAAAATATCAAATGTTATCCTACCTTGTGAAAGGCTGAGGTACTTATTTATGCTACAAAATGGATAAAGTTTATCCATTTATGTTAAGTGAGAGAAACTTATGGGAAAAGGTTACATACTGTATGATTCCATTTATGAAATATCTAGTCCACAGGAACAAAGTAAATTAGTGGTTGCCATGGGCTTGGGGGATGAAAAGTACCTGATGGCATGTATGGGATATCTCTTTTGGATGCAAAAATGTTCTAAAAGTAGGTAGTGGTGTTGCTTGCATAAACAGTGAAATGAATTGTGTACTTTAGGGTGAGTTTTATGGTATGTGAATTACATCTCAGTAAAATTGTCATTGAAGTAAAGTGAAACTTGTGAACCAGGAATGTTTACTGACCCTGATGGATAGGACAGTGACACAAAGGACATATGCTTTGCTCTTCAGCTTGTCATAAATGTTCTTTTCAGAGTCATTGTAGAGCTGATTGGGAGCTGATGGCCTGTGTACTGGGGGCTTGGTTTTGTAAGATGCTGTGAAGTTGAACTTCTCATTCCTTGTGTCAATATCCTGAGAAACCAGTGGGTTTTTATCAATGCCAGGTCACTTTGCTTTCTCTTTTGCATTTCCCTGTGGGGGTACATTGAAATACCTGAAAGTTTAATTGAATGTTTAAGTTCAAATTGTGGATCTGATAATCTTGAATTAATCTATTACTTCTGGCTGTCTCTGCCTGGGGTGGGAAACATCTGGCCTGTGGGCCATAAATGGCTCCTGAAGTTTTCTGGGCTGACCCTGCCAAGGACATTGCAAGTGGAACTTGAAATTCAGTCAGTCCAAGGCTCGCTAATTTTTAAGTTGGTGATTTTGTATGGCCTGTGAATGATGTTAAAAATATCCATGTGGCCCTTGACAGGAAAAGATTCTCCACATGACTAACTCTGCCAGAAAAATTCTTGAGGTGGCATTAATGACCTTTACTATTCATGGAATTTGCTTTCTGTAGCTTTAAATGAGAAATAACAGTACCTCTGTTGGTATTAACAAAGTTGCTCTGCTTAAAATGATGTGAAAAGCCTTGTTAATTCAGAGTATTATTGATGTCTTTTATGTAGTACTTGTCGGGAAAGATTCGTGAAAGTTCTTTAAAGCCGATTAACAATTCTTCCTTCAATCCTTCTGTCAGGGAAAGTGTGAATTCCTTAAGTTTCCACAGCAAAACAGTGGGGCAGATTCAGGGAAAAGAATGGTTTCTTTTTTGGTGTGTCACTTTTGGCATTTCCCTTTTCATTTAGATTTACATCACTCAGTTATGAGGGTTCGAATCCACATTTCTAATTTCTGTTAACTCAAAGGAGCGTGCTTCCCCTGGGGCACAGTATATATATGGAGTGGGTGAAGTGAGGAAAGTGCATTTTAGAGATTTCAAAAGGGAGCCTTGTTATTTACATCCATATGTGTCCCTGTCCTTGAAGAGATGTGGTCTGAGTATCTAGAGGTGACTCACAGAGGAGAACCCAATCAAAGCAAGGCTTTAATTTTTAAAAAATTTTACTACTTCTTGTTTTTCTTGTTGTTACTATTATTTTATGATACAGTTCCATAGGCCCCGGGATTTTATTTACCCCCTCCCAGTTCCCTCTCCCCTCACTGAGTTCCCCTATAATTTTGCTATGGTATAGTTCTTCATTAACAGTCATATGTCCATCATTGTGGGCATGGACAATGGCAGAGAGTCCAGCATCCTGTTGTCAAGACATAGTAAACAGTTTCATTGGGAGTCCATCTTTGGTCTGGAAGTAGAGATGCATACTGCATTGTATCCTCACATCTGGATATGATAGTCCCCATTACACAGTCACTATACATCCCCTTAAATGAAAAGCCACAATACAAAATCAACAACAGGAAGAAAAACAGAAATTTACAATGCCATGAAATTAAATAACATACTACTGGATATGATAGTTTCCTTTACACTGTTACTATACATCCCCTTAAATGAAAAGCCACAAAACAAAATAACAGGAAGAAAAGAAGAAATTAAAAACGCCGTGAAGTTAAATAACATGCTACTGAATGACTAATGTGTCACTGAAGAAATGAAAAAGAAAATCAAGAACCCTCTTGAAGAAAATGATGCTATTATATGATCTATGAGTCATTAAAGAATTTAATGAGAAAGAAAGTATTTTAAAGAGGTGAAACTAACCAAAAAAATTCAAAATCCGTGAGATAGTTTCCACTGATCATTGTTGGTGAGATATGTCTCCTGTAGGCAACACATTGATGGGTTTTGGTTTTTTAATTCAGTCTACTAATCTATGACATTTGATTGATGAGTTTAATCTATTTGCATTCAGGGTTAATATGTATAGGTGATAATTTGGTCCTGTCATTTTAGCAGACGGTTGTTGCTATGGCAAAGGGTTTTGCTGCTTTGCAGGGGAGTCTTCAGTAATGTTCATTGTGCCTGTGTTGCTTCTTTTGCTTTTGGTCGTTGTACTTGTGGTTAACAAATTCTCCTTGGGGCAAGTTTCTAAGCTATGTCACCCACAGGTCTACAATTCGATTTTACTTATTGCAGTTGGTACATAGCTCTTTGTTTGCAGTCACTTGTGCCACTCCCTCCAGCAAGTTCCAGGTCTTGGTTCTTATGTGAGATTTCCACCGTAGTCTCTGTTGCCCCAGCTCCTGGCTCACCAGTCTCCACCTCCTGTGATACCATGCTGAGACTGCACTGTTGTCTGTACAGCCTTTCTCCCACTTCCATTTGGAGCCAGATCCCGGGATTAGGGAAACAACCGGAGTACTATATAGTTAGGTTTTTGCTGGTACTGTTCTTGCCAGAACCTGTTAACTGTTAGGTATGAGGGCCACACGGACCTATTTTGACCCGTACGATACCGAAGTCAGTATTATTTTCCTGTGGGACTAGTGCAATGCATGAGCTCAGTGAGTTCACTCCTAGCTCAGCGCATGCACAGCTCACTGTTGTCCCTGTAGTCTTAAAGCCTTTGCTACACCATACAAAATGGTGCTTGATGTGCCGCTACTAGAGTCCTTGCTCTGTTGACTGTCAGGCCTGAGGGCTACCCTCACCTATCTTGGGTGGAACCTGTAGAATGCCACGTTGCTGCAGTTCACTGAGTCAGAAATGAGTTTACTGCCAGCCTAGTGTATGCTCAGTCCTTTCCCTTGCCTTTGCCTCCTTATGCAAAATGGTGCCCAATTCGGCTCTTGGGGGCTGAGGGGGCTATAAAATCCACCCTGTTCTCGCACTGCCCATCTGGGATCTGCTGCTGTGTCTCTGCTCCTGGTCAAATCAAATGGACCAGCAGGACAGGTAGTTCTTTGTCTGGCTTTACTCCCAAGCTCCCAGTGAATGTCCCTTCCCACCTTGTTGCTGGTGGATTTCTGGCTGCTGCGGCAATTCAGATCTTAGCTCACTGGATGCCACTGGAGTATCAGTCACTGTAACACCACACCGTTGTTTTTGCTGCTTTCCTGTGTCTGTCAGTCTCCAGGTACCCCTCTGCTCTTGTTCTGTCCTTTCCTGTTTCCTGATATGTGCCATCTTTGCTTTACACTGGCTAATGTTTCTCCATCTGTTTAAATGTGTCCTTATCCTATTCCATCATCTTGATTCTCCCCCTTTTTTTTCATAGCAGTTCATTTTTTTCTTCTCTTAGCGTACCTAGATCTTTCTACCTTATTAAGATTGTGTTGTGAGGTTACCACTCTCTTAGGGACAATGCATTCTTACTTATTTTTATCCCTTCTTAAGTTCTGTTATCGTACTTTTCATATGTAATGTAGTGGGGAGGGACTGAATGAAGGAATGAGCATGGGAGATGTTTAACGTTAGAGAGGTTGCTTGGTTTGAGGATTTTTTCTTGTGCCTAGGAAGGATGCTTATTCGCCTGGTACTGCATTGCTTAAATTGATACACATACTTTTTTGTAATGACATTCACTGAAAAATAACGTTTCTCAGATATTGTAACATATATTGCAGTACTGGATCTACTCTTCTAGGTAATATGTATACTGAGATCTTGAAGGGCCAAATTATTAATTTTAGGGAGTTATTCCATAAGCTTACTGAATGTTTATGAGTTCTGAGTGCCATGTTAATTTGATCACAAGCATGTGCTGTTAGTAAGATGCCATATTTTGTCATTTTTAGTGATTTTTTTTTTCTAATCTTGAGGAGCTCTAAGTGTCTGTTAGCATTCTGGAATGATGCCTGGCCAACATAACAGGGACGAGAGCAGAGCAGGCTTGTGGCAACCTGCGGCAGCTGGGCCTTGATATCTTTCTCTCAGCATATTGCAGTGACTCAACCTTACTGGCACACGGCTGTGTTTGGGGCATCTGCTGTGACATCTCAGCCACCCACAACTACCTGTTGCGTTTTTTTTCTTTTTGTCCGTCTTCTGAATTTAATTTCTTTGCTAAAAATAGATACTCAGTGTAAATAGTTGATTACTGAATAGGGCGGTCTGAAATGATGAGAGCTGTAAGTTTTGAAGACTATTTTGAGTTTGGCTGCATTCGTGTCCCTGCTGGCAGGCTGAACCGTGTGTGTGGAAGAAAGCTGCTGCCTTGGGAGGCCTTGGTTTAGTAGTGAAGATGGGCAGTTTACACTAACTAGTTGTAGTTTTTTGCTTGGCTTTTGCATATCACTTTTCTTTATCTTTGATCTCATTCCTTTTTTTCCCTGTATGTATCTTAAATGTATCCTCAGTACAATATATGGTATTATTTTTATGTTTAAAATAATACAACTGATAGTATACTTACTGTGTTTGTGATTTGCTTGTTTTGCATTGTTTTAAGTTAAGTAGATTTGTTTGTGTTGATTCTTACGATTCTAGCTCTTTTCATTTGCATTGCTGTATTGTATTCACTTGTTTGGATATGCCCCTTCTGTTTTAATTAAATTTTCCTTTTTGAAACAAATCAATTTACTTGAAAGAGTTACAGAGAGATGGAGAGAGATTTTCCATTAGTTGATTAAGTCCCCAAATGACCATAATAGTCAGGGCTTAACCATGCTGAAGCCAGGAGGCTGGAACTCCAGCCATGTCTCCATGTGAATGCAGCCATCAAAGGATTTGGGACATCATGTGCTGCTTTCCTAGATGTATTAGCTGGGAGCTGGATCAGAAGCAGAGCAGCAGAGACTTGAACCAGCACTCATATTGGATGCCAGTGTTGTAGATAGTAGCTTAACATGCTGTGCCACAATGCCAGGCCCCAAATTCATTCTTCTTATGATTGAATTTTATGTTAATTTTTTTGAGAAATAATGCCACCTTCATTCTCACATGTGTGAAAGTAAATATGTATGAGACTATTTTTGAGGGCAAAGTTCTTTTGAACTGGTTACATTTACCCATTAGCAGTTGTAAAATCAATGGAATGAGTCACTCCAACATTTAAAAATGAGTCAGAATAGAGTGGAAACTCTCAGAATGTGTGTCATGCATAGTAAAAATAAGCAGTGTTTTGTGGGTTTTCTTTTCAATGAAATAAGTGTGTGTATAGTGGATCACAATTTAAAAAGCCATGTATGTGATAATCAAGAGATCAGAAGCTACTCTTGAAGGTATATTCCTAAGGAGAGAATCATTAGCTCCTTGATGTATGCAGCTTTCATTTTATAAGATACTGACCAGAGTAATACATTTCATTTTTGGGGAAATTTTAAAGTTTTCCTTTTTGAGGCATTAAATAGAAATTTATTGTTTCTATTAAAAAAATAGAGTGAAATAAAGAGTTCACCGCACTATGGATATTTAGTTGATCAGTCAACATTATTTATTGGAAAGGTCATAGTTTGCCAGTGCATCTGCAATGCTGCTGTCTCTGTCATTGTGCCATTTGTCATTGCTATCAGATTTATATCATGTGGATCTCTTTGCAGTTTTTCTGTTTCATTCTAGCAGTGTCATTATCCCTGTGCCAATTACACACTGCCTTAACTATTATATTTTTTATAGAATGTAGTAGTAGTTAATGGAACAAATTCTCCCTTTTTTGTTCCAGTACTTAAATATTGTCCTGCTTAATCATGTGATTAATTGATCTAAATTTTATTCATTTGAAAAACAAAGAAAAGAGAGAGAATTGATTTTTTCCAACTGCTGGTTCATTCCTCAAAAGCCCTGAGGTAGCAGGGACTGGGCCAAGCCAAAGTCAGATGTCCAGAACTCAATCTGGGACTCTGCTGTGAGTGGCAATGGCCCATCTACTTGAACTGCTACTTTCTGTATCTCAGGATGTGCATTAGTAGAAGGTAGGATTGCAAGCAGAGTCAGAACTTGAACCCAGGCACTACAATGTGGGATGCAGCTGTTCCAAGTGCTGTCTTGATGGCTGTGCCGAATGCCCTTCCCTAGCCTATGTTTCATTTAAAAACAAATTTTAATTTTTAGTGTTATTTACATAGTTGAGGAATGCATACCCGTATGGGCCCTGACTGTATATTTTAAATAAATGCTTTGAATAGTTTCATTTAAATAGTCCTATCAGAAAACATATCATAATCCAGTTAACAAGAAACCCTCTCTTTTAATTCATTGGAAAAAGGAAATGGAGGAAAACTGACCAGGTGATTGTCTAATTGAGAATATAAGGCCAGGACAACTCTGTCTGAGGAAATGACATTTAAATGGAATTGTGAAGAGATGAGAATAATTCAGTGTGAAGAGTTAGGATATTTGACGTAAAAAGGAAATACCATGTGCAATGGCAGGAGAAGGATTTGAATGTGCAGAGGATCTGTGAGGCCACTGTGATTGCGATGTGATAGTCAGAGCCAGAATTACACAGAGCCTGGTGCAGTATGTTGTATGAGTATTTGGAAGCTTGGATTTAATTTTGTGTAGCATACAAAACTGTTGGGTGATTTTGAGCGGCAAAATGACATTTGTTTATATTTAAAAATATATTAAAAATACGGTAAATGGTCTGTACAGGGTATGGGTTACTAGTAAAAGGCCGTTACAAGTAGACCAAATGGGATCATGGGGTCTTTGAAAACGATAATGGTAGTGGAGGTGAAAAGAAATGAATTGATGAATATGCCATCTGTAAGATGTGAAGATGTTGAATTTGGCTTTGAGAAGGAATTAGAATTACTTCCTGTTTCTAGTTTGAGTTAGTGGGTCATGCTGTTTGCTGAGATGGGAAGATAGGTGGAGGATCTACTCTAAAGTGAATAGGTTGCTTTCTGTGTTTGCTATATGGCCATCTCTCAAGATCTTCCCTTTGTCTGGTATCTTGTTGAATCTCATTTTCTTGTTGCAACCTTTTTCTTTATTGGAACATATACTCCATCAACATTCTAAGAAAAGGAGAAGAGAAGATAAATTTTGGGGTACTTAAAAGATTTAAAATGTCTTTTTTCTAGTTTAAAACTTAATTGTTAACTTGCACAGATATAGAAGTTTAGCTTGAGAATTATTTTCCCTTGGAATTTTGAATTCCTTGATCTGTATTCTTGGAGATCATCCCTAGCACATACGTTATTATTGTTGAAGTTTCATGCTTTCAGTCTTTTATTTCTGTAAGAATATTAGTTAAGAAGAATGCTTCTGTACCTTGTGGGGCTCCTCTGCTGGGCTGCTGCTCCTGCTGGTGACAGGTGTGTGTCTTGCTTCTTAATTCTGCCAGCTGATATCCAGTTGTCCCAACAACATTTGTTGAAGAGACTAGGCTTTTTGCTTGGAATTTTTCAGTTTTCTTTTCAAACATTAGTTGACTATACATGTGTGGGCTCCCTTCTGGTGTTTCTATTCTGATGATCTTCTCTGTTTCTGTACCAGTACTGGACTGTTCCGATAACCACTGTTCTGTAGTATGTCTTGAGGTCTGGAATTGTGATTCCTCTAGCTCGATTTCTATTTTTCAGGATAGCTTTGGCTATTCGTGGTCTTTTGTGATTCCAGATGAACTTTTGTATCATGCTTTCTATTTCTGAGAAGAATGTCGTTGGGATTTGATTGGGATTGTGTTGAATCTGTATATTGCTTTTGATAATATGGTCATTTTGATGATGTTGATCCTGCCAATCCAGGGACATGGTAAATTTCTCCATTTTTCAAGGTCTTCTTCTATTTCCTTTTTTAATGTTTTGTAGTTTTCGTCATAGAGGTCTTCCACATATTTAGTTAGCTTAATTCCTAGGTATTTAAGATTCCTCTCCTCTATTTTAAAGGGGGCTGTACTTAAAATTTCTTTCTCATCCGTGGAATTATTTGTGTACACTAGTGCCATCGACTTGTGTTCATTAATTTTGTATCTTGCTACCCTGTCAAAGTCTCTTATGAGTTCCAGTAGTCTCTTGACTGAGTCTTTTGGTTCTCATATGTAGAGAATCATGTCATCTGCAAATAGAGATAATTTGATTTCCTCTTTTCCAATTTGGATTACTTGAATTCTTTTTTCTTGCCTAATAGCCCTGGGAAAGACTTCCAATACTATATTGAAGAGTAGTGGTGACAGTGGACATCCCTGTTTAGTTTCAGATTTTAGTGGGAAGGCTTCCAATCTTTCTCCATTTAGTATGATGCTGGCATTGGGTTTTTTGTGAATTGCTTTGATTTTGTTGTAGAATGTTCCTTCTGTGCCTATCTTGCTTAGGGTTTTCAGCATGAAATGGTGTTGGATTTTATCAAATGCCTTTTCTGCATCTAATGAGAGGATCATAATAGTTTTTATTTTTCAATTTGTTGATGTGACGTATCACATTTATTGATTTGCGAATGTTGAACCATCCCTGCGTGCCTGGGATGAATCCCGCCTGGTCCGGGTGAATGATCTACTTGATTTGTTGTTGGATTCTGTTGGCTAGTATTTTATTGAGGATCTTTGCATCTACGTTCATCAAGGATATCAGTCTGTAGTCTGTTTTTCTGTAGTTTCCCCTCTGGCTTTGGTATTAAGGTAATATTAGCTTCATAGAAAGAGTTTGGAAGGATCACCTCTCTGCTTTTTGGAAAAGCTTGTATAGGATTGGGGTAACTTCCTGTTGGAATGTTTGTTAGAATTCAGTAGTGAAGCCATCTGATCCAGGACTTTTCTTGATTGGGAGAGCTTTAATTACTGAGTCAATCTCCATGCATGTTATTGGTCTATTTAGATTGTTACTTGCTTCTTGATTGAATTTTGGTGGATTTTATGTATCCAAAAATCTATCCATCCTTTCTAGGTCTTTTGATTTGTTCGCATAAAGTTGCTTGTAATAGTTTCTGATGATTCCTTGTATTTCTGAGGTATCTTGTTAAATCTCCTTTCTCGTCTCTGATGCTATTGATATGTTTTTTCTCCCTCCTTTTTTTGAGTAGTTGAGTTAGTGGGGAATGTATTTTGTTGATTTTCTCAAGCTCTTTGATTCAATGATCTTATGTAGAGTTCTCTTGGTCTCTTGGTCTCTGTTTGGTTTATTTCCTCCCTTATTTTGATGATTTATTTTTTCCTACTAATCTTAGAATTGCTTTGGTGTTGTTTTTCTAGTTCCTTCAACTCTAAGATTAGCTGATTTACTTGATGCCTTTCTAATTTCTTAACATAAGCATTGATTGAGATCAGTTTTCCTCTTAACACTGCCTCGATTTTGTCCCATAAGTTTTTTTTTGAAAGATTTATTTTATTTTCATTACAAAGTCAGATATACTGAGAGGAGGAGAGATAGAGAGGAAGTGGAGCTGCCGGGGTTAGAACCAGCGGCCATATGGGATCAAGGTGAGGACCTTAGCCACTAGGCCACGGTGCCGAGCCCTGTCCCATAAGTTTTGATATGTTGTGTTGATGTCTTCATTTGTTTCAGGCAATTTTTTAATTTTCCCTTTGATTTATTCTCTAATTCATTGCTCATTTAGTAGCATACTATTATTCAGTCTCCATGTGTTTGCAAGTCTTCTTGGGTGTTTTGACTTCTTGGTCTCTAATTTCACTCCATGATGGTCTGAGAATATGCATGGTACAATTTTGATTTTTTAAAATTTTCTGAGGCTTGTTTTGTGGCCTATAACATGGTCAATTCTGTAGAAGGTTTGATGCACTAGTAAAAAAAAAGTGTATTCTCTGTGTGTAGGATGAAAGGTTTGATAGATATCAACCAAGTCCATTTGCTCTAGAGTTTGGGTGAGTTCTGTTGTTTCTTTGTTGAGTTTCTGTTTTTTTTTTTTATCTGTCCCTTGATGTTAAAGGGGTTAAGTTCACCCACTGTGATTGTATTAGAGTCTGTTTCTTCCTTTAAGTCTATTAATGTTTGTTTCATGTGGCTAGGTACCTTGGCATTTGGCTCATGCATATTTATTATGGTGATCTCTTGCTGAATGGATCCCTTGATCATTATATGGTATCCTTCATCTCTTGTAATGTTTTCTCATCAATGTCTATATCATCTGATATAAGAATGGCTATCTCCTCACATTTTGTACATTTTTTCTTACCATTTGTTTGGAATATCTTTTTCCATCCTTTCACTTTCAGTTTCCTCTGATCTTTGTTAGCGAGATGTGTCTCATGTAAGCGCAGATAGATGGATTTTGTTTTTGACTTATTCCTATAATCTATGGCATTTGATTGATGAATTTAAACCATTTACATTCAGTGTTAATATGGATAGGTGGCAATTTGGTTCTGTCATCTTAGTAATGTGGCGTTCTTCGGTTGAGTGTTCTGTTAGCCTTTTAGTGGGATGTTCTGCACATATGCCTTTGGCTTTGGTAGCTGCTATTTCTTTTCTCTTTCACTAGAACATCTTTGAGTATTAGCTATAGGGCTGGTTTGGAGGACACGGATTCTTGGAGTTTTTGGAGTTTTTCTTTATTGTGGAAAAATTTCATTTCGTTTTCAAAGACAAAGGAGAGCTTTGCAGGATACGTTATTCTGGGCAGAAAAGTTTTCCCTTTTAGAGTCTGGAATATGTCACTCCATTCTCTCCTGGCCTGCTGTGTTTCCTCTGAGAGGTCAGCTGTGAGTTTGATTGGGGTTCCTCTATAGGTCACTTGGGTTTTGTCATGTGCACATTTAAGGATTTTTTCCTTATGTTCAACTGAGCAGAGCTTGATTGTCATGTGTCTTGGTGAAGGTCACTTTTTGTCAACCCTGTTGGGAGTCCTTTGCCCCTCCTGGATGTTGTTTCCCAATTCTTTCTCTAGATTAGGGAAGTTTTCGTGTATTATTTCGTTGAATACACCTTTAATCCCAGTTTCTCTTTCTGTGCCTTCTGGAACTCGCATAATTATTATGTTGCGCCTTTTAATTGCATTTTTAAATTCTTGGATACTCTTTTTTTTTTTTTAGCTTGGCCTAGTTCTGCTTCCAGCTTTTTGTTTGTTTCCCCCTGGTTTCAGGAAATATCTTCTAATTCTGATATTCTTTCTTCTGCTTCATTCATTCTATTTTGGAGACTCTCCACTGTACTTTTAATTAGCTCTACTGTATTCTTAATGTATGAAATGTCAACTTTCATTTGATTCATTTCCTGTGTAACAAATTCTTAAAATTGTTTGAACTCTTCTAGTATGTGCTTCTCATTGTTGGTCACAAGCTTTATAATAAGTTTTCTGAATTCTGTGTTCCCCATTTTTTCAGTGTCTTCCTCAGTTAACTCTGAGAGTGTTAGAGGCTTTTGTTCCTTTACTGGGGAGTCTTCAGTAACATTCATTGTGCCTCTGTCTCTTCTTTTAACTTTTGACATTGCAATCCTGTTTGGTGTATTTTTCTCCTGAGTGTAGTTTTCTAAGGTGTATTACCTACAGGTCTACAAGTCAGTTTTTATGTTTAGTGTCCTGGGTTAGAAAGACTCCAACTGTCCCAGGTAACTGGTTTATCAGCAGCACTGATCTTATGTAAACGTGCAAGATGGCGCCCGGTGGAACACTGCCTGAGAGCCTGGGCTGTTGGCTTTCCAATCTGGGAACTACACAGATCCTGCAGGATGCGAAACTGGCGCTGTCCTCCCCGTGAGATCAGCCGCCTGTGACTAGCTGGAAACGTGCCCACTCCAGCGTTTGATCCCTGTGCTATTAGCTCCAACCCACCACCAGTCAGCCCCGCCGAGTCCACAGCTCCCTTTCTGTTCATTGCTGGGCCAAAGTATTCGGCAGGATTGGTCGGTCTCAGCCAGTCTTCACCTCCCGAGCTCCCCGTGCCAACCCAAGTTCCCACCTGGCTGCTGCAAAGGCTGATCTGTGGTTGCCTCTGGATCCCTGGTTGTTGTCGGAGTCCGGATCACAGCTCACGTATGGCTGCTGGGTTTTCTGTTCCCTGTAACACCACTCTGCTGTTGTCACCTCTTCCCTGTGTCCAGGGTTTCTTCAGGTACCTCCTTGCTGACTTCCCGACTGCTATCTTTTTCTGTAATCTGCTGTCTGTTCTTTACGGTGGATAATAATTTTCCGTCATTTCAAACATGTCTGCACCCTTTGCTGCCATTTTGATTGTTCTTAGTCATAGTCTTTAAGTGAATTTATTTAATATGCTGGAACTAAGTATTTTTCATTTTAGGACGGTAATAAATGTACAACATTTAAAAAGAAAGATACAAAAGTGGCTATTTCCATCCCCAGCCAAAGGGATATTTAATTTTTTTGAAAGGTTCATTTATTTTTGTTCAAAGGCAGATTTACAGAGAGGAGATGCAAGGAGAAAGATCTTACATCCACTGGTTCACTCCCTGAAGGGCCACAATGGCTGGAGCTGGAGCCAGGAGCTTCTTTTGGATCTCCGTTGAGGGTGTGGAGTCCCAGGGTCTTAGACTATTCTCTGCAGCTTTCTCAGGGCATAGAAGAGAGCTGGATGGGAAGCGAAGCAGCTGGGACATGAGTAGGTATCCATAATAGATCCTGGTACTTACTGGGGGACGATTAACCTGTTTATGTTTAGTCACCACACCAGTTCCTGAATGTTTATTTTAATAATTGCCTTTTATTTATAAGACTAATGCTATAAAGACAGTCACCAGGCCTGGTTAACAGAGGCTGCTGACAGTCCACTTCCTTTGGTCGATGGTACTTGTCTGGTTAGGGCCACAGGATCCCCTCTGTCTGGACGCACAGACAACGTTCCAGTCAACAGGGACAAGAGGATCCAGGCCAGCTGTCTTGTAGCAGGTTCAGGAAAGGGCAAATTTGACTTCAGGGTGAAGAAGCTGGAAAGACCTGGTGACTTATTTTTTGTCTTTGGAAAGTGAAAGTCTGAATGCCTAATCCACTGATTGCCTCATGATGATCTAGCACAGAAGTTACCTTTTTGGTGGACAATGCGTACTTTAAAACCCTGCTTTTTAAGTTATCTGAAGTACAGGTTCACCTTTCAGTTTTGCCTTTTCCTGTTTTCAATCCATGATGGACAGATAAATTTGTAAACTGCTATCACAGACAAATGAGTACAAAATAAAGTCACAAAATAAAAAGCCTGAAAGTGGTGTAGCATGCCAATCTTCTGACTGGTAGCTCTGGTATCGCTTGTGGCTCTAGTTTGTGTCTCATTGCTCCATTTCTAATATATCTCCCTGCTTATGAGCTGGGAGAGCAACACAGTGTGGCTCACTTCCTTGCTCCCCTGCATTCAGGTGAGAGACTGGAAGGAAGCTTCTGGCTTCAGATCAGCGCAGCTGTGACTGTTGTGGCCATTTGAGGAGCGAATTAGCTGATGAAAGATATCTCTCTCTGTCTTTCCTTCTGTATGTACATCTGTCTTTCCAATTTATAAAATAAATAAACCTTATTTTTAAAAGGAACAACAGATAATTTTGAATATTTCTACAGGTGATAAGTGTTTGAGGAGACAAATATCTTTAACTTGATTGAACTTGATGTAATGTGTACATGTATAGAAACATAACACAGTACTCCATAATATGTATATTTTGTGTGTTAGTTAAAAATAGAAAAATAGATATTAGTTACCCTATTGAGTGGGGATGAGATAACTTATGTAAAATGCTTTAGAACAGTATCTAGTCGTAGTCTTCCATAATGGTAGATGCTTTTATTATATTATTGTTAAATATTATGTGTACATTCTTATAATTTCATTTTGTTATTGATGTTGTTAGGTGGTTGGCAGAATTTCACTGTCATTTCATAGGCAGGGACTTTGTAACAGAGTGTGTGTCCATGCAAGCAGTGTAACAGGAGCTGGCTGATAAGACGCAAGCAAGTGGAGCAGAGTGGGAGCTCACAGGCTTGCAGAAAAATTCAGAGAAATGATCAAGCAGAAGCAAAAAGGAGATTCAGAAATGTTTGTTTCTTGAGTAACTTTTTATCATGTCTTGTTTTTCTGGGTATTCAGGGAAGCAGGAAAGAAAGTATCAATATGATTAACTTAGGCTATGCAAATGGTTGTGAAGAAAGAACAAGAGTGAAGGTAACGACAATAGAACCTAAAGGTTTTAAAAGTCATTAGAAGTCGAGCAGTGGTTGTCTTGAGCATGTGTATGCAACATTTGTTAATAGAGAGTTGAAGAAACAGGTCTGTTAAAACCTCATAATAAGTGTGTGCAGGCTGGAGCGTGGAGTTCTGTCTGGGCATCAGTGATGGGTTCTTGAACCCTGCTCCTGTGAGCAGCTGGGGAAGTTGTTGACGATGTAAGGCAGAATTCCAGCTAGAGCCTGGGGTGCTTGTTTATTTAGCTCAGCATTTGGAAACTTTGTAAACAGTGGATGGTGTTAACAGTTTGATTTTGAGTTTGGGTTGTGCTTTAGGAAGGTTCCAGTCACCTCCTCCTCATGTCCCGGCCTGCACTCTTCCATCTTTACTCTGGGCAGTTGATTCTCTGGCTTTCTACAGTAACTGAGGATCTGAATCCATTTGTAGGACTTTTCAATCCAAAAACTACATTTATGTATTTATTTATTTTGACAGAGTTAGAGAGAGAGAGGAAGAGACAGAAGGGGTGGCTGGGTAGGGAGAGATATCTTGGTTCACTACCACTCCCGCCCCCCAAATGACAGCAATTGCTGGGCTGGAGGCAGGAGTCTGGAGTTTCTTCTGGGTCTCCCATGTAGATGCAGAGGCCCAAGGACTTGCTTTCTCAGGTTCATTAGCAAGGAGCTGGATGGCAAGTGGAACAGCTGGGCCTTGAACCAGTGCACATATGAGATTACACACTACAGGACACAGCTTTACCTACGAAAGCCACAGCACTGGCCCTGGGACTTTTCATATTTTAATAAAGCACTAACACATAAACTGTTTTCTGATTTCTTTTTGATATTTTATGTTTTGGATTTTATAAGTAATGGTGTTGGTCTTCACCCAGTGAGTCCCAAAATAATTGACTTTGAAACTCCTGCTAGGAGTACAAACTTAATACCCAGAGAAACTGAGTCTAAAATTCTAAATGGTTTTGAATTTTGGACTTACAATGCCCTGCAGTGACCTCATTTCAAGACCGCTTCATTGGGTATAGAGTTTGAGGTAGAGGGAGAGGTGAAGGCAAGTATCCAGTTAGATTTGAAAAAGGAAAGAGGGTAGAATATTCTTCCAGTTTATTGTTAGTTCTTTTTTTTTATTGACTTATTTATTTTTATTGAAAAGGAAGATTTACAGAGAGAAGAGACAGAGAGAAAGATCTTCCATCCGCTGGTTCACTCTGTAAGTGTCTGCAATGGCCAGAGCTTAGCTGATCCAAAGCCAGGAGCCAGGCCGCCTTCTGGATCTCCCACATGGGTGCAGGGTCCCAAGGCTTTGGGTCATCCTTGACTACTTTCCCAGACCACAGGTAGGGACATGAAAGGGAGGTGGAGCAGCTGGTATATGAATTAGTGCTCAGATGGGATCCCAGTGCATGCAAAATGAGGATGTTAGCCACTAAGCTACTGCACTGGGTACCCAGGTTTATACCTGCTTCACGTTGTCCAAAGGAAAAAAGAGAACATTCCTGGTTTAGTCTCTATATTCTGTGTAACTTTAAATAAGTTTTTTTGACTAGTTTTGTTTCGTTAGATGAAAACTTCGCTGGTTCTTTGGATTCTTCTTTAGAAGAGCTGAATTTTTTGGGGGGAAGTATTTGTTTTTATTTTTGAAAGGCAGAATTACACAGAGGGAAGAATAGACAGAGAGGTCTTCTAACTGCTGGCTCACTGCCCAAATAACTGCAATGGCAGAAGCTGGGCTGATCCAGAGCCATGAGCCAGGACCTTCTTCCAGGTCTCCCATGTGGTACAGAGGCCCAAGCTTGGGGCATCTTTGCTGCTTTCTCAGGCCACTAGCAGGGAGCTGGATGGGAAGTGGAAAAGCGGGGGCTGGAAACTGGTGTCCTTACATGCTAGAGGCACTGCAGGGAGAGTCCTGTTAGGACTGTTATGCCATGGTCCTGGCCCTTGGTGAGAATCTTTTTTTTTTTTTAAGATTTATTTAATTTATTTATTATTGGAAAGTCAGATATACAGAGAGTAGGTGAGAAAGAGGGGAAGATATGTTTGCTGATTCACTCCCCAAATGACCGCAATGGCTAGAGCTGTGCTGATCTAAAGCCAGGAGCCAGGAGCTTCTTCTAGGTCTCCAGTGTGGGTTTATGGTCCCAAAGCTTTGGTCTATCCTCGACGGCTTTCCCAGACCACAAGCAGGGAGTTGGATGGGAAGTGGAGCCACCAGGATTAGAACCAGCACCCATGTGGGATCCTGGTATGTGCTAGGTGAGGACTTTAGCTGCTAGGCTAATGCGCCAGTCTCCCTGTTGAAACCTTTAGGTACAAATTAATAATAATTTGTTTTAGGGCTCCAAATTATTATCGTGCTGTCACTTATATATTAAATGACTCTATTATTCATGTACAAACACAAAACCCGCTTTTAAGCTTCCATATTGCTTGAATACTTTTGTTCTTGCTTTAGAAGGTGTTTTATAACCTTCTGTCTGAAGGCCACATTTCCTCTAGTGATTTAGTAGTTTTCTCATGGATGTTATCAAAGTTAAGTTTATCCTGTTGACCTTGCTTCTCTTGACTTTGAGAAATATATCCTTTTTGTTTCTGAAAAAGTTTTTATCTCAACCTTTTCTCTGGCCAACTCATGGATAACAAATCTTGAATGAAGTATAAGTCTTGGAGAACATTTTGAAGTAGGTGTAATGCCCATGGAATGATTATTTTTGTAATCTATGAACTATTGAGATGTTTCATTAAAAACACATTGTTCTGTAATTTTTGTGATTAAGCTTATTATTGGACTTAATGTATACTTTTTTAATGCAGTAAAATATATGTAACAAGATCACCATTAAAATTTTTTATTTATTTAAATGGCAATTACAGGAGCGCTTGAAAGACACAGATGGAGAGGAAGAGACAGAGACAGTATGAGAGAGAGAGAGAGACATCCCCCATCCTCTAGCTCACTCTCAGTGGCTGGCTCCTGGCTTTCAGGTTCTCCCCGACCCTGTGCTGAGGGTGAGGCCATCTGGGGAGTGAACCGGTGATTTAGAGTATTTCTTTGTCTCTCCCCTCTCTACACCTCCTTCAAACAAACAAACAAAAAATGAATGCTGAAGAGCCTTAATTACTGTAATAGAAGTGCTTTGAAAGAGACTATCATATGCCATCTTTATATATAGTAATCTCCCTTTATCCTTAATTTCACTTTTTTTTGTGGTTTTGGTAATTGTGGTTAACCATAGTCTGAAATGTTAATATTTGTCTGCAAAAGACTGTATTCATAGAGCTTTTATTATGTATGGTTATAGTTGTTTTAAAAAATTATTACTGTTAATTACAGCTGTGTCTAGTTTATAAACTAAATTTTATCACAGATAAGTATATAGTTGAATAAGATACCACACTATATGTAAAGTTCAGTACTGTCTGATTTTAGGCATCCACTCGAGGTCTTGAAGATTTTTCCTATGAATAAGGTGGGAAAAGTACATTTATTAATGCTGTGCCTCATGGTAGTCTTTAAAGCTCTCTGGACAAACCACATGCCTAATGTATTCAAAACTATACACTATTTTGTAAATGCATGTAGATGCTCTCACTATTTAGTAAATACATGCAAATACATGTAAATGCATGTTAATGCTCTCACTATTTAGTAAATACATGCACATACATGTAAATACATGTTGATGCTCTCACTATTTAGTAAATACATGTTTATGCTCTCACTAACCATAACTGGAGTGATCTCCTGGGTTACCATTTGGGAAAGTATTGTCTGGGCTTCCAGAGTATCACATTGGAGTAGTATTGATCAGAATTGAATGAGAAATAGGTAGAGGTAGTATATAGGATAACAGGTATAGAATGTGTGTGTATGTATGTGTGTGTGTGTGTGAGAGAGAGAGAGAGAGAGAGGCACTCTTTTCTGTAAGTATACACTATGTAAATGTCCTGAGAAAAATTTAGAAGAATCTTGTAAAAGTGTTTGTTTGAAAGTTAGGCAGACATACCTCCATCTGCCCCCACACATCCAGAGGGAAACAGAATACTTAAATGCCTGTAACAATTGGGAATGGGCCGTGCTGCAGCTAGAAGCTGAAGTTACCATGTACTTGAACTATCGTCTGCTACCTGTCTGAGTACAACACAGAAGGAAGCTGGAATCACAAAGTGTGCCAGGACTTAGCTGAGCACTCCACTAGGAGATGAAGGCATCCCAAGTGGCATGTTGGTGGCTAAGCCAAAGACCTGCCCCAAAAGAATATAAATATTTAACTGTGGTTAATTTGGGAGAGGAAAGGAATTGGAACACTAAAGGGAAAGTTGGCACTTTGACTTTTCCAAATTAGAATGTTTTAAACAATTTAATTTTTTGAAAAATTAGTTACTTTCCATCTTGCAGATTTTTAAGCATGGGACTTCATCCTCCCTTTCCCTTTGTCCCTCTTATTTTTTGTTCTCAAGTTATTATTATTCATTTCATCACTACAAGTATAACTTTCTGATATATAAATGTATCATGACAGGACAAATAAAGGAAAAGGCAGATAATATAATAATATATGCTAGAAGTGTAATTATAAGCTAAATTAGACTTTTTAAACAGTGAAAATATGTTATATAAGTTGTAAAAACATGAGTATCACTTAAAATCCGTTTCTGCTGTGGGACCCCCAAAATTTGTTTTGGCATTACGAAGGACAATGAACTATTAAAATAACTATTGAGATGTTTCATTTAAAACATTGAGATGAAAGCTAAAAATGGGATTAGAGGAGGAGTGAAATTCAAAGGCATCTGTCATGTTATACTCTTCCCAGTATAGGCTTCTCATCATCACTTTGTATGTGAGTGTATAGTAATATTATATAAACTTTAGAACTTTCAGTAATGTTACTGAAGATAACATGAAGTTGATTTTGCTGTGAATTGGGTAGTGGTTATGACCAAGGCCAACAATAATTTCATAGCCATAAATAAATTTAATGTCGATTATTTATATTTTTCTGTAAAGAGGTAAGCAATAATATGTACTTAACATTTGTGGAAAATATAAAACTTTTTTAGAGCTTATTTTTGCCCTCAGTAAATCTCTGAGGAAAGCTTTTATAATCCCCTCTTTACTTTTTTTTTTAAACACAAGGACATGTTTTCAGATGTTATACAACTCAGTTCAGGGTTGCTTAACTGACAAATGGTGGGACCTGAACTAGATCCTAGGTCTTTGAAAAACATTCTGTTTTTTTAAATTTTTTTTGAGATTTATTTTATTTTTATTGGAAAGTCAGATATACAGAGAGGAGGAGAGAGAAGAAGATCTTTTGCCTGTTGATTCACTCCCCAAGTGGCCACACGGCCAGAACTGAGATGATCTGAAGCCAAGAGCCTAGAGTCTCTTCCAGGTCTCCCATGAGAGTGCAGGGTCCCAATGCTTTGGGCTGTCCTCGACTGCTTTCCCAGGCTACAAACAGGGAGCTGAATGGAAAATGGGGCCACTGGGATTAGAACTGGTGCCCATATGGGATCCTGGCTGGGGTGTGGCACAGCAGGGACTTTAGCCATTAGGCTAGCGTGCTCGGCCTCATTATGTAGTTTTGAAAGAAGCATTGGCTATGCAAAATCACTTATTACTATAAAATACTGTTGAATGGGCTTCCTAGGCAGCTACATTTGGAAAAGCTCTGTGGATATCAACATTTAAAAACTGTTAAGTAGAATTCAGATCAGAATGTGTTAGAAGAGGGTATGACTGATACTTAAAGATCAGGAGAATTCAGTATAAAAAGTCAGAAAAAGTCATTATATAAAGTAGAATCATTTTCCAGATGATAATTTACTACAAATGGGCTAGATCTGAGCATATATAGATAATATAACAAGACTCTGTAGATGTTTACAGATTAAATCCTATGGGGAGAAAATATAATTTCATTTTAGGAAATGGGACAGAAATTAAATATATGTAGTTATTTTAAGTCTGTTACTGATTTGCTTTTTGACCTATATTCTGCAATTTATTTGTTCTGTTTTCATTTTTCCGTTATTTCAGTTATGGAGGAGTTGGAAGCTTGAATGACTTTTCAAATTTTAACTGAAAGATGACATAATTGTTGGCATTCTGGAGTGATTTCTTACAATACAGCAATGTGTATTTAATTTTTTCTTAGAATAGTATTAATTGTATTTTATGTAGTAAAAATATCTTTTGGATGTGTCATTGGAAAATTTTTATAAATATATTATGTCCATCTTTGTTTGTATCTCAGTAAGAAATTAAAAGAATGTGTAAGCCAGAAAATAATTCTGGGAATCAATACATTTCAAGTGAGAGATTTGGAAATTTAGCATAAGTTCAGGATTTAACAGGTCATTAATTTGGAGGCCCGGGATTTTAGGATTTCTTAAAATTAAATGACTGGCATGGGTTATGCCAGCAGTCATGTTGCAAGACTTTGTGACTCCAAACTGGGTTGTCCAGTTAGTTCATACCTTTTCACAGATGTATCCAAGTATATGTTGAAGTTGAGGCTGGATGAAAATGAAAGCTTTGCAGGCTCTGAGCGGTCACACAGATGATCTGGTGAACTATACTGATATTGTTGTCAGCTTAGTAGGGATATCAAAAGAACAAGTAGAAAGAAATAAATTTTGAGCATCTGTTATTGTAGGAAAACCAAGATGAGCAGGGAGATTAGAGGACATCAAAGTAAAGCAGTTTGTCTTCAAATCCAAGGACTTCAACCTCTGAAGAATTTTTAGAGAAGTGCTTTCTCAGATTGTCTTTGATGAAAGAGCAGAGTTTTAAACAATTTGCAGTGACCAACTGAGTATTTGTAAAGTAACAATAAAATGAAGTGAAAGGACATGAAAAATTTTTGAAAGATTTATTTATTTTTATTGGAAAGTCAGATATACATCTAGGAGGAGAGAGAGAAGATCTTCCATCCGATGGTTCACATCCTAAGTGACCACAACAGCTTCAGCTGGAGCTGAACCAATCTGAAGCCAGGAGCACAGAGCTTCTTCCGGGTCTCCCATGCGGGGTGCAGGATCCCAGTGTCCCTGGGCCATCCTCTGCTGCTTTCCCAGGCCACAAGCAGGGAGCTGGATGGGAAGTGGAGATGCTAGGATTAGAACTGGCTTCCCTGGTGCATTCAAGATGAGGACTTTAGCTGCTAGGCCACCTCACCAGGCCCAAGGCATGAGCTTTAAGTCTTGACTTTTGTTATTAAATTCATTAGAGTGAATATTATTTTATATGTTAGTCTGAAAGGGCTGGTGCTATGGTGTAAGAGTTAAGCTACTGCCTGCAATGCTGGCATCCTTTATGAGCATTGATTGGGGTCCTGTGGGCCCCAGTTCCAACCCACTTGCTTTTAATGCTTCTGGGAAAGCAGAGGAAGGCTGCACAAGTGCTTGGTCCCATGTGGAGACCTGGAAGACATCCTGGCTTCTGGCTTTGGCCTGGCCTAGTCCCGGCTTATGTGGCCATTTGAGGAGTCAACTGGAAGGTGGAAGACCTTCCCTCTGTCTCTCTGCATTACCCCGTCTTGGTAACTCTGCCTTTCAAGTAAATAAAACATGGTTTTGGGGCCGGTGTCTTATATGCATGCTAGCTCTTGTACTCACTGCTTTACTTGCAATCCTGCCCCTATGCTTATGGCCTCGGAAACAAGCAGAAAATGGCCCAAGTTTTTGGGTGTCTACACGCACGTGAGTGATCCAAAAAAAAGCTCCTGACTCCTGGCTTTGAATTGGTTCAGTTCCTGCCATTGCAGCCATTTAGGGAATGAACTAATGGATGGATGATGTTTTTCTTTGTGTCTCTTTCTTTGTAGCTCTTCCAAGTTAAATAAGTGAATCTATAAAAAGAAAAAAAATTCTAATTAATCCTCCAGGTGAAAACACTTCTGGTAATTGCCAAGATTGGCGTGCTTTCACCGTCTTTACTGATTGCTTGTGAATATAGTCCAGTTAGTCTCTGTGCTTCTTAGAGTGGACACCTTGGAGTGAGTGACATGTTCAAGGAGTTATTTTAATCAGTGTGGAATTGACTAGTGTTACCTTCAGTTTCCTGAAAGCTACATTCTATGCAGTGGTGCTGGGGAGAGCTGTGCGTTGTAAACCGCTGGTAGCTTGGGACACTTTGTAGTGAAATTATTTCAGTGAGTCTTGATTCATTTAAAAATGAAATAGAATGGAATTGAATGAAAATATAAGATATTTTGTACAATAGAACTTTTTGTTTCAGTTGGTAAGTGCACACATACACAGAATGCACAGTGTCATTCTACAAAGGCAACTTTTTTTTTTTTTTTGTGGCAGATTTATAGAGAGAGACAAAGAAGCAGAGAAAAAGGTCTTCCATCTGCTGCTTTACTCACTAAAAGGCCACAACATCCAGAGTGGAGCTGATCCAAAGCTAGGATCTAGGAGTTTTTTCTAGGTCTCCTATGTGGGTGCAGGGACCCACGGACTTGGGCCGTTCCCTGTTGCTTTCCAAGACACAAGCAGAGAGCTGGATGGGAAGCGGGGCCTCTGGGATTAGAACTGGTGCTCATATGGGAGCTCCTGGCAAGTGCAAGGCGAGGACTTAGGCTTTAGGCTACTGCTCCAGTCCCTACAAAGGCAACTGTTAACTTTTTTCAATAAAAATATTCCTACAACCTGTTAAGGCCACCAGTTTCATCTGCTTGACTCAAGACCATGTTCTAAATGGATGTAGTGCACAATTCCTCAACTTTGGTGGCTTTGTTTCCCGTCATTTGTACACTATCTAAATCCTATCTAAATTCCTGAACAAGCAGGGAAGGATTGTGGATATATAACATATTGCTTGCTTCTCCCCTGTTCATTTCTCCTGGTTGTTTCTTCTAGTCTTGTTCTCCTGAGCATCTAGATATCCCCCATCCCGATACTTCTCTTTCCCTGTACATGTTCTGCTGTGTGACATGATGGACTCCATTAGGTTTGACTGAGTATATTGGAAAAATAATCGCTTCTTGGCCTTTTGGCTAAGATCAGGTAAGTATGTTGGAAAATTATTTTAGTGCTTTGATAGAGTCCCTTTATGTTTGGAACCCCTTGGGGATTTTTTTTTTTTTGGTCTGTGGAATGGAAAAGGGGAACTAGCACAGTGAGAAAGTCAGTTGAGTTATTTTTGTGCTGAAAATTTTGTTCAAGTGAGATTAAGGATACAATGAAACTAGCGTTTCAGATAATCCTTCCTCCTCCATAGGGTATAGCCAGGAGACTGAAGAGATCAGGCAGCTCTCCAGACTTTGGTTCACACCTGCAAACTTGACTTGTATTCTAGGAGTCAAGCCCCAATACTTGCTTGATTTTTTTCTTTGCTTTTATACCTTAAACTGTCTTGGTTTACAAAGGCTTGGTTACAAGGCAGTGTGTATTTGTTTTGGGGTGGTCCCTGAAGCCATCAATGGCCTGTCTAGACCAGGCTGGTCACCCTAAGGGGGCACGTGTTTGAGTTTTGGAGTCTGTAGCACTTATGTTTTGATTTTACCATTTGTTTTTCTTTCTTTTTTTTTTAAGATTTATTTATTTTTATTACAAAGTTAGATATACAGAGAGGAGGAGAGACAGAGAGGAAGATCTTCCGTCCGATGATTCACTCCTCAAGTGAGCACAACGGCCGGTGCTGATGCGCGCCAATCCGAAGCCGGGAACCAGGAACCTCTTCCGGGTCTCCCACGCGGGTGCAGTGTCCCAAAGCTTTGGGCTGTTCTTGACTGTTATGCCAGGCCACAAGCTGGATGGGAAGTGGAGCTGCCGGGATTAGAACCAGTGCCCATATGGGATCCTGGCGCATTCACGGTGAGGACTTTAGCCGCTAGGCCATGCTGCCAGGCCCCACCATTTGTTTTTCTCAACGCTCATGACAATAAATACTCACTGTGTGCCAGGCCTTGTTGTCCAGGGCCTCATAGCGTATCTGTTATCTTGAGGAAGAGAGAGATTATTTGTACAATGCTTTAAAATTCATAGCATGTAAGGGTAGTAGTATCACAGCAATCGAAGAAATCTAAGAAAAAGGATCTAAGAAAAAATCCTCCAAAATTACTTAACCAAAAATACGTGGATGGCATACTTATCTGGTTACTCTGTAGTTCCAGATATGCTCTCATAGCAGCTGCTAAGTCTTTTCGTAATTATTTAAATGTAAGAATTCAAAGATTTAGAGTGCTTTTTTCTTCCATCTTTAGAAAGCACTTTTCACTAACAGGAAAGGGAATCATTTAATAACAGTTCAGAATGTATTAATTCTTTTTCCCTTGCTCTTCAATTGTAGCTCTTAATTTTTGTGTGCACCTTGTCATCTGTTTTGTTTCCTAATACAATTCTCGTGTATATATTTTTTCTGTCAGTTTGCCGTCTATTTTTTTCTTATTGTCCATATTCACTCCACCATTTCCTTTTCCTCTCTGTCTTTTCTATTTCCCTTTCTGTCTCTCTCCCTCTCTGTTTCTCTCTGGGCACCTGACAAATATGAGACACCACAGAGATGCCAATATAAACAGAACAAAGGCATGTGAGCTAATAAGAGATCAGAGCTCTGTTAGTTTATCCCCTGGAGAATCCGAGCTATGGGAGCATGCCAAGATAAATATTCTCCCATCCTTCCCTGCTTGTTCAGGAATTTAGATAGGATTTAGATAGTGTGCAAATGACGGGAAACAAAGCCACCAGAGTTGAGGAATTGTGCACTACATCCATTTAGAACATGGTCTTGAGTCAAGCAGATGAAACTGGTGGCCTTAACAGGTTGTAGGAATATAATTATTGAAAACGTTAGCAATATAAAAGTAACATAGAATAAAAGTTGGTATAAAATAGTCTTTTATGAAATGATGTTTTATATCAAACATCTAAAAGTATTGTGTACGTTGGCTTTTACCTTATAACACTTATTAGTGTGGGCAGTATTTAGCAGTGTTTGCACAGTTGCAGTGACAGGCAGTCCAAGCATTTGTGTAATTTGTTTAATGTGATCCTGGAGTGTGCTTGTCACCTCTAGCTCCATCTTGGTCACCTGTACTGTTTAATGAAGTGATCTGTATGCCAGTAGGTTTCCTGTTTGCCACTAAAGCTCTCAGAATTTACAGTTCTTTATTTCTTAAAACTTTCGCTGTAACAAGCGTGTCTATCTCCATGTTTTTTCCCTGCTTGAGACAAAATGCATGTAAATAACTCTACTCCCCCTCACTTAACCAGATGCAATCCATTTATAGAATCCAGTCATGTTGTATGAACCTTCCTTGATTACCCCAGCTAAAAGTAGTTTCTCTGCTTTCTCAACTTCAATTGTGCTTTTATTCTTTAACCACTAATTTGGCAATTTATCATGTTAATTGCTTTGTGACTTGTATCCATTGTTTGGATTGTTACTTAAATTGTGTCTTGCTTGACATTCAATATTGGTTTGATTTTTGTCTTCTGATTACATTCCAGGGTCTTTGAGAATAGAGTCTCTTGTATAACTTACTGCAAGTGATATCCAAACTTTTAAAAAAAGGTTTATTTATTTATTTGAAAGGCAGAGTTATGGAGAGGGTAGAGAGAGATTTTCTATCTGCAGGTTTACTCCTCAGATGCCCCCCAAAGTTAGGACTGGGCCAGGTAATAGCCATGAGCCAGGTACTCCCAAGTACTTGGGCCATTATCTAGTGCCTCTCCTGGGTATTTCCAGGAAACTGAATTGAAGTGGAAGAGCTGGATTCAAACTAGAACTCCTATATAAGATGCTGGTATCTCAAGCAGTGATTTAACTTGTGCCACAACAGTGACCCCTTTCCACATTTTTCTGATTGTCTACCCTGTCTTAGTCTATTTGGGTTGCTAGAAGCAAGTATTTTAAACTGGGTGGCTTATAAACAACAGAAATTTATTGCTCAGTGTTTTGGAGCCTGTGAAATCCAAGATCACAGGGATAGATGAATCAGTGTCTGGTGAAGGCCTGTTCCCTAATGATGGCACCTCCTCTGTGTCCTCAAGTGGCAGAAGGAAAAAGGAGGGAGACAAGCTCCATCAGGCCTCATTGACAAGGACCCTGATGGCATCCTCAAGGGATCTGCCCACTTAGTTCCCAAAAGCCCTGCCTCTTATTCCCAACACATGCGATTTCAGGCCACAGGTTTCTTTATAGATACAGCACTGATATCCTCATGTGCACTCATATCCCCACCTGTGTGTTTATCACCTTTGAAAAGGATTATTTCCTGTACCTCAGTACATTATTTTACATCCTGAATTGAAGATAGCTTGCCAACATATAATATTTTCTGTACTCTTTATAGCAATGTCAGCAAATGTGAGATAACTTCACAAAGCTTATTTTGGGACAAGTTTTTGAGTTTCTAAAATAGGTGGAAAATTTATATTGTTTGAAAATTTGGTACCAAAATTTTTTTTCCCCAGAAGCTTCTGAAGTACTCTAATTTGCAAATTTCAGTTGGAAAAAAAATTGAATGTGTGTCCCCAGGCTCAAATTTCTGGAAAACTACCTAGCTAATCAAAATTTAAGAAGAATTCTAATAAAAAGAAATGACGAACAACAAAACAGATTGATTTAATATCTTTGGAAAGAAAATGATAACTTGAATATGCAAGTGGCTGTGTTGTTCCAATGATCATAGAAAATCCAAGTTAGATAACAGTGAGTGTTGCTAAAGCCAGACAAAATACACATTTGAAAGCCTGGTTCTCAAACTTGAGTGTGTGTCAGGTCAGCTGGGGAGCTTGTTAAGGCACAGATAGGTAAACTCTATGATAGATCCTAATAAACACACAAACATGAATATTTGTGTTTGTACTCTCAGCTCTCAGGACTAGCAGAATGCTGGCAGCGCCTCAGGAGCCATCCCTGCCTCTGTCTAGTGGGTCTCTTCCTAATCTCCATTCTCGGTTTTCCCACAGATAAACCCATTGCTTTGACTGTTACACTTAATCTCTTTGTTTCTGCAAGATACTTAGTAGACAAGCACTGGTTTGAGCTTTAGTGAAATAATGCGGTATATTTTTATTTCATTCAGTGGTGTATTTATGAGATTCATCCATATTGTTGCTTGTAGTAGAGTTTATTTCATTGTGGTATGACATTTAATCTTTATATTAGTTTATTTCTGCACTTTGTATCTGATGGACATTCAGTTATTCTGTTTGAAGTTACATTTTAATCATTAATTTGGGAGTATCAATAAATTCTGTTGCACATCATACAGCAGAGCAATTCAGTTTTTTTTTTCAGCAGTTCACTTTCTTCATCACTTTATACCACTCAGTGTTTGGCAATTATTTAACTTCACAATGTTCTGTCACACACATGGCCCACCTAAGTAATGAAAATCATAAAACTATATGTAAGCCAAGTCAATAGCACTTATAAGGTTAATATAACACAGCAACTACATGGTACACATGTGCATTAGGCCCTTCTAGAAATAAGCCAGAAATAAGATTTGTTTAAAACCAAGGTCCTTAGGTGCAAGGAAAATTGTTGATTAAAGAAGCTGGTCTACAGTTTTAACAAATAGAAGAGCAAAGGGGAGTATATGGTTTATATGGTTGATGACATTTGATACAAACACATTTGCTATTACGTAACGAACTGGTTTCCTACCTCGAGATCATTTGCAGGCTTGCCAGGCATTCTGTTACTCACCCATTAAGTTTCCTTACATAAAACATAAACTTACATTTATAGTAACAACAGAATTTTATATTGCTGTTGAATTTTACAAGGAGCAAACATTAGAATAAAAAATCGGCAAAGCCACACTGACCATCTGTATCATTCAGCCATCTCAATACCCCTGAAAATCGGGGCTAAAATGAACCACTGATGAACAGTATTTAAAGAGCAATGTATTATCTCGTGTGATTTACAAAATAAGCCAAATCCCGTCATCTTCAATGGAAAAGGTCACAGTATTTGAAAATTAGGAATGTCTGGATGCTGATTTTTATCCAAGTGGTAATCCAAGCCGTCAGGTGGGAATAAATTCTAAACTCACACTTGCTTGCATCACCTCAGTTTCACAATCCAATAAATGACAAAAAACATGAACAACGAAAACAGCGTCATATAGCAAAAAAGCTTTGTTTGGCTTCCTCTGGATAAAATTTTAAGTTTTCCCATAGTTTTCCCTAGAAACCCTGTTGTAGAATCAAACTGTGAATCCATTTCAGCTAGTAATTTATTTTGATGTTCAACTTCATGGCCTATTTCAATGGACAGGGATTTGATAGCACTGACTTTGCTCCTCAGACTTTCGGTGAGTCTCTCGTTCTCCTCACAGGCTCTGTAGCCGCTGCCAGCATAGCCGTAGTTGCCACGAGGGACTCCTTCACCCAGGCCTGCACGCCTCATCCTGCCAGAGGAGGGAGGAAGAAGGCAGGCGGGGGGGTGGAGGGGCTAGGAAAGGGCCAGAGGCTACCCGGGCCGCGCCTTCCGTCCTGGGGCCGCCGCCAAGCAGCAACTTCTTCACACAAGCGCCACAACAGTGAGAATTTGCTTTCTTTAAAATATTTATTTGAAAGTCAGAGTTACACAAAAAGAGGGAAAGACAGATCTTTCAACCACTGGCTCACTCCTCACATAACCGCAGTGGCCATGGCTGGGCCAAGCTGAAACCAGGAATCAGGAGCTACCTCCAGGTCCCTTGAATGGATGACAGGTGCCTAGGCATTTGTGTCACTGTCCACTGCCTTTCCCTGGCCATCAGCAGGGAGCTGGACACTAATCAGTGTCTCCGTGGGTGCCAGTCTTGTATGTTGTGACTTTACCCAAGACACAACAGTGCTGGCCTCAGAATGTGCTTTTCAGGTTCTAGTCACTGTAGGGAAAACTGTTTTTCATTATGAGTCTTTTTCTTTCTTTTTTTATTTAAAGATTTATTTATTCTTATTGGAATGTCAGATATACTGAGAAGAGGAGAGACAGAGAGAAAGATCATCTGTACGTTGATTCACTCCCCAAGTGACCACAACAGCCAGAGCTGTGCAAATCTGAAGCCAGCAGCCAGGAGCCTCTTCCTGGTCTCCCACGCAGGTGCAGGGTCCCAATGTCCTTGAGCCATCCTCAACTGATTTCCCAGGCCACAGCAGGGAGTGGATGGGGAGAGCAGCTGCTGAGATAAGAACCAGTGCCCATATGAGATACCTGCGAATGCAAGGTGAGGACTTTAACCGCTAGGCTACTGCACTGGGCCCTCATTATGAGTCTTTTAATCCACTAGCATGATTTTTTATTCATTTATTTTCTTCTTTTGCAGTAATGGCTTTCTGTAGAGACCTTGCATGTCTTGTGAATCTGATATTTGCAAGCATTTTATCATTTGATTTTTTTCCTTTTGTTAAAAAAGATTTATATTTGTTTTTTATATGAAAGGCAGAGCTATAGAGAGGGAAGGAGAGACAGAGAGAGAAAGAGATCTTCCATCTGCTGGTTCACTTCTCAAATGGCGGCATTCGCTCTGGCTGATCCTGAAGCCAGGAGCCTCAAAGTTCTTTTGTGCCTCCTATGTGGGTACAGGTGCCCAAGGACTTGAGCCATCCTCTCATGCTTTTCCAGGCCATTAGCAGGGAGCTGGATTAGAAATAGAAAAGCTAGGACACGATTGCATGCCCACATGGGATGCTGGCATGCATGTGTAGACTTAGCTGGCTGTGGGTGGGCACCAGTCCCTAGCTAATTATCTTTTTAACAATTCTGTTTTTCTGGGATCCTATATCCCTGTGGGATACGTGGAAGGAGCTCCTGACTCCTAGCTTTGGATCCACTCAGCTCTGGCCATCGTGGTCCCTGGACAAGTGAACCTGAGGATGGAAGACTTCTTTTTTTCTCTAATTCAGTACTTCTGCCTTTCAAATAAAAAATAAGTAAATCTTAAACAAAAAAATCAAACATGATACAGTGTTTAAAAATTTGTGTTTTCTGATTGTTGAAGCTTATAGAAATGCACTTAATTTTTATACATTTGATAAAACTCACATATCAATCCAAATGGTGCACATGACAGTTACAATTTTTTTTAACAAAGATTTATTTATTTTTGTTGGAAAGGCAGATATACAGAGAGGAGGAGAGACAGAGAGGAAGATCTTCCATCTGATTGTTCACTCCCCAAGCGGCTGCAACAGGTGGAGGTGAGCCAATCCGAAGCCAGGAGCCAGGAGCCTCTTCTAGGTCTCCAGAGCTGGTGCAGGGTCCCAAGGCCTTGGGTCATCCTCAACTGCTTTCCCAGGCCACAAGCAGGGAGCTGGATGGGAAGTAGGACTGCTGGGATTAGAACCGTAAGTTAGTTACAACAGTTTTTATGTGCAAGATCATGTTTCCTGAGGAAAAGTATAGTTTTAATTTTTCTTTACAATGTTTATTCCCTTTACTTTTCCTTGTTCTGGTGACTACTGCAGTGTTGAATAAAAGTTCTAAGAGGTGGTGTCCTTTTCTGTTCTATTTCTTAAAGGGAACCACTTGATATTTTGTTATTAAATGATCGTGTTTATCAGATTAAAGAAGGTCCTTTTATCCTACTTTTCAGATTTTAAAACATCTTGTATGGTTATTTAATTTTGTCAAACTATTCTGCAGGTAATTGGAAATCCTAGTAATTTTCTCTTTTATATTGTTAGCATATCAGAAGGAAGAAATAGTGAAAATTAATGAACGAAGTGTCTATGTGAAAAGTTAGAGAATCTTTTCCTCTCCCAGTTTGCTGTTAAGAATAGTATTTGAGCCCATCATTCCTCCAGAAAACATAGTGTAATTTAAATTGCATGTCTGTTACAGGAACACCTACCAACATTTAAAAATACTCCCTACTCTAAAGTGGAGTTCAAATTTATCATTTATAAATGGAGATATGGCTTATAAGCTGGGAATAACTGTTGACGCCACATGAACTGGCAAACATGTTTTCTTGAATATTTTAATTTTGTAATTTTTTTAAAGCACTCTAGGATGAGTCACTTATTTTGGTAGTGACATTTTGGAATGTTAAGCTAAGAATTAAATATGCCATTTTCTAGTAGGATCTAGAAATAGCTTTGAGACTTTAGAGATAGGGGATATGCTTGGTGTATTAGGAATATCGCGTGTGCTAGGTAGGACAGTTCCATTGCTCTGGATAACAATGTTAAAGAAGCCAGCCTCACTGCAGTTGTTGTTTTCTCTTACCAATTTCATCACATGTTTCCTTGTAGAAGGACTCAAGACATGACCTTGTGGGTTTGATTCAGTCAATTAGATGGGCCCTAATACCTTTCCAATGCTGAAACTGTAAGATTCTGTGACTCTGTGATTTGAATGCCTTTTCTTTTTTTGTTTTGGATTATGGAGGTAGATGTTATGCAAGAGTATCAGTCTCCTAGTTATTTCTGTGTCTGGTACAGACAATATGATAATTTTGAATCTTAGTTTGAGTGGAGATGTTGCTGTTAGGTTTAATTCCGAGAAAAATAAATATTGTAAAATGAAAATGTGAATATCAGGTAATAGTAAATCACCTTGCTTTGTGTCTAACAGTTATTTAACAGGCAATTATTGGTCTCTAGGCCTTTTTAATGTCATAGTAACCTGTTATTTTGGATTGCCGAAGCTGAAAACTTCCTTCTCAGCTGACGTTAAATTTTGTTGGTTAAGCAGAAACGTCACTGTTGAGAAAACAGGAAGCTGTGTAGGAGAACATGCCAAATGGTAAATTAATAGTCAAGGTAGAGTAAGCTGATGTAGACCTAGGGAAGGGACTCTGGATTCGTGTATTATATTCTTTGTAGGTGGTTTGAAGAATAGAAACGGTCTACATCATATTTTTTTTCTTTTGTCCCAGACTATCAAATAATGGGTTTAATATTGAGCCAGAGATATTGTATTTTCTTTTTTTTTTTTTTGCATTATCTTAAAAAATGTTTTAAAAGTTGGGTTACCTTGATTTAGCTTTGTTAATGCAGATTAATTCTTAGCTGTCACTAAAATCCTATAAAGTGTAATGAAATTACCAACTTCTTTTTTTTGTCATGAAACCTTACTAATTTGATTCAGCTAACCTATCTAGAAACAACTAATAACTTAAAAAAGAAGTTGATAGCAAAATTTACTTTTCAGTGTTAATTTAGAATTTAAAGAGTTTGCTAAACGATTCAGACACTGTAGAGCCTGAATCAATTTGTGAGGTCTTTGTTCTCTGTTTTACGTCATTGAGTTTCATGTTTGTTGTTGTCCTCATTGTTGACAAATATTTTTTTTTTATTGAAGCACATATTGTAGAACTTTTTGGCATTGGTTTGTTCATTTTTATTTTTTGCTTTTGTAAGCATTTTAATAAAATATTATCTTTTTGAAAAAATTTGTAATTTACATTTTAACTAATTTGATGACCTTCCCTCTTATTGAGATGATTTACTGTGGTGTTTAAAAAAATGGGCTGGGGTTGACGTGATGGCTCATTGGCTGATTGCCTGCCTGCAAGCACTGGCATCCCATGTAGGCACTGGTTCATGTCCCATCTGCTCCACTTACTATCTGGCCCCCTGCCTGTCTGGGAAAGCAGTGGAAGATCACCCAAAAAACCTTGAGACCTTGCACCCGCCTGGTAGACTCGGAAGAGGTTCCTGGCTCCTGGCTTTGGATCAGCTCAGCTACAGCTTTGTTGCCTTTGGGGAATGAACCAGCAGAAAGAAGCTCTTTCTCTGTGTCTTTCTTCTCTTTGTGAATTTGCCTTTCCAATAAAAATAGATAAATCTTAAAAAGAAAAGAAAAGAAAATGGGCCTTGGATCCAGGCATCCTGAGTTTGGATCCCAACTCTGTCATTTGCTGGCAAGTTACATTGCCTCTGTGTGCCTCACTTTCCTCATCTGTAAAATGAAGTCATTTTGTTTGGTGTTGCTGTGAGTTTAAATGGTTTATCCATTTGAAGAACTTAGAATAATGCTGTTGCAAGGTAAATGCCCAATCAGTGTTGGCTGCCATTATTGTCTGTTGTGTAATAGAGTAACTTTTGGTAATGACTATAAGTTGAAAGGCTGGGTTCTCTTCCAATTGAGGATCTTGCACAAGTCATCATGTTGATTATGTTTATCTTTCCTGGAGGTAATGACAAGAGCTTCAGCCCAGTTCCTGTGAGCTCTGCAGTTTTTGTCATGGAAGGAGCCCAGATTGAGAGTGAGAGTATACGTACGTCTTCAGCATACCTGTTTGTGGTTGTTGGAATGCCTGCCGTGAGGACCCCAGTGCCAGGTGCTAGACATGTAAAGAGTGCCAATTCCAGCACTTCTACTCTTGACACCCCCAGGCTTTCAGTGTCATTGTTAGTAAAGTGGTAGTTCTTAAGTGTAGTTAATGCTACAGTTTCATCAGAGCTGGGTGCAGGGCACTGTGATAAATGCTGGGCCACAACTATCTATAAATAACAGGCAGAGAGACAGAAACAGAAATAGGGCTGTGGTTCACTTATTTATTCCTCTAATGCCTGACAACTGTTGGGAGCTGGGCCAGGCTTGAAGTCACCAGACAGGATCAATCCAGGTCTTCCATGTGGGTTACAGGAACCAATTAGTTGAGTCTTCATTGCTGTTTTCTTAGTTTCTGCATGATCAGGAAGCTGGAATCCAGGAGCCAGAGTTGGGTGTGGGACACGGGAGTCTGAACTAGTTGGCTAAATGCCTACTCCCCACCCCAACATTTTTCTATTATGAAAATAGTTCTTGGCACCACGAATCTTATGATCTTGTTGGGAAAACAAACCACAGTTAGAAAAGTAGATAAATGATAATGGTAGGAATATATGGTTATATGCTGAATAAGAGACTGTAGGGCCGAGAGTATGAGAGTGTTATTATGGTTAATATTTCACTGTATCAGTGGCTAACTGTAATTTCTGTAATAAAGTACCAGTGTAAACTACCTCCTTTAATGCTAGCAAGAATTTCTACTTGACAATCCCTATTTGGAAAATTTGCAGATTGTTTTAACACCTTGTTCTACATGTTAAATTTCAAATGGGTTGCCCACTGTGCTGAAATAATTTGAAGTTGATACAAAGAAAGAAATACACTTTATAATCATTGATCATCTAGAACCTCTTTTTATATTCTGATGCCAAGCTGTGTTTTGTCTTCTGGTGGGGATTGTCCCTATGATATGGAACTACATACATTTGAAGATAGATTTAACCATCAGCAATTTTTAAATCATCAGAAAATGATTTTTGTTAGAAGCTTTCAGTTTGGAATATTAGCCTTTTATTTTCTACTTTTAAAAAAGTTTTTGTTTTATTTATTTGCAAGGCAGAGTTAGAGAGAGAGACAAAAAAGACAGAAAGAGAAAGATCTTTGATCCACTTGTTCATTCCGAAATGGCCATGATGGCTATGGCTAGGTTAGACCAGAGGCAAGGTCCAGGAAGCAAGAAGTTTCATTCTGGTCTCGCATGTGGGTATTAGGGATCCAGGCACTTGGGCCATTCTCTGCTGGCTTTTCTAGGCACTTGAACAAGGGGCTGGAGCAGAAGTGGTACTGCCAGGACTTGAACCAGGGTCTTCTAAACTTGGGCTGTCACCATGCATTAGCATAGTTGCTGTTATATAAATATAGTGTTAGTGGATTAGTAGTGTTTCACTCTGGGTGAGTGCGTTTCCCTTCTAGGTTACTTGCCTGTTACTGATTTCTGACTGTTGCCTTGTGGAGGCCGCTTCAGCCCAAACTGGCCACCCCATCCCCAAACCCTGACCCCAAGAGACTGTGCAAGAGAATGCTAGGAATGTAAAGTTTTTTTTTTTTTAAAGATTTATTTATTTTATTACAAAGTCAGATATACAGAGAGAGGAGGAGAGACAGAGAGGAAGATCTTCCGTCCGATGATTCACTCCCCAAGTGAGCACAACGGGCCTGTGCGCGCCAATCCGAAGCCGGGAACCCGGAACCTCTTCCAGGTCTCCCACGCGGGTGCAGTGTCCCAATGTATTGGGCCGTCCTCGACTGCTTTCCCAGGCCACAAGCAGGGAGCTGGATGGGAAGTGGAGCTGCCGGGATTAGAACCGGCATCCATATGGGCTCCCGGGGCGTTCAAGGCGAGGACTTTAGCCACAAGGCCACGCCGCCGGGCCCAGGAATGTAAAGTTTTGTGCTGTCATGGTGTAAAGGTCTTTATACACTTGCTCTGAGGATTGATCATCAGTAACTCACCGTATTTTTTTTTCCTTCTGAAAAGGAGTGAAGTATAGTAGTAGAAATAGATAAATCAGGCTATCCTCACATGTCCCTAGTCAAATAAAAAAATAATGTAGCTGCGCCTGGCAGCCTAGTGGCTGAAGTCCTCATCTTGCACGTGCGAGGATCCCATATGGATGTCCCACTTCCCATCCAGCTCCCTGCTTGTGGCCTGGGAAAGCAGTTGAAGACAGCCCAAAGCCTTGGGATTCTGCATCTGCGTTGGAGACCTGGAAGAGGCTCCTGGCTCCTGACTTCAGAATGGCATAGCTCCAGCTGTTGCGGCCAGTTGGGGAGTGAATCATTGGACAGAGGATCTTCCTCTCTGTCTCTCCTCTTCTCAATATATCTGACTTTCCAATAAAAATAAATAAATCTTTAAATAAAATGTAATTAGCCTCAAAATACTTGTAAATTTTATGTAGTTTGTGTTCATTGTAAAAATTAAATTAATGCAGAAAGTTAATGGGAAGAAAGTTGTAAAAGTCACCCCCAATCTTGACACATTTTGATGGTTCTTCTGACGTCTGTTCTGTGCATAGATACGCACCTGTCTGTGCAGGCAGACCTTTTTTTTTTCTGTGAGCAGAATTCTGCTGCTTACAAATGTTTTCTGATTTTTTAACTCATTTCCACCCATTCACAGAAAAATCAGGGCTGTCCTCAAACAACACAACTTGAATTTTACAGTGATGTATATAACCCAAGCCAGTTTTAGACAAAGGTAATTTATAGAGATGACACTTTTGTTTTTAATCTTGTACCTTGATGTATATGACTTTGACTTGTTTTCCATATGCTGTTTAGTCAAGATAATATCAAAGATAGACCATAACATTTTTAAAAAGTAGTATGTATTTACTTAGAGAAAGAGGACAGAGAGAGAATCTCCCATTTGCTGGCTCACGCACCAAATGCTTACAACAGGAGAACAGCAGGGACTGCACTAACTGAAGCTGGGAACCATTGCTGCTTGCCATCCAGTGTTTCAGCATTTGTCTCAGCAGCAAGCTGGAGTCGGGAGTTAGAGTCAGGTTTTAAATGCAGCCACTTTATTGCTGTCTTAATCATTAGGCTAAATGCCCACCGCCATAACGGATATTTTAAATAACTGTTCAACATCTCATTGCAGGCTTATCTGCATGATTCTTTTTTTTAAAGATTTATTTATTTTATTACAAAGTGAGATATACAGAGAGGAGGAGAGACAGAGAGGAAGATCTTCCGTCCGATGATTCACTCCCAAAGTGAGCCGCAACGGCTGGTGCTGCGCCGATCTGAAGCCGGGAACCAGGAACCTCCTCCAGGTCTCCCATGCGGGTGCAGTGTCCCAATGTATTGGGCCGTCCTTGACTGCTTTCCCAGGCCACAAGCAGGGAGCTGGATGGGAAGTGGAGCTGCCGGGATTAGAACCGGCACCCATATGGGATTCTGGGGCGTCCAAGGCGAGGACTTTAGCCGCTAGGCCACTGCGCCGGGCCCTATCTGCATGATTCTTAGGACAGAGAGACCTGCTGATGGCAGCCTTCCTCTGTTGGCGCCTAATTTATATATTCCCCTCAGTAAAACAAACCCCTGAAGCTAACTAGAAATTATCCTTCTCCCATTGCTGCCTCTCCCCGCTTGCCCCCATTTCGGCTTCAAGTAAGTGATCTAGGGCTGGTATTGGGGTTAGCTGCTGTTGGGGACACCTGCATCTCATTTTAGAGTCCCAGTTATTCTGCTTCCCATCAGGCTTCCCATTAATGATCTTGGAAGGCGGCAGTCAGATGCTGAAGAACTTGGGTCCCTGCCACCCTGTTGGAGACCCTGATGGAGTTCCTGGTTCCTGGCTTTGGCCTTGGTTAGCTCCAGCTATTGCAGGCATTTGGGAGTGAACCAGCAGGTGTAAGAACTCTTTCTCTTGTCATGCCTTTCAAATAAATAAAGAAACAAAGTTTTAGGAAAGACTGCTTTTTCAGCATCACACAACATTCTGCCTAAGGTGAATTTTGATGATTTTTCTTCTTTTTTTTGGTTACATTTTAGTGGCCTTAATGATTAACTAGCTTACCCAGTAACCTAGCTTTGTTTTTATAGAAGATATGGCTGTCATCTCAAATATCATACTTTTCATTTCCCATCTATCTAAATTTACTTCTCTCCTGGTAGTCGTATTTGTTAAATCCTTCAGTGCATTCCCCAATGTTAAATCCGTAGTCCCAGGATCTGTTATCTAGCTTGCCAAGTTCTCCCCTTAGGTCTCACTCTTTCCATCTTGCCTCTTGCATTGTTTTTCTCTCTACAGTAGATCCAGTGATCTTTAAAAAATACAGAATAAGATATTACTCTTCTGCTTGAAACTCTTGTTTTTGTGCTTGGCATCAAAGCTGAATTAATTGCCACCACCTACCAGGCCTTCAGATGATGTGTCCTTTGCTTACTCCTTGTTGAATCTTTTGCTATGTTCTCTCCCTCCTTCCTTCTTCCCCAGCTGCACTGCCCAGATATATCAGAATTTCTTCCCCAGATATATCAGGCTTGTGTCTGCTTACACGCCTTTGCACCAGCTGTTTCCTCTGCCTGGGATGCTCTTTCTCAGAACTTTGCAAGGTTGGCCCCTTCTTGTTATTCAGGTTTAGGATTTCACTTCCTCCACAGGTCTCCTTAATCTACCAAAGTGAAGTAGCTCCTCAGTGACTGCAGCACCCTGTCTGTTGTCCTCATGGAAGTTAGCAGGCACAAACTGTCTTTATGTATTTACCTGCTTATTGCCTCTTCTCTAGAGTTTAAGCATTTTGAGATCTATCAATTCTGTCTGTATTGTCCTCCTTGCATTCCTATCATTGTGAACAGTACTTAATATATTTTAAAATAAAAACAAAACAAAACAAAACAAAATAAAAACAAAAAACACCAGTGCTCAGAAAATTGTCTGGAGAAATATGCTTTATTTTTTTATTTTTTTTTATTTTTATTACAAAGTCAGATATACTGAGAGGAGGAGAGATAGAGAGGAAGTGGAGCTGCCGGGATTAGAACCAGCGGCCATATGGGATCAAGGCGAGGACCTTAGCCACTAGGCCACGCTGCCGATCCCCGAAATATGCTTTTAATACCTGGGTTTTTAGAACTGGCCACTGAAGTGATAAGGGAGGAAGGTGCACAAAAAACATTTTCCCACACCTGGTGAAACTGATACATTCATCGTATACAGTGCATAATGCATAATACATAATACGACACGTGGCCAATAGTGACTGTAACTTTTTAAAAGAAGATTTATTGATTTTTATTGGAAGGACATGTACAGAGAGAGAAGAGACAAAGATATTCCATCCACTGGTTCATTCCCCCAAGTGCCTGCAACAGCTGGAGCTGAGCTGATCCAAATCCAGGAGCCAGGAGCTTCTTTTGGATCTCCCATGTGGGTGCTGGGTCCCAAAGCTTTGGGCCATCCTCTACTGCTTTCCCAGACCACAGACAAGAAGCTGGATGGGAAGTGGAGTAACCAGGATATGAACCTGCACCTGGAAGGGGTCCCGGTGTGTGCAAGGCCAGGACTTTAGCCACTAGGTCACTGCGTCAGGCCCTTTAACTTTTTTTTTTTTTAAGATTGATTTATTTTTATTGGAAAAGCAGATTTATAGAGAGGAGAAACAGAAGACTCTTGTGTCTACTGATTCACTCCCCAAGTGCATGCTGAGCCAATCTGAAGCCAAGAAACAGGAAGGAGTTTGTTCCAGATCTCCCATGAGGGTGCAGGGTCCTAAGGCCTTGATTCATCTTCCACTGCCTTTCTAGGCTATAAGCAGGGAGCTGGATGAAAAGTGGAGCAGCCAGGACATGAACCGGTGCCCATATGGGATCCCGGTGCATGTAAGGCAAAGATTTAGCTGTTGAGCTATCATGCTAGGCCCAGTGAATGTAACCTTTCAAAACAAACTAATACCATATTGAAAAGGTGGGAGTTTGAACAAACTAGAATCAGGTCATATCCTTGGGACTTCTTGTACTACTGCTAAATCAGTCTTTTTTTTTTTAAGATGTTTATTTGTATTGAAAAAGCAAATTTATAGAGAGAAGGAGGGACGGGAAGATCTTACTTCTACTGGTTCCCTCCCCAAAGGCTACAACAACCAAAGCTGAGCTGATCCAAAGCCAGGAGCCAGGAGCTCCTTCTGGGTCTTCCATGTGGTGCAGTGTCCCAAGCCTTTGGCTTATCCTCTACTGCTTTCCCATGGCACAAGCAGGGAGGGAGCTAGATGGGAGGTGGAGCAACTGGGACATGAACTGGCGACTACATGGGATGCAGATGCCTGGAGGTGGAGGATTAGCTAGTTGAGCTGATGTTTCAGCCCCACTAACTTCAGTCTTTAAGCTCAAAATGCACTTGATTATGAATGATAGTTTTTATTGTTTTAAAGCATCAGTTTGAATATTCTGATTGTGCAAAGGGTCATTACTGTCATTAGATTATACTATATATTTTATAACGATAGCATTTGTGTATTTTCCATAAGCCTTTTAAAATAATTAGTATGCTATGGATGAGGAAGACTCAAATTACAGTTGAATATCCCTTATATGAAAAACTAAAATATGAAATTCTCCACAATATGAATCTTTTTGAGTGCTTACATTATGCCACAAGTAGAAAATTCCAAGCTTATCTCACACAGCCAAAATGTACAAAATTACCAGATATTATATTTGATTTTTGTTAGTATTACTAACATATAATATGCACTTATTTTCAGGCTTGAAGTATAGATAGATTTTGTGTTTAAATAGGCTCCAGTCCAGGATATCTTAATCTGCATGTCAGTATTCCAAATCTTGAAAAAATTCAAAATCTGGAATACTTGTGGTCCTGGCATTTCAAATAAGGGTTATTCTACCTGTGTAAGGACAATATTTAAATATCTTTTATTATAGAGTGTGTCTCCAGAAGTTTATTATGTTGAACGGAAGAAGAAAATGTATTCTTAAAATCTATGAAAAATTAAAATATTTTAGTATTCAATTGGCAGTACAAATTTGTTTTTTAGCTCATATACTAGTATTTTTTATTGGCTTCTGATGATAAAGAGAAATAACGAACCTAGTGGTTTATGCTAAATACATCTGGAAAGTTGTGCATTTCTTGTAGTTCTGCTTCCATCTACCAAACTATTTTGGCAAGTGGTTCTGTAGAATTGCTTCAAAGTGGTTTCGGATTTAGGGAATAAAATAGCTTCCTTGCTGTACTTTATAAATTGCAAGCCTCATTTCAAAACTAGATAAAGACATGTAACTTCCTCAGCTGACTTCATGTTAGTATTTTATTCACTTCTGAGGTCAATAGCGGTGATACACAGTTGAAATTACAGCTAGTAAGATCATAAAATATATTGTAGATATTTGTAAAAAAGGACATTGTGTAACTTTGTGAGGACATACAAAATGTTGAGGCCCGTATGACTAACAGTCTCCCTTTCCTTTTCAATTTGCATCTTATCTGAAACTGAGCACAGAGCAGTGTGCTTTCCTGCAGATGAAAGTTAGGGGTGCCAAATCTAGAGGAAGCACCGTACCTTTGTGGATAGAAAGAAAACCATCTGGTACCAGAGAAAGGCCAAAAGTGGGCTCTTTTTTGTACTAGCAGAATGAAAGATAAGAATTTATGTTTAAAATATGACCGTAAAATTACTCTTCTATGTTTCTTGGCATCTTATACTAGAAACCTGTTTTAGATGATATATACCTACTTATCAAAGTTGAGATATACTTGAAGAAGTTGAAAATAGAATTGTAGCAATTAGAAGCTGGGGAAAGTAGACAGGAGGGACAAGATAGGGAGTAACTGGTCGATAGCTACTAAGAGTTAAATAGGAGAAATGGATTCTGGTGTTTTGTTGTGCAATAGGGTGACTTCATGGTAATATATTGTGCCAATATATAATTCCAAGAAGCTGGAATATAGGATTTTGAATGTTTTTCACCTTAAAGAAATGTTAAATATTTGAGGAGGTAGATAATTGGGGTACTTATAAAAGTTTGTGGAAAAATAAAGTTAAGAGACAAATGAATTTTAATGTAAAATATGTTTGAAATTTGTGCATGGCTTTTTCATAGTGTATATTTTCCATCACCTGCTTGAAGATTCTTATGCTTGTCCTGATTGATGCATTGCACAGTGTGTACATATATTGAAACATCACATGATATCCCATAAATAGGTGTCATTTTAATGTGTCGATTAAAATAATGTGAAAAAACAAAAGTCAAATGCATATAAAATTTTAAATATGTATCTATCAGAGAGAGACCTCTTATCCATTGACTCCTTCCATACCCACAACAGATGGTCCTTAAGCTGTGAGATACAACTTACTCAGGTTCCCACCTGAGTGTTAGGGCCCCAACACTTTGAGCCCCTATCACTGCCCTCAAATTCTGCATTGGCAGGGAGGTGGGGTCAAGTCAAGAGCCAGAGCACACCATTGGGGATGCAGGTATCCAGCTGGCAGCTTAACTGTCAGATGACACATAGCTCTAAGATACATGTTCCTGAGAGAAGTAATTGAAGGAGTGTTCATGTGTGTTTTCAGAAAACATTTGAGCTTTACTACGAGGAAAATGAATTATTTATTTGGGAGTGAGTCTTATTGTCTTGGTCCCCATGATCACTAAGGGTTTATATTTTGCTTTGTAAGCCTGTTTTTATTTTATTAATTTATTACTATTATTTTTATCACTGATCCATAGAGATAACTATACATTAGGTTTTTATTTATTTATTTATTTATTTATTTATTCTCTTTTCTCTCTCTTTTAAAGCTGCACATCACTGACTCCTGGCCCCAATTGTGATCGATTTAAATTGCATATACCTTATGCTGGAGAGACATTAAAATGTAAGTAAATGAGAACTATTTTACTCAAAAAATAGAAATTACCATGTTAGTTATTAAGCATTACACTTTAGGTTTTTTTTTCTGGCTGTTAGATGTTATCTCTCAAGATATTTATCTCGAGAGTTTACCATTTTTCTTATCTATTCATCACTGTTAGTTCTATTAAAGCGAAGGCAGTTGGCATGGAATAGGTTGCAGTGAAATAGGCTTGCATAGAGATGCTGAATTTTTTAGGCATGCATGATAATTCTTGTATTTACATTGACCATAGGCAGTTCTTGTGAAAACCCCAATGAAGGGAGTCCACTGCGTTGAAATACCTACTAGTTATAAATTGTTTAGGTAGCTGGCATAACTGCTGCTCCCATTATTGCTCTCTCCCTTCTGGAACCATTACTGCTAAGAACCATTGCCACTGAGGTTCCTCAGAGACACCTGGTGTTGAGTTAAGGAGAGGGAATGTCAGTATGTTGTCTCCTAGAAAGGGTTAGACATGCAAATGGCTTACATGGGACAAAATGTAAGATAGATGAGCAGGCTACCTTACGAGAACTGCTTTTAAAATTAATTATTAACAGAGAGTGGATATCTGCCTTTTTATATAAATTCAATTTTTATGCTGACTACATTTTCAAAATTAAATGCATGATGGAGGCTAGGTTACGCAGGCTGACCCAAATGACTCAGGACTGGCTGGAGCACCTGGACCTTGGGTGAGTACCTCATGGGTATAGTAGGCTCCGTCTCCCACTGGGTAGAGCCACCGTTTTCAGCCTTTGTCTGCCACTGTTAGCGGTACTAAAGCTGTACTTGTTGAGATGACAGTAGGTTTGGCTGGTTAATATCACTCAGCTCACTAGGGATCTTTTCTCGTGTGAATCTGTACTGTGGGGAATAAGGTATCAATGTTTCTGTGTCCTTAAAAGGGGAAACCAAGAACATGGGTATTAAAGAAGAGACTTTTTTGGATTATGACCATATGTGGCCAGGAGGGATCACATCTCAGCCTTCTACAAAATCACTTCATATTAATTTTCTAAATGCAACATTAAATGACAAATTTAGGACATGCTAACTTATTAACCTTCCATTATTAGACTGTTCTCCTGAAACCATTGGAATACAAAAGAGTTTTACCTGCCTGAAGTAGCAAAAAATATTAGCTACTTTTTTTTCAAAAAAATTAAATTGAAAAGAAATGATCAATGTTAATCATGCAAATGGTTGAAAGAGAAATAGTACTGAACTTTTTTTTTTAAGATAAAAGGAAGAGTCTGTTTTATTTCTTTCCTGTCCCAGGCCTGATATTTGAAGGAATCATTTAAAATTTAAAGACTATTTAATTTAGTTCTTCTGAGGATGATCGCTGAATAATGTGCTTTTGCCTCTGTTTCTTGATTTAGCAACTTTAGACATTATCTTTGGACTTCCTGCTCTGATACATGAACCACCAACCAGTTTTTACTATACCTCTTATCTCTTTCTCCTCTTCCTATTTAATGCAGTTATATCACCATTATTGGTTCCTGTGTTGGTTACCCTGTAGTTTAAAATATTTTTATTTTTTAAAAGGAGTCTTTAAATGAACTGCTCCTAAAAACTGTGAATAAGTGTCTGGCACACAGCTCTGTTATTACTTAAGGATAATCTCTCTGTAATAATGATGAATACTCAGTTCACTTTTATTTGGTTTCCCATTAGCTAAAGATAATCTGGCTCTTTACTTTTAAATATGAAGATAATTAGCCTTTGCCTTTCCCAGCTTTTGTCTTCTGTTATCTATTTTTTTTTTGCATTTCTAAGATTGATAGCTATTCTAAATAGGTAATTGCTTTTTGTGCTCTGTCCTGAAACTGTTGAATGACTAGCCTATAGGCTTGCATAATTGTCAGCCTGATCGTTATTATTTTTTTGGATTTGAATCTTTTTTGTTTTGCTAGAATCTACATATGGAGGAGTTTGGCAGAATATTTTCTTGGTAAATAGGTTCCCTAGGTTTTTTTTCTTTTCTTTTTTTTTTTTTTATTTATTTGTTTATTTTAAAGACGGAGTTACAGAGAGAGAGGGAGATAAAGAGTTATCTTTCATTTGCTGTTTTATTCCCGAAATGGCTACAGCAACAGTCAGGACCATGCAGGTCTGAAGATTGGAGCCAAGAGATTCTCCCAGGCCCCCTGTGTGTGCAGGAGCACAAAGAAAAGGCCACCTTTTGCTGCTTTCCCAGGCACAATAATAGGGAGTTGGATGGGAAGCAGAGTGGCCGAGACTAGAGCTGGTGCCTACATGGGATGCTGGGGTCACAGGTGATGGGTTTCCATGTGATGCCACAGTGTCAGTCCCAAGAGTGTCTCCACAGTGCCAGACAACCTGCTTAAGTTCCATTGTTTGGACAGGCATTTGGTGCAGTGTTTTGTTTTTTAAAGGCAGAGTTACAGAGAGAGAGGAGGCGGGAGGGAGAAAAAAGACAAAGATCTTCTCTGCACTGGTTCACTCTCCAAATGGCTGTGATAGGGCTTGTCAAGGCTGAAGCCAGGAGCCTAGAGCTTCCTCTGGTTTTCCCAAGTGTGGGTGCAGGGGCCTAAACATTTTGGCTATCTTCTTTTGCTTTGTGAGGTGTATTGTAAGGAACTGGATCAAACCTGGAGCTTCAGGGGCTGAAAATGTACTCATATGGATGCCAGCATCACAGGTGGCCCCTTGGATACAGTGCTAACCCCAGCAGGGGCCTCTTTCAAGTCTGTCATGTGGATGACAGGGGTCCAGGAACTTGTGCCATCTCCCACTGCTTTCCCAGTTTGTTAGCAGGGAGCTAGATTGGAAGGGGATCATCCTTCAGGGCTAGAACAGGCAGGGACATCAATCATTACACTGCAATGCTGACCCCCTTTTCTTTTTAAATCTCATTTAATTATCTTATTTAAAAAATACTCAGATAAAAACATGTGTTGCCACTCTATCAATTTTTGAAACCTTAATTTTTTTTTTTTTTTTTTTGGTACAAGACCATTAAGGTCTAGATGATTAGTGATCACAAGATCTGTGATTGAATTAAGAGGTTGATTATCACAAAAGTTGTAATTGAATTCAGTCTTCTACAACCAATATAATATGCATCTTTAAATATAAACTGACACATTGCTCAAAACCAAATAGTTCAACAATTTTCTGGAGCTAGTGCTGAGGTATAATGGTTAAAACTTTTCTTTGCAGTGCAGGCATCCTATATGGGCACCAGTTCACTTGCCACATGGGTGTAGCTGCTCTGCCTCCTGTCTACTTCTCTGCTGATGTGTCTGGGAAGGAAGTGGCAGGTGCCCAAGTTTGGCTAACTTAGGCTGTTGCAGCCCTTTGGGGAGTGAACCAGCAGATAGATAGATGATCTGCCAGTTTCTCCTTCTCTCTCTTGACTTTCAAATTTAAAACAAACATACATAGTTGCAGGTTTATGTAGTTTTATAATTTTTAGTAAATAAGTTGTAACCTTTGTAGCAAACAGGAAGTCTCTTTGCCTTTTGAAAGAAGTAGACCTAGAATGAAGTCATAGGGGAAAAATGAATAAATAGATATAAATTATATTCTGTGGTCAATAATAATGCTTTCTTATTTTTCCTCCCAAGCAGAAGGTAGTGGTGAATTCAGTGCTTTGTTGTCTTAAAACTATGTAAACAACCTTTCAATTTAAAATTTCTCATAGAATTCTATTGAAAATTTGTAGTGTATCAAATTGTTTAAAATTTATAGTAATTTTATCTCATAGTTTTAAGCTCAATGAAGTTAGAGATGAGGGCTGTTTTGTTTTAACTTAATCTTCAGTCTGCAGCACAGGGGAGGTATTCCATTAGATATTTGTTGGAGGAATGAAATTGATGTATATATGCATGAGTTAATGACTCAGTGTTCAGATTTTTGGTGGTTGAGGTGTAGTGTTACACAGAATGTGGCATTCTGTTACTTGCATCAGCCTTTTGCCAACATAACTCACTCTTTAGAAGTTATTTATTATACGAGGAATTTGTAATTGGAACATTGCTCTTAACAATTCAGAAAACAGGAAGGACGCACAGTATGTTCCAGATTTGGAGTCTGAATCAATTTTATCTTCATATATTTTACTTTGCCCCCTGAAAGAAGATGAATGAAAATAGCTTGTAGCTAAAATTTGTATTTCAAAATGTTTTATGTATTAGAAAATAGTTACTTCTATAAATCTGTTTCATCTGTGAAGAAAGGAAGCTTTGTGCAGTTAATGACAATAAGAATGAAACACAAGAGAGAAGACATATTTCTGCCCATGAATTCTAGAATTGGTTCCTACAGAACTACTCACATTCAAAGTTAAATAATTGGAATAGAAACAACCAGAAGCTCATTGTACGTGAGGAATGATGCTGCTGTTTCCTCAGCTCTTTTATTTAAAGTGAAGGGGCAACCGTTGGCTATGAAAAACATCAGAGGATATTATAAAATAAAGAGAAATTCTTGGATTTCACAACTGTAATAAGAAACACCTCATAAATACTTGGAGCAGGCTGGAAATGTAATCCATTTAGATTTGCATAAAAAAACACGATAGCACCTGATATGCACCACTGAAGTGGTGAAATGTTACAAGATATGGCAGAGTTGACTGAGGAATAGCCGTGAGCATCATATAAATGCAGATTTATAACAACAGCCACCTTTGTCATGCTTTATAGAATTTAATTCTAAAAAAAAGCTATTGTGTTTTTTTTTTGTGTGTGTGTCCTCTTTGAATAAGGTAAGAATTAAGACTGTTTTCCTATTTTATTTTCAGTTTCTCATTTAGTGCTTGGCATTTAGAGATGCTTAATATGTGTTTGTAGGATGAATTAACCATGTTCATTCTTTGGATCTGGCACTGATGAGGTTTGATGAGGAAGTGACACAACTTAATTCTGCCAATTCTTTGAATAATACTGTTTACGCAATTATGAAGCAAGATTATTGAAGTAAGTTATTGAGCAAGTCTGTGGCCAGTAAATCAGCTTGCTAACATTGATTTCAAATTTGAAATTATCTTGTGTTTAAGATTTCTGTATTTCATCTCAAAAATTTATTTTAGTCAGGGACTGTCTGATTATTAGAAACCAATTGGAACTAACATAAAATAGGGCTTGTTTATTTGTTTTATAAGGAATCAAGTGACTTTTAATGCTGCCTGAGGATGGGAAGATTAGCCAGGCCTTGGAAGGACTGGAAGCAGAGACATAGGAGCTGTCATCTTGTGTCCTCCTCTGGAGCAAATTCTCCTATAGTATATTCTAATTCTTTTGTCACTTGATTCTTTTTATCTCCATCTTTCTCTTTCTCTTCAACTGGAGTAGAAAAGACTGCCTGAGCCCCCTGTATGGTGACTGAATTTAAGGCCACTGGAGATGAAGTCATTTAAGCATAGGTTCTGGGAGGAGAGGGTGATTGGTAGTTGGGCTGAATGTTCCCTTGTGATGAGTTATGTGACCAGGAGTTCTGGGTCATGTGGTTACTGGAGGTCAGCTTTTACACATAGCAAGCATGAGCTGAGCAGTACCCAAGAGGGATGTCTCTTACGCTGTTTTTAGCAGGCTCTCTGAAGGGCCTCCAAATGGAGCAATACAGATGTTCCCTTTGTCTTTCACAAGAGCAATACTGGTGTTTATCATTTGAGAGGAATGATGAATATTTCAAGGCCATTTGTGACATTGTATGTAAGTCATGCCAAAAAAATTATCTTCAAAGGTTTTGAAGTTGAAATATTTTCTCTTTGGAGGAAAAAAATGGGAAAAAATAACTTATACTTTGGATAAAACATTCTCTCAGGTCCTCAGAGGAGCAGAGGAGTAGTGTCAAATTACTGTTCATTTTCAAGGATCCATTATCACATGACTGGATTTTAATATGTGTATATATTTTAAGAATGTTAACTATAAAAATGAAATCAATCTCGGAACTGCTATTAAATGAAATGTGCCATAAAATTAATCAGTGACCAAGCATATGCTAAGATTTTTATAGACACCACACAAATAGTCTTCCTTTCTTGAATCTGCCCAAAATTCAAATTTCATTTTGATCCATACCTCTGTGAGCCTGCTGCTTGTGCATGTGCATTCTAACACATACTGTGTCTCAAATTTGCTGTAGTCAATCAGCATAGTAAGCTCAGCGTGTTCCCTTCCCCCTCATTGTCCTCTAAAATCTTGACTATGCAACGCAGTGTGGAGACTCACAAGGACTTGGCACTGAAGCTTGTCAAGCAGAGACTGATGGTATCTGAAGGACCCAGTAGAGCCTTGTGAGGAAGTTGGTTGCTTCAGTGAAAGAGATACTGAAGCTTCATTGAGTTGGTCTTACCTTTAAGAACTCTGTACTTTGTTTTTATTGTACCTGAGGCTGAAAAAAGAAAAAGCAAATCTGTTAACAAATTGGGTGTGGTAACTGGTAAGGAAGCCAAGAACCAGATCCGAGGTCCTTGGGGCCGACCCTGCAGGGTGGAAAAACTAGTAAGGCACGTAGAGAATGGTAGGGCTGTTCTCAAAAGCCAGTGAGTTTCCCTCCCTTTTAGTGAAGTTTGAGAGCATCCTGGTATCATATTAGATGAAGTGTTTCTCAAGATCGATTTCTGTCTCACATTTTTGGGTAGCAAGGTCAAAATTCACTGCTGTGGGACAGGTGATGTGGGGAAAGGTTAGGCCCCTGCCTGGTATGTCAGCATCCCATATCGGAATTCCTGGTTCCAGTCCTGGCTACCTTTTTCCCAATACAGCTCCAATCTAACATATAGCCTGAGTGGCAGTGGGTGATGGCTCAAATACTTGGGCCCTTGACATTCATGGAGAATACTGGGTGAGAGTTCTGAGCTCCTAGCTTCAGCCTAGTCCAGTCCTGGCTGTTATGGACACTTGGAGAATGAACTAGTGGATAGAAGGCCTTGTCTTTCTCTATCTAGTGAATAACACTTTGTCTTTTCTTATTATTGCAGTTATATGCCAGGGTGGCCTGAGGATTTAATCCTCACCCACTTATTTATAACACCTGGCCTGACTTGAGGTTTACTTCTGCCTCCGTTAAATTTGTGTTCATTGGGCTCTCCCCTCAGATTTAGTTGTGTTGGAATCATGTTTGAAAGGATAACTTTTCCTCAAGCCTCTTAGTTTACTTCTTGGGAGCCTAGAAGTGAAAGTTTGGAGGATCCTGGTTCCAGAGTTGGTATCCTTGTTTGTCTGGTGTCTGGTGGGGGCTGACAGCCAGCAGTGGAGAAGCAGGTGTGGAGGAATAGTCACATGGTAAGCCAGAAAGCAGAGAGGATACCTTACAGTTTGAATGTTAGCCACCAGGTGCAAAAGCTGGCTGCTGTGGCTGTAGCTATTGGCATTACAATGATATTTTATGAGAAGTTTCTTGTATGTTTAAAGTAAATAATCTGTTTGGAAACTGTTAACTGAATAATTTTTCTCTCTTTAACCCCTTTAATGCTTTTATGGACTGAAATCTTTTAGCCTGAAATTCAAAGCCAGTCACTGTCTGACATTCCAGCCTTCCAATTTGCTCCAGTTGGAAGCTGGTTTAAAGCAATCCAAGTTAAAAGTCTAGCCAACTGATTGGCTTATTGTATTTTCCAAATGCCCTGCTTTTGCTTGAGAAGGACAAGCCATGGAAATATTAAAGAGCCGAATTTGTGACATGCATTCAATTTTTCATCTGAATTCACTAATCTGCCAGCTGAATGTGGAGGCTTAGGCCAGCTCTTCTACTTCCTGGTATTGCTTCCAAGATGGCTACAAGTTTAGCATTTTTGCTATGACTTGAAGGAGCTGAGCAGAGTAAAAAGCTGGACACTCTGTCTGGGAACTTAGTATTTTGCATCACGCTGAGAGCATTATGTCTTCCTTGGTAGCATAGTCCATTTTACTTTTTAAAAAATCTTCTAAAAAGATTCATTGACTTAAAGATTATTATTATCTAGCACTCAAAGTATTTTTAGAGGCTAATTAGGAAGGCAGGTCACCTTTGATTTAGAGAATGTTCTTAAAAATGCTTATTGGAAGGCAAGTAGGAAGTGCTAATTTTGTGGATCTGAATTTTCTGAATTCCTTTGTCTTGGTGTTTCAGAATATTGTATTTTCTTGGAATTCATTGACTATTAGAAGTATCTTAAGAATAGCAATTACTATTACTATTTTAAATTCAGAAAGTTAGTTAAAATTTGACTTTGATGCTGATATAGTTTTTGATAAACAAGTGAGATATAATTGCTAAACAGTGTTTATTTCATAGGTGGAGGCTTGTTTATATATGTTATCTCATAATACAATAATCAGGAGGTAAGAATATAAATATATTCCACTCTTTATTTAAAATTGTTTGTGGGGCCAATGTTGTGAAATTGCAAGCTAATCCTCCACATGCAGCACCATCATCCCACATAGGTGCTGGCTCTAGTCCTCTTGCTGCAACTCTCTGCTAAGGCCTGAGAAAGCAGTAGGAGATGGCCCAAGGCTTTGGGACCCTGGATCCATGTGGGTGACCCAGAAGAAGCTCATGGTTCGCAGCTTTGGATTGGCCTGGTTCTGGTCATTATGGCTATTTAGGTAGTAAACCAGTGGATGGAACATCTCTGTCTCTCTGTCCCGCTTTCTGTAACTTTGATTTTCAATTAAAATAAGTAAATCTTTAAAAGATTACTTATTTGTACTTATTTGACAGGCTGAGAGACAGAGATAAAAGCAGAGATTGAAATAGCTCAGATCAACTGGTTAAGTTTCACGTTTGGGACCAGAAGGTTAAGCCACCTGTGAAGCCAGCATTTCATATGGGCACTGGTGCAAGTCCTGGCTGCTCTACTTCTGATCCAAATTCCTGCTAGTGTGCCTGGGAAAGCAGTGGAGGATGGGCCAAGGGCTGGGTTTCTGCACCCACATAGGAGACCTGCGAGAAGTTCTTGGCTCCTGGTTTCAGATTAGCTCAGCTGTAGCTGTTGTGGCCATTTGGTGAGTCATTGGAGGTAAATCAGTGGAAGGAAGATCTATGCCTGTCTGTTACTCTCTGTAACTCTTCTTTTCACACCAATTAGTCAATCAAACAAACATAAGCAAAAAATATTCCCAAGTACCCACAACAGCCAAGCCAAAGTCAAGAGCCAGGAGCTCAATCCTCACTTACTACATGCATGACAAGACACCCAATTACTTGAGCCATCATTTGCTCAAAGGCACACACTAGTAGGAAGGGGGTGAAACTAGCTAAATTAAACCTAGAGCCTATGATATGGAGTATAGGTAACCCAGGTGGTATTTCAGCTGCTAGATCAAATGTGCCTTTTATATGGTGACTTATTTTTTTTAAAGATTTATTTATTTTTATTGGAAAGGCAGAGAGAAGAGACAGAGAGAAAGATCCTCCATCTACTGGTTCACTCCCCAAGTGGCTGCAACGGCCAGAGCTGAGCTGTTCAGAAGCCAGGAATGGGGAGCTTCTTGTAGGTCTCCCATACAGGTGCAAGGTCCCAAGGCTGGATGGGAAGTGGAGCAGCTGGGACATGAATAGGCACATGCAAGGCAAGGATTTAGCCACAAAGCCATTGCGCTGGGCCCGACAGAATGACTTTATTGAGTTAAAATACACAGTTGCCTGCATTTTCGCAGCTTAGTGTATGTTTAATATGATCAACATTAAACTACTTCCTAAAACATTTACACTATTGTACATTTTTGCTTGCAGTTTATGACATTCTATTTCATATTATTTTATCGATTGTTAACCTATGGTGAAATAATTTTTATCATATATACATTAACCTTTTAATTATGATTCAATTTCTGAACTTTATGTTGTATTCCCTTGGTATGTCTTATCACTAAGTGAATGCAACACTGTCTTGACTATTGCGGTTTTATTTATTTATTATTATTATTTTTAAAATTTACTACTACTTATTATCATTTTATGATACAGTTCCATAGGCCCTGGGATTTTCCTTTATGCTCTCCCCCGTTCCCTCACCCCTTACTGAGTTCCCCTATATTATTAGTATAATATAGTTCTTCATAAACGGTCATAGTAAGTTTTTAAGCAAGACAATATAAGTGCTACTACTGTTTTGTACAGCTGTTTTGGCTAGTCCAAGTCATTTGTATGTTCATAGACATTTAAGAATCAGATTGTCAAGTTTTTATTAAAATCCTGTTGGGACTGCACTGAATCTGTTGATTAATTCTTAGAGAGTTGAAGTCTATGAGGTCTAGTCTTCCAGGAGATGAAAATGTAGTATTTCCATTATCTAGATTATGCTTAATTTCTCTAGCAGTATTCTTAAGTGTTCCATATGTGGGTCTTGCTCTTTTTACGTATTTTTCATTTATTCTTAAGTATTTGCTGTATTTTGTTGGTGTACATTGTATTTTTTGTTTTCAATTTATGATCATTGCTGATGTTGAGAGATAAAATTGCTACCACACTCATCCTCTTAAGGGCAGTTGCTCATGGATCCTGCTAACTTGATTAATTCATCTATTAGTACTTTGATTATGATAGTTTTGCTACACAGAAAATTGTCATTTCTACTAAGAAATCATAGGACACTTTTAGTTCTTATTGACCAATTTGAATACCTTTATTTCTTTTTCTTATTAGTACAATGACTAGAATTTTTAATATATTATTGATTAGAATTATTGAGAGTAAATACTCTTGCATTGTTGTAGATTTCAGGGGCAGAGAATTTTGCTTTTCACCATTAAATAACATATTGATTGTATATTTTTCAGAGATGCCCTTTACTAGACTGGGGAATTTCCTTTTTGTTTCTGGGTAGTTGAGAATTTTTTTGTTTTGTTTAGCTTTCAAAAATTATTTAGCTATTTTTAACTTGTTTGAAAGGCAGAGAGAGGGAGGGAGGAAGTGAGAGACAGTGGAAAGGTGAGAGATTGATGGTTTTTCTTTTTATCAGTTCACTCCCCAAATGCCTACAATATCTGGGGTTGTGCCAAGGTATATCTGGGAGCTGGGAACCTAATCAGGACCTGTTGTGTGAGTAGCTGGGACCCACTGGAACCATCACCTGCTTGCTGCCTACTAGGGTGCATGTTAGCAAGAAGAGCTGGATTGAGCACGCAGCCAGGATATGAACCTAGGAACAGCAGAGTCCTGTGAGGAATCCTAACCACTTTGCCACATGTTTGGCTGACTGTGTATTAGATTTTGGAATGCTTTTATTAATGAAAGCTTTTCATATGATTTTTCTTTTATTATGTTATTAATATGATAAATTTCACTGATTTATTTTGAAATATTCAACCTGCCTTGCATCCCTAGAATAAGCTCCATTTTTCTGATGTATTATACCTTTTCTATGTTGTTGAATTCAGTTTATTAATGTTTTCAGAATTCTGTATTTACATTCATGAATGACACTGGTTTATAGTTTTAAAAAGGCATTTTGCTGTCTTTGCAACATAGTAAAAGCTAGCTTCAAAATAGCATGAGTTGCTAAGTAATCTATTTTTTGAATGGTTTGTGAAGAACTTTGCATTATTTCTTCCTTAAATGTTTGTTCAGATTTGCTAGTGAACTCAGTTGGAGAGTTGTCTTTGGGAAGGTTTAAAAGTACAAATTAAATTTCCTTTTTAGATAAAGAGCTGTTTCGACTATCTGTAATCATGGATTAGCTTTTTGCTATTCTAACACAGACTAGATATAAATGAAAAGTGTTTATTTAAGTTTGTGATTTTGGAGGTTCACAGTCCACAGTTCAGTGGCTGATTGCTTCTGAATCTGTTGATTCTCTTGCTGGCAGCATGCAGGCAGCACAGGGCATTGTGTGGCTAGAAGAGTATGCTTACTTTGTCTGTGTAGTCCTTGTAAACTCCTGATTCAGTTCAGTCCAGTCACTTCCTTAAGGCCCACCTTCAAGTGCCATAACTGGGTTGTGCCTCTCTTCTTAGTAACGTTAGCATATGACGTTGGGAGCCTCATCTTGTTCAAATCGTAGCCATAGCTATTACTGTTTTGTATTTTATAGCAATTTGTCCCTTTTTCCTGGTAGCTAAATTTTATTGAATTTTTTCATAATACTTTCTTACAATTTCAAATATGTGTAGACTGTGCAGTGATATGTCATCTCTGTCTTTCCTGTTCCTGGAAGTTTGTTTCTTCCTCTTCTTTGTTTACCAACCTGGCCAGTGGATTATTAATTTTGTTCATGTTCTTCATCTTTGTTGTATTTCTGTTATGTATTTTGTTGATATACATTCTGATCTTTAATACTCCTTTCTTCTCTGGGTGTTTTTCTATTGTTTTTCTGATTTGTTAATGTGGAAACTGAGTTTATTGATTTGATGTCTTTGTTTTCTCATATTAGTGTTTAACCCTCTGTATTTCTTCTAACCACTGTTTTAGCTTTATCCTGCAAGTTTTACAATATTGTATTTTAATGTTTTCTCATCATAACTTCTAATTTCCTTTCAGGTTCATTTTTTTTTTCCTTTTGCTTACAGGCTTTTTAGAAATCTGTCATTTAATTTTTAGAATTTTCTGGAATTTTCAGATATCTTTTATTTATTGATTTTGTATTTAATTTTTCTTTGAACAGAAAATACACCACTTTTTGCTATTTAAATCCTTTGAACATTATTGGGACTAGCATTGAGGTGTAGTGTGTAAAGTTGCTGCCTATTATGCTGACATTCCTTGTGGGTGCCAGTTTGTGTCCCTGCTGCGCTACTGCTGATCCAGTTCCTTGCTAATAGTCTGGGAAAAGCAGCAGAAGATGGCCCATGTTTGGGTTCCTGCTGTCCATGTGGAAGACCTGGAAGAAACTCTTGGCTTCTGGCTGGCTGTTGTGGCCATGTAGGGGAGTGAGCCAGCAGGTGGAAGATTTCTGTCTCTTATCCCCCCCGCTCCCCTCTGTAACTCAGACATTCAAATAAATGGCAGTCTTTGAAAAGAAAATCCTTTGAAGTTTATTGAGACTTCTATTATGGACTGTGCTGTGTGACTGCCTTAATAAATGTTCCATATGTACTAAAAAGAATGTATTCAGTTCTTTGTTGGAGTGTTCTATAAATAACAGGTTGATTGATGCAGTTGTTCAAATGTATTATCTCATGTTATTGATTTTCTCTTTAGTTATTTCAGCAGTTATTAAAAGAGGAATATGAATATTGCAGACTATAATTGTGCGTTTATCTTGAGTATTTGTTCTTGCTGTTCTATCAGTTTTTACCTCATTTATTTTAAAGGTCTATTAACTATTTAGCAATGTTATTGTCTTCTTAAACTGATACTTGTGGCCTTTGGAAATATGGTTTGCCCTGAATTCACCTCAACTATTGTTAATATAGCATTTCTGGTCTTTTAATTTTAGCTGAGTTGTGTCTTTATATCTAAAGTGGTTTCTTGTAGGAGGCATATAATTGGACCTTGTTTTAAAATCTGACAATCTTTGCTTTTTTATAATTGGATTGTTTAGGTAATTTACATCTTTCTTTATTTTAGTTTAATTTAGTTTAACCTTTATTTGTTTTTATTGGAAAGGAAGATATACTGAAAAAAAAGAGGCACAGAGAGAAAGATCTTCTATTCACTTGTTTATTGCTTAAGTGGCCACATGGTCAGAGCTAAGCTGATCTGAAGCCAGGAACCTGGAGCTTCTTCTGGGTCTCTATATGGTGCAGAGCCCCAAGGCTTTGGGCTATTTTCTACTGCTTCCCAGGCCATAAACAGGGAGCTGGATGGGAAATGGAGCAGCTGGGACATGAACTGGCACCAATATGGGATCCTGGTGCATGCAAGGTAAGGATTTAGCCACTAGGCTCTTGTCCTGGGCCTGTTATTTACATTTGTGAAAGATTTATTTATTTATTGAAAGGTTTTTAGAGAGAAGAAGGAAAAAGACACATAGAGGAGGAGAGACAGAGAGGCCTTCCATCTGTTGGTTCACTTCTCAAATGGCTGTATTGGTCCAAGCTGAGCTGATTTGAAGCCAGGAGCCAGAAGCTTCTTCCTGGCTTTACAACGTTGGTTCAGGGACTCAAGTCCTTGAGTCACCCCTTATTGCTTTCCCAGGCTGTAAGCAGAGAGCTGGATCAAAAGTGGAATCACTGGGCTATGAACGGGTGCCCAATAAAGCACTTAACTGTGCACAAGCTGAGGATTAGCTGTGCTGTGCCACCGTGCTGGCCCTTGGATCTTTGACATTTAAGGTGATTCTTGTTGTGTTGGTCAGTGAATGAGCATGGAGAACATGTACCTCCTGAGGGTGTAGTGTTAGTATCAACAGTTGCCTGCATTTCTATCAGTTACTTTGTGTTTCAGAGTCCTTGCTTTGTGAGGCAGAATAGTTAAAGGAGAGATTTTAAAAATCTGGTTTGATCTCAGAATGAAGTTGTTCAGGAAACTAGATCCTTAATGGAACATTTTGGGGGCTCTACTGTACTTCTGCTTGTTTTGAATTAGTTCTTGTTATTTATTATTATGGTCCATAAGGGCACTGATCTGCCCTCTTCTCTAGGATATTGCAGGCAGAAGTTGACACAAGACCACCTGGGACGTTTTATTGCTACCTCCATTGGCACAGTCAGTCTAGATGAATTCAGGTTGCACAGCAGGCTTTTTGTTATTACCAGTCTCCCTTGATTTTCACCGAATCGTTATTTTGCTTTATGGGAAATAATTCATATTTCACATTTAAAAAGGTTTTTAAATTTTTTTAAAGACCAAGACTGGGGGAAGAAGAGATTGAAATGTTCTGCATGCTGGTTCATTTTCCAAATGCCTACTGCCTAAGCTGGACAAGGCTGAAGCCAGGAGCGAGGTATTTGACCCACATCTGGGTCAGAGACAGGCACCAGGTTCTTGATCACTCGGCTTCTGCCTCCCAGCATGAGCATTGGTTGGAAACTGTTGGAAGCGGAGCTGGTACTTGAACCTGGGCACCTAGCTTGAGATGTGGGCATTGCAGTGTCTGTTCCCCAGATTTTATATTTCTGTCTTTTAAAAGATATGAACCATGCTTTAATTTCCAGGATATGATATCATATACTGGCAGCCATATTAACATGTATAGCTATTTAATAAATATCTGTCTATATTTGTTGAGTTAAATGTAGATATTTAACTCTCTCTCTCTATATATTTATCTCTTCTATATATTGAAATTAAAAAGTGAGATGTTTCCTTGTTATAAACAACCCAATTCTTCATAGAACAGTTATTTTATAATTAATACCCTGTGGGGCTGGCATTGTGGGACTTTGGGTAAAGCTCCCACCTGCAACACTGGCATCCCACATGTGTGTCAGTTTCAATCCTGGATACTCTATTTCCAATTAACTCCCTGCTAATATGCCAGAGAAAGCAAAGGAGGATGGCCCAAGTGCTTGGATCCCTGCCACCCGTGTGAGAGAAGCAATGGAGCTTCTGGTCCTGATTTCAGCCTGGCCTGTCCCTGTCTGTTGCAGCCATTGTTGAGGTTAACCAGTAGATAGAAGATCTGTCTCTTTTTTTCTGTAACTTTCTGAAACCATGCCATGTTACTTTCAAATCTCTTAAGAAAATCCATCTATATGTCACTGATGAGAGTAATTATATTTTTATTCTTTTGCCACTTCTGTATCAGTACATAAAAAAAAACTGTTTGTGACTTTACTCCTTGTATTTCTTTTTTGATTCCACTCCCATTTAATATCATTAGTAAGTATGTCACCAAAAAAATTTTGTTGTTTTTCTTATGCTTTTGGCTTCAGGGCTAGCTTGTACACGGAAGGGAACAAAATGTTTGGTGGCTTTCTGTCTTCAGTTAGGCAGAACATAAGCCATTAAAAACAAAAAACAAAAAACAACCGAAAATGTGATAAGACAGGAAGATGGAGTTTTGTAGGTGAGGGGTTTCAGAAGGTCTGCAAGGAAAGTAAAGGGATCAAGAGAGGGAGGGGAGGATGGGGACAGAGCTGGCTTTGGCAGAAAGAGAAAGGGATTTTTAGAAAACCTTGTTCTATACTCTGAGTAGAACTTACGTTTTTCCTCTCTTTGGGCTTTAGAGTCTTCACATTATTGTCTTTCTGTGTGGCAAGCCTTCTATGAGAAAATAGTGTGCAGATTTAGGCACACAAATTCATCTTTTGTGTAGTTGTACTTAATGTATAGAAAAGTTACAAGTCATTTCTAGTTCTTCCTTTGTGCTTATGCCTAAACCTCTCCATCTGGAGAAATGCCAGTTTGCCACTAAATTTAAATAAATAAGAACATGTCTCATCAATAGGGGCGGCAAATTTAGCCCCTCTTTAGAGCACTGAGCAATTTATGACCATATGTTAAATACCATAAAACAGCTTTAAAGATTTGGTCCCTGGCCATTGCCAGATTGCACCGTAGGAGTGTAGCAGCATTGCGAGGGGCTGGGATTGTTTCCTCCGGCCCTTGGAGGCCTCAGCAACTCACTGATGTCACAGCCAAAGGGGCCTGTTTTCAAACATTCCCTTTAGAAAGGTGAAATACTAAAAGATTCCATTTTGGCATTTGGGTGCAAAGAAGGCAAGACTTTTTTTTTGCTTCCTAAGGGTCAGAATTAGTATGGAAAGTGTTGTGTGGGGAATGAGTAACTTGGCAGCAGTAAATGCAGAAGACAAGTCTAGGAATAGGTAATAGATATTCTTCTCTTCGTTTTCTTGGAGCAGGAACTGGACTTTTCTATGGCATAAGCCAACCAAATATCACATTTCTCAATTAGTTTATTTTTTGCCAACTTCCATGGTATTAATATTAATGTTAAAAATAGTTAAAAAAAATTTTATACCAAAGAGCTGCCAGTTGTAAGGGTTTCTTCCAGAAGTATGAGTCATTTTTTGGTGAGCTCCAAATATTAATTTTTGTTCTTACCATCATCATGGCCTGTGAGTCATTTATGGCATTCAGTGGGCTTATGGCTGAGAGAATGAAGGAATGGGCTAGCAACCATGTGATTTTGGTCAAGCAGTCATCTAGGACCTTCCATGGAATTTTCATATGTGAGGAAATCACTGATTCAGGCAGGGGCAAGGTCATTAAGTGGAAATAGATAGCATTAACTTTGTACAAGATTTTTCTGATTATTCTCCCAGAAGGACCAGTATTTTTACAAAGGGAAATTGATGAAATTTGGCTGTTAGGGATATCCAGGATTCCTGGCCTTCGTGGCTGTGTGAGTGCCAGCCTGAGGGCTAATTTCCAGTCAGTTCCTGTGTGGTGTCCATTGCTACATCCTCTCTGTGAGCACTCGGCATTATAGACCATTCTTTCTAACTGCTCTCTGGTAAAGTCTTGGTGGTTTGATCTCAGTGTGCTGGAGTCAGCTGGCATAACTCAGTAGGAAGTGCAACTGGAGAATTGTCTCATACTTGCTAAGGTCAGGAAGGAAGCACAGTATTGTTATATGTTGTTTTCTTCCTTGGAAAGAACACAAAACCTCAAATCTGGGTAAATTCTAAAGGTGCTGGGTAGCAATTTGAAATTTCCCTGTCTGTTTTATTAGTCTGTGGCCCAAACTTGAGTGGGGTCCTAGGTTTAAGTCTTGTCTGTGCTTGTGAAAGACAAATCCATGTGTTACTGGACGTTTCACTTCCGTTGTAGATAGTTGTGCATATGCCTTTGGAGTTACAAGATTTCTGCTTTGTTCTAGGTTTTGATTGTCAAGGGAACTCTCATTATGTAGGATGTATTGTTGCCCAGATATTTTTTTTCTGTGTTTGTGGGATTTTTCTGTTTGTTTTCCAAGCAACCATTAAGACTGTTCTCCTCTGAATTATATTTCAAACAAAGTGGAACATAGAGACATTTAAAACATTTTTTCACTATCTAATTTTAAAATTATTTCCATTTTCCATGCTAGGTTTGTGAATGTTGTGCAGTTTAGAAAATTGATTGATTTCCCTCACATTGTGGCACCTTGATTCTCTTTGTGCAGAAACAGAATTACCTTTAGCCCTGTTCTTGTAAGAGGAGAACAAACTCATGTAAGAATTGAATGGGATCTTTAACAATCTATGATGGCATAATCTATTCTATTCCTAATTCTTCTTTTCATCCTTACAGAATTCCTGTCTTCTATAGGATTTAAAATGATAACTGGTTATTGTTATTTTCTTTTATGTTCTGATTTCCAACTAAGTGAACGGAAAGGAAAATGAGTTGTGCTTCTTCTTCTTTAAGATTTATGTATTTTTATTGGAAAGGCAAATTTGAAGACAGAAGGAGAGACAGAAAGATCTTTTGTTAGTTGTTTCACTGTCCAGTTGGTCTCAAACGCTGAAACTGAGCTGATCCAAAGCCAGGAACCAGAAATTTCTCCCGGGTCTCCCATGTGGATGCAGGGTCCCAAGGCTGTGGGCCATCTTCCACTGTTTTCCCAGGCCACAAGCAGGGAGCTGGAAGGAAAGTGGAGCAGCCAGGACACTAATCGGCACCCATATGGGATCTCGGTTCATGTAAGTTGTGCTTCTTTACAGTACTCTTTCCAAAGGTAGATTTTTAAAATTAGATTTGTGGACATCAGGCAACACAGAAACCAGATAATGCACTAAGGATGGAAACCAGAAAGAAATTTGAATTTGAGACATTGAGAGTTTTGATATATGGATTCCATCCAATCAAAATCATAGCCCCAGAAATAAGATATTCTTCAACCCTGGGGTCAAGACATTCTTCTCCCAATCCCATGATCTTTAAGGTCTGTTTCAGTATCTGATGTATGTGGTAGATGATCAGAAAATGTTTGTGAAATGAGTGAAACAAGAAAATTTTTGTCTTATGTGAAAGTCTTGATTGGAAGGATGCTAATTTTGCAGATCTATCAGTGGGATGAGATATCTAAAGATTTGAAGAAGGGAAGCGTAGTTAGTACATTGAAGAAAGGGAAAGAAAACTATGAAGATTATTAAATGTACCAGATTGACATGCATATTTACAAAGAATTCGGAAAAAGAATCACAAAAAATGTTTGCCAATATTTACTAGAATAGGAATATCCAATTTTATTTTGTAAAGAACAACTCTTAATAGATTAATCTGTTACTACAGAATTATGAGTAGTGTACTTTGGGAAAAAAGGGGTTAATTGAGTATATCCCAAGTATGGCAGAACTTTTGGTTCCATCCTTGGGATGGGTCTGATGAGCAGATCATGAAATGATTGGTTAGATATGAAATGTGTTTCTTGACAGAGTGCCCAAAGTCTGTCATGACTAGAGAATAAATGCCGCTTGCTGTTGGAATCAGACAGTTTTGTCCTCTTGATATATAGCAAATTGCACAGTTTAATCCAGTTTATTTTTAAAATGATTCTTACCTTTTTGGTTTTTTTTCTTAAGTGGATGAGACAAATTCCATGCAATTACATGGGTGATCTGAGTTCAGAAAGCGCTTCATCTACCCATCCATCTAATCATTATTGGGATCTGCTTGGTCTAAAATTAAAGCATACTGTTTGAGGGCCTCTACTGTTTAACACTGTTCTGTTTGCTCTTTTTGATACTATACAGTTTCTAATCTTCCTTTTCAGCTCTGTCTGCTGCTGTCTTTTCTGAACATTTTATTCTTGCTGTTGTAGTCTGCTTATCATTTCTTGAGCATAAGTTACTTGAGTAGAGTGAGCATAATTTCAGATGGAAAGAAAGTAGTGATGGATTAGGAGCCATTGGAGATACCTGCTGTTCTATGTGCTTTTTCACTTCTTGGTTTTACTTCTCCTCCTTCAGTATAAACTCCCTCCTTTTGAGTATGGATGGGCCAGAGACTGCCTTGACCAGTAATAGATGATGCAGATAATGCTCTGTGTCTTCTGGAGGTGATCATAAAGACAGTGCAAGTGTCTTCCTAGCAAGACACTTGAGCTTGGAGCTCTGTGCCACTATGTAAGAAGTGTGACTATTTTGAAGTTTCCTGGCTGTCGGGTAGCCAAACCACATAAAGAGGCCGCATGTAGGCACCACAATTTCCAGTACTTGTTTTGGAGTTAGCCCAGCCCAAAGAAATCCTACTGGACCCCTCAAGCTAGTTAAATTCCACCAGCTGAGTGCCATTGTGTGATCTCAGTACTGGACCAAGCAGAAGAATCACCCATCTGCATTCTGCCTATGTTTATACCCCTTAGAATCTGTGAACAGGGCTCGGTGGCCTGGCCTAGTGGCTAAAGTCCTCACCTTGAACGCCCCGGGATCCCATATGGGTGCCGGTTCTAATTCCAGCAGCTCTACTTCCCATCCTGCTCCCTGTTTGTGGCCTGGGAAAGCAGTCGAGGACGGCCCAGAGCCTTGGCACCCTGCACCTGCGTGGGAGACCCAGAAGGAGGTTCCTGGCTCCTGGCTTTGAAACAGCATCAGCCTTTGCGGCTCACTTGGGGAGTGAATCATCGGATGGAAGATCTTCCTCTCTGTATCTCCTCTCTGTATATCTGACTTTGTAATAAAAATAAATAAATCTTAAAAAAAAAAAAGAATCTGGGCCCGGCGGCGTGGCCTAGCGGCTAAAATCCTCGCCTTGAAAGCCCTGGGATCCCATATGGGCACCGGTTCTAATCCCGGCAGCTCCACTTCCCATCCAGCTCCCTGCTTGTGGCCTGGGAAAGCAGTTGAGGACGGCCCAAAGCTTTGGGACCCTGCACCCGCGTGGGAGACCCAAAAGAGGTTGCAGGTTCCCGGCTTTGGATCGGCGTGCATAGGCCCATTGCGGCTCACTTGGGGAGTGAATCATCGGATGGAAGATCTTCCTCTCTGTCTCTCCTCCTCTGTGTATATCTGACTTTGTAATAAAATGAATAAATCTTTAAAAAAAAAAAGAATCTGTGAACAAATAAAATGGTTCTTAAAGACATTGAGGAATAGAAATGGAACAAGGCCCTGCAGGAGGGTAGAAGATACGAGAACAGCAGCAGAAGTATACAAGTCAAATCTCCTGAGGGAGGAAAAAGAAGTAAAAAGATTGGAAAGAAATAGGTGAATTTTGGGACAAAGATGAAACATTCCTGTCTGATATCCTGTTTTTACTAGTTAGCTTTACAAAAAGATTATGTGGATGAAGTTGGAGTTGATACCACCTATTAAGAGGTAGAAGACCTACAAAGAACCTGCTATTTGATTGAAGATAGTACTGGTGACAGGCCTTCTGCTACTTGCTTTTAACACATGTGTGTATGAGGAAAGACAGAAGCATGGGCTTTGTCACCGTGTGATATGTGGCCTGCTGTCCTCAGGCCAAGGTTGTGCAGGTGCAGTCTGTGCTGTCCGCACGAAGCCCCGGCAGCCTTCCCGAGGAGCTTCTGCAGAGCTGGGGTTCCAACACTGAGGTGTGTGGGTACAGCCTCCACCTTCAGTACTGACATCACTTCTGGGTGCCAGTCCATGTCATGGTTGTTTCACTTCCGAGCCACCTCCCTGTTAGTGGCCTAGGAAGGCAGCGGTGGTTGGCCTAAATGCTTGGGTCTCTGAAGGCATGTGAAAGACTTGAAGAAGCACCTGGCTCCTGGCTTCAGCCTGACCCAGCCCAGGCTATTTTAGTTGTTTGGGGAGGTGAACCCCTGAATGAAGATTTTCTTTCCCTCTTTTCCTCTTCCACTCTCTCCCTCTCTCTCCATTACTCATTTTAAAGTAAATAAATAAGCCTTAAAAAAAAGTGCCTTGGCCATGGGGCTCTGTTGATGAGTTCTCAACCTAAAATGCCTTGAAGATTTGGAATAATCCAAGCCACTTGAGATTGAGTGAAACAAAAGGTCCCCAGCTTTAGAGTGAGGATTTTGATTTTAATAACAGCTTTCTTGAGAGAGGATTGAAATGATTCTACAGTTGTGGTTAGGAGGCTTCACAGTGCGTTTATTCAAATTGAAAACTCAGCAAGCATTGTTAATTGAATGGCAGGAATGCTTCTTTAGAAATAAGAATTGTTTTGTGTAGCATCCAGGGTTTGGATTCCAGCCATTCTTAAGTCGTTTATTGTTTCTGTGAAGGTGTTCCATTGCACCCTATCTAAATGTGTCTTAAGAGCCTGGGAATCCTTTAAGTTTTAGTGGAATGAGATACCCAATTTGTTGTTGGAATCTTTTAATTAATGTTTTATGAAGAGAGAGAGGCAGGGGCAGAGATGCCGTAGGGCCTCATTATAATACTGTTAGCCGAAAAAGGACCAGTTTTCATGGGAACATAAGCATGATGTGTCAGATCTTTCCCTCATGTGTTCTAGGCAGAAGGCAGAGTTTGCTTTTGTTTTATCTGGGGGTTCTTGTATGTCAGTTTTGATCTCTGTCAGATGTTTGTATTTCGTCAGCACTTCATTTTTTTCCTACTGTGTTGGAGTGGCCTTGGCCCTTTTAGCTGTCGTGACTTGTACTTGGCTGCTTTCTCCTCCCCTTCCCTGAAAATTACGATACATGGAGATAACTTGCTCTTGCAGACCCTGTTGATGTGTTTCTTCCTTGCGCAATTTTCCCGGCAGAAGCGTGACTGTCTCTGTCCTTTGTTATCATCAACTTAAATTTAAGTTATCAGAAAGATTGTCATTATGATGCGGTGCTCTTTAAAAGCTGTCCATTTTCTGTGGCTTTTTGTTTTGTTTTGTACTTTCAGTGAATCTTGGCTACAACTTGTGTGCCTTTAACTGTTTTTACTCTGGTTGTACTTTTATTTTCATTTCTCCATCCAGTGTTTCTGAAAAGCATTTTATTATATCTACTTTTGAGGAGTTTTAATTTGTTCATCCTCAGTTTTTAGCATCCCAGTTTTTCATTTATTTCAGTAGATTTCCCTTCACTTAGGTTTCTGTGGGTTGCCAGCTTTACTTTTGTTCATTGTTAGGGTTTAGCTCTGTGGTGTGTGAACTCAAAGGGTCCTTCGTGCCTTTTTGGGTCTGTCTGTTCTTTCTCTTCCACTTTTTTTTTCCAGCTTGGTCCAGTTCCTGGGCATTTCACAGTTATTTGGCAGTAGTGAGTATGATGCAGTTTTGCATGAATTCCACGGGCTAGTGCTCGGTTTTTACAAAGCTTGTGAAAGCGCACCCTCTTCCAAGCACAGTTCCGTGGGAGCTAAAGAGCAAAGCACTATGCGAGACTGTCCTTTGTGTGCAAGTTTGACTCTGGTGCTGTTGCACTGGCCTATGCGTGTTTGTAGTCAGCAAAAAGACTCATTGTTGAACAATGAACTCAGAACAGAGAGAGATTGGTGTGGTTCTCCCCACCACACCCCTTCTTGCATTCTGTGGTTATTTCTCCTGATTTTTTGGCAAGTGTTGGGAGCCTGTGTTAGGCTGTGCCACATCAGCCTGAGTTCTCTGCCTTATTTGATTCAGCTAGGCATCAGGCAGGAATATTTGCAAATCATATCTCATTCCATATTCTCCAAAGTAGTTTCACTTAAATGAGCTCATGTTATCATACATACACAGCTGGACTCAAAGGGCTGAACTAGACTGAGATCATGTAGTTAGATAGTCAGGTGCCCAGAACTGAAATGCAGGACTTCTGAGCACATGGCCATAGCTTTTTCTGTGTTGAGAAATAAATCTCTTCTATGTTAATAACATCTTGTCTTCCATTAGAACTACTTAAGATCATATCACAAAGGGCTCGAGAGATGGCTCAACTGGCTAATCCTCCACCTGTAAGTGCCAGCATGCCATGTGGGTGCTGGTTCACTTCCCGGCTGCTCCACTTCCCAACCAACTCTCTGCTTATGGCCTGAGAAAGCAAAGGAGCACCACCCAAAGCCTTGGGACCCTGCACTCCTGTGGGTGACTTGGGAGAAGCTCCTGGCTCCTGGCTTGGATCAGTCGGCTCCAGTTACTATAGCCAACTGGGGAGTGAACCAGTTGATGGAATATCTTTCTCTCTCTCTTCTCTGTAAATCTTTCTTTATAATAAAAATAAATGAAGTTTTAAAACATAACAGAATAAAAAAGATCAAATCACCGTGAAGGATCAGCTGCTTCTGGTGAGAAGGTTATGAAGGAAATAAGAAGAATCAGTGGGACGCAGAGGAGGAAATAAGTACGACATCAGGTGTCAGCGCCTTCTGCCGTCCATCAGCTGATTAGGGTTAGCTGGAAAACTTGTTACTGTGTAGACATTATTTAAACACTTGAGGAATAACAACTTGTAGGTTTGTTGTTGTTGTTGTTGTGTTTGTTTATGAGAACAGAAATTATAAGCAAAAGTTAATAAAAATATGGTGAAAATATGATTAGATTTCTGAGAGATCAAGGCTCAGTTCAACCTAGAGATGTAGAAACTATTCGTGAGGGTTATGGTTTACTGTGTCTGTTGAGATTGATTAGCATGCAATTTTACCTTTTAGGTCTGAAGACCTTATCCAGTAACATGAAGTCATGACTCAGATTCTTTATCTAACGTGATGCGTCTCTAGTTCTATTAATTTTTTTGATATACAAATTAAACAATAGTTGTGAACTACTTTATAAAGTCATTTTTATTTTATTTATTTTTTAGTGTGGAAAACATGAGGGAAGGTAACAGTCAAGGATAATAAGATTGACGTGGTAGCCTAGCTGCTGAAGTCCTCATCTTTAACGCACTGAGATCCCGTAAGGATGCTGGTTCGTGTCCTGGTGGCCCTGTTTCCCATCCAGCTCCATGCTTGTGGCTTGGGAAAGCAGTCAAGGATGGCCCCAAACCTTGGGACTCTACACCTGCATGGGAGACCTGGAAGAGGCTCTGGACTCCTGGCTTCAGATCAGCCCAACTCTGGCCAATGCAGCCACTTGGGAAGTGATTAAGCAGATGGAAAATCTTCTTCTCTGTCTCTCCTCTGTATATCTGACTGTCCAATAAAAAAAAGATTGTTCACATGCATATTAATATACTCTGAATATATTTATTTATTTTTAAGATTTGTTTTTATTGGAAAGATTTACAGAGAGAAGGAGAGACAGAAAGATCTTCCATCTGCTTAATCACTTCCCAAGTGGCTGCATTGGCCAGAGCTGCGCTGAACTGAAGCCAGCAGTTTCTTCCAGGTTGCCTATGCATGTGAAGGGTCCCAAGGCTTTGGGCCGTCCTCGACTGCTTTCCCAGGCCACAAGCAGGGAGCTGGATGGGAAGTGGAGCTGCCGGGATTAGAACCAGCGCCCATATGGGATCCCGGGGCTTTCAAGGCGAGGACTTTAGCCGCTAGGCCACGCCGCCGGGCCCGACAAAGTTAACTTTCAAATAAACTTTAAGTATTTTTTAAGCGAAAACAACTTTTTCATTCATAAATGATCAGAGGGTCCACTGAAGGTAAATAGTGGCTAAAGTTCTCACCTTGAATGCTCCGGGATCCGATATGGGTGCCAGTTCTAATCCTGGCAGCCCCACTTCCCATCCAGCTCCCTGCTTGTGGCCTGGGAAAGCAGTTGAGGACGGCCCAATGCATTGGGACACTGCACCCACGTGGGAGACCTGGAAGAGGTTCCAGGTTCCCAGCTTCGGATCGGCGCTTGGGGAGTGAATCATCGGATGGAAGATCTTCCTCTCTGTCTCTCCTCTGTGTATATCTGGCTGTAATAAAATGAATAAATCTTTAAAAAAAAAAAAAAAGAAAGTTAACTTTGTCATGTTTAAGTACCCAACTTTATTTTATAAGAGAAGAATTCCTGGCATAAACTACTAAGATCAGCAGCAAATTTAGTTGAATTGAAACATTATGTCTTCAGCCTACTAGTCTTGCTGCAACAATTCTTAAGAGCCTTAAATTTTTTTCTCAGAATTTATGTCATCCTAATAACTCAAGTGAAAGAAATATGTTTTTAATTGATGTCATTTAATTTACTATCCATTATATGTATTGATTCCTTTAGTAATGTCTTTGGTAAGTGAATATATAGCTACTATTATTTTTAGGTATCTTATCCATGAGACTACATTACAATGCTCATTTGAAAAACAGCTTTGTTCTCAGGACGGAGTTACTTCATTTGGTTGTCTGAGTGACTGTTTTAGGCTACTATGAGGAGGTTTGAACTGACTTCCCATTTGAATAAATTATCCATGCCAGATTCCTTTAATAGAGGTGAGCTTTTTGACAAATGGAATTATTAGAATTATCACCATAATCATCTGGTGAAAAAATTGTGAATAATGGCAGCAGACTACAGTCGAAACAAATGGTAGTCTTAATATTGAAAAAGGAAGGAAGGATATACTCTTCAATGTTTACCTTTATTAAGTGGGTAAAATTTCATAGTTGATTATTAAACATTGTTTAAGTGCATCTACACATGTTATATCTGCAATAGCAAGCATGGTTTTAATTAAAAGTAAGTTTTACTAAACCAACCTCATTTTTTGCATAGTAGATTAGGTGATTTAGCATGTCATATCAGCAGAAAATTTGACAATCTAGGGAGCCTTTGTAAAATCACTTAATTTTTTTTCAGTTGAGAATTTCAGATGCTTACAAAAGTATAACAATTTGATAAACTCCTTTATGTCTTTCAGTTTCATAATTATCAAATCATGATTTACCATGCCTCAGATATACTCCTATCAGCTTTGTCCCAAAGAATTTTTAAGAAAATCCAAAGTGTTATCTTTTTTTTTTTTTTTAGATTTAATTATTTTTATTGGAAAGTCAGATTTACCAAGAGAAGGAGAGACAGAGAGAAAGGTCTTCCATCTGCTTGTTCACTGGCCAAGCAGCTGCAGTAGCTGGAGCTGAACTGATCCAAAGCCAGGAGCTTCTTTTGATGTCCCATGTGGGTGCAGAACTTTCCTAGGCCAAAAACAGGAAGCTGGAAGGGAAGTGGAGCAGCTGGAATATGAACCTGCTTCATATGGGATCCTGTGTGCAAGGCGAGGACTTAAGCCACTAGGCTGTGGTGCCAGGTACCAAAGTGTTATCTTTCATAAAAATATTCAATATATACTTTTATAAAGATTCCTGCTTAAAATATAGTTGTGATATCATTGTCACACTTAAAAAAAAATCAGTATTGGAACTGGCATTGTTTCATAGTGGGATAAGTCTGCCTGTGAGCTAGTGCTATGCCTCAATGGACCAATCCTCCACTTACAAGTACCAGCATCTCCCATGGGTGCCTGTGTGGGTCCCAGTTGCTCCACTTCTCATCTGGCTCCCTGCTTATGACCTGGGAAAGCAACAGACAATAACACAAAGCTTTGGTACCCTGTGCTTGCATGGGAGATCTAGAAGAAACTCCTGGCTCTTCCTTCAGTTTGGCTCAGCTCTGGCCATTGTGGCCATTTGAAGAGTGATCCCGTGAATGAAAGATCTTTTTGTCTTTGTAAATCTGCATTTCCAATAAAAATAAATAAATAAATCTTCGGGGGGAAAAAGGTTCTGCCTGTTCATCCCATTTGAACAAAAATTTGAGTCCTAACTGCTCCACTTTCCATTTAGCTTCCTGCTAATTAGCGTAGGAAAGCAGCAGATGATTGCCACTGTAGTTGGATGCCTGTCACCCCTTGTTGGAGACTCTCATGGAGTTCTAGGCTCCTGAGTTTAGCCTGACCCAACCGCAGGCGTTACAACCATTTGGCAACTGAACCAGCAGAGAGTATTCTATCTCTCTGCCTTTCAAGTAAATAAATAAATATTTTAAAATAATTATTTAAAAGTAAATAATTAATGTTAAATTTTAAATCTTTACTAATTCATATTCAAATTGTCTTGGTTAACACAGCTATATACATATGAAAGCATACACTGAAATACCTGTGGCAGTTAACTTTATAGAAAGTGAAGTTTTATTTATTTGGAGGTTCAAGTTTAAGATGTGCTGGCCCCGCTGGTTTCCTGTACTGTCAACAAGTGTAGAGCTATGACGGAGCACTTGGACAGTAAGGATCACAGGCTTTTCATCTGAATCTGGTGGGCTTTTCTAACCTACCTCTTGGAATTACCGTAGGACATCTCACTAGGGCCACATGTTGAACTACATAATGGATTAAGTTTTTGTTTAGTTCCAATAATTTATGATTTGGGAATTTAAACATTTGCATGAATCCGGGAGCCAAATTGTAGCAATGTGTAAAATGTATGCAAGTTTTATTTTATTTGGTTACTGATGGTGTATGTATTGCTGTAGGTTGATTAAGTTATTTAGGTTTTCTATTTAGTCATTTTGTCTCCCTCCAAAATCTTCCTTATTCTTTCTTTGCCTCCTGACAGTTTTATTACTCCTTTTCTCATTTTTCCTGCTCTTTCATCTTTTTCTTGTTTGTTTTCAGTGTATTTCTGAAGAAAGTGGTCCATGGTTTCCCACTTTTTTCTTTTTTCAGTAAATGATGGTTTTACTTTTGTGATGTCATGTGACATGTTTCTTTGCTTTTGTACATCCTTATGGATTGGTGGTCTGATTTAGAGGTTTACTAATGGTTAGGTTTGTTTTTTGGGCATGAATGTCAGAGTGACATTTTTTTCCATTAGGGAACCTGTAATATCTGTTGTCCTGTGATATAACAACCATTAAAAGATCTTTGCCTAATTTGTTAAAACTTGGGAATTGGCAGCACAGGCAGTGACGTGAGTTTGGGAAATCACACGTGACCATAATTCATATTAGACTTTGTGTTTCTTTGGGAAGAACACGTTTTGCTTCATAGAACAGCCATCTCTAATTCCTTTATTAACTGGAATGTTTATATGAAGAGTATCAGTTGACCAACTTCCTTCACATATTCCAGTGTCAGTCATTGACTTTTTCAGTTATTAACTCATGGGCCTAAAATAATTTGATGTGTTTTAGTCTTTTGTGCTTTTTTGTGTTGTTGACAATTAAATTGACCAATCTATTGCTGGTGGGAGCTTTTTCAAGACTGCTTCTGTGATCCTGTGATAGGACCAAAACACTTCTGACATCATTCTTGCTTTCTGTTGTGGCCACATGTTTCAGGTTCATGTTGTACTTTTTTTCAGCTCTGGGCCTCATGCCAGCTTTTTCACTCTGCTTTACATGTTCTCCAAGAGCTCTAACTCTTGTAAGAAACTGATATCGTTCGCACAAAGGTTTGGCTGTCTGTAGTCTTTCTGAGCTATACTCTTCCAGGCCACTGGCTTTGGTGTGGTTCAGGTGTTAGGCCAGTAGCTTGAATCATTTTCCTTTGTTTTTGGTTGCTTTGTCTGTTTAGTGTTTTGTTCCTTTATTTGTCTTTTGGGCATGCACATGCTGCCCTCCTTTTAATAGCTGTGGTATACATGTAGGAGTGCTGTCTCATGGCCCTGATCTTTATTGGTCCAGACTGAATGCTGTCTTCTTGTGGATTTGTCATACAGTGAGCAGAACTATCAGATATAAATTTGGATGTCCATACTGACTGCACTCAGAGATTTCATTTTCCTAGGAGCAGCATTTATTTCTTCATTGAACAGTGAAACTTCTGCCTTGGTTTGGATTCCTGAAAACAACAGACCCTGAGACAAGGATATAGTATTGAATATTTGGGAGGTGTTCCCTGGAAGCAAGGGAGTGAGTGGGGAGGAGAGGCGAGAGAAACCAAGATAAGATGCATCAGGGGCCAATGTTTGGCTGCAACAGTTAAGGAGACACTTGAGAAACTTGTAGCTTGTATCAGTGTGCCTGGTTTGGAGTCCCTGCTTGGCTTCTAATTCTACTTTCTTGCTAATGTGTATCGTGGAAGGCAGCGGGTGCTGACTTGGGTAGTCAGGTTCCTGCCAATTATGGGGAGGACCTGGATTGAATTCTGAGTTCCTGATGTTAACCCAGCCAGGTTCCTAGCTGTTGTGGTCATTTGGTGAGTAAACTAGTGAATGGCAGATTTCTAATCTATCAAAAAAAAAAAAAAACAAAAAACTAATGAATGAATGGGTAGGTTATTTGGCATGGGCATTTGGGGTTAAACCCTATTAACGGTCCCCAAATTGTATATAACTCACTTTAGTATTATCTCCAGGATGGAGAAAGAAATTTTTCTGCATATACTTTGATCCTTTTTACTTGATGTGATTTACTTCCATGTCATGCAGTCTTCTGTACTGGCCAAATACTCTTAAGACCACAGAACGCTCTTAGAAGCAATTACTTGAGTCAGGGGACTGCTGGTTTATAGCCAAAGGACTAGTGATTTATAGTAGTGAATACTTATCACATATCCACAGGTTAATTTGCTTCTACAGACCGTTTGAGAATCTCGAGATATTTCTTATTTGTCATAATTGGAAGAGAGTAAGATTACTGCTGGTTACTGCAGGTTAGCATCTAATGGGTGGGGGCCGGAAATGCTGCTAAACACATACGGTTCATAGGCAACGCCTACAACAAAGAATCGTCCAGTCATATTGAGACTGAGAAATGCAGGTGTGCAGAAGTCCAGAGTTGCAATGGCCTCTGGATTGAGAGAGCCTGGGTCTGTGCTGTGGCACCGATGGCATCTCCTACAGGTCCAGTGATGGGCCCTGAGCTCTAGCTTTTGCTGTCCCATTCATCTTGTTTCCAAATCCTTTTTATTCTTTACTTTTTTTTATTACTATATATTCTGTATTGTTTTACTTTTTATAAAGTAAAGGGAGACTAACCTAATCCATTTTTTTCCTTGCAGAGTCATTCTTGTGTCTTACATCCTCATGTACTACTTCTTCAGGGAAGCCATCTGTTACATTTACTTCATTTTCAGAATTTCCATATCATGTTATTTGTCAGTTTCTTATGACACAAATGAATTTTTACCATGTACTTTTTCCTCTCAAATTTTAAAAATTAGCATCTATCTGTAAAGTTTTTTGAAAGTTATAATGTACATCTGTAAATACTTTATGTAACATTTTGTCATTAAAAAATCTACTCATATATATATATATGAATATGTACTGGAAATGCAGTTATTCTGTTAGAATCTTTTTGCTGAAACATTAATTTTTAGTGGAAAGGCAGATTTACGGAGCAGGAAGAGACACAGAGAGATAGCCTATCCTCTGGTTCACTCCCCAAATGGCTGCAGCGGCCAGAGTTAGGCTGATCTAAAGCTGGGAGCCACATCTCACATCTGGGTGCACCAGCCCCATTGTTGAACCATTTTGATGTGATAAGGTGCATGTATTTTCATTCTCTTCATTCCTAATATTTTCATATATGTGTGTGTTTTGAGAAAAGGACATTTTCCTTCTTTAGAATCTCAGTGCCATTATCACACTGAAGAGATTTGATATTGATGCATAGTATCTACTGTGTGATCCGAATTTCTACTTCTCCAGTTGTACATAGTGTCCTTTTAGTTCCCCATACCTGATCTGTCATCCATTGAAAGATCATGAAATGTGTTAACTACTCTCATATCTCTTTAACTTTCTTTGAAGTGTTATTCTTGCGTTCTCCATAACCCCCAATTTATTTGAAAGAGTAACACAGAGAGAGGAAGAGGCAGAGAAGAATGAGGTATCTTTCAACTGCTGATTCACTTTTCAAATTCTAACAACAAATCTGGCTAGGTCATAATGAAGCTAGGAACCAGGAAACTCCATCTGAGTCTCCTGCTGGATGGCAGAAAGCTAAGTAACTAGGCCATCATCTATAGTCTCCCCGGTATATTAGCAGGAAGCTGGATGGGATTGTGGAATAGTTGGGACTCAACCAGACACTCTGATTTGGGATATGGGCGAGACAAGTGGTGGCTTAACCCACTGCACCCTAATGGTTGTTCTCCCTCCTTCCTTTTCATTCGTGGCATCAATGGATGAAAGTCCAGATTATTGTTTGTTTTTACTTTTTAATTGACCATCTTTATTTGATCTTTTTCTTTAACTTTCCGACGTCCAATGCTCCCAGCCAGATTTACTGTTATGTAGAATGTTATGCAGTTTAGTTTGTGTGATGATTTTCTTCATGATTGTATTTAGTTTAAACATGTTTGGGAAGTTTTCCACATAGGCGAGGATGGATGGCTGTAATGCATTTATAACAAGGTCTATGATATCAGTTTGTTTCTATGGTTCGACTGCATTCTTTCATTGCAAAGATAACCTTTACTCTGTTACAATCAAGTAGTAATCAGTGGGGTGGGGCTTTCATATTGTGTTCTGTTCCCTGGAAGCATTTTGTATAATAATCTTCTGGTGATTCTCTCCTGAACCAATTAATTATTAGTATCTGTAGTTCTTTTTGTAAAATGTCCTCTCAAAGATTATATCTCTTAGATGGCAAGCTTTAATGAAATAGAAATCTCTTAACTCTGTCATTGGCAGTTCTTACCATGGTATATATACTTAATATGTTTTTTAGCGGATGAGTTAATATTCGGAGATACTAGATAAGGAATAGAAAAACCTCTGATCTTACCAACTTACTCTAAATCTTCACAATGACATTTTTTGTTCCCCTCAAGAACAGAATAATTATGATTTTTTCCCTGTTGTTTCACTTTCCAAAATTTTTTGTAGTGTCATCCAAATGGCAATATATCATTTCTTCCTTATAACACAAAACTCGCTATGTGTACATTTAAACAAATTTTTTATGCATCTTATCATGATATAAATCTAGTTTACAGAAAATTAGATATAAATAGTCTGTATTCCAGTTATTTCACTTATAGTAAGAATGAGTGTGTTTTTAAAAATCAAGCATATTTGCCAAATCTTCCTTTATTTTTATTTTCCCAGGATTTGCTGTTTCCTCATAGTGGTCCTTGTTGAACTTCTTAAAATTAACACCTAGGGGTGGTGTTTGGTGCGGGGGATGCTTAGAATGTGCACGTCCAATATCGCAGTGCCTGTTGAGTTCTGGCTGCACCAGATTCCAACTTTGTCCTGAGGCACCCCTTGGTAGAGAGCAGGTGATAGCTCCAGTGCTTTGGTTTGTGCCACCTGTGTGAGGACCCAGTGTGAGTTCTGGACACAAGACTATCTTAACTGTTGTTTAAGGAGTGAACCAGCAGATGGAAAATGTCTCTTACTATCTTCTCTGCCTTTCATATACTATAAATAAATTAAATGAACCTTATCTTTAGTTCCTAACTACCTTTTAGACTATCTTTTAAAACTGTAGCAGTCACAAGAAGGTTGAGAAAACATTCTTTTTATGGTATCAGATGCATTGTAGTCACTGAATAAGGATTGATAATAAATCGCACTAATGAAACAGTTTCTGAATATGTATTAAAAGATTACCAGGACCAAATTTTTCTGCAGTAGAATATCTATTACTCAATAGAGTAATGTTAATTTATATCCTTTGGCTTAAAATATTGCTATTTTATGCAGTGAAATAAATATGCAAAATTACAAGGTCCAGACTTCATTTAAAACCCATTATAACTTCTGAAGTTGAAACATTATACCCTTTTTTTTATTAGCTTAAATTTCTATGGGATCAGGAACATAGCATATTTCTTTGGATATATGTAAGAATTATATAGCTTACTGTGTAGAAAATTGGTTTACAGTCCTGACGTGGTAGCTTAGTGACTTAATTCCTAGTCTTGCATGCGCTGGGATCCCATGTGGGTGCCAGTTCTAATCCCGGCTGCCCCACTTCCCATCTAACTCCCTGCTTGTGGCCTGGGAAGGGAGTCAAGGATGGCCCAAGTGTTGGGACCTTGTATGGGAGACCCAGAGGAACCCCTGGGCTCCTTGCTTTGGATTGGCTCAGCTCTGGCCGTTGTGGTCGTTTGGGGAGTGAATAGTGGACAAGGGTCTTTCTCTCTGTCTCTCTTCCTCTCTGTGTATCTGTGTATTTTTATTTATAAAACAAATAAATCTTAAAAAAAAAAAAAAGCCAGGATGGTAGCCCTAGTGGCTAAAGGCCTTGCCTTGTATGTGCCAGGATCCCATATGGGCACCGTTTCTAATCCCAGCAGCCCTGCTTCCCATCCAGCTCCCTGCTTATGGCCTGGAAAAGCAGTTGAAGACAGCCCAAAGCCTTTTGACCCTGCGTCTGCGTGGGAGATGCGGAAGAGGCTATGGGCTCCTGGTTTTGGAATGGCACAGCTTCAGCTGTAGCAGTTACTTGGAGAGTGAATCACTGGACAGAAGATCTTCGTCTCTGTCTCTCCTCCTCTCTGTACATTTGACTTTCCAGTAAAAATTAGTATTAAAAAAAGAAAGGAAAAAGGGAAATTGGTTAATATTAACTGCTGAAAGAATTGGGCATGTTTAACCTGGTTAGTACTGGAAGATGATGCAGTAGTTGTCTGCAGATGACTGAGAGAGACTACCTGTAGAATAATACTTAGTGTAGAATTTGTGTAATAGCTAAGAGGGATTTGCATGTATTTTTTCTCTTTCAGTGTAATAAAAAAACATTTCCCAGTAACTAGTAACTGTCTAGCAGCACGATGCACTTCCTAATGTAGTAGTGAGTACATTTTGACTGCTGGTAGTCAAGGAAAATTGGATGACTTATTTCTCACCTTCCCTTCATTCTCTTTTCTGATTGTTCTTCTTCTTCTTTTTCATCTCTGATTGCTTCTTTTACATCTCTGCTGTGCAATATAGTTTGCTACTAGTCACAGGAAGGCCATAGAATATTTCCATTATGGTTCGTCTGAATGGAGAGGTGCTGTAATTGTGAAATACACATCAGAGTTTGAAGTGTTATATCAAAAATAATGTAGAATATCTCACTAATAACTTTTATTTTTATTTGTATTTAGTTTTTTAAAAGATTTATTAATTTTTATTAGAAAGGCAGATATACAGAGAGGAGATACAGAGAAATATCTTTCATCTGCTGATTTACGCCCCAAGTGGTTGCAACAGCCAGAGCTGAGCTGGTCTGAAGCCAGGAGCCAGGAGACTCTTCTGGGTCTCCCACACAGGTGCAGGGTCCCAAGGCTTTAGGCCATCCTCAACTGCTTTCTCAGGCCACAAGCAGGGAGCTGAAAGTGAAGTGGAGCAGTCAGGACATGCACTGGCACCCAAAGGCATCCTGGTGCATGCTAGACAAGGATTTAGCTGCTAGGCTATTGTTCCCAGCCTGTAAGTTTTGTTGTGATTACATGTTGGACGGTAGTATTTGTTTTCCTACTGAAAGAGGCAGAAAAAAGAGAGGGAGAATGACAGGAAACAAGAGGTCCTGTCTGCTACTTCTCTACCTGAATGCCCACAATAATCCCTTCCTTGAATGGAAACATTTCAGGTGCATAGCTTAGGTGAGGTCTGAGGTCTAGAATGATGGATGCATCAGGTGGAAGGGAGTCTAAATGGTCTATGTTTAGCATCCCCACGCAATTCTTTCTTTCATAAATATGGTCTTTAATTATCTGCCTAAATATGCTTTGAGAGCCTAATTTATAATGCAGACTATACCAGATTATCTCTGATGTGATAATTCTCTACAGTGATTGTCCCTTGATATTGGAAGTGAAACTGCTCCTCAAGCCGAAGACAAAAAGTGTGCAGTACAGTTGAACCGATAACGGTTGAATTCACAGGCAACACAGAATAAGGATCTCATTAAGATGCTTGATAAATTGTGCTACCAACTTTTGATGATGTTCTTGTGATGAATGTTCAGGTTTATGATTTTATTTGGTAGACATTATTTAAATAACTCTACCCTAGGAGGTACTGTTTAATTGAACTGCAGCTGCTAAACAGGGAGGTTGCTGGGAACACAACTAACTAATGTCTTTATGGTTTGAAATTAAGTGTGCCAACACCAGTGGCAGTAGAATCTAAGGCCATGATGGGCTGTAAATTGGTAACTTTTACAAGGCTGAAATGTTACAGGGATGAAGATAAAGTTCTGAAACCGGGTTCCCTGATACATTGGGGTCAGCACCATGGCAGGTAGATTAAGCCTCTAGCTTTGCTATCCAGTATGGGTGCTGATTCACATCTTAGCTGCTTACTTCTGATCCAACCCCCTGCTTATGGTGTGGAAAAGCAGCAGAGAATGGTTTAAATCCTTGGGCTCCTGCACCTGCATGGGAAAACCAGAAGAAGCGCTTGGCTTTTTGGCTGCAGGATTGCTCGGTTCTGGCAATTTGATAAGTGGACCAGCAGGTGGAAAATTTCTGTCTCTGTAACCATGCCTTTCAAATAAAAATAAAATAAATAAAAAAAAGAATAAGTGTTCTATAGCTTAGCAGTAGTGTATATATATATATATTTATAAAAATCATGGAACTTTTCAGTTGATAGGAAGCATACCATGAATCAGTGCTGGTGTGGCTGCCAAAGGGTATTTCAACTTACAGTGGTATTTATCCATGGGAGCTTAGTATCTGAAATGAAGGCAAGGATTTTATTTGTTTCTGTGCTCTTTAGAGCACGCTTGGAATTCTATGTTTAGTTCTGGATATTATCCTCTAGGAGAGATAGGAGCAAACTATAAAGAGCAATATAGTAAAGAAAACTAAGAGGCAGCCAGGGAGGAGTAGAGGATGAAACTGGAAAGTATGGCTTGACCAAGAGGTGAGTCATGATGGGATTGAGAGATTATGAGAACTGCCTTCAAATTGCTGAAGGGCTATGTATTAAATAGAAAGTATGGTTCCTAAAGCCTGGTGAACCAGTTTGTGGAATTTTTTTTTTTAAGATTTATTTTATTTTTATTACAAAGTCAGATACACTGAGAGGAGGAGAGACAGAGAGGAAGTGGAGCCGCCGGGACTAGAACCAGCGGCCATATGGGATCAAGGCGAGGACCTTAGCCACTAGGCCACACTGCCAAGCCCCAGTTTGTGGAATTTTTAAACAGAGAAAGATAGAATCCAAATTTCAGGATAAGGAAGCACAGAGAGTTAAAGCTAACTCTTGGAAATGGGTTGCCTCTTTAGAGAACGTTCTGTGAAAATACTGCTTGAACCTAACTTTCTGGCATAGCATTTTCAGCCTGGCATTTCCACCAGCCTCTGGTTGGGGCTTCCTTCTCATTCCTGGGGTTTCAGTAAGGAAACATTTCATGCAGCAACTAATTAGAGTAATTTTTCCATTTTTGGCACAATTCCTCATATTTACTATTTGAATTGTTTCTTTCACAATATGTTTTCCTAGCAGTTGTTAAAACTTTCCAAAGAGATTTGATTGAGTTGAAAGGCAGAGCTACGGAGAGACAAGAAAAGAAAGAGATCTTGTGTCTGCTGGTTCAGTTCCGAAATATAGTCGGTGGCCAGGGCCAAAACCAGGGTCCATGAATTCCATTCAGGTGTGCCACATTGGTGACAGGGACCCAAGCACTTGACCATCTGCTGCTGCTTTCCTGGTGCACTAGTAGGGAGCTGAAGTGGAGCGTTTGGACTCAAATTGGTATTTTTATGGGACGCTGGTCTTTCAGGCGTCATTCAACTCCACTTTGCCACAGTGCTGGCTCCTATTTAAACTTTAAGATAGAGTAGCATGAATATATTTTGTGGTAAAGAATAAGGAAAGTGGCCTGTAGACAGACTGTTTTTTTTTGTAATTGGCAAGACGATCATAGAGTCCGTTCTACATACGTGGTGAGTAGGCCTTTTCGAAAGGTGCTGTCAGCTTCTAAAGATTGTCAGCTGCTAAGGCACACCCTGTAAATTACAAATATTGCCTGGGATGTCTGCGATTTCCTGCTGTGTCATATGTACAGTGGGAGCACTGTAGACGGGCATTTGGAAATAAACACAAGATTCTGCTGCATTGGTTCCACGATGATTACCTCACAGTAATTACCTCACTAATGAAAAATAACACTTGAAATTAACATTTTGTTGTTAGTTTGTTGTCACACTTCTAGAAATTCCAGGTGCTTTGTTTCTTTCTTCTCCCTTTTAAGCGTGACCTTATTTCTCCCTGAATCCTATTTTTATTTCTTTGTTCTCCTGCCTACTCCTCTTTCTAATGAAAAGTTGAAGTAAGCAGTATCCAAGTTCTGTGCACTGTGTTCATATACTCTTCTCCAGGGTGAGATAAAGGAAGTGGGATGTTATTGCTCCTCTGTGTGATTTGTGTTACTCTTTTCGCCACCATCTTGGCCTTGAGATCAGGTACGATGTTTTTCTACTTCCTGTACCACTTCCCAGGTGTCCAGTGTGTGCTTCTGAGCACGGCAGGTTTTTAATAAATGCTCCTCACTGATTTACTGACCATTCTCCATAGCAAGAAAGTAATGCTGCAGTTTATTTCAAAGAGGCCATGGAGTATTGAGACAAATTTTTCAGAGGTTCTTTGAAGTTGAAGATTTTGAGAAATTTTGGAAAGAGAAGAGCAGAGGGTTCTGAAAGATAAATTCCTTCCTTTGTTTTTGGAAGCACTCAGATTGTGCATTTACTATATTTCAAATATGGTAACCCAACCTCCCCTGAAGGTCCGTTTAGGTGCGGGTGTAATAATTGGTAAGTGATTTTTCTTTTTTTCTGTTCGAACTTCTTTGTGTATTCAAATACTTTCGGCTGTTTAATTTTTTTAATCAACTAAAACTTAGAAATATGTATTTAACATTACCTACTACTCTCCTTTACACGGATATATCCAAGAGATGGTTGTTTAACATAGTGATATGATGTTAGTAATGATGCCAGTCAAGACACCCCTGTCTTATCTTGGAGTGCCTGAATTCACTGACTGAGCTCTTGACTCCAGCTGCTTGCTCGAGGGAAACACTGGTGATAATTCCAGTGATTGGGTTCTTGACTCCCAGCACCAACCTGACCCAGCCCCCTGCTATTACATAACTCTGGGGAATGAACCAAAGACATCTCTGTCTTTCCTCCTCTCTCTCTATCTCTCCAATCAGTGAATAGATATATTTAAATGGGATAAGTTGGAGAATTTTCCTGAAAAATAAAAATCTTTGTATTCTTTTTTTGTTTTTGTCCTTTGAGAAGCTTTGAATGAGAGTGGAAGTGTGGGAAAGGGTTCTCATTTGCTAATTCACTTTGCACACGGCCCCAGTGGAGGCAGCTGGGCAAGCCCTGGGAGGTGTACGGGTGACAGGAACTCATTGCTGGAGCCTGTACCACCACCTTCCAGCATCAGCACTGGCTCAGTCGGCAACCAGATGGGGAACTTGAATGAAAGTCCATGTCCATAATGTAGGCCTATAACTGCCGGTGCAAACACTCACCTTCTCATCTCTCCTTTGAAAAGCTTGTTGCAGAGTTCCTTTAAATGTTGTACAGCTCTCAAATTGTATTTTGAAAATGGTTTTATTTATAAAAAATAAATTTACTCATGACTATTCAAGTAAACACTTCATAATCTGTGTTTAAGAGCAAGTTTCTTTAAAAGGGTACTTTTTTTACATCAGATTAAAAACAATAACAGCTTTATTGGATATAATTCACATACCAAGCAGTTTGCCCTTAATGTGTACAATTCAGTGATTTTTAGAAAGTCGCAAAGTTGTGTAGTTATCAGCATTAATTCCAGAGCATTTTCATCATTACATAAGGAAATCTGATATCCATTAACAGTCATTCCCTATCCCTCCCCCAGCTACTTGCAACATTACTCTTTCTGTCTTTATGAATTTGCATATTCTGGGTATTTCATACAAATGGAATCTTGCAACAGTCATCAAGCAAATGGTCTTTTGTTTCTTTTTAAAATTAGCATGTTTTCAAAATCCCTCCACATTGTGTACCCCAGGAGGCAGCAGATAATAGCTCATCCCTGCCTCCCATGTGGAGACCTGCATTGAATTCTTGGCTCCTGGCTTCCCTTGTCCTGGCTGTTGCGGACACTTGGAGAGTGAGCAATCCAATGGGCTAGTTTCTTTCTCTCTGTGTTCCTCTGTCTGTCTGTCTGTCTGTCTGCTTTTAAAATAAAAATTAACTAAATGAAAAAATATTCAGACTTCACCTGTACTTTAGCAATATATCAGTAATCTGTTTTTAGACTTGAATTGGATGTTTATATCCTGTTTTATCTGTGCACAGAGCATTTTTTTCTTCACTTTTTGACTGTTGTGAATAATACTGCTGTAATGTTCTTATATGGATGATTTGTGAACATACCTTTCAATTCTTTTAGGGTGAATACCTGGGAGTGGGATCACAGAGTCAAATGGCAACTCTGCGTTTACTGCCAGGAGGAACTGCCCGACTGTTCTCCGAAGTAGTATATACATGTCTCAGATTCTCCACATTCTCACTTGTTCTTATCCATCTTTCAGATGATGGCCGTACTAGTGGGCATGAAATGATATCCTTGTGATTTTTAGTATACTTTCTTGAGGACTAATGATGTTGGTCGTTTTTTCATGTGCTCATTTGCCATAGTAATGTTTTTGTGAAAGAAAAAAATTTTTTTCACACATTTACCTGTTTTAAAATTGAATTATTTGCCTAATTTATGCTGAGTGTGAGAATTTCTAATATATCCTGGGAACAAGTCTTTTATGTATGATTTGTCAGATTTCTCCTCCACCTGCATTTTGTGGGTTATCTTTCCACTTTTCAGGTAGTCTTCTTTTAATTTTGATTTTTTTTTTTTTCAGTTTTAGTGTGACCCATAGGACACACATACACACACACAGGAGGGTACTTCAGAAAACTTGTGGAAAATGGAATAAACAGCTTTGTTATAAAAATTTTTGAGAATCATGCATAGAGAAGCCCATGGGAAATACATATGAAAAAAGTAGCTGGACTTTGCTAAACTAAGTTTATCTTAATTTTGCTTCCATGAAATTTTTGGAATAATTTCATAATTAAGCCTACACACACACACTGATGAGAGATTTTTAAGAGGAATTGGCTTACAGGTGTGAAATATGAGACGTTTTCCTGTAGGCCATCTGCACACTGCATACCCTGGGATGCTTGCAGCCTGTGTCCGTCAGGGCCCGAAGCCTCAGACCTGGGAAAGCCAGTGCGTAAACCTCTGTCTGGCAGAAGGCCTGACAACCTGGGCTGTGTGAGTCTTGCTGAAACAGATTCCTAGTTCTCATAGTAATTTTGTGGATTCATTAGTATTGTTCTGTCCACATGACCACATGGTATGTAGCTTTTTACTTTTTCTTTCCAATGTAGATAGATGGTTTTTATCTTTTTTTTAGATTGCTATCTAATTACCCTAGTAGAGGCTCCAATACTATGTTGAATAGAATCAGCAGAGATAGATATTTTTGAACTATATTGTTAATGTTTTCTGGTTTGGAAGTATTTATTTTTAAAGATTTTGTTATTTTTATTTTAAAGGCAGAGTTACACACAGAGAAAGAGATATAAAAGATTTTCCGTCTGCTGGTTCATTCCCCAGATGGCTGCAACAGCCAGAGCTGACGCAGTCTGAAGCCAAGAACTAGGAGCTAGGAGCTGTTTCTGGGTCTTCTATGCCTCACAGGCTGCAAGCAGGGAACTGGATGGGAAGTGGAGCAGTCTGCACACAAACTGGTGCCCACATGGAATGCCAGGTCCACAAGCAGAAGCTTAGCATACTATCCCATGTGCTGGCTGCAGTTTGGAAGTATTTATTGACAGTGTTCCTCTGAGAACTTGAAAATCTAGCTGCTTATTCTCCATAGTAACAAAAGTAATACAAATGTTTCAGCTGGAATTTAGCATGTTATTTTTCTAAAATATGATTGTCCAGTATCATCCATTTTGGTTTTTGCCGGAAAATTATGCCTTTGTTCAATTAATTTTTTTACTGTTTTTCCCCTAAAGGTAACTGCAGTAAGCCAATTGTTAGACTTTTAAAAACATATCCCTAAAGAATATGCTCTCCTAAACAATTGTGTTTGCTGTGTATATTTGAGTCCCCACAAATACTTCCTGTCTGTGGCTTGGATTAATGCCTTTGAAGTGTATAATTTGTAAAAGCTGGTGTTGACAATCTCAGATGAGCGCAGTGGTAGGATGAAGGAGAGGTAGTGGTTGCATTGCTTTTGATAATTTAATTGTATAGCCAACTTCTGAAGAGTGCATTTTCTCGCTTACACTCAATTCCCTACAGAAAGCTTTAGAAGTAACTCTGCTGTGATTTACTTTTACTGTAGATTTTGTCAGTATATAGACATTCAATTCAAATAATAGAATTTCTTTCATATGTTGATTATTTCCTGAATATAGTCTGTGTGTTTTGTAAGTTTGCTGTGTCAGAGACAAAGTGAATGTAAGAAAACGTCAATTCTGGATGTTTGCAAAGCATAAATATTTGGGAAGAACAAGTATGAAAGGTTTCAAGAGTCTTGAAAGATGCGTATGCTGGCACTGTGGCTTAGGGGTAAAGCTACCAGTGACATCCAAGATAGGCACCAATTTGAGTCACAGCTGATCCAGCTCCCTGCTAACTTGCCTGGGAAAAGGCAGAAGATATCCCCACTGCTTGGCCTCGATTCCCACGTGGAAGACTGGGAAGAAGCTCTTGGCTCTTGACTTTGGCCTAGCTCAGCCTAGAGCTCTCTGGGGACCAAATCAGCAGATGAAAGATCTGTCTCACGTTCATTCTTTCTCTCTAGCTCACTCTCTTTTTGTAACTGTTCAAGTAAAAAAAAATCTTTTTTTAAAAAGAAAAATACACAATGTCTTTTAAAAAAATGTTTATTTCAAGGGCACAGTGGAGATGCAGGGAGGGGTTTAGACAGAGGTGGGGGAGAGAGATTTTCAGTTTGTTTACTCAATCTCTAATTGGCTCCTACAGTTAGGGCTGTGTAAGGCCTAGGCAAGGAGCCTGGGTTTCTGTCTGGGACTCCTGAGCCATATATACTTGAGCCATCATTTGCTGCCTCCCAGGGAGTGTATTAGCAGAAAGTTAGATAGGGCTGAGAAGCATAGGCAAGATTGGAATATAGACAGTTGAACCATGGCATCGGGTGTTCCAATTGACAGCTTATTCACTATGTTGTAACACTTGCCTCTTCATTATCTTTTACTTGTGTATTTATATTATAACTTTTTAAAAATTATTTTAGATGATGGTTGCATAGTTGAACAGGGTGGGAAGGATCTAGGGTTAGGGAGAAGTGGGTGTGATCATTGTTTCCAAGCTTTCTATTTCTTCTTCCCATTTCTGGGGTGAGAGGGGAGATAGGGGGATAGACCATACCCAACCTCCCAACCATCCCAGTACCCGAGAATAGGAAACGGCTACCTGATATCAACTCAGAATCACAATGTGCAGGTATGCTCAAGCACCCTGGCCAGGTTACTCAGACTCTTTGGATCCCCCACCCCTGGGGCTCACTGACCCAGCACACCTAGCAGGTTGGCTGGAGGACCTTTATCAGTGGGGCTCATGGACCCGGCACCCACTGCCCCCAGACTGGCATGGCTCATCTCACCTCAGCATCTACCTGTGGGTACTTCAGCCTGGTTCAATCTAACCTGCCACCTATTCCAGCCTATACTGGTTGGTGCTGCAGCCTAGTCTTGTCCAGTGAGCCCGCTGTCCTAACCCAGTGTGAACTGGCTGGTGTTGTGGCCCAACCTGCCCCCTCCTGCGCACCCCATTCTGTTTCTTAGATCTGCCAGTGAATGTTATGAACTGGCCCAGCCTGGCCCATCACCAGACCTGACCCACATGTATGCTGGCGGGTACTCTAACCTGGCCTGATTTGGGCTGCTCTTTGCGTTAGTTCTTCTTCTTCTTCTTCTTTTTTTTAGAGCAAGAAGAAAAGTGCTATTTAATGGGTGCAAAGTTTTTTTTTTAATTAATTACGTTGTATTATGTGACACAGTTTCATAGGCTCTAGGATTCCCCCAACCCCTCCCCGTGCCCTCCCCCATGGTGGATTCCTCCACCTTGTGCAGTATTGCAGTACAAATTCAGTCAAGATTCTTTCTGCTTTGCATTAGTTCTTGCACTTACCTACAGTGACTGCATCCTGACAGAGTTTCCCAAGGTCATCTGTCTGGTCTCCTCCCAGTTGCAGATCTTGTGCACACTGGTGGGTCCTTGTTTCAGGTTGACTTTGTTCACCTCTTGTCCTAGCAGGAATGGTGTCTCTGCCCAATTGGCCCATATCTTTTCCAGTTCTTACTGTTGGGTGTTGCATCCCAGCCACCCTTGTCTGTGCCCAGACAGCTCTCACATGGTTCTGTGGGAGCTGAGACATAGCCCAGCCTGTTCTACAACCACCCTGACTCTCACAAGCACCAATGGGTGCTGGAGACTAGCCTAGTCTGTTACTCCCCAGACCTAGTCCACACCTGTACCAAGGGAGACTGAAGCGATGTCCAACTCAGCCCCAAACCCTCTTCCAGCTCTTGCACTCACCAGTGGAAATTCCAACTCAGCTGGGATGTTTCCTTAGTTCCCAACCAGGTTTATTCCCACCCACAGACCTTGTGTGTGTCCACAGAGATTGCTGTTCACCATAAATGAGCCCACATACTCCCTGCAGATTCTACCCCCAGACCCAATTCACTCACATGTTTTTTGGCTTTTTGGTCCATCCCCACAGTACCTGTTCCCTTTTCTTATATTCGCTGGTGGGTTCCATGTTCTAGTCCTTCGAGTAGAGTAGCTTTGTCCATGGAAGTTCCTCAGAAGTCATTCCTTACCTGGACATGAACCATCAGGTTCCTGCTTGTCCCAACCTGTGCCATCCCCCAGACTCCATGTAACCTCACACCCCCAAGTTTCCGGAGTACACCCCCAGGTGGCCCAAGGGCGTATTCTGACATGTTTGTACCCAGGTCACCCAGCTGAGATTCCCCAGCTGCAGCTGTGCAGCTGGGGGAACAAAGTTCCCAAGCCTCCAGCCCAATCTCGTTCGAGATCTGCCCACAGCATGGCAGCTGCGGACAGAGAAAAATATCCAGCCCTCAAGCCTAGGCTAGCTCAGGAACTGCCCACTGCATGGCAGCAGTGGATGGAGTTAGAATCCCAAGCCTCAAGCCTGACCCAGCCCGAGTTCCCCACAGCCACATAGCTGGGGGAGCAAAGCTCCTGAACCTCTAGCTCAGAAGATCTACTTAATATTTCTCCATGAACTTTATTTAGTCCCCTCTCATATGTAGTTAAAGCTTAGCTACCTTCATATTCACACTGTATCACAGTACCTCACTGCTATGTTGAGCCTACTGTGAAAATTTTACATTAATAGAGGGACAAAACAATATAAGCTTATATACAATTAAATATTCAGTGTCATAATTAGTACTGTTGAATATCAACAACAGCTATCATTGTTTTTCAGATTTATTGTGGCTCTATTGCAAGAGAAAGTAATAAGAATGGATTTAGATGTTATAGTATTTGCGAACCATTTGGCAGATCGTACTGATTGGAACAGAAGATTGATACTGGTTTGCAGATAGGGAGAAGGGTGAATTAATTGGTAGGGACACCATATTTTAGAGGCCTTAAATCAAAATTTGAAAAGCCTATTTTTATTTCATTTGGTTTAGAGACTCATTGGAGTTTCCTGAAGTACAAAGTTTTGGGGAAGATAATGCTTTAAGATTTACTTGGTTATAGCATTAAGGTTTGGAGATAGCTGGTTCTGGTCTGTTTGTTAATGTTTTCCTTATTTGAGAGGTGGAGTGAGTGGAAGGGAGGAAAGGGGAGAGAGCGAGTGCAACCCCATTTAGGGGTTCACTCCTGAGTGCTCATAGTGACCAAGACTGCACCAGGGCTGGAGATAGGAGCTTGCAGCACAATTCAGATTTTCCCCCATGAGTGGCAGAAAATCTATTATTTGAGCCATCACCACTGCATTCCAGGCTCTGCCTTGGCAGGAAGCTGGTAAGGAGCTGAGCTCACAGTCCTACAGTTGCTGTGATGTGGGGTGAGGGTGTCTTGTCCATGAGGCTAGAAGCCTTTTTCTTTAATAGCAAGGTTCTTTGTTTGATCATGGGTGCCTAACATAGTGCCTGAGGGGAATTCACTTACAATTCAGTCAATATATGGACAAGGTGATGTAGGTCTGGATAGACATTTAGGCATTAGGAAAAATTCATATGAGAGACATTTGGAAGAAAAACTTGATATAATTGTTTTCTAAGAGTGTGAAGGGTGTATAAGGTTAAAGATGACATTCAAATTTCAGCATGAGTTTCAATGCTAGCCAAGAAACAGGAAGTCATTTAGGGGAAAGGGGATAGTCATCATTGTGTTTTTAGACTTGCTGAGTTTGGCATTGAAATGCCTAGTACATAAGAATTTAAGGGCTCAAATTAGAACTGAAATCTGAATGTTTAATTTTGAATATCACTATGTAGATTATTGTTTCCGTAGTAAAAAATTATTGGATTGATAAAACTATTGTACACATGTGTACAGAGGTGTGTACATGTGTGCAAATGCAAACACCTTCATAGACTCTAACCTGATTTGTTGGTGATTATTGACAAACCAATCTGCTTGTCACTGTTAGAGGAATGGTGAAGATATTTGGGGGGAAGCAAAAAAAAGGAGATATGAAGAAAAACAGAGATGGGAAAACTTGTAATAGATTTGTCTACGAGACTTTGAAATTTATCTTATGTTTCAAAATACTCCTATGGCAGGAGTGTGTGTTGGGTGTTTATGTGGAACTGGCACAGTACTTGGCTTTTGCTTCTATTTATTCTGTGATACAGAAGCATAGTTGTGTCCCTTTTACTTCGGAGGAAACTGAAATCTACAGAAGTTGGAACTTGATCATTAGTGGGAAGTTATTAGACAAGAATGTTTTCTATAAAATTAACTGGCATGTGTGTTGAATGAGGCTGCTCATTTCTGTTTTGAAACATAATCATAGTGCATTGTTTGGAGATCAAACTTTTTGACTACTTGTATGTATTAATTTAAAAGAGTGTTATTTATGTGCTAACCACTTAGTAAAGGGTTTTCACTTTTTTTTCTTAAACTAATATAAATTTCTGATCCATTCTTCAAACCATTCATACATTAGCAAGAAAATATAGAGTGCCTATCATTTTCTTCTCTTCCAGGGGATATAATTTTCAACGCCCAGTACCCAGAGCTGCCCCCTGATTTTATCTTTGGAGAGGATGCTGAGTTTTTGCCGGACCCCGCAGCTCTGCACGTGAGTTCCACAGACCAGTTGGTGGAAAGAAAACAAAATTGGCTTTTGACAACTGCTTAATGGATAAATTTGTCAAACATGTGATGTTTTTCTGTCCTTATTTTCTTTTTGCTGTGAAATAGCTGCAGCTTTTGATGTTGCCAAGAGTTAAACGAGAGATTTTTTTGTATTAGTTTTACTTTCAGACTCTTTTAAATTAGTGAAAAACTCTAGCAGATTGGTTGAAATAATTTTACTCCAGTTTACAAAGACATGTTGAAAACATTTTCTTTGTTTCAGCTTAATATTTCTTGTCTACAATCAGTTTTCTTGTGTTTACCAACACTTCATCACCAAGCTTGTTAGGAGAGTATTTCCTGGCTGTTCAAGAGCTGTTCGCATGGAAGTGAAAGTGGTAAATTTGGCCTAGTCCCCACATTATCTCAGTATTATTATCAGCTGGGTAAAGATCAGATTAAGTGTTCTTTATGAAGCAAGACCAAAATCTTTGTAGTTGAAATAAAATGTTCCTGGAAGTAAAGCAGAAATAGTCAACACCAGGGACATGAGTGCTGGTACTTGCCCAAACACATGGGTTTTATGTGAAAGTTGTGTGCTTTACATGTCTATGCTGGAGAAAAACACGTGCTGTTTGCTTAAGCGGCTCTGATCAAACAAGAAGCTTCTTTCTCTGCTTTTTTATGTGCTAATGTATTGTGATATAGATCTTAAGAGGTTTAATTGTTTAAAACTGTGTCCTTAGTTTTGCTTTGTGAAATTTTTTTTTGTCTTGCTAAAGTTTTGCAATTGAAATTTTGATGACTTGGGAATATTTTGAAGTTGACCATGAATCCTTCCCTTTTAAGGGGGAGTTTCTCCACCTCAGTTAAAAATGTGTTAAACTTTAGACCACAGATGTAAAAATACTGTTGGCAAGAAAAAAATGGATTTGTTGTAAAGTTTGAGGTAACTGTACAAAAGCCGTGATTTTATTTGATTCTTAGATATGATAAATTAAATATGGCTTCTTCAGATGCCATGTGTTATCTGTTTGCCTCTTCTTAAGGCTGAGTACTTATCTGAAGAAAATAGGGCAGAAGTATCACTATAGCCCTCTCTTGCATTGAATCCATACAGTGAAGGGTTATATATGCTAGACGTTGAAGAATGTGTTACGTGCTCAGTGCCACAGGAATGTAAAGAGAGTGACCAGAAAAAGCTTCTACTATAGAAGTGAGATTTGTACTCATTCTAGAAGAATGGTGCAAGAAGTGCGAAGTATGGCAGGAAAATCTTGTGTGAGGGAATATTGTAAGCAGGTTTGTAAAAGCTATGGCATACATGGATATATTGCAGAAAAGAACATTGACAGATTTACTGAAATGTAAGTTAATAAAGAAAGGGCTAGGAAAGGTTAGAAATTGGAAGAAGATTGGGTTCTGTATTTAATGCTGAGCTAAAAGCCATAGAAAGAATCATCTGGTGACCACGTGGTAAGTGTAGTGGACTGAGGAGAGGTTGAAGACCTGAAATGAGGATGACTGTAAAATCCAGGGCAGAGAGAGGGGGCTTTGAGCTAGAGTTGCATAAGGAGGAATGCTATGTGAAAAGAATAAAAACATGCCTGTACATGCCTTGAGATTGTCTCTGTAATTTGCAATGCATATCTTTAATATTAGCAAGTGTGGTGAAAGTGTAAAATTTAAAAGCCAGAAAGGGCCTTTGGATTTGTTGTATTCTACTCTTCTATCTTGGCACTGAAAAAGTTGACCTAGATTTGTATAATTTTGTGTCAAAGCTGTTTTGTAACTCTACTCTTTTGATGTTTAGCTTCTGAGTAAAGTTATCACAAATGTTTTTGAGAAATTAACTGAAAAAGAACAGTCAGAAAATCAAAGCACTAAGCAGAAAGACTGCAAATCTAGGGAAACTCCTCTTCAGTGCTAGTTCATCTAAGGTCTCGGGTGGGCTTTGTCCAGGGGTGCTTCATGGACCAGTAACTGGGCAAACTCAGATAAGCAACTGGAGCACACCCTTCTTGAGCTGTGTGATGGCCAGATGGTCCGAAAAGTCAGCTTGCTCTCACCTGGCTACGACACTGGAGCAGGATAAATGGGAAGGCTTGATTCTCATCAGCCATTTCCCTCAGCTTGGCTTGTCTTGAAGGACTTTTTAACTCAACTGTTAGCAGGTTGTGGTTTCATTCTTGGATTCAGTTAAGAACCCCTGCTCCCCACCCCTTGTTGAAGTAATCATAGCACAGACACTAGTCATGTGACTACTTTGCCTATGGCTCTGAATGAAAGTGGGGAGTTGGGGTTAGCTCATGGTCCATGAAACGGAAAACAGAATACCCATACTTGTGTTTTTCTGCTGAGAGACGACGGCTCACTGCAGAAGGGAACTGAGGCTGCAGCCGTGGAGTTCAGTCCAAAGTATTCCCTGTGGAAGATACAGAGATTCTTCTGAAGCTTTTAGTTTATCTTAGAAAGTTATGAACAACTTGCATTTTATTTGATAAAATACCTGTATTTTTAAACATAGGATATTAAATTAAACATATTTAGGAAAAAATGGACTTTGTAGTGAGGTCCAGTTTGAGAACTATAGCTTTAGAGAATTTATATATAATATAAAATGTCTTATTTTACTTAATTAAACTTGGTCTTTTAGAAAAAAAGATTTGAGGTGATTGAAGCATAGGAATAGGGAAGGCTACTAGAAACATGCAAGGTTTCAGATGAAGCTGCCCTTTCCAAGCCAGACTCTTCATTCAGGGAGGTGAGTTCTGAATGTCAGATGTTAAATAGATGCCAGATCTCTAAGTGGAAACCTCAGATACCAGAGTATCATGAAATCATTGAGATCGAGTCTCAGTGACTACTGATTGTGACTGTACATGAGGATGATCTGGGAAGCCTGTTAAGAAATACAGATGTCTGGGCCCCCGCTAATCCTGCTGAATTAGATGCTTTGAACCTCAAAGACTGGCAAATTCTCTGTGCTATTTCTTTTCTTTTCTTTCTTTCTTTCTTTTTTAAATGAATTGCTCTTAGAAACTACTGATTAAATAATCTTTTACATTGTAGTCTTTCCCCAACTGAAGGCCATAACATTATTTCCGGTGAATTCATTTTGAAGAGCTGTTTCCACAACGGCCAGAGCTGATTTGATCTGAAGCCAGGAGCCAGGAGCCTCTTCTGGGTCTACCACGTGGGTGCAGGGTGCCAAGGCTTTGGGCCATCCTCAACTGCTTTCTCAGGCCACAGGCAGGGAGCTGAATGAGAACTGGAGCAGCCAGGTTTAGAACTGGTGCCCATATGGGATCCTGGTGCATGCAAGGCAAGGACTTTAACTGCTAGGCTACTGCGTCAGGCCCTCTAGCAGGTTTTAGTAACAGACTCATTGAGATGTAATTTATGTGCCCTATAATTCACCTGTGCAAAGTGTATAATTCATTGGCTTTTCATATATTTGCAGAATGGTGACAAATATAAAACATTGTCATCTCTGCAGAAAAGAAACTCTAATCCCTTACTCCAGTCCTAACTCTATAAAACAAGTAATCCACATTCTTTCTGGTTTTGCCTATTCTAAATATTTCATATAAGCAGAGGTATAAAATGTGGCTCATTTTGACTGCTTTCACTTAGCATAATATTTTCATGTAGAGGATATTACTTTCATTTTTATTGCCAAATGATATTTTGCTGTATGCCTAGGCCACATTTTATTTATCCATTTGTTACATGATGGGTATTTGGCTTGTTTCCATTCTTTGCCTACTGTTACTAGTGCTGTTCTGTGGACATATTTTTTTTTCTTGGGTGTATTCTTAGGAATTGAATTGCAGTTCCAAATGGTGACCCTACATTTAGCTTTTTGAGCAACTACTGGACTGTTTTCAAAAGTGCCTAACTAGTTGGCATCCCTCGCACACCAGTGTAGAAGGGTTCAGCTCCACATCCTTACTTATGTTTGTTATTTCCTGTCTTTTGATTGCAGCCTGACTGGTGGGAGTGAGTTGGTATGTCATTGAGAGATTGATTTGTGTTCCCTGGTAATTAATGATGTTGAGCATCTTTTTGTGTGTTTGATGGTATATGTTCTTTGGAAAAGATGCCCATTTAGATCCTTTGCCTGTTCTCAAATTGGGTTACTTGACTTTTTATTATTCACTTGTATGAATTCTTTATTCTGAACGCAAAGCATTTATCAGATGCATTATTGGCCAAATTTTCTCTTGTTCTGTGGGTTGTCATTTTGCTTTCTAGGTAGTATACTTTGAAGGACAAAATTTTCAGTGTTGAATAAGTCCAGTTTATCTAGTTTGTTTTTGCTGTTGTAGTTGCTATGCTTTTGGTTTTATGTCTAAGAAACCATTGCCTAGTCCAAGGTTGGAAAGATTTATTTTTATGTTTTCCTTGACTTTTTGTAAATTTGAGTTACAATTGTATCTTTGATCTGCTTTGAGTCAATTTTCATTTATGGTAGAAGGTTGGGGTCTTACTTCGTTGTTTATCTTTCCAAATAGATAGCCAGTTATCCCAGTATAATTTATTGGAAATATTGTTTTTTTTAATGAGCTGACATTGTTGTTAGGACCCAACTGAATATGGATGTCAATTTATTTCTGGACTCTCAGTTCTGTTCCCTTGACTTATATGTCTATACTTACTCCAATTCCATAATGTCTTAATTGTTGTGATTTATGATGTTTTGAAATTGAGAAATATAAGTCTTTCCCAATTGACTCTCATTGTTTTTTTTAAACACCTTTATTTGCTTTAAAAACAAAAGACTTCTTGTACAATAAAGCATAAGCATGTTTCATCTACAAAGTCAGAATATCTTCCTCATGGAACACGCAGGAAGAAAGGAAAAACACACACATGGCAAAGTAGTCACAAATTACCTCTAAAATAATTAAGACTTTTGGCCAGAAAAATTAATCTTTTGAAAACAAAAGTATAACAATAACAAAAAGCCATATTTCACACCTGGTACTAACAGTAAACATTCATAGTACAAAATTATCTGTTAAAATCAAATTCCTATATATTGAAAGTATTAATATCATCAAAATACCCATCGTACTTAAAGCAATTTACCAGCTTATTGCAATCTCAAAATACCAAAGACATTTTTTTTCTCATATCTAGAACATTTTTTTTAACTATTTTTCGGATTGACATCATTTCATAACAGCCACATCAATCACAGCATGAATAACAACAGCAACAACGTCAACAACAAATTGTAGCACCTTGATTAAGTAATGTGCCACTGAGTAGGCAGCACATGCTTAACTAAAAGGAAACACAGAAGTCTCTTAGGAACTATGTTGCCATTGCATACGCCATGGGCACTTGATGAACTCCACTAGAGAAAAGAAATTATTTGGAAGCAAATAAACCGACATAAAAACATCAAAACATCTGAGACACAGCCAAAATAGCCAACAGACGCTCAATGGACTATTGGAGTTACCCTTTCCATGTTGGCTTCCTTATGTGAGAGAGAATATAGGATATTTATTCTTTTGTGATTGACTCATTTCGCTGAGCATAATGGTTTCTAGTTGGGACCACCTGGTTTTAAATAGAATAATATCGTTCTTGACAGCTGAATAATATTCCATTGAGTAGATGTACCACAGTTTTTTTAACCATTCTTCCTTAGACGCACATCTGGTTTGTTTCCATGTCATTGCTATTGTAGATTGTGCTGCTGTAAATATAGGATTACAGATTCCCTTCTCATATGCAGATTTTACTTCTGTTGGGTATATTCCTAAGAGCGGGATTGCTGGGTCATATGGCAGGTTTATTTGCAATTTTCCAAGCACTCTCCATATGGATTTCCACAATGAGATTGTACTAGCCTACACTCCCACCAGCAGTGAAGGAGGGTACCTTTCTCCCCACATCCACGCCAGCATGTGTTGTTTTTTGAATTCTGAATGTAGGCCAGTCTCACAGGAGTTAGGTGGTACCTCAAGGTGGTTTTCATTTGTATCTCTCTGATGGCTAGAGAGTCTGAGCATCTTTTCATGTTTGTTAGCCATTTGAATCTGTTCTTTTGAGAAATGTCTGTTCATTTCCTTTGCCCATTTTGCTACAGGGTTTGTTTTTTCACTATCCCTGGGTTTCTGAAGCTCTTTGTAGATCCTAGATATTAGTCCCCTGTCACTTGTGTAGAATGCAAAAATTTTCTCCCATTCTGTTGGTTGCTTCTTCACTTTTTAAATTATTTCCTTTGCTGTACAGAAACTTTTTAGTTTGATATAGTCCCATTTGTTCATTTTGGATTTGATCGCCGTTGCTTTAGGCGTCTTTTCTAAAAAGTCTTTCCCTGTTCCTATATCTTGGAGTGTGCTTCCTATGTTTTCCTTTAGTAGTTTAATGGTTTCTGGGTGTAGGTTTAGGTCCTTGAGCCAATTAGAGCTGATTTTTGTATAGTGCGACAGGGGCGGGTCCTGCTTCTTCATTCTGCAAGCTGCTATCCAGTTGTCCCAACAGCTTTTATTGAATAGACCAGGTTTTTTACCTGGATTGTTTTCTGTTTTCTTGTCAAAGATTAGTTGACTATACATGTGTGAATTCCCTTCTGGTGTTTCTATTCTGTTCCACTGATCTTCTTCTCTGTTTCTGTAGCAGTACCAGACTGTTTTGATAACCTCTGCTCTATAGTATGTCTTGAGGTCTGGAATTGTGATTCCTCCGGTTTTATTTCTATTTTTCTTTTTTTTTTTTTAAAGATTTATTCATTTTATTACAGCCAGATATACACAGAGGAGAGACAGAGAGGAAGATCTTCCGTCCGATGATTCACTCCCCAAGTGAGCCGCAACGGGCCGATACGCGCCAATCCGAAGCCGGGAACCAGGAACCTCTTCCAGGTCTCCCACGCGGGTGCAGTGTCCCAATGCATTGGGCCGTCCTCAACTGCTTTTCCAGGCCACAAGCAGGGAGCTGGATGGGAAGTGGAGCTGCCGGGATTAGAACCGGCGCCCATATGGGATCGCGGGGCTTTCAAGGCGAGGACTTTAGCCGCTAGGCCACGCCGCCGGGCCCTATTTCTATTTTTCAAAACAGCGTTAGCTATTCGTGGTCTTTTGTGATTCCAGATGAACTTCTGTATCATCTTTTCTATTTCTGAGAAGAATGTTGCTGGGATTTTGATTGGGAATGCGTTGAATCTATATATTGCTTTCGGTAATATGGCCATTTTGATAATGTTGGTCCTGCCAATCCAAGAACATGGTAAGGTTCTCCATTTTTTAAGGTCTTCTTCTATTTCTTTTTAAAATGATTTATAGTTTTCTCTCATTGTTTTTTAAAGATTGCTTCAACTGTTTTAAATCCTTGCATCTCTATATGAATTTTAGGATCAGCTTGTGATTTTTGCAAAAAATTAATCTGAGATTTTGCTAGAGCTTATATTAAATCTATAAATAAATTTAGGGATTATTATTGTTTTAACAATATTTGTTCTTATGTAATAGGAACATGAAATATTTTTAAGGCCCTTTATTTGTTTGGATACTTTTTTTTTGTAATTTTCAAAGTGTAAGTTGTGTTTCACCCACATTTACTCATAAGTATGTTATTTTTTGATGCTATTGTAAATGGAATTCTTAGTCTTCTAAAAAAAGAGTTACAGAGTGGGGGATAAAGAGAACAAAAGAGGGAATGAGGGAGAGAGAGAAAGAAAGGTAAATATTAATAAATTCTATATATTTGTTGAGATTCTGCTTAATTGCCATATGTTATTTGTTCTGGCAGTATAATCACCCAACCCTTTAACGTCACATTAATATTACAACTTATAGGAAATTCTGTATGCTTTAGATATATTCCCTGGCTAATCAGGGAGACAGATGCATAATTTTTTTAATAGTGTGAAAAGATGAACCATTATAACATACAGTATGCAGTAGTAAAGTGGTTAATTTGGTTTTTGGGGAAAATCATGTAGTTAATCTGAATTCAGAAGTATTTTTGGGGGATACTTAGAGTTGATTCTTTATTTGAGAGGTTGTTATTTCTAGAGATTTTCGTTGTTAGCACTTTTTCTCAGAGTCTCAAATCCTAAACATTCTGCTGATTAAAGAACTATTCTTGCAGCAGAAGTTAATTTATCAGAGGCTATTCTTTTACTGTGTTCTATTCCGTCTTATTGTTTCCTGTGTTATTTCATGTATGTCAACCTACTGGTGCTCTCCTTTGCTAATGAAAAGCATGAAAGTCAACAAAAGACAAGTTGAGGAAAATCTGATCATTGGTATTGATTGGCTGTACACAATGTATTCAACACTGCAATGTGGAAGTGTATCCCAAGGAGATGACATTTTAGGAAAGAAAGACAGATACATGAAAGGAAATAGCTGTAGTTAGTACATCATTAAATGTTGAGAGAATATTTTGCAGTAATTAGGAGTGTTTTCACAAGCATTTTTATAATGTGAGATAATTGATAAAGGAGGCTCTAGTGTGATAAAAATTATTATTGTAAGAATTATGTTGGAATATTATTATGTTATTGGAATTATGGGAGTAAAGACATAAAGTATCTCTACTCCTGAATTAAAGGAGGACTCCCAATGACATTGCTAAATATACCTTGACAATAGGATGCTAGACTACCATTGTCTATACTACAATGCTGTGATGCGCTAAATAGCAGAATGTTGGACTTGTGACTATTGTTCAAGGACTAGATTATTGCAATAATTGAAGCTAAAGAATAGGTGGAATATGTGTGGAGATAAATCTCTGTCCCTATGGAACCATATCATGAAAAAAAAATTTTAAAGGAAAAAAAAACAGAAGGAGTGGAAACTTGTGCTGAGTAGCTTCAGTGATGGGAAGGTCATGCTATAATTTATTTGTTTCTCTAATCTTCTCCACTTTCCCATCTCTTTTCTTATTCCTCTCCAGCAGCACAGATCTCTTTGTTACTCCTGGGACACACTAAGAATATTCCTACCGAAGGGCCTTTCATTTGCTATTTTTCATTTTCACTCTCTCTGTCTGAATGGCTTGCTCCTCTCCTTTCTAGATGACATTCTGTGAGTGCTTTTCCTAAATGAAAGAGTAACAACTTCCATTTTACTCTGTCTTTAACGTTGCTGTTTTTTCATTGCGCTTATCACCATGTGATAATTTCCAGGTGATTTTTTGTTGGGTGTTCAAGGTAGGGACCAGCTACCTTGATTTGCCTGAAGTGGATGGTTTTGTGGCATGTGGGATGCTTAATGCTGAAGAAAAAAAAAGAAGAAGAAAGCAACAACTACCCAATCTCGGGCTGAATTGGATAATGTATTATCATTGTTTCTTCCCTGCAGTGGAAGCCTCAGTAGTTTGGAGTTATTTTCCTGACTGCTGTTGCTTGGAAGAGACCTGAGTGTGGAGAAGTGCACAAAACATGCTTATCAGAGAAGCAGGATTCCTTTAAGGTTTGGGAGACCTTAAGGGACTTGCTGATTTTCGAGACTAGAAAACAATACTTTGGATTACAACTTCAAAATAACAGAAAAAATGAGTTTTCACAGAAACTTGGGGGATAAAACTTCAGTTATTAGAACCGCCAAAGCTGACGTTCAGCCTGTTTTGCAACACCCTGTGGTATGTGCAGCAGCCTCAAAGAGTCTTGTGAAATTCTTTCTCCCCAAATACTAATTATAAGTTGCTGCAATTTAAAATAAAGTTTAACAGAGGGGGAAGGGCAGAACGTAAGTTTCAAAGAGAAGCACCTGTTTCAGTTATAGTGACGTTTTGGACCCTCTGCTAGCTGGTTGCCTGGTTTGAAGAAGGTGAGGACAGTTTAGTGTTTGAAACAAGCACTAAACCTCATACTAACTGCGGTGCCATGCACTGGTTTTCTGGGCTTTATTCTGCTTACACAAAATATAAGTATGCTAACATCATGCCACTTTTCTTCTGCTGTTTACTGTGCCACATCTAGAAAGACGTCTTTAAAATGACTGTTAATTTGAGAGACAAAGATGTGGAGAAGAGATGAGACCAAGATGGGGCTCCCATCCACTTATTCACTTTCCAAATACCTGCCATAGCTGGGACCAGGATCCAAGCCAGGGGCAAGGACCATGACCCACATATCCTGTATGAGTGACAGGAACCCTCTTGAGTGAGCCAACACTGCTGCTTTCCAGGCTCTTCATTGGCAGGAAAGCTGGAGTCAGGGACCATAGCTCAGGATTTGAACTCAGATACTGAGGTGTGGGATGTGGACATCTATGTCTGCTCTAAGACACCTTTAGTGTGTATTCTGACCAGAAAGTTTCAATCCCCTATGTACATAAACTTCATGCTAGGAGTGCACTAAGCTGAAATTGACTGGGTGTTGCACCACAGAAAAATGCCATCTAGATGAATGGTGTTCTTCCAGTGCCTGGATTGTAGCATACTTTTAAAACAGAATGCTTTTTACTGTTCAGTGTCTATCTAATGTCTCATTTGTCACTCAAGAAAAGATGGATCTTTAGCTTCAAGTTGAGCATAATGCTTAAGACAGATAAATAAGCAGAACTGGAGCAAGGCTGATAGTTACAGAACTGAAGGGTATTCTTGGATATTGTGGGAATGTAGAGAGGAGACTTTACCAGATCCATGTAGGTGTGGTCAGTGCCAGGGACTTAGCAACATTTTAATTGATTGTGAATATCTATCTGTCAATGTAACTATTATTGATGAGTAACATATGTGCACTAGTATGTATAAATCTTAAGAGTGAGCATGCTTAAAATTAACAAAAAATGTAATCCCAGTAACTAGCTGGTATCCAGATCAAGAAGCAGAACATTCCCAGCATCCCAAAACCCACTCATGGCCCTCTGTTGCTGTGAAGACCTTTCATAGGAGTAAAGATTACGCTGACTTAGATCATCAATTAATCACCATTAATTCTGCCTCTTTTTGCTCTTTTTGTACAAGTACAAATTGAATCAATCTGTATGTATTTGTGTGTCTGGCTTTTGTCATTCAACATTTATTTGTGAACTTCTCCCATGTAATTTTTTGGTTAATCTTGTTCCTGCTCATTGATGATAATATTCCAGTTTGTCCATCCTAACATTGATTGACAATTCCATTCTTTTCACATTTTTACATTCTGAATAATGCTATCATGGACCTTTTTGTACATATCTTATTGAATATTTGTAAGCATTCCTGATGAGTGTATACTGAAGAGCGAACTTGCTTGATCACATAGTATAGGAGGATAGGTGAGTTTGGAGTCTCTTAAATTTACTCGCTTACCACCCAGGGCGATAATCAAATGGGGAAAATACTTACAATTTAAATAGGGAAAATGTAATGTGGAGAAGTATTAACTACTTGAAAGAAAATAAGAATTCTGAGGAACAATGATAGCAGCTGTAGAGAATAGTTACTCTAGATCAACGGAAGAATAACTAAGAAAGCTCTGGCTTGGAAGACTTCTTCTTGCATTTCACTTCCATACTGTCCTACCCCACAGGTCTGTCAAGCCTAGCTCATTGTTGGAGAGTATGAGTGTAGCCCACGGGAATATGGAAACTCTTTGGGAACGCTAAAGGCTAGACTGGTGCTTGATGGTCCATTGGGTTCTGGTTCGTTGGGGCTAGAGGTGCACTTGGTGCAATGAACAGGTTAAAAGCAAGTATTTCTGGGTTCTCTGCCTGCTTTCAGTAGCCATAGCAAAGGAGTAAGAAGAGAAGTATACCAGAGCCAGGGTAGGAAGCTCCTCTGTCTGCTGTGTCTTGGACTGGCCTCCACCACTGGCTGCTGACAAGCTGAATACTGTACCAGCTGGCTCAGGAGAAAGCTTGACTGAGCTCATCCGCAGTTTCATAATAAATAGGGTAAAGAATGGTTTGGGAGATGATGGTCAATAAATAAGTAACACAATTAGATAATGCTTAACTTCTCTTCCATTTATTTTCTGCTGTTAAATCGATCTGATGAGTTCTTTGTGTAATTATTCTTCACTTCTATTTTGTGTTTCTTTTGTATAATTTCAGTTTTTGTAAATATCTGTAACTTTTGTTTATATTCTACATAGTTTTTTCTTGTCTTGTATATGTTAACCATACTTATTTTCAAGATCATTGCAGCTAATTCTAGTATCTGCAATATTCTTGACTCTGTTTGCTTTTTTCCTTGGTTAGCAGTCATGTGTCTGCATATTTGGTGTTTTTAGTAGCTAAAGAATACCAGATAATCTAGTTAGAAAATAGCAGAGCAGACAATGCTGTCGTTTTCCAGCTGGAGGGCTCATTGTCTTCTTTGATAGAGGGCTGACCACTTTACTACACACAGGCCTTTGTTGTATTGAGACTGACTGACTTGTGGCTTTTGTAAATCTGTCTACTTTTGGGCAACTCTCCTTCTTTAGGGTTGTATCTGTGAGCCTGGAATTGTCAGTGTTCTACCCAATTCTAAGTAGCTTGGCTCATAACATTTTAGAATAGAATACTATGTCATTTATCAAATATTTAAACTCATAAACAGTGTGGATCTTTTTCCTCATGGAATCCAAATGATAAATCTTACCCTGCAAAACTACTGATAGCTCTGCTTTTCAGAGACTGTTTCTTCATTTTTAACTCTTTCCCTTGGACTGTGTCAGAACATGCCAGTCTTAAAGGAAACTGGCTGCATATTTGAAGTTTCTCAACATTCTGCCAGAAGTTCCCCTGGTTCTTCTGAGTCTGGTTGGGTGGAGTGTGGGCAGGGCAGGGCAGGGCAGGGATGCCCGCTCTGTGTGTGTGCTTTTCCTGGATTCTTAGCCTCTCACCAGTGTGGGGATTTGTAAATGTCCTGGTGGCTATAGCCCCTTCAGAAGTTGACTCTTTTCTGTAAGAGTCTCTCTTCTCTGGATTTCTTGCCTTTTCAGTTCTCATTTCTTTCCTGATAGATGCCTTTAAGTTAATAACTTTATTTTATCTGGCTTTCTAGTTGTTCTTGTTAGGAATACCTTATCTGTACAAAGCTACTCCATCCCAGGTGGAGATATAAGTCAGTTGCTATGTATCTTAAAAACAGTTTTACCCTTTACTTTGCAAACAGAAGAAATTTTGGTGTGCTACAAAATAGCATGCACCTTGTTGGTAAAAATACAAACTTAATCAACGTAGAGGATTAATAAAATGTTTTTTGTTAACAGAAAATCTCAACAACAGTAACTAATAATAAAGTGTTCCACAACAGTATGTTTCTCCCTTTATTGTGGAAAGAGATAAAATCTTCCTGGTGTTTAAGAATATTATTTAGGAATGGATTATTTGGCATCACTTGTTCTCTAAAGTAGAGTGAAATTTGTATTCAGTCGAAAGATACATCTGTAAATGACCCAAGAAAATTTGAGAAAAGTACTAGAAATTCTGATGGAAGATTGGTTAGAAGCTGATTAATTGAAAACTTATACTTCTATCATTACTTATTTAAGTTAATAGTCAAAGTTGATGCTAACTTTTTAAAATGGACTTCTTAAAGGATGATAATGTAAGGCTCTTGTTTTAAAAATGATGATTAATGGGCCCAGTAGCGTGGCCTAGTGGCTAAAAGTCCTCGCTTTGAATGCGCCCCAGGATCCCAAATGGGTGCCGGTTCTAATCCTGGCAGCTCCACTTCCCATCCAGCTCCCTGTTTGTGGCCTGGGAAAGCAGTCGAGAACGCCCAATGCTTTGGGACCCTGCACCTGCTTGGGAGACCTGGAGGAAGAGGTTCCTGGTTCCCGGCTTCGGAACGGCGCAGCACCGGCCGTTGCGGCTCAGTTGGGGAGTGAATCATCGGACGGAAGATCTTCCTCTCTATCTCTCCTCCTCTCTGTATATCTGACTTTGTAATAGAAATAAATAAATCTTAAAAAAATGATGATTTATGATTTAGTCTATTTTTCCAAAGATGTCATTATCAGAGCCAGTGCTGGATACAGTGTGACTGTATACACAAAGGTATAATCATAAAGTTTTCATTACATATGTTATAAGCCAGGCTTTAAAGCATAGCTGTAGAAAAACAGAACATCAAGAAAGTACGAACAAGGTACATTTAAAATGTTCACTCTTAAAAGGCAAATGAAAAAAGGCAAATCAAGTTGTTTTTTTGAAATCCAATGGCAAATATAACACTTAACAGGTGTTGCCAGTTTTGATTTACTCTGCAGAATTTGTGAAAGTGTTTTTGGGAAAAGGAAGTTCTGAAGTGAGTGGAAACTGTTACAGTGGAGAATGTACTGCTCTGGGGTGATACTTCACCGTTGTTTTTGAAGAGTATCCATGCTTGTCAGTGGATCGTTCTTGTTTCTCATTGTCTGGTACCTCCTCTCCTTTCTACGACCACACCTATCAAAGGATTGAATTTACTAGGTAAAATACAGATAAGCACCAAGAATAACAACTTTGCAGTTCTACACAATATAAAGATATTAGCATTTTAGTATATTTCTTTTTTTTAAGTGTGAGCTGTACAACACTGACTCTCTTTCCCAGAGGTTAGAATGAAAGAGGGTAACAGAAAGGAAGCAACTTTATTCCTCGGAGTCAAATGGTTGAGTTAATAACAACAGAGAGAGAAGTCATATTGACAGATGTGCTAAAAATCGCACTGCACCTCTAAGGTCTTCCTGCCAAAAGCCTACAACCACAGTCCAGAAAAGAAACGTCACACAAATCCCAACTGAAGAACAATTTATATGCTACCTAAACATTTACTTTTCAAAGTCATCAAAGTAATCAGAAACAAGAAAAGACTGAGAAACTATCATAATAAAGGGAAACCTACGGACATGAAGACTAAATGTCATGTGCTATCCTTAATGGGATTTTAAGAGACCCCCCCCCCCAAAAAAAAAAAATCAAGGGAAAACCAAAGAAAAAACGAAGTAAGGACTTCAGGCAATCATTATTTCAGAAGCTTTTGTACAGCAAAGGAAACAGTAAATACAGTAAAGGAGCATTTGATGGAATGCACTACTGCTTCAACAAAGGATTAATAACGAATACAACATATGAGCAACTCAAAAGTATCAACAACAACAACAACAACAAAACAACCAGTATGGTCAAGAAATGGGTAAAGGACCTGAACAGCCAGTTCTCAAACAAAGAAGAAATACGATGGCTAACAAATCAATGAAAAAAATGCTCAACAGAATTATCTGTCAGGGAAATGGAACATAAATCCACAATGAGGCACCTGCTTACCACTTTCAGAATAGCTGTTATCTGAAAGCAGAGAGCAACAAATACTGGGGAGGGTATAGAGAAAGGTGAATTCTTTTTTTCTAAAGATTTTTTATTTTTATCATTGGAAAGTCAGATATACTGAAAAAAGAATTGACCACATATGGGCGCTGGTTCTAATCCCGGCAGCTCCACTTCCCATCCAGCTCCCTGCTTGTGGCCTGGGAAAGCAGTTGAGAACAGCCCAAAGCTTTGGGACCCTGCACCTGTGTGGGAGACCCGGAAGAGGTTCCTGGTTCCCAGCTTCGGATTGGCGCAGCTCCAGCCATTGCAATCACTTGGGGAGTGAATCATCGGACGGAAGATCTTCCTCTCTGTCTCTCCTCCTCTCTGTATATTTGACTGTAATAAAAATAAATAAATCTTTAAAAAAAAGAATTAAGTAAAATAAAAGATGTTTCAGGTAAACCAGAAAATTTGTTACCCATAAATCTTTACTAATTTTTGTATTGGAAAATAAGAACTGCTCAAAGGAATGAATAGCAACAAAATATAATAAAGAGAGGTAATGGTGAAGAGGATGCATAGTTGGAAATCCTCTAGAGCAGGGGTGGAGAACCTTTTTTCTGCCAAGGACCATTTGGATATTTATGACATCACCATGGGACGTAGAAAAATATCTTGTTATAATTTAGCCTATGATAGACTTACTGAATTTCAGCTCCTGCTTGCAGTTGCCTTTGCCAAAAGAGAGCCATCCTACATGGTTTTTGCAGACCTTCTATGACCTACAGGCTAGATATTTCCCACTCCCCATCTAGAGGATATTTTAAGCACTGTTGGTGGGTATTGGATTTAGATTTCCAATATACTGCATGTTAAACCCAAATGACTTTTTCTTGTTGTCCACCAATTTAGGATTTGGAAAGTGAGTGGCTACAGATTTAAGATGCTATGACAGCTACAGTAAGCTTGACTTTGTAAGCAGAATACTTAATGTTGACCAGTCTGCTGTGCTTTTTTCTCCTTTTGTATGGTGGAACCTGGGCTGTTTATACTTTCCAACCACAGCTGAGAACTATGGGTAGGAAAGCAAATGTGAACACGTCAGATCTGAATTTTTAATCTCAGTTCCATTTTTACCAAGTGAATTATACTGGTGAGTTACACAGCATCAGTGTATTTATTTACTGATAAAATCGATAGTATTAATATCTGTGCCCAAAATCATTGTGTATAATTAGGAAAATAACATATGAATGTAAAAACAGAAAAGCAGCCAGAGCTGTGGGGGACAAAATGACCAAGGGCAATATATAATCATATCCAGAGAAAGCTTAGCAAATGTCTATATTTTCAGAGATGGCTTCTAGCTAACCTTTATAATTGCAACTGCTTATTTTGATTTTTGAGCTTATATTTAAAGTATAGAAGTGGGGTTGTGTACTCACTGAATTTCTTTATATTTGGTACTATTTTGACATACTTGTTTTAGCTATAGGAATAGGCACATCAATAAGGAAAAAGATGTAGAAATTTTGAACCTGGTTCTAATATCTGCTTTCTCCAATGTTTTTGAAAGAAGAAGAAGGAAAAAAAGAAACCTTAGCCATTAAAAAACATTTTTCAGAGAAATTGTCTGCATCCGGCTGAGAATTTTATGCCAAACGACAGCCCCCACACAAGCTTTGGCGAGCCAAGATATTTAAACCTGTGAAGTACAGTGCCACCTCAGGCCTTATGCTGGTCTGATGCAAGCCTTCAGCCACAGAGTGGGACTTAGTCAACTGTATATACGTTAAAAGAATGTTTTTAAGTTGTTGGGATTATAAAATACCACAGAATGCAATATTAGTATAAATAAAACAGTCAACACGTTTTATGCAGTTTCTTGAATATGTTTCAGGAACATTGATGGAAAAGCCAGATTGGAAAGTAAAAAGTCTGGATTACAGAATTTTTAAAGGAAGGGCTGCTAATTACTTAGCATATCTAAAACATTTTACTGGAGATCATCAGGTACCTTTCAAATTCTAAGTCCTTTAGGAGATTAAAAAATAATGGTTTATCAGAATAGTGGCTAATACACTAGTAAGTCAGTTTTTATGGGATTGATTTTAAAAAAGCAAAATTTATCAAAATGAGGTTTGATTTTTAACTGAAAACTGATTATACTGAAAGTGTAAGTTAACCATTTGTATTACTTATAACTTCTGTGTGGACACTACCCCTAAATCCAAATTTATTCAATCTTTTTAGATTAAATTAAAAGCAGTTTGGAGCTGGGAAAAATGTTTTAACCATTTGAAAAAATTTGATTTGTATGTTTATTTTAATATATTAATAGCAATTAATAGAAATAATTTTGAGATTTGTAGGTTTATGTTAATATTTTTATATTCTATTTCAGAGTAACTCACAGGCAGCCTTAGTATTGTACTGAATAAATATTTGTAATAGTAATTTTCAGACTTTTAACATTAAAATAAATAACTGAAAGGCAAGAATTCTGTATTAACCCCGTGTGTTTGTCTCTGTGTTGAAAGCTTAGGGAAAAAATTTTTTTTTTGGTAATGTTTATTTTGAACCTTTTTTTTTTAGCTATCAAAATTGAGATTTAAACTTCTATGCTATTTCATAGCATGATGTATGAAAATTCATGTTTTCTAAGAAAGTAATGCAGGATATTTATAGCAGAATAAAGAACTAATAAAGGTTTTAAAAATTGAGAAAAAATGAAGAGTAATTTGGTGACATAGCTACAAGTTTTACCATCATGTAATTGTACATTTTTAACTAGCCATTCTTAAAAATCAAAACATAATTATTTGATGTACTTAATAAAAATAAAACCAAGTTTAGAAATCAGGGTATAATAAAATAAGAAGTATAGAATTTATTCTTTTGAAGAAAATGTTCCATGTAGCAGTTTCAAACATGTACCGGAATTTGAGGTGCTGTGTGATGAATCCCCATTTTTCTGTCACTAATGTTCTGTCATATCAAGTCAGATTGTTTCGTGTATACTCTTAACCACTTACTGTCCAGCATGTTATTTTGAAGCAAATCCCATATATTGTACCATTTTGTGTGTAGATATCAGTATGCTACTCTAAAATAGAAAGAACAGTTTTTTAAAAATTCATCAAAATTTGTCACCGTCTGTAGACAAATTACCAGTAATTCTCCAGCATCATCAGATACATGTCTTTTTTTCAGATGGCTAATTGCTTGAGTTAAGATTGTTCTGATATTTTTTCTGTCTTCGAAGTTTCTTTTAACTTAGGTCTGTTCTGTGTTTTGAAATTTAAATTTTAATGGATTATTATTACTATTATCATTGTTATTTTTTTACTTTAGCAATTCATGGCTGAAAAAGCAGGGGCATGTGTCTTGTAAAAGGCTAGCTTTGCTGATTGTTTCTTCTCATAGTTTAGCATGTTTGTTTTGTACATTTAGTGTAGAAAGGTAGGCAGAGTCAAGTCCCAGATTTCTTATACCTTCAGTCATTTGGTAAATAGTCACAAACCAGAAGTACTGCTTGTCTGTTAAAATAAGAGATTCCAAATTATAGCTGAAATAACTGTTCTGAGGATTCTGAAATAGTCATAAAGACTGTGTCCTTTGGACATAAGGTGAAAATGTCTAGTTAGTCTTAAATAATCGTGTGTTCGTTGTCTAACAAGAGGAAGAAAATAAGAAAACAGAGGGAGTAATTGGTAGAGCTCATGAAAGGAAGATAGAACTGGCACTGATGGACTGCCAGAACCGGTCCTAGGAAATACTGTCGAGTGAGCACCATTTGTGGGCTGTGACGAGGCCGCGGTTGTAGCTCACTGATACCTCCGTAGATCTGGAGATTTGTTCCACACTAACCAAACTACCTCTTTTGAATAACCTTCTTTTCAAGGTTCAAGACACTGTGGTGTTAATTCCCACAGATCTGAGGGTGAGAAAGTGGGATTCTAGAATCTGTCAGGACATTGTGATGTAGAAAGCTACCTTAACCCCACTGGAACACATCAGCTTGGGGAATGGGAACAGTGGTGAAGGCCATGGTGTTACAAAATGTGTGTTTAGAAACAAACCACACCACACTATATACAGGGATTGACTTCTCAATGTCTTAAATACGTCTTCGTGGTATGTTCCATCAACACATGTATAATTTTCATATGTAAATATTTTTTCACAATTATTTGCTTTTGGATTTGCTCTAGTGGGTGTTGTTTGATATAGCCTAAAAGGATTTCTTCGTTGGGAAAAAGGTACTAGCTAAAAAGGTACCTTTGTTGCGAGAAAGATCCATCTGAGAAATTGTGATTTCTAAGTAAGCAAAGATTAATGTTGACTTTCCCCCACTGAAAAATAAAATACATAACAAAATAAAATATAGTATATGTAATTCCTAGAGCAAGAAAAAACAAAAAAGCCTGTGACAGCTCTGTTGCTGTTTCACAGGGGTCTAGCCAGTGGATTTGTCTTAAAAGAGATTTTTGACATTTGGAATCTGATTTCAGATCACTTTTGTCTCAGGGAAGCCAATAAAGTTAAAACTTTTCCTTTAAAAAAAAAATAATCGTGTGTTGCACATGGATGAAGATTAGACTTCAGAATGTCTTTAGTTTTAGTAAAAGGAAACAAGTATGTCTACAGGTTGTAGAAAGAATGACCAAAAACAAAGCTATGCAGGAATAATTTTTTGAAAGGAAGCTAATTCTTTTTACTTAACCACCCTTAATGATATTACTATTCTTTTTTCCAAAAAATTATCTGTTTATTTGAAAGGCAGATTTTACAGAGAGAAAAGGACAGATAAAGAAGGTCTTGGCATCTGCTGATTCACTCCCTAAATGGCCCCAACGTCCCTCCCTGAGGACTTGGGTCATCTCCTGCTGCTTTCTCAGGCTATAAGCAGAGAGCTAGATTAGAAATGGGGTGGACGGGGCACAAACTACTAGGGATCCTGGCCCTAGTAGTTGTAGGATCAACTTATTGTGCCACTGTGCTGGCCCTGACACCACTATTTTTAGAAAGTGGCAATATAATATATTCTTTTTATAATAGACTTGTTTTATCAGGAAGGGCAAATTATGTTAAATATAGTTCACTTTGAAATATAATAACAACTAGGCATTCAACATTTCAGTTCTAAAAAGATTGAAAAATTGCATATTGTTATTGAAAAATATACTCTTCTTGTTAATCTGTAGTCCCTGCTGATATTTTTAATGTGTACATATTAAAATGGGGATCATATAATATTCTTAACTTTTAATAAGTTAACTGGGAAATAATATGCACTGACTAATAATATACTGTTGAATAAACTGGATTGCCAGTTTTTTAAAAAATTGAATTTTGATAAAAAATATTCTTTACATTAGAAGTAGAACATAATTTGGTATTTGTTTCATGAGTTGTAAAGTCAGGCTCCTTGTTATTAATATTGATTATCATTATATTGTAGTAGAGTTGGTTAATTCAGAGTTCCAATGGAATGTTAGTTATGAAAGAATTCATATTGAGAAAACCTGAGTGGTAATCACAGAAAGTAACTTAAATAAACCAGCTTGTGTATATATGTGTGTGTGTGGGTGTGGTTACATAGACTTATGCTTACCTATGTGCATAGGTATACACTTAACTGTTATATTCAAAATGTGTATTGTTAAACATATACATATATATATCGATTCGTGACATGTGCAGCCTTTACCAGTACTAAGGAAGCTGTAAATGGGAAGAATTTGATCAAAATTTACCAAGAGGAAATTGGCTCTAAGACTTAGCGATTTTGGCTGGAGAAGATAGTGATCCTGGCACGGAATACTCTCTATTTCCTTGTGAGAGCTCCAAGATGAAAAGAATTAGCTACATAGAGGCAGATGCTTGGTAGTTTTCTGGAAGCACAATTATAAGGTTTATGAAAAACAGGAAAATCAACATCTCATGTAGGTTTTTTGAACTGGGAACTGATTTAATGTGCTATTTTGTACCCCTAACCTTGTGTAATTCTATGATAATTTCATTTTGTTCTTATAACCTTTTTCCCACATACTTATTTTTAAGTTTGTTAGCCTTTGAAAGAAACCGTATCTTAGGATGCTGGTAAGATACTATTTTTTAGACAGTTCAAACTTTTAATGATTGATTATTGTAATTAGTCATATTGCAATATTGTATTTTCATAATTGTTTTCCAGTTTTCTTTTGTCTATTTCTGCTTGTTACCACATAGTGATTTGGCTTCTGGTAACCAGTATCTTTATTAACCCTAGAAAATATTTGGACCCTTTAGTATTACTAATCTAGCCTATATTGAGTTGAAAAGGGGTGGCAATTCATTTGAAAAATGATTCAAGTGCCCATGTTGAATAGCCCATAAGATTAAACACTGTAGTTGGGCAAAAATGAATAAGATTGATGCAGTTTGCAAGTTTGCAGCTTGCCACCACTAAACATGTAATGCATATCCCATAAATGAAAGAACCATCAAAGAAATGAACAAATTTCTTTAGGAAATGCCTTAAAATCTTTTTTTTTAAAGATTTATTCATTTTATTACAGCCAGATATACAGAGAGGAGGAGTGACAGAGAGGAAGTTCTTCCGTCCGATGATTCACTCCCCAAGTGAGCCGCAACGGCCGGTGCTGTGCCAATCCGAAGCTGGGAACCTGGAACCTCTTCCGGGTCTCCCACGCGGGTGCAGTGTCCCAATGCATTGGGCCGTCCTCGACTGCTTTCCCAGGCCACAAGCAGGGAGCTGGATGGGAAGTGGAGCTGCTGGGATTAGAACCAGCGCCCATATGGGATCGCGGGGCTTTCAAGGCGAGGACTTTAGCCGCTAGGCCATGGGTGCCGGGCCCAATGCCTTAAAATCTTGATTCAGAGGTTGCCAAGTTTGGATGTCTAAAGGAACTGGGCAAATAACACAGTGAGTGCAAAAAGTAGACCTAAAACAGTTGGAATTGGTGGGGATTGTGACCTACTGAAGTGTGTATGCAATGTCTAAAGATTTTAAAATAAAAAATTTTGGGTGGATCAAAGAAAGCGTGCCTGTGGCCTGAAGTTGTCAATTTACAAATGCTTTAAAATTCCTTAATATTAATGGAGCCATTACAAAAACATTTGATGTAAAAGTTCATGATTTAAAATTAAATGCAATTAAATATGTCCAGTTTAAAAATGATCACACCATTAACGAGCTATTTGGTGCCCCCCACCACCAAGACAGAAGATGACATTAAACCAAGGATGGTTGGGTCTTAGGAAGAGCCTCAAGGTTTGGAAGATCCAGGTAGATGAGGTGATCTAGTAAAGTTTGTTACTGGAGAAGAAGCAGAAATTAGCAAGAATGATGTTGTTTCTCTATTTTTTGCGATCTCCAAGTCTACAACTCCCTGTCCCAAGCAGTGTAATGGCAGCTCTGGAGTCTGTGTTAATCATTAACAGATTATGTTGCTCCCTGGAGTGACTGGAGCAGCTCATGGAAAGCTCTTGGAGATGTCACTTACAGTTAGCCTGAAGCAATCAATGGAACTTCAGAGAAGGTCTGATGAGTCTTATGAAAATTTTGGGGCCATTAATAAACATTAGGAAATTCATGAGGAAGCTCATTTAACTTTCCAGTATCTGCTTTGTTCCCTGACTGTGTGGACATCACTCCAGAATCACTAGATAATTCTCTGGGGTTAAAGACTATGCATCCCAGGCTCACTGAGTCAGTGTCTTAGAAGTTTGGATCTGAGAAGCTGTCTCTTTGTGATGTTTCCTTTACTATTCAGATAACAACGTGGAAGCCAGAGCTCTAGGTAGAAAAGATTCATACACTTGTGACAAGAGATCAGTTTTCCTTGGTCAGTGACGATTCCAGATTGGTCTTCTATTAAGGGATTTTTTCTTTACAGTTGTATTTATTGATAAAAGAACCCCATTTTGTTTGATAATAGTGCACGATGGTAATAAAAATAGGTAGTTTGGGATGTTAGGGCTTTGTTAAGATTTGTGAAACACTGCATTGGAAAGTATACGTGCATCTACCCAGTTGCTTTTCTTGAGACCCAAGGAATGCTGTTTGGAGGATTCCAGTTGAATCAGCTACTTTCTTTAGTTGATTGTGAGGAGCACCAGAGTTTTTAGAGAACTGGTGAGAAATGGCTTGGGGACTAGAAAGGGATGAGCTAACTTAGAAAGTGAAACTTGATAGAATAGTAACCCTATGTATTGCTAAGTAAATAAATGGCTTGAAGCAGTCACTGTGACTGCTTTGAGGGGCCTGTTTTAATTTTTGTTGGAGAAAGAATGTAGGCAAGAGATATGAAGGTTTATTGGTACGAGGCATACATTTGAGCCTGGCTTGAGGCCACCAGTTCATCTGATGCCACAGAATGGCTAAAACATGCTAAATGTGTTCCAGTCAAGTGGAGGAAAGGTGAAAATAGCTACTGGTCGAGGGACCATGAAGCCACAGTAGACCTCCCCAAACTCAGCACTAATGAGGGGCTGCAGCGCTGTTTGTTGTTGAACCTCAAGACATGTATCAGGAATCACAGTATTCTTATTGGGTATGGAATGATCTTCAGTGTCTCTCTCAGTTCCTCCAAGGAGTCTGTGGCTGTTTCAGGAGTCTCGTGTGATTACTCACTGAATCAAAAAACCTTATTGTTGTTTGGAAAGCTCTGGGATGGGGAACTTCTCAGACTTCTTTCTTCCTCCCTTCTTCCAGATTTGCTTTATTTTAAATTAATTGAATGAATTGTAATGAAAAGTCTTCTACTTTCCCTTCCTTGGTTTTTTCCTTAAGAGAAATGACTAGAGTTGTTGTTCAATTAGTGAAAATGGGTTAACTCTTCATGTAGCTTTTCCTTGCAGATAAAAATATATGAAGCTACTCAACTTTTGCTTTTAACAGGACAGAAGTATCTAAACCCAATCTGAATTTTCAGTTAAAGGCCATTTGAATAATGATACCGCCTACTAATAGCTTATAGCTCTGTCCTCTTCTAAGAAAGGTGAAATGGTGATACGGAGTTGTGTGTATTAGCACTCCGTTTCTTTTTATAAATAATGGAAGCCTTATTGAAATGAACTGAAACAATAAAGAAAAATCGTTATCTTACAGTTTAAAGTTGGGCTTCAGATGCAGCTTGGTCCAGTGGCTGAAATGTCATGTTAGGACCTAGTTTCTTTCCATTGCTTCTCTTCTCTTTTCTGTCTTCCATTTTGTTGATTTTTAGTCTCATTAGCCATATTGTTGCTCAGATCCTTTCCCATAGGAATACAAAATTGTTACTCAGGTTCACACTGTACTTCTTACCACAGGAAGAAGGAAAGCCCTTATTTCTCAGTAGTCCCAACTTCTATCTCTCTTTTTCTTACTTGGGTTGACTGGTATGTGCTGGTGGCTTTATCAGTCACTTCGGCTAGGAATGTAAGAACTGTTGGTGAGATTAGGTAGTCAGAATTTTTGGAACTTCAATTGGAGGTTCTTACTCAAAACTTGTTTGTGAGATTGAAGAGGGATTTTTTTTGAAGGAAATTTAGGTTGCTGTAACCAGAAGGAGGGAAAGTGAATGGTGGACATTAGACACTGGGTGTTTATTCATTCGGGCTTTTAGGCCAAGATCTAAATGTGGATGTGGGGCCAGGAGCTGGAGTTTTCAGTGGAAGGATAAGCATGCCGGAAGCTTTTACATCCTATATATTGTAGTGTCTTTTCCCTTAGTAGACTGTCTACATTGCATTGCTTTTTTCTTGTTATTGCTTCATGTGAGACTGCTCACAGGCAGAGCTTGGGTGGCTTGCCTTTTCAGGTTTTTATGAGTTTTCCTTGCCCATTTACAGGCAAATTTTGTTATTGGGACATTGGTGCCTTTAAAGTCCCTGGCCAAGATGGCCTGTAACTGAGAGTTTTCACTAAGAAGAGAGGATCTGGCAAATCCTGCAGGTTCAGATTTAAGTCCAGGGAGCTCCTAGTTGAGGTAAGGAGAAACAATTACATCGTATACTTCCTGTAGCCCAGGGGCCTAGTCTAGCTAGCAAAGTAATCTAGGGCACTGATCAGAAACCAGATATCAACCTGCAGATGTTTTTCTGGTTATAAGTAGCAAGTTGGTTGAAGCTGTTTATTCTCTCTCCTGTTCCATTCTCTTCTCCCTGCCCATTCCTAAGGGGTTTGCTTGTGATTATTGTAGTCAGAAGGAAGTCAGACTACCAAGACACCATGAGATCTTGTCCTGACATTGGCAAGCAAACAGTTACTATCTTGCTGTGGTAGAGTGGGTGGGAATCCTGTGAGGTTCTGATTATCTTTGGCTATAAGAACACTCAGTGCCAGCGGAAGACCTGTCAGCTTGAATGATCCATCTCTGGTTTACAGAGTTTGCTCCAAGTTTGCAATATATAGACAGAATTGAGATTCTGGACTTTCTAAGGCTGAAAGTCCCCTGAAGACATTTTCTAATGAGTGAACTGCTAACAAAGTGTTTGCTTTAGCTAAATGATTGCAGTTAATTTTTTTGTAAAGAAACACAGAAGCACACATTAACTTAAAATAAGCTCACAGTGTTGTTTCTTGTAGTACAGCCAGGAAAAACAGTAACAAGCTGTCTCCTTCAGAATCACATCCCTGGATGATATTCGAGCAACCTGGAAAATTTAAATACATCCCCAGGGAAAACAATTTGAATTAAGTTAGAAATCATATTTGCTGATTTCCTTTCTGCTGTTGCAGTGTTGCCATTCATGGTATGAGTAGCACTAATGGAGAAGGTGTGTGACATGGGGGGCTTAGAAAAGCAGCAACATCTGTATTAGGGCCACAGTCAGTCTGGGGCCACAAAGGAGTTTTTAAGGTTTAGGGATCATTAGTTAAATTTTAGTGTACATTTAGTGTGCATTTTGTTCTGCACTGAACCTGGTATTTGTTTAGGCATTTTTGGAAAAAGTGGTCATAGGACCTAAGCATGTTTGACCCAGACAGATTTGGTTTTGTGTTTAAAAGGTATCACCTAAAAGTTTTATGGTTTCAGATAATAGTTATTTTATGCAAGAAATAGGGACAGTTAGTTGTTATTCAGTTTGATATTTCCCAAGGTGGTTAAATCCAAAGATTTCAGTGTTTCTAGCTTTAGTCTCATACATATACATATATATATATATATATACACACACACACACACACACACACACACACACTTTAGGGCAAAGGTGTTGTTTTTGTTCCCTAAGTATTTGCAATGTTGAGGAGAAAGGTAAGATTCTTCGCTTTAGAAGACCGTTCTTTCTTTTCATTGCCATTCCTTTTGTGAGCATTTCTCTTCTCTTTTTTGTTTGTTTTATTTTGTTTTTTTCCCCCTTTCCGCGCTAATACACAAGGAGATGGGGTTTGAGATTTTCTTTCATCTCCCCCGCTCTTGTTTCTTCCTATTTATCTCCAATGTTAAAGAAAAAAAACCCAATTTAGAATGTGCTGAGTGATCCTTGAAACCCATTTGAAATGCAGTTTCAGCACAGAGGGAGGCTGGTCCTGTTCACCTTCTTCAGGCACAGCTGAAAGGTTGAAAGGTAGTTGGCAGACTGCCTGCTGATGGCAAGAAGGAGCACTATAGGTCTTCAGATCTTCTGAATGGAGCTGCAAGTATAATTTTGGGGTGTCTTTGCACATTTTAGGATTAAGGCATGTTTGCCTATGGAGAAAGCCAAACAAGTAAATGTGTGTGTGTGTGCAGTTCTGGGATTCGGATACCCGAGCACAAAATTGGTGTGATAGAGCAATTTTAGTGTGGTGTCCCAGTAGGTCATCTCTTGGTAGGTATATGAAAATCCCCCCAGACTTTCTCTATTATTTGGAAATTTTGCCTTCTTTGTAGTTGCATGAGCCTTCCTACCAAATGGCATTTGGAAAAGTTCAGAGTTCAGACTTAGAGAAATTCCTTGTTTTGTTTTTCTCTGAGTCTTGTCAATGCTATCACAAAACAATGTGGGAACATGATTTTTTTTTTTAAAGCTACTAAGGTATTTGTATAGTTTGTTCAAAGGCTTGGTTTTTCTTGAGAGTATGTAACTATATGTTTTGTATTGATAATGACAGGACTCATTACCACTAATAGCCAAAAAACATTATTAATTTTTTTTGGTTTTGCTCGCTGTTTCCTGCTTTCCTCTCTCTCTCTCGCTTTCTCCTCTTCACTTTCCCTGTAGTCAGCCTCTTGCTCTTGCTCTCCTCTCCTTCTCCCACTCCCCTACCTCTCATGTAATTTCACTTCTGACTCCCTCCTTTATTCGATATTCTTCATCCTTATTTTCTCTCCCTTTTCCTTGGTCCCACTTTAATTGTTTTTCTCTTCTCTTTCTTTTTTAAGTAGGTAAGACTATTATTTCTCTTGTTATTCTGTTCTTTTTCTGTATCTAGGGTAAATGGGGAGATAAAGGGAGAAGCCCCACCCAGCCTCCCACGCATTCCAGGTCCCTGATGTGGGGCATGCTCCGAGGGTCTTGCTCAAGTGGTTTTGATGGTTCATCAGTTATGAATTGCTGCCAATCTCGCCATTCTAAGCACAATGAAGTCCCTGCAGAATCCACTGATTGACATAGTCCACCTTAGAGTCTCCGTTTACCCAGTTTTTCACTGATGTGCTGTCCACTGCTCCATCTGAGCCTCTGAGGAGGCTTGGCTCTGGCATTTGCACTCCATGGCAGACCATGGAACCTGCACTTCTCTTCATGGTTGGGGTTCTGAGTTCGGCAGTTTGTTTGGGGAGATCCCCAAACAAACTTTGTCTGAGGTGATCCCAGACCCGATTCTTGTGTGTACTTGCCAGTACAGGGCCCGGCACGGTCTGTCGCCCCAATCAGCTGGTGGTCACAATTGATGGGTTGGTTCTATTTCTAGCCCTGTCTTCCACTGGAACCAATGGGTGTTGCAGTCCAGCCTGATTCTGCCCAACATACATGGCCCTCACATAAACCAGTGGGAACTGCAGCCTAGTCGGAGTGACTCACAATAACCTCCACCAGGCCCGCTCCCTGCCCTGGTTCCCGTGCTTGCCAGTATGTGCAGCAGACTAGTCCAGTCTGTCCCACATTCCATTCAGCTCACATACATGTCAGTGGGCATTGAAGCCTAGTTCAACCCAACCAGCTCCACTATCCAGCCCACACACATGCTGATGTGTGCCTTTCTGTCTAGCCACCTCTTCCCCAGTCCTGGTCTTCATGCTCTCCAGTGGGAATGGTAACCCAAGAGGGAGGAGCCCACTATTTCTCTCCTAGGCCACTCCCACTCTTGGATCGTTCTCTTTCTGGATGGTTATGTAGTTTAAGTTGACGAATTAGCCACCAGTGCCAGCATCTGCTATCTGATGCTGTGACAAAGCCCAACCACCCTCAACCATTCTGCTTTATGTTTGCACCAGTAGGGACAGCCAACCAAGCCTGGCTCTTCCCTGATCTGGCTTGCATGAGGCCCACAGGTGTTGTAACCCTGCCTGGTCTGGTCTCCCTGCCCTCCCCCCCACGCTCCTCAGTGGAAAACCCAACCCAGCTAGGGTGTATAAGTATGGAACGCTCCATGAATCTGCATGTCATTCTTGCGCAGGGGCCATGCTAATGTTCTCAGTATCGTTCCAATTTTAGTATATGTGCTGCCAAAGTGAGTACTGTTTTAAGAGATTTATTTATTTGAAAGGCAGAGTTACATGAGAGGAGTAATTCTCAAAGTGAGACAGAGACAGAGGGAGATCTTTCATCCACTGGTTTACTCTGCAGCGGGGGCTGGAACAGGCAGAATCCAGGCGCTTAGAGCTTCATTTTGTTGTTTCACATGGATGCTTAGGCCTAAACACCCAGGCCAGCTTCTGCTGCTTTCCCAGGTGAATTAATAGGGAACAGGATAGGAAGTAGAGCAGCTGGGACTCAACACACAAATGGGACGCGTGTATCACAGGGAACAGTTTAATTTGCTGTGCCACAGCATTGACCCAGAGTTGCTGATTTCCAGGTAATTTTAAGGTAATAAATAGACAGATGGATATTATCCTACATGTGAGTTTTCAAACAAAAATCATTTTACACGTAGCCTCGGACAAAGACTGTCCCCATCACCACTCCGCTTTCCCTCCCTATCCCCATAAAACACAAACAAGCAACCAGGTTGGTTGTTGGTTGAGAGTCTAATCAGAACCTTGGAGAGTTCTAGGTAAACCAAGGGCAGAAACATAGTCTTCATAAGCTTCCATGGCTGGGGCCAGACACCATGAGCAGATGCCAACTCCACTTTGCTTATTTACTTATGATTTTAGGAGAGATATTCCTTTTATTCTGTTCAAGATCTGTGTGTCAACACCTTGGAGATCCTGTTCCCCATTTGGTGATTCCCAGTTCCTCTTAGTGCGACTTGGAATACTGAGAAGAGAATGTCATAACCAGGAAGGGTAGGAGGGTCACAAAATTTCATTGAAATATTGGCCATGTGTTAGATTTGATTATTTTTCCTAGCATTTTTTATTCTCCCCATGTAGCATCTTAGGTAAAACAACCAAACCATACCAGAAAGTACCAGGACAGCAGAAATGGACTGGCTGGAGCAGAGTTCAGGAGGTCTAATGTGCCTTCAGCTCTCCCTAATCCTGGCTGCAGCTGTAGTCTCTGAACATAGATCATAAACCATATTGTTTGTTTGCCAGATGCAGTTCCTTAGTAGGTGAGAGAGATCTTGACTTATCTTTCTAGAAATACATTCAGTAGCCCATTACAGTTTCAGAAGTGATTATTTTTTAAGATTTATTTATTTATTTGAAAGGCAAAGACATTACTCCATGTGCAGATTTACTCCTCAAATGGTCACAACTGCCAGGAGTGTACCAGGCAAAGCCAGGGGTCTAGAGCTTCTTCCAGATCTCCCATGTGGCTGTGGGGGTCCAAACACTTGGTTCATGTTCTGCTGCCTTTCCAGATCCCTTTTCAGGGAGCTGGATGGGAAGTGGAGGAGCCAGAACTTGAACCAGTGTTTAAATGGAGTGCTGGCACTACAGGCATTGGCTTAACTCACTGTTGCACAGTACCACCGCCCCTGCCAAATTGTATTGATGTCTAGTTAACTATTTATTTGGATATCACTGATTTGCATTTCTTTCTAACTAACTTTTGTGGTTCACAGAATTCAGTAAGTCTTATGAGTGTAATGAACAAAAACTTCAAATATCATTGCAACAATCTCAAACTTTAGACTGAGTAGATTCTGCTTACAGATTTAAAGAGAATTAGTAGAATATTTCAAAATAAAATCATGGAGGAAGCAAATCCCCTCTTTTTTCTTTAGCCTTACCAATATTTATTTCTGTCAGTGTCCTATAAGAGTACAAAGTGTTCTGTCTCCATTGTGTCTACTCCATTTTGGTAACAGTTGAATCCTGTCAAAAAGAAAAACCTCACAACATTAACTGCAAGGTAAAACTAACTGGAAGGGATGAGGGTGCCATGCTAGGTGTGTGTATGTTTGTGTGCATGCACAGTCACTTATTAGGCACTGGAGTTTAAATATTTGGATGGTAGTTACATGGAAGAGAGGTAGATTTGTTCTGTGCAGTCCTAATGTTAGCTAGCTTCGCATTCTCCCAGGCCCAAACTCATGTTATAATAATTCTGTTTTTTTTTTTTTAAGATTTATTTTTATTGGAAAGGCAGATATACAGAGAGGAGGAGAGACAGAGAGGAAGATCTTCCATCCCATGGTTCACCCTCCAAGCGGCCGCAGTGGCTGGAGCTGAGACAGTCCGAAGCCAGGAGCCAGGATCCAGGAGCCAGGAGCTCTTCCAGGTCTCCCAATCGGGTGCAGGGTCCCAAAGCTTTGGGCTGTCCTTAACTGCTTTCTCAGGCCACAAGCAGGGAGCTGCATGGGAAGTGGGGCTGCCAGGATTAAAACTGGCACCCATATGGGATCCTGCGGCACATGCAAGGCGAGGACTTTAACTTCTATCGCACCGGGCCCAGTATAATAATTCTGTTTTAACAAACTAGGAAGTTGCTATAGTTGAAAGAAGTATGTAAACCATGTTTAAAATAATCCTGTTAAATTATGTATTTAGATGACAGAAGATCAATACATACTGTTTCTTTTTTTTGCTGATAATGCTTAGTATTATTATCAGAGAAATAGCACATTTATTTTTCGTTATGTCTTGATATCTCTGAATGAAGTAATGTTTGTTCATACTTGCTCAGTTATAGTTCTGTTGGAAATGTAAATTGTCATTGGTCATTTCTTAAGATGTCCCATTTATATGAGCATAACACAAAAGCATTTTAGATGAGGGAGGTATAAGAAATTACTACAACTATGACCACTGCATTCTAATCTATTGCAATAGCTTGTAGGGAAATTTTCTGTGAGGATTAGAATTTATAAAATAGGGGCCCGGCGGCGTGGTCTAGCGGCTAAAGTCCTCGCCTTGAAAGCCCCGCGATCCCATATGGGCGCCGGTTCTAATCCCGGCAGCTCCACTTCCCATCCAGCTCCCTGCTTGTGGCCTGGGAAAGCAGTCGAGGACGGCCCAATGCTTTGGGACCCTGCACCCGCGTGGGAGACCCGGAAAAGGTTCCAGGTTCCCGGCATCGGATCGGCGCGCATCGGCCCGTTGCGGCTCACTTGGGGAGTGAATCATCGGACGGAAGATCTTCCTCTCTGTCTCTCCTCCTCTGTGTATATCTGGCTGTAATAAAATGAATAAATCTTTAAAAAAAAAAAAAGAATTTATAAAATAGCACGAGCAAGGCTATTTGAAGCATATGTATTTAAAGTTAAATGATTCAAGATTTGTTCTCCAGAGGTTATAGAACCTTTTTTTAAAAATATCTGGTTAGAAGAGACAATTGAAGTCTGACCTTATGAAATGAATAAAGGACAAATGAAATTTTTAAAGCTTTGAGATTAAAAAAATGAAATATGTGAAGAAAACTGTTGTATTTTAAAAATTACATTTGTCTATCAGAAAGGTAGGCACATGTGTTTTATATATCCATTTATATTACACACATATATGTAATATAAATGCAGAAAATTTGGAAATTATGGAAGCATAGGATGAAGGAGAAAATTCTTCTAAATAGCTTTCAACAATTGGCATCAATTATTAGCATTTGTTTCAGTAATTTTTCCATGTATAATTTTTTTCTCCTCTTGAGGTTTCCAAGGGATTGAGGTAATGTGTCATAATGTATATGTGTATTTATGTTGCTTTCCTTTAATATTTTAATGAAAGTATTCTGTTACATACTGCTTATGCATTATTCCTTTGAATTATTTTCATAGTCTTTAAAATGTTATTATCTGGCTTTTAGATATTTACAGCTCCATGATACTATAAAGGACTTAGTGTACACTTTTGTCTGCAAAGTTTTCCCTCCTTTCTAGTTTTTATTAGCTATGTTCTCAGAAATAGGAATTCTAGAAGCCTTAAAAAAGAAGATTTTTGAGATTCTTTGCATGTCTAACTGTATCAATTTATAATGGGTACAAATGTCTGTTAAACTGAATATTCACTAATACTTGCAATTTACTGAACTAAAGAATCACCGATTTAAGCTGGAAACTTTGTTTTTCATTGTTTTTGCCCCAAATGTGAGAGGCAAGCCAAATCAGTGAGTCTCGCTGGCACAGGAAACACTGTGGAACTGAAGTTCTGTCTTGGAGTGAGGTCAGGCTCATGAGTTAAATGTCAGACACTGATTCAAGGGAGCCCAGATGGACCGCAGGGACAGGGTGTGGAGCTTCAAAGAGTGGAGCGGAAGCACATGGGCCTAAGGCAGTAACCTGTAGTAATTTCCAAGAAGGGTCGACATTGGTGTTGTCTGTAGCTCTCTCTGAGCAGGAATAGCCTGCTATGGGAGAGACTTTGGAATTTTGTTTGGGAGGAGACTTGCCAGCATTGTTTGTGTCCTCTTTTAAACGATTTGGAAAAAAAATCCTCTTGCCATTTGCATATATTTTTATTGAAAAATTAGTTTTTTGAAAGAAAGAAAATTGTATCTCCTTGATTACTAATAAAGTTATATGCTTTCACATTGTTAGTTTGGTTTTATTTTATTGATGTGCTAGGCAGATGGGCAGAAGTTTGTGGTAAGAGAATTCATATAATTTTCATTTTTTGACTATTTCATTATTGGTTAAAAATTTTATTGTAATCTTATTTAGGTTTTCGCCTAGATGATTTCCCCCATGTCATTATTAGGCATTGTGGTTTCAGGTCTCAGTTGCTTCCTCAGTTTGAGAATTATTGATTGCCCCCAAAACTTGAACTTACTTAATTTTTTTCCTACTTTATCCACTTATTGGTTTTCTGGTGTATGGCTAAGTTTTCTTAAATGTGACTAAAAACTGATTTTGAGTAAGTTAAACCCAAATTGAGAGTTAAATTCTGAAAACGTTATCTCCTACTTCCAAAAAATTATTCGATTGACAAAGATAGAAAATAATGAGTTCCCATCAGCTGATTCATTCCCCAAACAACTGGAAAAATTGGTGCTTGACCATGGCCGAGAGAGCCAAGAACTGAACATGGACCTCCCCAGCAATGGCAGGAGCCCAATCAGTTTGTTGAGCTGGGATGCTCCTCTCCCTTACTTTCTAACGTAAGAAAACTACCATGAGGATGGATCTGAGGATAAGTTGGACTTGTTCAAATCTGTGAGGCCATTCATTTGTGAATATGGGGTACATGGTGAATATATTTATGAGAGAATGATGTGGGGAGATTAAGGGGTTCGTGAGCTACAAGTGTCTGTCACACCCAGCAGCCTGGGATAGGGGGAGCAAAGTAAGGAATTCTGGATTTCCATTGTGCATGGGTTAATTATGACTTCAGAGAGGCAGGTTCCAATTCTGTGGTTGAAAACTTGTATTTACTGAATTAAAGTGAGAAAATTGGCAAATTGACATTCTACAATGTTTAGTTTTTATTCATACTTGATTATCAACAGTTAGTTAACTTCTTGATATAGTTAGTTCTTTAAAAGAATCGGCATAAAGTCTTGCCTAAACTATTTTCAGTGTTTTAGTGAGAATAAATTATATTTTAAAATGTAAAACAGTACATTCTTTTTCTTCTGACTGTTTTCTTTGTATTTTATTGTTGTTTCTTAATATGTGGTTTTAAATTCCTCATGTTTGGAATCCCATTTCTATTCTGTTAGTTAGTGTATTATTGGACCTATGACCACACTTTGGGGCCATCGTAATTTTAGATTTTTCTCTCCCTACACTTACCAAGTTAAGTAGAATAAGAACTCTGAGTAGAAAGGTACACTTGTTTTTTTCTTTTTTGAAAAGCTTACTAATTTGTCATCTTCCCATCTTCTTTCTGTGAAGTAGCTTTGGATGTTTTCCTGTATATCCTACTCCAGAGAGTGGAAGTTCAAATATCCTGTATTATTCACATAGATTTTAAAAATAAGTCCTTTTTTAGGAAGTAACCTGTTTCAAACCTTATATATTTTCGGTTCTTCCCCTTTCTAAGTAAATTGACTCAAAGTACCCACTACCTGATGACTGGAAATGGTCATGTTGTAGTACTGGAAGATCTTTGTTTGGCATAGTGTATCCTAACCTCCCTTGATGGGGACGTTTCCCAGTTAAGTGTGCCTTGACCAACCACGAAAGTCAAATACATTGCCATGTATTGAGAGATCGTGTTCTAATAGAAAGAGGCTGGTTGGCACACTTTACTATGCGTATAACAATTAGGCTGAATCACTTGAAATCAATTCAAATTGGTAAACGATGTTTGCCAGCTTACATATTTTCATAATTTATTTTTTAATGTGTAGATATAAGCTTGTAGCTTACCAAGCAGCTGAAGAGAAATAGTAAAAGTGAAAAATTGATGCAACTAAAAGTTTTTTCTTTTTGTCCCAACACTGACACAGGACTGGAAAGGAATACTTGACCAAGAAAAGGAGTATTGTCTGTCTTCCTATTTTTAAGTGTTTAATGATGATATCTAAAGGAAATGCATTACAAACTATGTAATGATTTTTTTAAGGTTCTGTTTATATCCTGTTGATACTTTGAATGTGTTCTTGAGGAGCTCAAAAGGAATTTTAGGTTGTTGTGGTAAGATTTTTCCAGGGAGGACTTTGTATGCTTCCTATCAGATTGTTTTTCTATCAAGGAACTTGTTTCATTCATTGTTAGATGATGCTGAAATCTTCCCTTTCTGTGAACTTCCCTGAAGAAAAATTATTCCTGTCAAGCAGGAGGACTTAATGTTTTCTCCATTGTCATTTAGTCCTTGTGAGCTGTGTGGGCAGGAGGATGGTTCAGCTGGCGTTGATACTGTACCATGCGCCATAATGGTATCAGTGATTTCATGTCAGGAACAGATCGTGTTGTTTCACCATTGTTTCACCAGCCTTGACAGTCGAAAATTTTCCTTTGCTGAAACCTTTTAGAGGAACACTGCATCCAGAGGTTTTGGTCTTTGTCTATCTCTCTTTTCTTTTTTCTTTTTTCTTCCCTTCCCTCCCCCTCTCCCCTCCCCCTCCCCCTCCCCCTCTCCCCTCCCCCCTCCCTCCCCCTCTCCCCTCCCCCTCTCCCCTCCCCCTCCCCCTCTCCCCTCCCCCTCCCCCTCTCCCCTCCCCCTCCCCCTCTCCCCTCTCCCCTCCCCCTCTCCCCTCTCCCCTCCCCCTCTCCCCTCCCCCTCCCCCTCTCCCTCTCTTCCCCCCCCTCCCTCTCTTTCTCCCTCTTCCTCTCCCTCTCTATTTCGCCCTTCCTTCCTTCCTTTGTTTTTTTTTTTTCTAAAAAAAGTATTTATTTTTACTGGAAAGCAGATATACAGAGAGAAGGAGATACAGAGAGGAAAATCTTCCCTCTGCTGTTTCACTCCCAGGTGGCCACAACAGCCAGAGCTGAGCTGATTCAAACCCAGCAGCCAGGAACTTCTGGTCTCCCACACGGGCACAGGGTCCCAAGGCTTTGGGCCATTATCTACTGCTTTCCCAGGCCAAACTGGAAGGAAACTGGAGAGCCTGGATTAGAACCGGTGCCTGTATGGGATCCCGGTACATGCAAGGTGAGGATTTAGCACTAGGGTACCACACCAGGCCTGATCTCTTTCTTTTTTACCACATGGAAGTGTTGCTATGGAGACTGAACACTTCAGTGATCATACAGGTGACTTTAACACTGTGTTCCATTGAGGATCATGTGCTATAATGTTCTTCTTTCATTTCTGTACAGTTTGAAACACCAACAGATTTTAGTGATACCACCTTGTAGATTGTTTCCTTTGTAAATGTCTCAGCCAGTTCTTCCAGTTCCTTATTGCTAACATTTATCGATAGTTGACTTTGGGAAAAACAAAACCTCAGAAAATAAAACTGCAAATGGAGGGGCCCACTATATTTTTCTTTACTGTATTAATTATCTGATATATTTATTTGTTTACTGTTTATTGCCAAATCTGAGTGTTAGAGAACACAGCCTTGTGTTGTTTTCCTCACTGTTTAGTACAGTGGCAGGTGTGTAACAGGCATGGATAAGTATTTGTTCGGTGAATGGATGGGCACGTACCTTCTTCATCTCTACTCCTTTCTGTCCTTTTTCAGGTCTCGTCATCATCACTGTGCTGTAGTTCTGTGAGACTCCAGTGTTGTGGAGCATTTATTTTTATCTGGTAATACAGATGCAGATGGTCTGGGGAACTAAGTTGAATTACTTTCACACATAATGCTGAATTTAGGTACAGAATGAAAATAAATCAAAATTATTAAAGAATCAGAAACAAATTAAATCTTCCTAGGCTAAAATTATGGCCTTCTAGAATATTTATGCTTCTTGTTTTGTTACTATACTGCTTCACACTTATTTCTGCTTATTCATGATGGAATTCCTCCTTGAATTTTCTGCAAGGATATTTGGAAGGCAGAAGATATCACCCAGATCTTCTCTGAGTCCATGGCAATTATTCGGTTCATCTTAGATTCGTATCATTCTTCTTCGTATAGATGTATGAGTACAATTGTAGATTTGAATGAATATTCCCTATGAATTCATCTTTTGTGTATGATTTTTGCAGAATCTTGCCTCCTGGAATCCTTCAAATCCTGAATGTCTCCTACTGGTGGTAAAGGAACTTGTGCAACAGTATCATCAGTTTCAATGCAGCCGCCTCCGCGAGAGCTCCCGCCTCATGTTTGAATACCAGACGTTACTGGAAGAGCCACAGTATGGAGAGAACATGGAAATTTATGCTGGGAAAAAAAACAATTGGGTAAGTTTTTTAGAGAGTAGGAATAAAAGTCACTTTATCTGTAATGAAATAGGGTATTTAGTTCAATTGTCCATAGGTGGTCAGCCACAGTCATTCTTTTAAATGAGCAAAGTGTAACACAGTTGGTGAAGCTATTGCTTGCGATATCGACATTCCCTGTAGATATTGGTTTATGTCTTGGCTGCTCCACTCTGACCTAGCTCCTTGCCAATGGCCTGGATAAAACAGTGGAAGATAGCCAAAGTGTTTGGGCCCTTACGACTCAGTGGGAGATTTCGATGAAGCTTTTGGCTCCTGCATTTAGACTCACCTAGTGCTGGCTGCTGTGACCATCTAGGGAGTGTGCCACCAGATGGAAGAGATCTCTTTATCTCTCTGTGCTCCTCTCTTTGTAATTCATTTTTTCATTTTAAAGACTTATTTATGTATTTATTTGAAAGTCAGATACACACACATGCAATGAGAAAGAGAGAAAAAGAGAGACACCAAGACCGAGACCTATGCACTGTCCACTGGTTCACTTGCCAACATTGTCCAAACATTGGGCCTTTATTTGCTGCCTTCCCAGATATATTAGCAGGGAGCTGGATAGAAAGAGGAACAGTTGGTATTCCAATTGGCACTCCATCAGACTGGTGCTTCAACATGGGCAGTTGTATCACAAGGCACAGCTTAACCTGATATGCTACAACGCCAGCATACCTGCATCCCCTTAAGCATACCACATAATAACAAATAAATATTACTGTGAAATAATCATTGCAGAACTCAGTGAGCTAGAAGAGAAATATTTTTTGTCTTGGCTGTTGTCTGCTTCAGGGTCTATCCCAGGCTATACTGATGATGCTGTCCAGGGCTATAGTCACCTCCAGGCTTGACTGGAAATGGATTCAATCTAAATTTGTTCATCTGGTTGTTGACAACACCCAGTTCTTTGTTGACTATTGAACTGAGGGCCAGTTTTCAGATCTGGCTGTTGTTGTTGGGAGGGCACTAGTTCCTTACCTCTCTACAGGGCTGTGTACAGAATAGTTCATAGATTGGTAACTGGCTCCAGAGTGAGCATGACAAAAGTCATCACCTTTTATAGTATTAGAAATGTGATGGCATGTCATCACTTATGCTGTATTCTGTTTGTTAGGTCTGGCACAGGCATGGGGAGTAATTAAAAAGAGTATGAATGCAAGTGTTCACTGGAAGCCACGCAGCAGGAGCCCATCACATTTACTTACTCAGTTTATTGGTCATCTGTCTGTCTCAGTCAGCATGTAAAGCCTGAGATAGTTGTTTTGCTTACTGACACATCCCACACACCTGGAATAGGGCCTGCCACGTACTTCATACTTCATCGATTTTCTTAGGAGCATTTGGATGAATGAATAAATTCCTGGTAAGCACAGAATAAGTTTACTTTTCTGCATGTTAGGTCCAGTGCCTGTGAATCAGCATGAGTAAAATTTATTCTTGCTGCAAGTCAGACTGTTCAAGATATTTTTCTTTTGTGAATTTATCTTGTAGTAAAAGACATATAACATTAAATTTACTATCTTTACTGTTTTGAAGGGCACACTTCAGTAGAGTTGGCTGTATTGATGTGAGTTGTGTAAAAGATGCCTGGACCTTTCTCGTATGGGAAAGCCTACACCCGTTATAACTTTTGTTCCTATGCTTTTGACTCTTGTAGGTGTTTAATGTGAGTGGAATCATATAATATTTGTTCTTTTGTGATTGGCTTGTTTAACTTACCATTGTGCCCTTAAAAAATGTTTATTTGAAAGGCAGAATGACATAGATTGGGGGTGAGAGATTGATTTTCCATTACTAGTTCAGTCTCCAAATAGCTGCAACAGCCAGGTCTGGGCCAAGGCAAAACTAGGATCCATGAAATCTGTCCTGATCTCCAACATGGATAGCAGGGCCCCAAGCACCTGGACTATCTTATGCTATCTTCCCAGTTGCATCAATAGGAAGCTGAATAGGAAATGAAGCAGTCAGCACTCCTACCCACACTCTGATACAGCCAGTTGGCATTGCAGTTAGTGCCATCACGTCAGCCCCGCCAGCATGCCTCTGAGGTTCATCCGTGTTGTAGTAGATGTGATTTTCTTCCTTTTTAAGACTTCATAGTATTATGTCACACATATATACACAAACACACACACTCTACATTTTATTTACCCTTTAATTCAGTAGTATCAATTCTGCCTTTTTGTACATAATGCTGTAATGAGCTTAGTACGTAAATATGTGTTTGTGATCCTGTTTGATTTATATACAATATACACACATGCACATATCCCCCTGGATATCTGAAAGTGAGATTGCTAGATCATTTGGTAATACTATTTTTAATTTTTAATGGACTTACCATGCTGTTATCCATAATGGCTATACTGTTTTTACATTCTCAGCATTTCAAAGATCACAGTTCAAAGTTTTAAAGCATTGTTAAATCATTGATTACTGGGACTGTTGTTGTAGTATAGCAAGTTAAGCTTCTGCCTGCAACACTGACATTCCATTTAGGCATTGTTTTGATTCCCAGCTGCTCCATTTTCAATCCATCTCCCTGTTACTGTTCTTGGGCCTCCCTTCAGCATTCGTGGTGGTTTGGGAAGATTTTGTTTGCTTCAGGGTCTCTCCCAGGCTACGCTCGTCATGCTGGCTCTGTGAGAAGTAAGCCAGGGGATGGACTGCTTGTCTGTTTTTGTGTCTCGCCCTCTGTGGCTGTACCTTTGCTTTTCAAATAAATAAATCTTTAAAAGAAAAAAAGAATAGTTTTCCAACTTATTTTTCTTTAGTTTTCTTTTTAATAGCATCACTGTCTTTTTAATACAATCTGATTTTTAAAAATTTATTTAAAAAAAATAATTGTTACATGGTTGATCAGGGTGGGAATGGTCAAAGTTTTTTTTTTTTTTTTTTGCCATTTCTTGTTGTTCCTGGGGTGAGGAGAGAGACAAAGGGGAAAACCACTCATGACTTTCCACACATCCCAGTACCCAGGGATGAGGAACCGCCACCTCATATAAACCCAGCAAATAATTTCGGTGAATGGAGCCATTGGACATTGGGAGGGTGACATCATTCTTGGATTGGTGAAATCAGCATTTCAGAACTATCCAAACTACTTGGACAGAACCCTCAGGATATGTACACATTGAGACTCTGGGTTAATATAATCTAATTTTGTGACAACTTTCATGATCTAAGATGTTGAGAATTTTATTTGTAAGTTTATCTGATACTTGACTTTACTGTAGAAGTTGAAATTAAAGCAGATAGATTATTTGTATTTGTAATATTTTGCAAACTTTACATTTAATGTTTTGCATTTCTTCTTTATTTACAAAGCCTATTGCTAATATACCTACGTAGTTTATTTTGATTTGTGATTGAGTAATTTGTGATTAAGGTAGTGGTATGGATTCAGAGGAAATATAGGAACTGAGAACCTTGTAACAAAGCATGGTAGATGGATTTGAAACTTACAGCAGAGCACGCCTCGGGAGGGCTTTGGAGATACTCAGGAGGGAGAATCAGGGAATAGGTGGTGAGCAAATGGAATATGAAGGGAATGTTTGGGAATGAACAGGTTAGAACTTGACAGGGCTGGGTACAAGCTTTTGAGTTGCACTATTGATACCAGTGCCATTTCCTGACAGCCGGTTATAGTCTGGTCCAGCTCTCTGCTCACATGCCTGGGATAACAGTAGCTACCTCACATGTTTCGACCCCTGTCACCCAACACAGCTGAACTGGATGGAGTTCTGGGATCCTAGCTTTGGCTTGGACCACCTTGCCTGGTGACAGCCATTTGGGAAGTCAGTCAATAGATGCAAGATTCTCTCTCTCTCTCTGTCTCTTACTCTGCCTTTTAAATGAATACGTGAAACTTAAAAAAAAAAAATTAGAGCTTGGCATCAGGGTTCCGGAATACATTAGAGGACTGCCTGAGAAGGGAATCTGTTCAGACCAAGTATCTGGACGGCGAACTAAAGGCTCTGGCAGAAAGAAAGGAACTTGATTTGCAGTCAGGTTGTTTGGTTGGTTTATTTTAAATAAGGGACTGTATTCTATAGTAAGTAGAAACATTGTGGGGACTTAAAAAGAAATGATATGCAGATATTTAAGCATTACACACATTGAAAAAGAAGGCAATATTCAGGTGGAACAACAGCTGAGTAACCAGGAAGCGATCATGATGGATTTATCTTACTCTTTGAAGGAAGGTGAATATCACAGGCTTAGAGCTCTGGTGCAATACCGCAGGGCATTTCCTTTGACCTTGTCCTGTATATAATTTTGTTTGAGACTTGAGTGAAGTCATATAGGGACTGTGCTTCAGTTTTGCTGGGTGCACGACAGTTATTGGGGCCAGCACTCTGGCACTGTGGTGTAGGGGGGAAGGCCAAGCCAACTGTGTTGACATACATATGAGCACAAATTCAAGGCTTCGCTGGTCTCATTTCTGATCCTGCTGTCCGCTAATGTACTTGGGAAAGGCAGTGAAGTAATCCAAGTGCTCGAGTTCTTATTTCTACCTGTGATATCTGGAAGAAGTTCTGGGATCCTGGACCAGCTCCAGTCATTGTCCTTATCTGAGGAGTGAACCAGTGAATGGAAGATCGATCTCTCTCTGTAACTCAGCTTTTTTTTTTAATTGATTACATTGCATTATGTGACACAGTTTTATAGGCACTGGGTTTCCCCTCCCACTCCTTCCCCATGGTGGATTCCTCCACCTTGTTGCATTACCGCAGTTCAAGTTCAGTTGAGATTCTTTTGTTGCAAGCATCTACCAAGCATAAAGTCCAGCATCTTATTGTCCAAATAAGTTCAATGGTTTCTTGGGGAGACCATCTCTGGTCTGAAGGTAGAGCTGGCACAGTATCATCCTGATCAATTAAAAGCCCCGACATTACATCAGCAACAATTTATAATGTTGTGGAATTAAATGACATAGCATTGAGTAACCAATATGTTAAAAGAGAAAAAAATGCAAGTTCTGAACCACATCCTTTGACTTCTTCATTGACATTTCAATTATTAGTTTATATACAGCTGGGTTCTATACACCTTAAAAAGGCTATAAATTACTTATTCAGCTGTCTCATGTCTATTTTCATTATAGTATTTAGCATTTTATAGCGTTGAAGCATGATTTTGCTGAACCTGGCTTTTTGTCGGGTAGTCTAGACTGGCTTATAACTCTAACAAGACATTTGTCAACAGTTTAACTGGTGCAGAACAGTTTTAGGAGGGGTGTGCAGAGAAATCTTCAATACCCTAGTGAGGAGTAACTAATCTTTGTGTCCCACTCAGTGAGTTATAAGTGCATCCCCGCTGACCGTTTCTTATCTGTTTCTAAGCTTTCCTTGTTGTTCTCTATCTATTCTAGTTTTTTTGGTTGTTTGTTTGCTTGTTTGTTTGTTTTGAGGGGTTTCTGGAGCAGTCCTGATGGTCATTGCCAGAGAGGGTGGGGAGCCAAAGTTGGAACCAAGCTAGGACCAGAGAAAGCTCCTCTCCCTAATCCCGAAGGAAGTTTACTGTTCTTCTGTTTCTGCGGACTGCTCAGTGCTGCTGGTTGTCGTTCTGATGCCCTTGGATCCTGCGATGAAGGATTTAACTCAGCTTTTAAAATAAATAAAAAAGTCTTTTTTTTTTTTGAAGGAAAAACAACTATTAAGAAATGTTACAAAATCAATACTCTATGCTTTGTATTATTTTTCTCTGGACAGCACTGACCTAGAATGATCAGAGAAGATGACGAAGGTGCTAAGGGAAGATCAAAAAAATATATGGAGAATATGGAAGTGGAAGGCCTTCCCGCTGTTGCCTGGCAGGAGTTAGTGGTCACTCTGGCGATGCAGCTGGTCTCGTGCAACAGGACATGTGAAGGCCTTCTCTCCTTGTCCCCTTTGTGTGTAGTTTGGACACAGGCCCTGACGGTGTCTGACCGGGAGTAAACAGGTGGCTGCTCTTCTGAAAATTGTACAGTGCAGCGGTCAAACATGCTGCAGCCTGGTCCTGGGAATGGACCACATGTGTTTGTTTTTAACCACAAGGAACTATTAGTAGTTAACTTCATTTAAAATAAGCGAACCTGTGGCGAAGCTCAAATTTTAATTTTTAAATTCATTATGCTCAATTTTGACCTTTGGATCTTATAATTTTGTATCTCAGAGTTTCACCTGCTTCATAAAAATAGTGAATGTTCTTAACTAATTTGATACCTCCGGACATTGAAAGTAAAGATGGTAAGTTTTTCAGTCTTTCTGAAATTTAAAAGGAACTTTGTCCAGGTTAAGTGATAGAGGTAACAGTAGACAATTATAGTTTCTTTCAGCAGCAGGATGCATGAGGTGGAAAAGACCTTGTATTATGGAAGTGGTCTGAAACACAAAGGAAATCCTTCCCATTTCCTTTCTTTCACACAGAGAGAAGAGCATATGAGGAAGGACTGGAACTTTGCCACTCGTGTTTGTCAGGCCACCTGTTTGTCCTCAGATCTTTTGTCCCATTGCCCTGTGGCCATCTCGATGTATGGTATATTTCTTACACAAGGTTCCTGACCTGAAGAAGTGGCTGTGTCAGTTTGAAGGCCCTTCTATGCAGATGAACAAAATGACTCCACCTATTTTCCTCCTCTCAAAAATTTTTCCTCGTTTCTGGGTTAGTTTCAATGAATCTGTAGTACCACTGATTTATTTATCCTTACTGACAATGTACATAGCAGTGTTTCGATCAGGGAGGTGCTGAAGGCAAGCAGAATTCTTCCCTAGAAGTTGGAATTAGTGTTGGTCCCTGTAAGGAATGGATCTATAATATGTGAATGCTTTTTTCCTGTCACTCAGTCAGAGAATCAGCAGCTGGCAAATAGAGAACGAGTGAAACAAAACACAAAAAGAGCCAAGGAATAAAGGGAGAAAATTCTGAACTTAGAACTTAGGCTGAGTTGTGTTTTTATCCTTAGTTTCCGTAAGATACTTCATATCCTTTTATAGATTATCTTTTATTCAGTTTGGCTTGGAATTCTGTCACCTGAAACCGGGGTCTTATACATTCCTTCTGAGGCATCTGGTGAATGTCTTTCTGTACTGAAGTGTTTTATAGAAGCTTCTCTCTAGTCCAGTAGGTTTGAAGGTCCCTGAGGACACTGACTGTATCTTAAGATCCCTATGCCCTGCTCTAGGAGTTGGTACCATATAAGGTGTCTTCTGAAGAGAGTTCATTCTGTGGCGGAAAAAAAAAAAAACTATGCCAGGATTTTTTTTTTCATATACGTATTTTTAATTAATTACATTGCATTATGTGAAACAGTTTTACATTGCATTATATGATACAGTTGTGTAGGTACTGGGATTCGGTGGATTCCTCCACCTTGTTGCCTTACCGCAGTTCAAGTTCAGTTGAGATTCTTTTGTTGCAAGCATCTACCAAGCATAAAGTCCAGCATCTTATTGTCCAAATAAGTTCAATGGTTTCTTGGGGAGACCATCTCTGGTCTGAAGGTAGAGCCGGCAGAGTATCATCCCGATCAATTAAAAGCCCCGACATTACATCAGCAACAATTTATAATGTTGTGGAATTAAATGACATGGTATAGAGTAACCAATATGTAAAAAGAGAAAAAAAAATGAAAGTTCTGAACCAAATCCTTTGACTTCTTCATTGACATTTCAATTATTAGTTTATATACAGCTGGGTTCTATACACCTTAAAAAGGCTATAGATTACTTATTCAGCTGTCTCATGTCTATTTTCATTATAGTATTTAGCATTTTATAGCGTTGAAGCATGATTTTGCTGAACCTGGCTTTTTGTCGGGTAGTCTAGACTGGCTTATAACTCTAACAAGACATTTGTCAACAGTTTAACTGGTGCAGAACAGTTTTAGGAGGGGTGTGCAGAGAAATCTTCAATACCCTAGTGAGGGGTAATTAATCTGTGTCCCACCTAGTAAGGTATAAGTGCATCCCTGCTGACTGTTTCCTATCTGTTTCTAAGCTTTCCTTGTTGTTCTCTATCTATTCTAGATTTTTGTTTGCTTGTTTGTTTGTTTTGAGGGGTTTCTGGAGCGATTCTGATGGTCATTGCCAGAGAGGGTGGGGAGCCAAAGTTGGAACCAAGCTAGGACCAGAGAAAGCTCCTCTCCCTAATCCCGAAGGAAGTTTACTGTTCTTCTGTTTCTGCGGACTGCTCAGTGCTCCTGGCTGTTGTTCTGATGCCCTTGGATCCTGCGATGAAGGATTTGGACTTCTTCCATCCCATGTAGTAGATCCAAGTGGGAGTGGATGACCTCAGAGTTCTTGGCCTCTGAAGGTATTCCAATTCCCTGTCGTCTCCTTGGCAGTTGGGATGTAGTCCTTGGTGTTCGTAGTGATATTCCTTGGTGAGGATCTGGGAGTCTCCAGGGTTGGAATACAAGCCTCCTCCTGTCCTCCTGCTCCGCTCTGGGGTCCCCCACTGCTCTGTGCATATGACCTCCTGTTAAGAGGTTGTCAGGATCGCTCTTGATTCCCCCTATATGTCTTTGTAGTTTAACTATTATCTAATGCTGATTCGAATCTGTTGTCTATGAGTTACCAGTTATGATCCTGGTAGGTTATATTTCATGTCTTCCTCACACATTCTAGGGAGATAGAAGATTTCTCTTCTCTTCTGCCCCATTACAGAATAACATAGGTATTAAAAGTATATTTAGGTTTTACAGTTCTTTGATGTAGATCATATAGCAATTTGACTCACGTTGATTGTTAGTACATTGGTTACTTCACGATATCTTATTGCATGTGAGATGGGCTGTTTGAGGTTGAGATAATATTACATTTTACAGTTACTGTTTTTCATATTGACATCATTTCATCTTAAATATGTCAGGATTTTAAAACTTAACTGCACAAAATAAGCAGATTATTCAAATAAGCATATTAATTGTGTATTTAATTTTGGATTTATACTTAAATAAGCATGTTAATCTTTTTTTTTTATTTGAAAGGCAGAGAGATCTTCTCTCCACTGGTTTACTTGCCAAATTCCCAAATTAGCTGAGACTAGGCCAAAGTGAAGCTAGGAGCCAGAACTCTTATCTGGATCTCCCACAGTGGATGTCAGACACCCAGTAGCTCAGGGATCATTCCTTTTTTTAGGGTGCACATTGTCAGGAAGCTGAAATAGGAGCAGAGCCAAGACTCAAACCCAGGTACTCTTTTGATGTGGGATGTAGATATCCCAAGCTATATCTATAGCACTGCTCAAACACCCACCCAAAGTTTTCTTTTCATCCAATTTTCCGTGAACTTTTTGAAGTACCCTCATGTGATCACTAAATGTTTGTTAAATGAATAAATGAGTGAATGCATAAATTGTGAGCATCTCATTATACATGCTTACAAAGTTTAAAATGTTAGATTTTTTATTGCCTGATCTATTGATCAAAAATCAAACTGAACAGGGAGTATAGTAAAAATTCTTTCTCCCATTGTCCCATATCCACCATTTTCCTGTCTCTCTCTCACTTGAAGTAGGCATAAATAGAACTTTTTTTCTCCCTAGTATAGCTCTTCAGTTTCTTTATGGATGTTTAAACAAATATAAATATTCTATTTTTATGCATTGTTAATATAAATTATACACTGCTTTGTACCTTACTTTTTGTTTATAACTCAGAGATTTTTTTCCTGCGTAAACACACATTGAACATCTCATTCCTTCTTTTCAATTATATATTACATAATATATAATAGTATAATAGTATAATAGTCATTATTTATTAAGTCTGACCTCTATTGTTAAATATTAAGTTTATTTCTAATCTTTTCTGATGATAAAATAATTCTGTAATAAGCAATATTGTTAACATGTCATTTGTTAGTTCAATTATGGCTAAGAGAAATAACTAGAAGTAGAGTTGCTAGTTTAGAGATTTTATATGCTTATCATTTGTTATCATCAAAATGCCGTTCATAAAGTTTGTATCAGTTTATTAATATAGCAGCAAAATTGGAAAATGATTCTTTCTCCATAATGTTGTCAACAGTGTATTCATATGTTTGTGAATTTCTGTCAAATTGCATTCTTACAATGGTTAAGTAGCTCCTGTTGACCTAATCCTTCCACTGGCAACTAAAACCTCTGAGTAAAAACGTAAAGCCGTCTGTCCCCAAGTCCCAGGGATTATCAAAGCAGGCAGACACTGGATAGGGGTGAATACTTGGGAGAGAGCAGAGGCTTGAAATTATGGGATAGTACTAGAACACGTAATACAGGATAAGGAGGAGTCCCAGAAGATAGTGGTGGAGAAAGAAACAATAGAAGGGCTCGGCAGCGTGGCCTAGTGGCTATGGTCCTCGCCTTGATCCCATATGGCCGCTGGTTCTAATCCCGGCAGCTCCACATCCTCTCTGTCTCTCCTCCTCTCAGTATATCTGACTTTGTAATAAAAATAAAATAAATCTTTTAAAAAAAAAAAGAAACAATAGAAAATGTTTGAGGCAATAATACCCATATTTTTCCAAATATAGTGAAAAAAATATATATGCATATTTATACTTTAAGAGCTCAGCAATCCCCAAATGAGTGAATAGGAAAAAGGCACAATATTGTAGTCAAAAGTAAAAACCAGACAAAAAAAGAAAAGTGTTAAGTGGCCAGAGGAAAATGATAATGTAAATACGGTCAGTCTGTTCACTCAGGTTACCACTGCCTTGGCATCCAGGCAAAGGAGGTGAGAAGACCGTGCAGTGGTATATTTAACATGCTGATAGATTTCTGCCAGACTACTATTAATTGATGAAAAGTGTAAATGTGCATTTCTTTCATTATGAATGAAGTTAAGCATCTTTTCATATATTTTAGAGTCCTTTTGGATTTCTTTTTTGTACTTTCTTTGCCTGTTTCTTTCTTTCTCTCTTTTTTTCTTTTTTCACCTTTTCTATTAAGAACTTGAGCTTTTTTGTGATGGGTTTGCAAGACATTTTCCTCTGTTGATCAGTTGTTTTTTGACTTTGAGGCAGCTGTTATCCTTGCCGTTCAAATAATATTTATGTTCCAGTAGTCAGGTTTATTAGTCTTTTCTTTTGTGGCTTTTGAATTTGAAATAATATTAAAAAGGTGTTCTCTGCTGCATGGTTATAAGGCCGTTTGTTAATGTGTTCTTTGTGATTTCTGTTTTATATTGAAATCTTTAAACCATTTTACTTTCTTTCGATTTCTGATATGAAATATGAATTGAAGCTTTATGTTTCTTCTAGATGACTACCCAATGTGTCAATATCATCAACCATATACAAAATGTATTTGGACTTGATTTCCTCGGCTGAACTTTTTTCATTAGTCGGTTGATTTAACACCTGTCCTGCCATGCTATAATCATTGTGTATTTTTAAAAAGATATATTTATTTTTATTTGAGAGGGTGAGTTACAGAGAAGGAAGGAGAGACAGAGATCTTCCAGCTGCTAGTTCACTCTCCAGATGGCTGCACTGGCCAGGGCACAGGTTTCCCATGTAGGCACAGGGGTCCAGGCACTAGGTCCATCTTCCGTTACTTTTCCAGACACGTTATCAGTGAGCTGGATCAGAAGTGCAGCAGCCATAAACTAGTGCCCATTTGGGATGCTGGTGCCGCAGGCAGAGGCTCAGACTGCTTCCTTATAGGGCTAACCTAATGATTATGTTTTACTATCTGGTGCAGATTTTCCCTCTCATTTTTTTCGGTGTCAGACTTTTAAAAAAATGATATCCCCGCTTTTTTTTGGTCACAAATCTTTTATCTTTTGAGTTGTCTCCCCACCCCTCCTTTTTTTTTTCTTTAACTGATTGATTTATTTGAAAGCGAGGGAGAAATAGAGAGTGATTAGTCTTCCTTCTGTGAGTTCACTCACTCTGTGAATTGCTGTAACAGACAGGTCGGAGCTGGCCTGAACCCCAGGGTCCAGGAACTTCATCTGGGTGTTTCACACAAGTGGCAGGACCCAAGCAATTGGGTCACCTCTGCTGCTTTCCCAAACCATTAATAGGGAGCTGGATTGGAACAACTGAGACATGAACTTATGCCCATATAGGATGATGGCCTCAATGTGGCAGCTTTACTCACTAAGCTACAGTGCGGACATGCCTGGCTTTAATGATCTCTAAAGTTCTTTAAAAATTTGCTAGTGGTGGACATTTGGTATAGTAGGTGAGAAGAATCCCATTTCAGGGTGTCTGGGTAGGGTCCCTATGGGCTTTTGACTGCAGCTTTTTCCTAATGGAAACACTGGGAGACAGCAGATGATGGCTAAAATACTTGGGTTTATGCCACCGTTTCTGAGACCTGGATTGAGTTTGGAGTTTCTACCATCAGTCCCAACTGGTGGTGTGCATTTGGAACATGAACTGTAAGTACAAAATCTATTCTATATCTGTCTGTCTGTAGTGAAATAAATATACATTTACCTACACATGTCATGTCTTACTGAAAATTGCTCTGTCTTAAGAAAGTATTTATCAGGGTTCAGCACAGTAGCCAAGTGACTGAAGTCCTTGCCTTGTATGTTCTGGGATGCCAGATGGGCACCGGTTCTAATCCCGGTGGCCCCACTTCCTATCCAGCTCCCTGCCTATGGCCTGGGAAAGCAGTCTGCATGGGAGACCCGGAAGAAGCTCTGGGTTCCTGGCTTTGGATCGGCTCAGTTCCGGCCGTTGTGGTCACTTGGGGAGTGAATCACTGGATGGATGATCTTCCTCTCAGTCTCTCCTCCTCTCTGTATATCTGACTTTCCAACAAAAATAAATAAATCTTTTTAATAAAAAGATAGTCTTTATCACAGGTTGAAATTTATAGGAGTGATAATTTTGATTAATGTTTGACTTATCTAGTAGAGTATAAGTCCCACAGGGCATCTGTCCTGTGTCTCTTACTTGTTATTTTTGCAGTGGCTAATATAGTACCTGACACATTTAAGGGTTTGGTAGTTGTGGATGGATGAATGACTTTTGAATCTTGGAGTTTTCCCTTGTTAGATTTTATTACTCTGTGACAATAGGCAAGATTCTTGACTATTCTAGGCCTCAATGTTCTCATTTCTAAAATAGGTATAAATGAGTTGTGACTACTGGGTAGTATTTTTGGGACAATTAACTAATGGAAAATATTTTATAAAGCATAAAATTCTATTTAGATTGTTTTGGGCCTTCTATGTGTGGTATATTTATTGGCCAAGGAACAGTCTCCAAATTAGAGATTTGATTATTAGCTTATTCGGTGTCAGAGGGCATTTGAAGAATCATCTTTAGCAGATTGTCGATCGACTAAAGTTATAGTCACTTTGGAGTTTTTTTTTTTGTTTTTAACGACATAAGTGGTAAGAATAGTTTCATGTAAAACTGTTGACCAGCCTCGTGTATCTTAGAAAAGAAGTACAGTTTTCCCTTTTAGAATAACCTGAGCTTGGAATCCACTTTGCACAAGATGTCTACCTGTCACTTCCCAAAGGAGAAGGAAACTGTGACATAGCCGCTGTTACCAGAAGAAAAGCTTAGAACAAATAAATTGCCAACACCTAGAATTTGTTAGTTTACATTATTTGCCAGTGTAGTATAACTTAAGCAATGGAAAGATTGCCATGTTTATTGCTAATGCTGGGGAAATTGCCGTTGTGCAGTTGGCAGACAGGCTGACATTTTAACAGTCACAGGTCAGATAATTGCCACATCTATCCAAGAGAAGATTTGACCAAGGAGTGGCTTAAAAAAATCACATTTTTCTGTTCGCTTGGCTGCATCTAAATGTCTCATTTTCAGCTTACAGGAAAGAGTGCTGTGGAAGCCGTCTTTGATGTTACAACAGAGTGAGTGTAAATTGCTTGGATAACTGTTGGAACATCAGATAGAGAAACATAAAAAGTCATTATCTGAGGTAGAACAAGAATTTTTCTCTGGTGTTTTGCTGCCCATATAACATTTCTAACTTGAGTTTTACATTAAGATAATGTTTCAAATTAGTATATACTCAAGTTTTATGGCGTGGGAAGGAGCCTGGCTTACAGGTCCCCAGGGAAGTCAGTGGCACCACTGAAAATCTAACTCTGGAGTCCCAGTTTCCAGTATTTCCAATGCTGTTGGAAGCTTATTCTCTGTTTTCTTTCTTATTTCAATGCAAAGTGAAGAATGTATGGTGGGCTAGAAAGCTGGGAGCAGCTATGAAGTGCTCCTCGTGGATTTTGGTAGAACTTCCCTTCATTGCTTTAAGTTTCTTTTAGTTGTGTCGATCAGCCTGTTGCTGAAAAACACACATTTATGTTAGTCCTGGGACCAACATTTCTTTTATTATGACTTTAGTTGTATAAATCAGTCTGTTGCCAATAAACACACATTTATGTTAGTTCTAGGATCAACATTCTGAGAAGGGATAAAGTAGGGATCATTGGAGGGTTTTAAAAGAATGTGGGTCTAAAATAGCTGGTAGAATAAAAATATATTGGACAAACTGAAATAGGGAAAAGAGCTAAAATGCAGTGCACAGACTAAAATAAGTATCAGTTCAGATGAGTCCAAGTGCAAAATATGTAATTATCTGTCCTATTACCTTATTTGTACAAGAGTTCTTCTAATTTTTTTAAATTCTGCATTTCTTTTGTTTTCCAGTCTTTGTGAGTACATATAAGACCTATTGAGTTTAACATACTGAAAGTTTTAAAATTGCAATTGTACTTTGCTGTGTAGAAATGGCTGTTTCTTTGTTGCTTAGCAGTTTGCCACTACAAATTGAAAATAAATAAGTTAATTGAGTTTGATTTATCATAGTCTCTCTAGTTCCCTTCCCTAACTTCTTTGAAGCCCCTGATGCTTTTTAAAAGTCCTCTTTCAACATCCCTACGAGTGACTTAATGCTCTGAATTCTTGTAGCAGTTGTTGTGGTATTAACTAATTTTATTGATGATTGTTGTACACTCTACAGCAGTTTAGAAATATTGCATGCTGTGGAGAAGAAAGTTTCCAGGTTATCAGTTTTTGGTACTCAGTGGCTCCCTTAACACTGATTCACTTGCAGTTCCCTGAAGATGTAGTAACCTTCCTGTGGAAATCCTTTTTCAGTTTCCATTCCCTTTGCCTGTTCTATTTTGCTTTCTCACCTTTTTATCATCTTTGTTCAATTGCTACCTTTTCAGATTCTTGTGTAAATGAGCATAATCCCCACCATGTGAGAGTTTGCCTGCAAGTGAGCTAGGGCTGAAGCCACGAGGGACAATTGCAGTTGCCTACTCTTCATACAGTGGTGGCTCCGTTCAGATGGTGCTGGAGCTGGTGAGAAGTGGTTGGGCTCAGGCTACATTATTTGTTATAGATGAGTTTATTTGAAAGGCAGAGTGACAGAAAGAGGGAGTGGGGAGGATATCTTCCTTCTGCTGGTTCACTCCTCAAATGTCACCAATGGCAAGGGGCCAGGCCAGACTGAAGAAAGAACTCAGGAACTCCATCTGGACTCTCAATGATTGGAAAAGGTTTTCATACTTGAGCTGTCTCTTGCTACCTCACCAAATGCTTTAGCAGGGAACTGAACTGAAGCTGAGCAGCTGAACCCCAAACATGTATTCTGCTATGGCATACTGGTATCCCTGCAGCTGCTTAGCCTAACACCAGCCCCGCTTAAGACACTTGGAAGGCAAAATTAAAAGGATTTACTCTTGCCTTGAGTTGAATGAGAAAGAAAGATAGTAGAAGGGGTTATTTCAAGTGAGAGACTGAAGAAATGGAATTGCCATTTACTTCAATGTAAACTAAATAGCAAGGGAAGAGCTCAAGAGAAGGGATTTGATTTTATTCATGGTACTTGGAAGAATGCAACTTGAATTAAGACAAGGAAGATTTGGGGAGAAGCCTGGAATAAGGATAAAGATGAGAGACTTTGGAGGTAAACCTGAAGGCACTCCAGTGTTCAGAGGTTGAGAAGATTAGAGGGAGGGACTGTTGGATGGAGAATACCCTGGAAACCAGGTAAAGAATGTTTCAGAAAAAGAGTGATCTACCATGTCAGATACTGCTGAGAGAACACCAAGATGAAGACTAAGACAGAATCATCATATTTTTCAATGAGAAGGTTGTTGGTGATCTTTTTTTTAAAGATTTATTTATTTTTATTACAAAGTCAGATATACACAGAGGAGGAGAGACAGAGAGGAAGATCTTCCTTCCGATGATTCACTCCCCAAGTGAGCTGCAACGATCGGTGCTGTGCCAATCCGAAGCCGGGAACCTGGAACCTCCTCCAGGTCTCCCATCGGGTGCAGGGTCCCAAGGGTTTGGGCCCTCCTCGACTGCTTTCCCAGGCCACAAGCAGGGAGCTGGATGGGAAGTGGAGCTGCCGGGATTAGAACCGGCGCCCATATGGGATCCCGGGGCGTTCAAGGCGAGGACTTTAGCCACTAGGCCACGCCGCAGGGCCCTGATCTTTTTTTTTTTTAAGATCTATGTATTTTTATTGGAAAGGCGGGATCCCGGCATGTTCAAGGCGAGGACCTTAACTGCTGCACTATCGCACCGGGTCCTGTTGGTGGTCTTGATGAGCTGTTCTGGAGTTGGGGAGATCAAAGTCTGGCAGAAGAGAGTGCAGGAAAATAAGAGGAGGTGTAGACTCACAGAGTAGGTCTTTACAGAAGATAGTTTTGTAAAGTAGAACGGAGAAATGAGATGGAAGCTGAAGAATGATGTGAAGTCAGGAAAAGTGTGACCTCGTGGCGTAATGGTAGAGCGTCTGACTCCAGATCAGAAGCCAGGAAAGACTTTTTAAAAAATGTTTGCATGTTAATGAGAGTGGGCAGTTGATCATATAGGAGGAAGAGGCTGGGGACAGTCGGTGTGAACCCGGATTCTTTGATGGATGTTCTCCTGTAGCACTGTTCACTGCTCCAAAGAAAAACTGCTTTTCTAAACCCTCAACTGGCAAGGCGTCTGCTTCATACTCCCATGTAATTCCAAAGCTACTGTATTTTGCCTCTCTGCTTCCCTCTTAGAGTATGACTTATGCACAGCCTTTTAGGTCTACTTTTGATTCAAAGAACCACACTTAAACCAGTAGATCAGTCTTAGGAGGTTAACATAACATCAGAACTACACTCTTTTATTTTATTTTATTTTTTTATTGGAAAGTCAGATATACAGAGAGGAGGAGAGACAGAGAGGAAGATATTCTGTCTGATGGTTCACTCCCCAAGTGGCCGCAATGGCTGGAACTGAGCCAATATGAAGCCAGGAGCCAGGAGCTTCTTCCAGGTCTCGCACGCGGGTGCAGGGTCCCAAAGCTTTGGGCTGTTCTTGGCTGTTATCCCAGGCCACAAGCAGGGAGCTGGATGGGATGTGGGGCTGCCAGGATTAGAACCAGCGCCCATATGGAATCCCAGGCGTGCAAGACAAGAACCTTAACCGCTATGCTATCACTCTGGGCCCCAGAACTACACTCTTACATTAACCTTGGACTGGCAAGAATTATGTTAGATTTAATGCAGACCTTCTGCCAACTGCTATGATGAGCTATTGTGGATCTTTAGGTGGCTGTGATTCTGAAAATGCAGTTCTAATTTTTACCTTTTCAGTTACAGAGTTAAGTTAGGCTTGTGGCAATGAAGCAATGCCAGAGGCTGATGTCAGTGAAAAGATGCAGGTGTTGAAACCAACAGCAAAATCACTGGCAGATTTCAGTGTCATTGTTATTTGTCTTCGGAGCTCAAGGTTAATGCTTCTGCGCTTTTGTCTACACATCCGAGATGTTAGGATTGAGCTTTAGAGTTTGGTCCTAGGCTCTTGTAATCAGCATCAGCGCTTTTTTTTTTTTTTTTAAACAAAGCATGGTAAGAGCTGTGGACTTGTCCATGAGAGGCTTGCCTGATTGTGTGTGTTATTCACCCTGCTCCATGAAAATGCTTGCCAGTGCTTGCTGTGTTCAAAGATGTGTTTTGGGAGTTTGCACTGCTCATTTATAAGGGAGAAGCTGGTAAAGAGATTAGGTGCTCTATAGAGGTCCCACTCTGAAAAGGATAGAGATCTGCATGGGTATTTTACACAGTGTGGGGAAATTGGACCCAAAGTTTATTATGGAGTCCCAAATTTTGAAATGTATGCATATGAGGAATCATCAGAAAGATCATGAAAGATGTATGTAATGGAAGAACAAAACTATACATGGATATCAAAATGCTTTTTCCCCAAAATAAATTTACTTTAGATTCCACTCCCTTCCCTCCCCCCAAATGTTTTGAAGCACTTTGGACTCTATTTTAGATCTTCCCTGGCACTCTTCATTCCTAGATGTCACTTTGCAGCCCGCCCTGGCAGACTGCACAGTCACAGTGAGGGAGTGAAAGATCCAGGGCCACCACTCAGCACACCACTGTGCTCCCTTTGTACGAGCCCTCAGGACCTCTGACGTTTTTGCATGGCCAGATTGGAAAACCTTTCCTCTAGAGAGTTTCAAAATTATTAGTATTTTTTAATTGTGACTCCCTATCTCTCATAAGAATTAAGAGAAACTTGTTTTTTTGCATGAGTTTTCTCTTTTAAAAATTTGGAGCTGTTATTCAGAGCTTAGTTAAATGTTTCAAAATGCCAAACTTCTGTATATCATTCCTATAGAAATTAGTTCCTAAGGTGGATTTATGAAAAGTATGGTTTGAAGATGATGATGTTATGGATTGTCAGGAAATGAGAATTCGCTTGGGGTTTCCACTTTTGTACCACTTCAAATGGTAGAATTTGGCCTTTGTGTTTATTTTCATACACACATATGAGATGGAGTTATATGTGAGCTGTAAATATTAGTGTAGTGGTTTGATTACTTTAGTAAAAACAATGAATCAGAGGGGTAGATAAATTCCTGTTGCTTAATTTTCAAAAAATAATATGCATTTATCTATTTTCATATTTTAAGAAAGTCAAAAAGGAAATACTACTGAGTTTCAGTTTTGTTGCACATTTAAAATGCAGATTTAAAAAATTCAAATTGTATTTTTTAGGAATGAATAATTTAAGAATTCTTTTTATCCTCATCTATTTTCCTAACCTTCTTTTCTTGCCTCATGGGATGAAGCTCAAATTGAAAATGCTTGCATTTTTAACAGGTTGAACTTGTGGCCTTGGCTATAATTGTCACTTCTCAAATGTATTTTTGATTTTAATCTTATTATTATATGTTTCTTTCCACAGACCGGTGAATTTTCAGCACGTTTCCTTTTGAAGTTGCCGGTGGATTTCAGCAATATCCCCATATACCTTCTCAAGGTAACAGTATATGATTATCAGTATGAGAATACAAATGAATTTTTCAAACGATTATTTAACTCAATATTTTTATGACTGGTTTGTAAGCCTTTTCCTCATACAATGAGTTCAACTAAAACCATTTATTGAATCAAGGTGTATTTTGAAGATTATTATTATTTTTTAATGATACAATTCCATAGGCACACGGATCCCCCCTTAAATTCTCCTTTTCCCCCCCTCTCCACTGTTTTCCCCCTAATGGTAGTATAGTCCTTCAGCAACAATCACAAGTTCAACATTCTTGGCATTTAGTGTATCATGGCATTGTAGCTAGAGACAATAGTAAGTAGTTTATTATTATTTTGTCAAGGTATATTTAATAATTTCATTGGAAGTTCTACTTTTATTCAGGAGTAGAGATGCATATTGCAACATATTTTCTCTTCCCGATATTCTAGTCTCCATTTTGTAGTTTATATATGAGAATATACGTATATGCATGTTCATCTGTGTATCTGCTTATCTTGTATTTCGCATGGAGGTTGCCTTACGTAGAGAGAACATATGACATTTGTCTTTTTGGGATTGGTCTGTTTTCACTGAGCGTAATGCTTTCTATTGAATTACTCTATTGGGAAAGTCTATTGAATTACTTCGTTACTTAAAGGCTAACGAATGAGACTTTAGAAGTGAATTTTTTGTGTGAGATAAAATTAGCATTAATAAATTAAGCTTTGGGGTGAAATTGCTTTCGTAATATCATCAGGATGAGAGACTACAATAGAAATTATCTAATATAAATTCTTTACGTGAGCTGTTGGAACTCAGGCTTGTTCGTAGAGGGCTGATCTGTAGAGACCCAGGATGCAATTGGACCAGAGTGACATTCTTTAAATTGTGATCCAGGCATGAGATCTCCTGGACAGCAGCTGCCTTGGGGAGAGTCTGTAGATGCTTAGCTCCTGAGAAATGATGCCTCGTGACTAGGCTATGGGACAGAAACTAAGTAGACCAGGGGACAGACTGAGAACAAAGCCATAAGACACAGGCCTGAGAGCACCATAGTTAGGCTTTTGATTATGAATTAAGATTTTGTCCGCTGCCTCAGCTTGTATTTCTACTTGCGATTATTTAATTTGATTTCATGTAAGGAAAATTTTTGCCATCTTAAATTGATATTTTTCAGAGAGTTAGGAGTGTTTATGATTGTCTGGAAAGCAGTCAGAATCCTGGTGCAGGTTCCCCTCTGAACTGGAATAGGCAGTAACTAATGTTAGTCATCTTCGTTGTCGTTGGAAGCATGGTATGGTAGAGTTCTAGATGTATCCATAAGGAAAAGTTTTTAAAACTGACTACTAAGATGGAAACTTTTTCCTGTAGTAAAGCATGGGATTTTTTGTGCATAATTAAACTTTCTTTTTATTTATTTATTTATTTATTTATTTATTTATTTATTTATTTATTATTTTTAATTCATTAATTACATTGTATTATGTGACACAGTTTCATAGGTACTTGGATTCTCCCCACCCCTCCCCAAACCCTCCCACCATGGTGGATTCCTCCACCTTGTTGCATAACCACAGTTCATGATTGTTAGTTTCCAGTTGGCTAGTTTTCCCAAATTCCCAGCAGTTGTGTAGTTCTGGTTGGGAATGCGAGTCAGCAATTTCCTTCAGCTTCTCTGCACCCGTGTTGTGGGAAATGTACATATTTCATTTGTGGTTATTAAGCATAATTAATTTGGTTTCAGTAATTATTATGCGCTATTAGAATAGTAAGTGGTCTCCTTAGAAATCCTGCAACTCATATGTGGTGGTCTCCATCTAGTCTAGTTAAAACTCAGTTCATTTAAAATGAAGTTGGATAGTAAATGAGAATGCAATATTGGTATAATCATCATAATCTGTAATTTATAGTTGTAGTATTTTTGTTTTGACTTATTGATCCTTATTGGTTTCATTAGTCTTCCTGTTTGTTCGAAATTGGTGTTGCCTGTGCTTGTATTTTTAAGACTCCAAGGAAAAAAATGCTTGCTCGCTCATCGCCTACCTGATTCATTTCTCTTCAATAACAAATTCCTATTCTTTCTGTTTAAAAAGCTCTTGTTTTATATTATGCCCTTAGCTTTGCTTGTGAGCCAATTGAAAGATGGAACCTTTTTGCTAAAATGGCAAAGTCCCCCTACCCTCCACTCTCCACCCCTCACCTGCACTTTGCTTTACTGTGAAATGATTCATCTTCTGTAGATGGAATGCCCAAGTTGCAACATTAGTATGTTCTGGACCCTTGTGCATGCAGAGAGTAAATCAGGAGGGACAGAAAGGGATAAATGGCTTGTAAGCAGATCAGCAATTAAAAAGTAAAAATAAATAACCCAACCAACATAGCAGCAACAGTACAAAATTCTGTTCAGTTTTTAACAGTTGGTAACAATGTTGCTTGGTGACCTTGGAACATTTAGCTGTGCTTTTCAGAAGGAATTTGCATTAGCAACCACTTTACAGATTATTTGCACATGGATGGTGCTTGTCTAATTACTAGGCCTACGGTCCATAGTCTTAAACCTAAAAATAAAATAAACTCCTCCATTTCTTAGGGGTAGGGTTCTCTTCATCATCATCAAGGTAGCTTCATCATCCCAAGCCTTTTAAAGGCACAGCAGAATATAAAAATGCTGTGATAGCATAGTTTGACTACATACCCTGTTAATTTGTTACAGACAGATTTTGTTATTTGAGAATGAAGCCATCATTTGCTTCTAAGTTCCTTTTACCAAGTGTAGCTATTTCACCCATCCATTGACTTTTTTGATGTTAGAATGTAAAGACCATTAAGTAATCATGATATGATTTTACTTATTGTACTTTAAGAATATATGATTAAAAATATGAATGTATTTTAAAAATAGATTCTGATGCTGGTATTTGATTTTTATTTTTTGTTGAGACAGCTCAAAGGATTAAATGATTTACCTAAACACTTAAGTCAGTAGAAAAATGTTTCTGTATTTATTAGGGTTTTTTATTTGTGGGTGGTAAAAATTCCACACGCACTTCTTTAAACAAAATGGGAAACAGACAAATCTTGCATGGTCCATGCAGCAGGAAGCAGACCCAGTACTTGCTAGCATGTGGGTTAGGCTTAGGTGAACTTTCCCATGCCTGTTCTACTTGGGATCCATCACACACTCTGAACTTCTTGACCACTGTGTTTGTGGGGAGAAATTGTGTCCTGCAGTAAAGAGGACATTACTGAAATGATGAAAATACTCACTACACAATCGAATTGTGTAGTGTCACAAAATATTTGTGAGTTCCATATTATGAATGCAGCCCATTGCAGCCTAAAGATATTTGGGGAAAAAGTTGCACTGTACAAACTTTTTTCCTTTGTCGTTATTCTCTAAACAAGATACAATAACAACTATTTACATAGTATCTACATTGTAGTACTTACTGCAGTTAACTAGAAATAGTTTTAAAAATGTAGGGGTGTGTGTATAGGTTATGTATAAATATTGTGCCATTTTAGGTAAGGAGCTTGAACGTCTGCAAGTTTTGGTGTCCATTGAGTGGGGGCTTCTGGAACCAATCCCCATGAATACCAAGGGATGACTGTACTTTGTCTTACATGAGAACTTATTATACGGTGCTGCTCTTCATTCTCTTAGGACTTGGTGAAAATTGACTTATGTGTATTTCTTTACTTTTGTCCTGAGAATTTCTGAACCTAGTAATACTGTGCCAGGAAAAAATTTTTATTTCTATTTTATTGGATTTTTGGGGGGGTTGGGATTGGGAGGAAACTGATAAAGAAGAGGTTGTAATTTTGTATTAGAAATTGTAAACATCTGAATAAAAAGTGTTCCGTAATTAAGAATATTGTATTTTAGGGAAGGAAGACACTGACAATTACTTGAAAATGGTTTTATATGTTTGAATTTATGTCTTAATGGGTTAGTTTTACAGAATGTGTAGAATATAACAAAGTTCAAATCCTGGAGTTAGGAACTTGATAGTATCACATAGAAACAAGTAGGAACATTGCTGTATCCACTGGATTGGAAGCGAAATATAAGTGTTTCCTGCTAGTAGTGAATATGGCAACGATAACTTTGCAAAAATAACAACAATGAAAAACAATGGTGACTTTTGTATTAGATAAGAAAAACTATTATTTATGTAGTTCTTGCATTGTCTCTAAAGTGGACATGATTGAGCTATAGGCCAGAGCAAACACAGAGCTGTAACCAGTTTAGTATATCTTTAGTTCTTCCATGGTAATCTTACTGACATTTAATATCACAAAGTGAGATTTCATACTGGTAGATGACTTGATGAGATTTAGTTCTGCTACATAATCTGAAGCATGACACCATAGGGAAATGAGGGTAAACAAGTTAAAGTTGGTCGTCTGTGTAAGGAGATGAGACTGTCATCTTTCTTTTGAGGCCACTATTGGAGCACGGGTCTCTTTGCTAGTAAAAGGGAGAGAGCAAGACTTAACGTCATGTTAGCATTCAGTTCAGGAGCCTGGACAGGCTAAGCGTTGTAGTGGAAATCTTGGTTGTAGACATAATATGGTCCGCCCAGGGTGCCTCATGGAGGAAAATCTAAGTGATGATGTACAGGAGGTATCTGGTTGATGTAAGGAGTTGCCACCTCAACATGATATAGCAGGGTGCCCACTTTATATTCAGTCTAGTTTGAATGAAACCCAGGTTAGCAGATGCAGGTGATCATGGGGCCAACCAGGTGTTGAGGAAGGTGAATCTGCCTTGATGTAATATAAAAGGGAATGGCCAGAGGTGGTGTGAGCTAACAGTGTGTGCCTCATGTAAAGGTAGAAGCTGCTATCCAGCTGCGCAGTTGTTTTCCATGTGAGTCTATGGGGCTAATGTTGCCAGACAGGCAGCTGTTGTTAAATGGAGCCCAGGGTCTCAGGTTTATCCTTTTTTAAAAAATGTGAAATAGCATTTTAAGAGCTGGCAGTGAAGAATAATGCTTAAAAACATTGTGAACACCAAATAGAACACTTCTGTGTATTTGCTATGGCCCTGGAATTCATCTGTACACTTGCTCAAATGTCTGCTACTCTTATAACTGGCTGGCCATAGGACTCTTTAAAAATAACCATTTGAAATGATGCTATAACCCGTTCATATTGCTAGGAAAAATAGTTAATGGCATGAGTGTTTTTTTTTAAGTGTGTATGACACATTGAGTGACTTGTCATCACTGAGTTTCAGTAAATTGACAGTTGAAATTTCTCATTCTTCTCATTTTTCCTTGGGATGGGGGGACAAAGGGGAGTGGAAGATTTTGTATTTTTTGCACCTGGAAGAGAATTAAACTGATTCAAGTCCGTGGAAGTTTTTGTGGAAGTGTGTGAATGGGCAGAATGACTTTCTTGCATTGTTCTGTATTATTTGGAATTGTTTGAAGGTTCCTTTAATTTGTCCTGTTTGCTAGGAAGGAAATTGTTAATCTCCTCTAAATACCCTGTTATTTAATTATCTAGGAAGCTTCTGTGGGTGATATGTGTTGATTACAATTATTTCTCAGTGGGCATAAGACAGAAAATGCTAAGAAGCTCTTTTCTTATGATTGAAAAGCTGACCTCACAATGATTTTCTGTAAAGGTAAAATTAAATGATGCCTTGGAATTTAAGTGCTTTTAGTTCAGTAGTTCAGAAAATCTTTGGGATCCAATGAAGTGACACTTAATAAGCAGCTTTTAGTAAGAAAGACTGTTTCAACTCTTGTGCAATCTGGCTTTAAAGCAAAAAGAATTGTCTGGTGCTTGAAAGAGCATAAAGAATTCACAGGGAACCCTCATCTGCTTATCTTAAGGGAAATAGTTTCTGTCTAGTCAAATAGGAGTGGGCATACTTTTGTAAAAGTAGGAATGTGTATGTTACTGGAATAAAGTACTAAAAGGTAGTTGTAGTTTATTTCTGTGGTAACTCTGATTTCTGGTTGCTAAGTTTGAGCTACTCTTTACATTTGAGACTGAATCATAAAAGAAAGTGGTAAAATGATCTGGATACTTACTCGGTAGGGAATGGAGTTGTGTTCACCAAGTAGAAGACCATTCCTGCTTTTAGTTAATTGTCCTTGTCCTACTTCCCTTCTGTACGACTAAAGCAGCACTCTTTAGATCAGGGGCCAACAGGCTTTTCTAAAGAGCAAGACAGTAAAATCCCAGGCTTGTGTGCCATATGGTCTCTGTCACCACTTCTCAGCTCTGCTGTGATAGCATGAAAGCAGCTACAGACAATATGTAAATGGATGAGTGTGGCTCAATTCCAATAAAACTCTACTTTCAAAACCAGGCATTGGGATGGATTTGGCCCACAGGCAGTAGTTCAATGATCCCTCTTCTAGATTACAAAAGGAATCTTTCTTCACTAGTGTACCTGGATCTTTTGAGGTAGAGTAAGGATTTGGTTCCAGAATGTGAGTGGTTTTTATACTGTAGTCTCTGTTTATGTTCTTCAAGTCTCTCAAAGTCCACTTTTCCCTTCCATCTTTTATCCATCCCTTCCTCACTCTTTCCATTCTTTCCTCCTTTTCTCCTATCCTTCCTGCTTTCCTTCCTTTCTTCCTCCCTCCCTCCCTGCTTTCATCCTTCCCTCTTTCCTTTTCTCTGTTCTTTCCTTCTTTCCTTCCTCCCTTTATGACTTCCATCTTCTTTCTTAGTTTCATGAAACTGTTAGTTATCTTTCAGACCTTAATTTCCACAGCTATTAAAATAAAATCAGCTGAGCCTGGTGTTGTGATTTGGTGTATTAAGCCTGCGGCACTAGCATCCCACGTTAGCACCTGTTCTAGTCCTAGCTACTCTGCCTCCTAATGGCCCAGGTATTTGGGCCCTGCTACCATATGAGAAACTAAATGAAATTTCTGTCTCCTGGCCTAGGCCTCGCCAAGCCTTGACTATTGTGCTGTGGGTAGTGAATGTAGATGAAAGATCTCTCCTTTTGTCTTTCTGTCTCTGCTTTTTACAGTCTCTCCAATAAATAAACAGGATAAATAAATCTTTTTTTAAAAATGAAGTCAGCTCCTTCTGTGATGTGAATGTGTCCCCCATTTCACATTGAGTCTTTGCCCCTATGGTGATGGTCTCAGGAGGTGGTCCCTTTGGTAAGTGATTAGGTGGTGAAGGCAGAACCCTCTTGTCCTTACAAAAGAGCTCACAGAGACTAGTTAGATACACCTCCTGCAGGAGGACTTAGACAAAAGGCATTGTTCATTAACCGGGGGTTGGGGGGTTACCTGGCTCTGGCTCTGAGTCTACCACTGCCTTGATCATGGTCTTCCTAACCTTTTGAGTTGTGTCTGTTGTTTGTAAAAATACCCAGACTGCAGTGTTTTGTTAGACCAACCAGAACTAACCAAGACAGCTCTGCCTGCTGTGCAGGGTTATTGGGAGTAACAATGAATTGACAAACAGGATACTTAAAACACTCTGAGCTTGCTGTTGGTGCAAAATAGACATGATTTTAGTATTATTTGTTAATTTGTATTTCAAAGTATAGATTTTACTGTGGACTAGGAAGAATGAATTTCATTGACATTAACATAGGTTTATATTTGCTACCACACTTTTCTTCTTTCCTGATTTTCTCCATTTAGAGTTAAAAATTTTACTTTTCCTTGCCCCAGGTAGCCAGCTATGACTCATGGTAATTCTGACGTTACTCTGTTTTCCTGTAGGAAATGAAGAGAAGCCATGCATTGCCTCTTGTGGAGTTTTTTCTTTTGCTTTTGTTTTATTTGCTTCAGAATTTATTTTCTTTTTCTCTTTATGTTATGTTTTTATCTTTATTTAAAAAATTAAAAATTTTAAGTGTAGCTGTATTTCACATGACTGTCAGTTAACCTGGTCTGTTACCCTGTTTCCAAATGGAGGAGCACTCTCTCAGGTCTGTTTGTGCACTGAACATGCTGTGGTAATGTGGATTAGTTAATGTATGGTTGTTGATGGTAAATAATGCAGAATGCCATTATAATGCACAAGTTGCTTTCTTCCTGATTGATTTTTGAAGATTCACTTTATTTATTTGAAAGACTAAGTTGGGGTGGAGGGAGGAGAGGGAAAGGAGAGGGAGAGAGAGAACATGCAACAGAAATCTTTCATTTGCTGATTCACTCCTCAAATTATCACAATGGCCAGACTTAGGCAAGCCCTAAAACAAGAGCCCTACGCTCTATCCGGGTTTTCCAGAACGGTGGCAAGAGCCTAAACATTAGGGCTCTTATCTGCTTTTTCAGGTTCCTTTGATCCAGGAGTTGGATCAAAAGCAGAGCAGATGGGATTTGAACCATTACTAACATAGGGTCTGCCAACATTGCAGATGGTAGCTTAATCCACAATGCTATAATATCATTCCTTATAGTTTATTTTTTTCCTGACTCTATGATTTTTACTAATACTTTGTTATGTAGCTGGATATGAAGTGAACTAATGTGGGTGAATAGAACAAACTGGATTGTGTTGCACATAATATCCATTCACTCTATATCCAGCATTGTTATGTTTTGTCCAAAATCTTTATTGCAACTGTAACTTTTCTCTCTTGGGTTTTTTTTTTTTTTTTGGTAAAAATGCATTTTATTTATTTTTCTGGGCCACGAAAGTTTTTTTAAAAAATTTTTGTTGCTTCTATTTTTTTAATTTCCTCAAATGAATTCCAAATAGTTCCCATTTGTACAAGCAAGAGGTAGAGGGGATAGTATATGGTGTCAGCCTCCTGCTCAGGTTGATGAACAGTATCAAGGAGCAGAAATCACAGTGAATGTTGAAAAACAGAAGAAACTGCAATCAGACACCATTTCTTTCTCTTTTGTTTCATAATATCTGCTGTAATTTCTAATGATGGTATCTTACTTTTCCCTGTAACTTAGCACCCTCAATTCTGCCTTGTAGCCCCTCTGAAGACTACAGAACATTGCTGAAAGAAACTAAAAAATATTTAAAGCAAATAAGTATGCCATGGTCTTATGTTGGAAGACTCAGTATTGTAACAAATCATTTCTGCCTTAATTGGTGTATAGATCTAACACAGTGCTAGCAAGTCAAACTTACAGGAGACTTTTATTTTTTTAAAATAGAAATTGACAACCTGATTCCAAAATTCATTTTTTAAAAAGATTTATTTTAACACAAAGTCAGATATACAGAGAGGAGGAGAGACAGAGAGGAAGATCTTCTGTCCGATGTTTTCACTCCCCAACTGAGTGCAACGGCCAGAGCTGTGCTGATCCAAAGCCGGGAACCAGGAACAACTTCCGGGTCTCCCACGCGGGTGCAGTGTCCCAATGCATTGGGCCGTCCTCGACTGCTTTCCCAGGCCACAAGCAGGGAGCTGGATGGGAAGTGGAGCTGCCAGGATTAGAACTGGTGCCCATATGGGATCTCGGGGCGTTCAAGGCGAGGACTTTAGCTGCTAGGCCACTGCGCAGGCCCCCAAAATTCATGTTTAAACACTAAGGACCCAGAATAACAAGAACAACTTTGAAAAAAGAACAAAATTAGAGGACTCACAGTCTCCATTTCCAAGATTTACTGTCAAACTACCGTAGTCAAGACAGTGTGGTAATTGTTTAAAAAAACTAAATCAATGTAGATCAGAATGAAGTATTTAGAAATGAAGTATTTATATCCACACGCACGAACATGCAGTTTTTGACAAAGGTACAAAGCTCATTTAGAGAAGAAAACATAATCTTTTCAACAATTGGTACTGGAACAATTGAATATCAATGCAAAGGATAAAAAAGGAGAGCTTCATTTCATACCTTGAATCATGTAAACTTTGTCTCAGAGTGGATCCTAGACGTAAATAGATTTAAGAACTATACAACTTCTTGAAGGTAATGTGATAAAAATGCAGTAAGATGTTTTATATGTTCCTTACTTACACTAAATATTAAGAGATCAAGCATTCAAAAGAGCTCTTTGAAGTTTTCAGTACTTCTGGCAAGGAGTGCTGAGTGATTTGACGGTGACCACTCTAGACTTTGTAGAGTTTTGCATTTCCTAGTAGAATTCACTATAAAAAATACTTCTAGAATTGTTACATACTTAATGAAACTTCTTCACTGTCAATGATGAAATTCACGTTTGTATTTTCAGCTTGTATCAGTGTAGAGTAAAATTGAGATCTTCATGAACTACTTTTAATTTTTTTAATTAAGAGTTATTATTATGATTATGATTATTATTATCATTGGAAAGGCAGATTCACAGAAAGGTTTTCCATATGCTGGTTTGCTCCCCAAATGTCAGTAATGGCCAGAGCTGAGCCAATCTGAAGCCAGGGTCCAGGAACATTCTTCTGGGTTTCCCATGCAGGTGCAGGGAACCAAGGCTTTGGACTGTTGTCCACTGCTTTCCTAGGTCATAAGCAGGTAGTGGGATGGAAAGTGGAGCATCTGGGACACTAACCAGTGCCCATATTGAATCCCAGCACTTGCAAGGAGAGGATTAGCCAATTGAGTAATCATGTGAGGTCCATGAACTATTCTTTCTCAGCTGCCAGGATCTAGGGTTTAGTAAAGTATCATTGCTTTAGGCACATTTGATGGTATCCAGGGGTCAAAATATGAAAGATTAATCCTTGAGTTCCTAATATCTCCCAAACTGTGCTGGAAGACACAGTCAAGTGTTTAAAGTGGTTAAATGTCATCACATGTTAGAGAAGGACTTGTTCAGAAGCTTGGTTTTTTCAGAGTGGGCAGTGCTATATATGTATTAATCCTCCCAGATACCCTATAAGTTGGCACAGTGGGTCTTTTTTTTTTTTTTTTGGCCTAGTATCTGTGTTCCCCTTCTCTTATAGTATCTCATGTCTCTGTTCTTCACTCTATCCCTTCATGTGATCGTGACTGAGTTATTCATCATGATTAACATTCCTCCTGGCAAAGGTTAGTCCAAAGCTAACCTTGAGTGGGCCTGCCCAAACCTGAGTTCTTGTGAGTCATTTAAAAATGAGGGTCATGTGGCAGATGGTGTTGTTGTTAAGTCTGATTAGGATGCCTTCATCCTATACCTGAATGCCTCAATTTGACCCACGAATGCTGGCTCCCAGTTTCAGTTTCCTGTTAGTGTGGATTCTGAGAGGTAGCAGTTAGTTCAAGTGGTTGGGCTCCTTCCACCATGTGGAAGACCCTTACATTGTCTCTGAAATAAAAATAAATTGGAGGAAGTAGCTGGAGTTGTGGCTTAGCAGGTTAAGCTGCAAAGCTGACATCATTTATGGGCCCTGATTTTAGCAGCAGCCACTCCATTTATGATCTAGTTCTCTGCTAACATGCGTAGGAATGCAGCAGGGGATAGTTCAAGTGCTTGGTCCCCTGCACGCATTTGGGACATGCAGATGATGTTCCTGGTTCCTGCCTTTGGCCTGGACCCATCCCAGATACTGCAACCATTTGGGGAGTGAACCAGTAGATGGTAGGTCTCTCTCTCTTTCTCTCTCTCTCTCTTTTCCCCTTTCTCTTGCTCTCAGAGTAAAACAAAACAAAACTGAAGTAGGAAGGGAAACCCTTCTTTACTGTGTTGTGATAAGCTGGATAAATGGAATCCAGCCTTACAGGTGGTGTGTTTCTCTATGTGGGAGAAAACCTCTAGACAGCACTGTCCACTAGACTTAAGTTGTCCACTGAGTTTTTGAAATCTGAAGTGTATTTCACCTTTACTACCTCTAGATTTAGAATAGTCATATTTCAAATGCTCAATAGCTGCATTGGCTTAGGAGCTTCCATATTGGACAGCACCGTTTTGTACAGTAGAAATCAAAGAAGCCAACTTGGAAAAAAAGCAAAGACTTGAAATTTGTTGAAGTTTTAGGAGTCAGCCCTTGAGATCTGAGCAACTAGTTTGGTTCTAGCTCCTGTAAGCCGCTCTTTAGAGTCTCTGACTTGCCCCACAGTTTTCTAGTAATTAACTTTTTTGCCTGATCTTATTTTGGATTCTGTTCTTTATAAACAGAAAAAATCTTGACTTACACAGTCAGGCCATCTTTCATCTTTTTTGTTTGTTTGTTTTAAGACTTACTTATGTGAAAAACAGTTTGACAGAGATGGGGAGATAGGGAGAAAGAGAGATGTCTTCTATCTCTCTTTGTTGGTTTACTCCCCAAAAGGGATGCATGCAACAGATGGGCCTAGGTCAGGCTGAAGTCGGGAGTCTGGAGTTCCATTTGGTGGGTGCTGAAGTAGTTGGGCCATCTTCTGCTGCCTTCCCTGGTGTATTAACAGGGAACCGGATTGGAAGTGTAGCAGTAGGACTCAGACCAGGCACTCTAATATGGGAAGCCAGGATTGTAGGCAGCAACTGAACTCTTTGAGCCACAACACTGGCCCCATCCAATTGTTTAGGGAAATGTAATTTGAGAGAAATCAAGTGACCTATCAGGGTCAGTGCTAGGAATTCATTCAGTCCTGCTTGGTGTCCTTCAGCCCATGCTCTTCCTGCCACAAGAGATGGCCGTGGGTACTTGTAGAGCAGGTCTTGTCTCTGGAGGAAAAACTGGAATGTCAGCAACTGACATAGTTCTTTCCAGCCCTTGAGCAAGGCAATTATGCTAATACTATTTTATGGACCCAGTAATCCTCTCCACATATGTCACCTTTTTCACTTTGTCAAACAGTAGCTTAAACAAATCACTTGGCTGTGATTGGAGCATAGCTCAGCCTGTGTTTCCTCTGGGTACATGAGTGATTGCAGCCTTGCACACTGGTACAGGAATCCAGTCTCGATTCATTTGAGATATATGAGAGTCTATCCAGGAAACTTTATTAGCATCACTAAGCAGTTAGGTTACTAAAGAGCAGGACTTACAAGTCTTATTAAAGCTGCGTAAGATCTGTTTTCCAGCCTGAGTAAAGTGAAGCAAGTTCTCATAATAATTTGAAAATGATTCAGTCTTTTATAGATGTTGTAAGTGTTATAGAAACATGGATGTTAACATGAACCCATTTTTATACATTTTTTCCTTTTAAAAAGATTTATTTGTATCGAAAGGCAGATTTACAGAGAGAAGGAGAGACAAAGGGAAAGGTCTCTCATCTGCTGTTTCATTCTCTTTAAGTGGCAACAGTGGCCAGAACTGAGCCAATCTGAAGTTAGGAGCCAGGAGCCTCTTCCAGGTTTTCCATGCAGGTGCAAGATCCCAAGGCTTTGGGCCGTCCTTGACTGCTTTCCCAGGCCATGAGCAGGGAGCTGGATAGGTAGTGGATTAGCCAGGGCATGAACCCATGCCCACATGGGATCCCAGTGCTTGGAGGTGGAGGATTAACCTGTTCAGCCAATGTGCCTGTCCTTATAATTGTATTTTCTCATAGTTATTCTTCCAAATAATTGCAATACATTAATGTTCAGTTGAATGTTAATGGGTTTTAAGAATTGCAGAAGACTCATAAGATTGAGAGTTAACACAATAAGGCTGAGATTTTATGCTAGTGAAACTATAATTAGAGTTAAAAAAGAAAAGTTCTATACTTGGGTGGAGCATAGCTAAAAGTTTAACTTAATGTATTTACCCAATTAGCATACTATCAGAGGTTTCATCTTTAGACAATACCATAAAAATTAAGGCAGTTTAAACTTGAGTAGACAGTACAATGTAAAAAAATCACCTAAATTAAAATCTACATAGCAAGAGGCTGTCTTGTTTCTTAACTGGGGACTCTGAATTTGTGATCACCATCATATTTTCTCACTTTTTAATTTCAGCCCTTCCTCTTTTATATTGTGTGTGTGCATACACACACACACACACACACACAGCTTGGAGAGGCTTCTAGAGGAGCTGATGAACTTCTCAACCTCTGTGGTTCGTTTTAAGGATGTTTGTCTTTGAATCATTACGTAGGCTATTGATGTGGTACAAATATTTGCATTTGTATTTTATTTTGCATTAAGAAGGAAAGATAATTTTAAGAAGTAAGACCTTGAATATAGATTTTAAGGAATTGCATTTCCTCTTCATTTGCCCTGCCTAGTTAACAACTTTTGCTAAGAAACTTAAAACCATGAAATCTGTACCAACCTTGAAAAGGGTCTCCTTCCATTCAAAAAGTACTTAGTAATGTTGTTGTATGAGTCTGGCCTTGTCTCTGATGAAGATACAGATGGTAGTAAATAGGCAAATGCAGTTGGAGTCTTCATTGTACTTTATTAATCATACCAATAATACTGTAATTTAAAGTCTTTATTCTTTGATAAAATGTTTGGGAATGTTATCATAAAAATATTTATAGTTATGGGCCCAGTGTGGTAGTCTAGCAGCTAAAGTCCTCACCTTGAACACGCCAGGATCCCATTTGGGTGCCGGTTCTAATCCTGGTAGCCCTGCTTCCCATCTAGCTCCCAGCTTGTGGCCTGGGAAAGCAGTCGAGGATGGCCCAAAGTTTTGAGACCCTGCACCCACATGGGAGACCTAGAAGAAGCCATTGTAGTTGCTTGAGGAGTGAATCATCAGATGAAAGATCTTCCTCTCAGTCTCTCCTCCTCTTCCTCTCTTAAAAAGAATATTTCTTGTTATATCAGAAGCTATTGAAATTCTTCTTGGTATACTTTTACTAATAAGTAGCATATCAAGGGCAGATATTGTGGCACAATGGGGGTTTCACCACTGCTTACACCACTGATTGGGGCACCTGTGTCTCATATGGGAGTGGGTGAAGTCTTGGCTTATTTGGCTTCTAATACAGCTTCTTGCTCTTGGGTATCCTGGGAGGAAGCTCATGTACTTTACTCCCTGCTACTCATCTGGGGGACCTAGATGGAACTCTGGGCTCCTGGCTTCAGCTGGCTTCACTCTGGCTGTTGTGGTTATTACTTGGATGATCAACTAGTAGGTACAAGTTCTCTCTGTTTGCTTCTCTTTCTGTCATTCTTCATTTTAGGGAAATGTAAGTTGAGAGAAATCAAATGACTTTCAGGGTCAATGCAAGGAATTCATTCAGTCCTGCTTGGTCTTCTTCAGGCCATGCGCATCCTACCACAAGAGATGGTAGGAAGACAAATAGGCAGTATATTAGCTGCTAATGGCTAGAACATAAATTTTTCCAAAATTTAGTGGCTTAAAACAACAGTAACTATCTCCCAGTTTTTCTGGGCTCAAAATTTGGCAGTGCTATAGCTGGAAAATTCTACCTGGGTGACCCTCAGATGACTGCACTCAGGATGCTGACAGTGACTGGGGCTGGAGCCCCCACTTCTGAGATGTCTCACCCATGTAGCTCTTGGCAGGAGGCCTCAGTTCCTTGTCATGGGGGCCTCTCAGTAGATTGCTTGAGTGTCATCACAACATGACACCCGACTGCTTTCAGAGCAGGATGTGTGAAAGCCATTTGTGACCTCCTGTCTGAGTTTGTACGCTGGTATTTAAGTTTTACTCATTTCATTAGAAGTTATTTAAATCTGGACCACATTTAAGGGAAAGGGTCTTAATCTCTACATCCTCAAGGAAAGGATATCAAAGGATTCATATATATACCACAGAATGTATTAATTAGGTAGGTATTGATTAGGAAGGTGGCTAGGTGGAGAAACAAAAGATACTATTTTTTTTTTTAAAGAAAGATTTATTTATTTGAAAGAATTAGAAGAAGAGAAGGAGAGACATCGAGAAAGGGAGATTTTTCATCTACTGATTTACTCTCTAGGTAGCCATAACTGATAGACTGGGCCAAAGCCAGGAGCCAGAAGATTCATCTGGGTTTTGCATGTGGGTGAAAGAGGGCCAAGTACTTGGGCCACCTTCTGTTGCTTTTCCTAGGCTAGTAACAGGGAGCTGGATCCGAAGTGGGACAAGCAGTACATGAGCTAGCACCTGTTATGCAATGCCAGCAAAATGATGGCTCTACCTGAAACGCCCCAAGGCCTGACGCTGGAATTTGAAAAGCTGATGAGCACTGTATTATCCCTGAAGCCCTCTGCTTGCTTAGAACAATTTACACAGTCATACTAAACAATAAATATAAACACATGTTATTTTTTTGGTTTTGTGTCTCCTTCTGGCTTAAATAGCATTTTTTAAAGGTTATTTTTATTGAAAGATAGCATTACAGAGAGAGAATGAGAAAAAGAGAGAGGAAAAAAAATCTTCTGTCTGCTAATTTACATCCCAGGTGGCTGCAGTGACTGGGACTGAGCTGATCTAAAACCAGGAGTTTTCTCTGTTTTTCTTACAATGGTGCAGGGACCTAAGCACTCGGGCCATTCTCTGTTGCTTTCCCAGGCCATCATCACGGAGCTGGATTGGAATTGGAGCAGCCAGGACCCGATTCAATGTCCATATGGGGTGCTTGCACCACATGTCCAGGCTTATCGTGCTATACCTCAGTGCTGGCCTCTTTAATAGGATTTCTGACTGTTGAAATCCTACCCATTAGGTGTGGTCTTATTTGTTTGTCATTTCCAGAAAGAATGAAAGTTTAAGGAAAGGCCTTGAGGTGGATGAATTTGAAGTTTGCTCAAGGCAAAACAGGATGGTTGAGTGTGCAATACCACATTGAGTTTGGAGTGGCTGGTGTGGTGACAAAGCAGATTAGGCTGCCTGTTACACTGGTACTCATATGAGCACCATTTTTAAGCTTGACTGTTCTGTTTCCAGTCTAGCTTCCTGCTCAAGCACCTGGGAAAGAGCTGCAGATGCTAAATACTCAGGCCCCTGCCACCTACAGTGGAGATCAGGATGGAGTTCTATGCTCCTGACTTTTTTCTAGCTGGCCCTGACTCTTCTTGCATTTTGGGGAGTGAATCAACAAATGGGAAATTTAATCTCTGTGTGTGTCTCTCTATTTATTTTTCAAATAAATGAATAAATGTTTGGGGGAAAAAAAAAGATGTGGAGTTCAGTTAGTACTTACTACAAGACACCTAAGGTTCCAAAGCAGAGGCAAGGTATCATCAACATGCTGTTTTATGATTTCACTGGGGACAGCACATTGGATGGAGCATGGGTTAAAGGAAATTTCAGGAGCCTGGGGTGCCTTGATAGTGTCACAAACCAAAAAGGGCGTATGTTTGTAAGAATTCCACTTTGATGGGCACAGAGCAGTCATCCCTTGGATTCTGTGGGTGAGTGAGCCCACACTTACTGCAGATACCTACATCTGTATAGAACCTACCACGGCCTCCTTATACTTTAAATTATCTCTAGATTACTTACAATATCTAACAGAATGCAAATGTATGTAAAAAGTTGTGTAATTGTTTAGGGAATAGTGACAAGAAAAATTATCTACATGTTCAGTACATATGTAATTTTAAAGATAGTCTTCCACCTGCTGTTGGTTGGATTGATTGAATTCCTGGATATAAAACTTAGAGAAATGGAAATCGGAGTGTATATACTCAGAAAGAATTTTTTTAAGAAAATAAATGTATATATGTATTTACATACATATGTAATATAAAAATGATTAATGATAATATAAGTGAGTTCACATATTAAGTAGACCTTTTTCTACCTTTTTGCTTTAAAAAAAATTGTGATCCGTGTTATAGCAATAAAAATGTTTCTTTTTTCTTTTTTTTATTTACTATTTTTAATGCATTAATTATAATTACATTGTATTATGTGACACAGTTTCATAGGTACTTGGATTCTCCCCACCCCTTCCCAAACCCTCCCACCATGGTGGATTCCTCCACCTTGTTGCATAACCACAGTTCAAGTTCAGTTGAGATTCCCCCATTGCAAGCATATACCAAACATAGAGTACAGCATCTTATTGTCCAGTCAGGTTCAACGGCTTCTCAGGTATACCCTCTCTGGTCTGAAGACAGAGCCAGCAGAGTATCATCCCGATCAATTAAAAGCTCCAGCATACCATCAGCAAAAATTTACATCATTATGGAATTAATTGACATAGTAATGAGTAACCAATATGTTAAAAGTAAATGCGAGTTCTTAACCACCTTCTGTGACCACCTCATTGACATTTCAATTTTAGTTTATACACAACATATAACATACATAACATAACATGTTATACATAACATCATATCATCTTAAATTAGCAATAAAAATGTTAATCTCAAGGAGACGTAAAAGGAAATTAATTCTAGAACTCATTCTATTTTTGTTCAGTGTATGTACTTTACGTGGTATGATGAGACTGGTCTAATAAGGAATAGAAACAGACTTGTGATTGTGTAATAGCCTGCAATTATTTTTATGGTTATTACATTCCTGTCTTCTTATGCAATATTTACAGTGTGTATGTGTAGCAAGGGCATAAAATACAAGTTTGAACAGTCTTAACTGTAAATCAGAACCAAGTCACGCAATGTAACATTTGTGAAATCCTTTGGCTAATGCAGTCTACCTTAAGAATACATAAAATACAAAGTTTACAACTCTGGTAAATTGGGATTTTACATCTAAGTTCTAAAGCCTAATTGTACTCACCCTATCATTAAAGATTCACCAAGACAATTTGATATGGTTTAATTGTGAATATGGTGACACGCTCTTACATGATGTTTTGAAGAAAAAGTGTTTTATATTTTATATGAGTGTGATGGGAATTTTTAAGTAGATATGGCTACAAAAGATTGTGACTCAATCTGAAAGCATGACCTATGGAAAGTCATCAACTGTGCAGAATGAGTTTTTCAGATGACAGATCTTACTTAGAAAACCTGCCAATGAAAGACAGAGAATGCTAAGAAAAAAAAGAATCTCGTTGACTTTCAGCATATGGCCTCAACACTGACATATCTTATAGTTTTTAGTGAATAGCAACTTAAAATAACTGGGTTGATGAAGACCAAAAAAAAAAAAAAGTTGCATGAATTTTAAAACTCTGCTTTGAGTTTTTTTTCTTTCATTTTGATTTTAAAGGGTGTTTTAATGTAGAGTAGCTATTTATGTTCAAGAGAATGCTGAAGGGGGTGTTTCTTAGTTCACCTTTCAGGATAATAGAGATTCCTAGCACACTGAAGATACAGATCTCTAGCTGTGTGCAGTAGGCGTGAGGAAAGTCCTATTTCATCCATCATCCTGATGCCTGGATCAGTTGGCTCCCTGTGTTTATCACAGTTAGACTCCCAGTGTTTATTCTTTTCTTTTTATTTGCTGCAGTCCTTTCTTTTTTATGCTCATGAATTCAAGCATTTCAGTGACTACAATAAAGGGGTCACTGTGATTTGTGTCACATCTGATATATTTCTTCAGTAGTGGGCAATTTCTATAATATATCTGAATGTCTGATTGTTATCGCATGTATCTTTTTTCACTCTCATTTGGAATTTAATGAATACTTACTGTGTGACAAGCACTATACTCCAGAATTCTCTACTTTACAGGGCAATCATGTCTGATGTATTTTCAGATGTCTTTGGAATGTTGATGGAATATAATCGGTCGAAGAATTTGCTTACAAGTAAAATCTACTTGAAACCTTTCATTCCTTAAAATGGAACTGATTCACAGAGGCAATTCCGAGTGAGCTTCTTTTTTCCCACCATGGGTAGAAATTGTGGCGCTAAGTTGGAAAAGCATTGGCCCAATGGGAGTATTGACTCCCAGTTAACTGGGAAGCCTGGACAAAGGCAGACACACACTATAATGCCGGTGTTACAGCTTTCTGCTTACTAATTGCATGCCTTGGTTTCCTCATCTCAAGGAAAAATAATAATAAAACAAATGAGAATACAGTTACCTGCTTCCAGGAGTGACTTGAAGAGTACTTATCAACTAGTAGCAGTTAGTTCAGTGAGTACCATAGAGCCCTCTATCAGTGTTTTCTGTTATGATTCTCGTCATTCTGATAGTTATAAAAAGTCTTATAATGACAGAACAAGTATTTGCTGATTGCCCGTACAAGTGGCTAAAACTTACACAACAAATCCAAGTTTAGGTGTTATGGGAAATAAAGTTAAAAAAGTTAGACCTATTCTTCGGAACTGTATCAACAACTGTACTCAAAGCACTTTTTCACTCTGGTTTTCTATATTCTAGGAAAAATTTAAAAAATGCACACAGCAGCTTTCTGGTGTCTGCTTCTGCCTGCTCTTGAGTGCTATGAAACTGTCCCCTTAGCTAATTTGACAAATTTCTATCCATGCGTGCCTTCTCTAATGCTCTGTGCCTCTTTTTCTCTGTCCCATCGCCAATTCCTGGCCTCTCAAAAAACCCAAAGAACTTTTTCTTTATTCAGTTAAAAAGAGAAAGAAACACCGTTTCTGACTGCCCTAGCTCCAGCTCCAAAAAGGCTTACTGATTACTGTAGTCTTGGAAGTACTTTCCTTCCCTATCAATCTTAAGTTGTCAACAGTGTGACTTTGTGATGAAAGATATATTTCTTTAAAAGGTTGGGTATACATTTCTCTCTATGTATGGACACTTAAAACCATCAGAACTAAACAGCCTTTCATATATAAAATTCATTGAACATTGCTTTTAAGTAAAAAGATTTGTGTATCTTGTTTCTTTCCCTCTTAAAAATAAATACATATTTAAAATAATAAAAACGAGACTTTGGCCCAACAATTTTGACAGCAGTTGTGATGCCTGCACCCCATAGGAAAGTACTGGGTCCAGGTTATAGCTCTCTTCCCACTTCCTGCTTCCTGTGACTGTGAACCCTGGGGGAGAGTGGTGCTGGAGCATGTGGGAGATCTTGACTAACTTCTTGGCTGTCAGCTTTGGCCTGGCCCACTTCCAGCTGTTGCAGGCATTTGGGGAGTGAACCATCACATGGGCGCTCTGGCTTGCAGGCTGACTGTTGACCTGTCCCTCAAGGGAAGAAAATAAATAAAAATTTTAGAAAGCTTTGTGTGTGTTCATTTTTGTTAGATATTGAAAAAAGATGCTAAGTCACGCAAAAGCCCTGGATAATAATTTAAGCTTCTGGTCAAATTGCTGTTGTTTAGATTACATGCCCAGCATTTTCTGTATAACCTTGGTAAGTTACTCAAAGCTCCTAAGCCTTAGTTTCTTGAATTTAAAATGTGAAATAAAAATGTAAAAACCCATAAAATAGCACCCCCTAAAAAGATCATTATTAATGTTATTTGTAATTCATATGTTATTTGTTAGTGGTAATTTCCTGCTGATTTTCATCGACATTGCTGTGTTTTGTGGATTTACTCATTCTTTAAAAAAGTTGCGTAGGATTCAAATTTCCGTTAAGTGAATGTGCCACAATTTACCATCGGGTCTTTACTGCTGGATATTAGGAGTGTTGTCATTGCTTTTGAGGGGAGTGCAGCAGTGAATGTCCATGACAAACATGCATAAGTCTAACTGCTTATTTAGGATGAAGCCTTAGAAATGTTATTGCTGCATGGATCAAGGAATTTCCCAGAATTTATGCACAAGCATAAGTATGCGCCTGCACACACTCTCTCTTTCTCTAGCGCTGTCTCTCTCTTTCTCTCTTCCTCTCTCTCTCTCTCTCTCTCTCTCTCACACACACACACACACATGCACACACACACACACGTTTTTCCAGTCTCAGTAAATTCTTCTTCCTCACCCACCCATCTGTCCTTTGCGTAGTAGGATAGCTACTACGCAAAATTCCTGACTCCTACCCACTAGATTGTAGAACTCTCCTTCTGCCCTCAGTTGTGACAATAAGAAATATGTCCACACATTACAGAATGTCACCTGCAGGATAGCACTGCCCCTGATTGAAAACCACTATTTATTCATTCACCAGACTGAGTAAATTAATTCTGAAATTAATCTCAGACTAGGGTTTAAGAAACAGGATATAAATGTGTCCATTTGTAGGTTTGTCTCTGTATGTATGTGAATAAAGCAAGATTTCTCCCAGACCCCATTGAAGAAATGGTGCCATATTTATTTAGTAATAAATCTTCCAAGGATCGATTTACCTATCACTGGACTTTTCCATGTTTTTTTTCCTTACTGACTTTCCTTACTGACTTAGTAGGAGTGAGCAGATGAGCACTGTGAAGTGCTTAAGGGAGGGAGTTGGTCACAGATTCAGACCTGGGCCTGGAGAAGGAGCTGTGTTCCATACCTGGAGAATATTCCCTGGGGGGAGTTAGGGTTTTCTAGCTCCTGTTTAAGGTGGAAGTTTTCCCTGAGAATAGTAAGCTTTCTTTATACTTATAGCGAAATAATCTGTGTAGTTTTGAGGAAGAGAAAGATACAGACCAGAAAAAAATGAAGGCACTTCCTTAGAAATATTTTTAGAAGTAATAATATGTTTAGAAATAATAATAAAAACTTGAAATTTTTAAAAAATTGAATTTTTTAAAAAATAAAAATTTTGAGGAATATTTTTGGAAATAATGAAGGTATTTTTAGAAATCATAAAAAAATATTTAAAGGCGCTTTGTTAGTGTCTAGGAGAGTCACAGACTTTTTTTTCTATTTAAGGATCTTTGGGAACATTGAACTCTAAAGATTTTGCATACTACAAAATCTTAAAAAAACAGCTATTGTTCTTGTCTGCCTCTATTTTTAACCCTAAGCACACCCAATAGAGCCTATGGGCACTCTGACAGGCAGTACTCTTTGCTTGATCACTACCTAAACTGTTTGGATCTCACAGCATGTACAGGATACAGGATCATCTCCACTAGATTGCACTTCCTTGTAAACGCTGAGCAGGCAGAATTTTTTGTTGTTATTTTTTGAAAATGTAGCTTGACTAAGCCTTCGGGTTCCTAAGCAGTTAGCAGTGGAATTGTACAGCATTGGGGCCCCACCCCTATAGTAAACAGTGACTCCCTGGTACATAATAGCTCCCTTTCTAAAGCAAGGGAAATTTATACTTAGGTAAAAAAGGATGAAAGGTTAAGTTGTAAATTACAGGTTAAGGATCCTGTAACCAAAATGCTTGGGACTAGAATTGTCGTGGATTTGTTTTTTTTCTGATTTTTGAAATATTTACATTTTCATATTGAGATTTTTTTGGAGGAAATAGGATTGAAATCTAAGCATGATATTTACTTATATTTCATACAGAGTTTATACATCTAACTTGAGATAATTTTTTAGTGTGCTTGTGTTTTGACAGTGACCTGTCATGTTAGATGAGGTGAATTTTTCCAAGCGTGACATCATGACAGTACTAAAAAAGTTTAAGAGCTTGGATTTTAAAAATTTTTTATTGATTGATTTTATTTGATAAACAGAGAAAAAGAGGATCACCCATGTGCTGATTCTCTCCCCAAATGGCCATAACAGCTGAGATTGGGCTGGACTAGAATCAGGAGACAGGAAATAACCCAGGTTGTCTCCTGTGCGAATGGTAGACATCCTGCTATGTGAGCCATCATCTGCTGTTTTGCAGGTATACAGTAGCAGGATGCTGGAGTATAGAGTAGGTCTGGATCTTAGACCCAGGCACTTTAGGTTGAAATACCGTATTGTACTACATGGCATCTTGGCTGCTGCATCAAATACCTACCTTTATAATATGGGTTTTGAATTTAGGGATGCTCAGCCTGTATAACGGCTATAAAAACAAAGATTCTGTGTGTATGTATGTGTGTGTACCTGTGGGCATTGTTTCTTTTTAGGGGACACAAACTAGCTTCACGTCCTGTGAAAGTTTAGTATTTTGTAATTTTTGGTAGATGTAGAAACTGGATCTGACAAATTATTCATGTTTAATATGCAATATTTGCCACATATTTCAAAAGTCACTGGAAATAATGCATTTAAATCAAATATAGTACTTTTTTAGAATTTATGATTTCTGAGCCTGGCATGGTGGCTCAGTGGCTAAAATCCTCACCTTGTATGCACCAGGATCCCATATGGGCTCCTGTTCTTGTTCCAGCTACTCTGCTTCCCATCCAGCTCCCTGCCTGTGGCCTGGGAAAGCAGTAGAGGATGACCCAAGGTCTTGGAACCCTGCACCTGCTTGGGAGACCCTGAAAAAGTTCCTGGCCCCGGCTTTGAATTGGCTCAGCTTTGGCCTTTGCAGCCATTTGGGCAGTGAACTAGCAAACAGATTTTTTTCTCTGTCTCTCCTCTCTGTAAATCGGCCTTTCCAATAAAAATAAATAAATATTATTAAAAAATGACTAAATCTTCAGAAAGAGAATTTGTGATTTCTAAAATTGCAATAGAATTGTTATATCATTTGAATAATACTTCCTATTTTTCTTTTATTTGTATAGTTTGTATTATAGATTATTAGATTTAATTTAAAAATTTAAGGCAGTGCATTTTATGCTTTTGTAAAATGGCTGATTTTAAGGTTTTTTTGTGGGAATAACTCCTATTGCAGTAATTTAATATAGTTTATATAAATAATTTAAATGTGATATGATTACTTAAGAGCTACAGAATAGGTGGAGAGACAGAGGTCTTCTATCTGCTGGGATGACTACAATGATCAAGACTGGGCTAAGCCAAAGCCATGTCATTAGTAGGAGCCAAAGCACTTGCACCATTAGCAGAGAGCTGGATAGGAAATGGAGCATCCAGGATTTGAACCAGCACCAATATGGAATGTCAGTGTTACAGGCAGCAACCTTACCTACTAGGTCACAATGCTGACCCCACTTGATGTTTTTAATAGAAAGTTTTGTCAACTCTCTTTTTCTGTTGACTTTGTATGAAGGTATTTCCATATCAAGCACACTTCAAGGACAGACTGCATGCATTATTCGTTAATGTATCTGAGTATCATCAGTTCATTATTGTATATGGTTAGTAAGGTTTATCAACTTAATACATTCGTTTGTTAGTTGGCTGTTGGTGGTGGAAGTCAATGACTTAGAAAATCTGTAAATATTTTGGCAGATTCTGCTGTCTTTCATTTTAAGAGTTCTTGCCACATTCTTAGCCTTTGGATCTTGGAGACAAACACTAAAATTACTCAGAGCTTTGCCTACTTACTGACAATAGAATTCAGTATAATTAGTAATTACTGGGGATGAAGAGGCTAGTTGAGTATAAAGACCTAGATGTTTATAATAATAAAGCATAACCTTCTCTATTTGAATATCTTACAGAATATTTCAGGAAGGTATCTCCTCTTTAAGAACTAAAGTTTTAAGAGATGACTGCTTCTCTCTGTTCTTATCTGTTTTGTGAATTTAAAATATTTTATAGCATTAAAAGATGCTACTAAAATTGTATTAACTTCTGGCTTTTATCCCATAGCATAATTATCCTTGATTATAGACTTCAGAAGAGGTATTGCACTGAGGAACTGTTTACTTCACAAAAGAATTTCATGTAAGTTTCTAGGACTTACATTCTAAGATTTAAGGCTGTGCTTTTTAAAGTAATTTAATGCTAAATAAATGCTATTTTCAGAGAAAGTTTTAAATACATTTTTTATTGTTACTGCTAAGGACAGTAATCTCCAGTTTTATATACCAGACATTCTTCAGCATTGGTTCTTGTGAACACCAGGATGTCTAGCAATACCTTCTTTGGTCATATCTCTTTAGTTCCTTTCCTGTCTTCCCTACCATTTCTCCAGCCCCACCGAAAAGAAAATGCTCAGGAGATAGAACCTAAGTATCATATCATGTTATCAGGCTTCTTTTCTTCACTTCTCTGGCGTGCCAGTGTGTTGGGATGGAATCATAATGTGAAGTGTGGTTTCTATGAAATCCATTATTATGTCAAGAAAATGAAGTACTAGTGAAGATGAATCTAAGATCACTCCGTGGGTTTCTGGCTTGAGTACCTAGAAATAGTGAAGACATTTACTGACATAAGCAGGTTGAGGGTTTGATTCAGAATCTAGCTTGAATGTGTTGATTTGGCACTGCCTTTTAGACATCTAGATAGAAGTAGGTGTCTAACAGATGGGGTATGTAAGTCTGGAGTTCAGTAAAGAGGTTGAGGTGACACCACTTATCCCATTGGAATGGCTGCGATCACCTGAGAAGATAAACAGAAGAGTACTAAGGCCTGAGGATATTAGGGATGTAAGCAAAGAAGTCAGCATAGGGACTGGGTGAAGATCGTGGATGAGAGGGTAGAAAAACCAGGAGAGAGCTGGCTTTTGGGAACATAAAGAAAGGGTGGTACAGAAGGGAGCTTGGTCAGCTGAGTCCAACGTTGCTTAGCACCAAGAGGTAAAGAAAGTGTTTAGAGTATGGTAACTGCCTTACTTGTTCCTCATGCATTCATTCTGCCCCTTTTAAACTTTTTTTTACTTTTATCTGAAGGGTAGAGTTATAGAGAAAAGAAGAGGAAAAAAAAAGAAAGAGAGAGAGAGATCTTCCATCAGCTGGTTCACACCCCAGATGGCACAAAGGCCAGGGCTGAGCCAAATCAGGAACTTTTTCTCACTATGTCATGTCGGTTAGAGGCCCAAGGCCTTGGATTCCCTCTTGTTATTTTCCAGTCCGTAAGCAGGGAGCTGGATGGAAAGTGGAGCAGCAGGGACACAAACCAGTGCCCGCATGGATTGATAGTGCTGCATCAGAAGCTTAACATATTGTACCGTCACACCAGCTGCAGTCATGCATTCATAAAAAAATTTTTACATATACATGTTTGCATTTTATTTGAAAGGCAGAATGATGGAGTCAGAGATCATTCATCCTCTGGTTCATCCCTGAATGTCAACAATAGCTGGGGTTGTATGAGGCCAGAACCATGAGCTCCAGAATTCAATCTGGTTGGTCAATGTGGGTTGCAGAAACCAAGAGCTTGTACTGTCATCTGCTGCCCCTCAAGGTATGCATTAGCAGGAAGTTGGAATGAGAAGTGCCGTCAGAACCCAAATACTCTGATATGAGATATAGACATAGTAAGTGGAATCTTATACATCAAACACTTACTCCCTCATTTATTCGTTTATTTGTTGATCATTAAGCAGTTGATTTTCAATTAGGCTCATTTTGCAGTTATTTATATTTGCAACATGAACTAATTTTTCTTCTCTTGTTTTCATGTCAGTTAAACACATAAATTAACATATGTTCTCAAATAAGTTCAGGAACATTGATCTTAACTTCTCCATCCACTTACTTTTTTTTAAGATTTATTTATTTTATTACAAAGTCAGATATACAGAGAGGAGGAGAGACAGAGAGGAAGAACTTCCATCCGATGATTCACTCCCTAAGTGAGCCACAGCGGCCGGTGCGCGCCGATCCAATGCCAGGACCAGGAACCTCTTCCAGGTCTCCCACATGGGTGCAGTGTCCCAATGCATTGGGCCGTCCTCAACTGTTTTCCCAGGCCACAAGCAGGGAGCTGGATGGGAAGTGGAGCTGCCGGGATTAGAACCGGCACCCATATGGGATCCCGGGGCATTCAAGGCGAGGACTTTTAGCCGCTAGGCCACGCCGCCGGGCCCCATCCACTTACTTTTAACGGAGAAATTTACAGTTTAAAAAGTAGCAGTAAAAATCAGCTCTCTCTCTTTAAAGATTTATTTATTTTTATTGAAAGGTTTAAGGAGAGAAAAGGAGAGTCAGAGAGAGAGATGGAGAGAGAGAGAGGTTGTCCACCTGCTGGTTCATTTCCCAAATGGCTACAATGACTGGAGCTGGGCAAATCCAAAGCTGGAGTCCTGCAGCTTCTTTGAGGTCTCCCACGTGGTGCAGGGGCTCAAGGACTTGGGCCCTTCCCTGCTGCTTTCCTGGGCGCATTAGCTGGGAGCCCAATCAGAATTCGAGCACCCGGACTTGAACTGGCACACATAGGGATGCTGGTACCACAGGTGAAGGGTTAACATACCACTCCATAGCCCCAACCTCTAAAAATCAGTTTTCAAGATGTCATCAAACTTGCCAGAGTTTCCTCAAAACAGACTTTTCAGAATTGTGACTATCTGAATGATGGAGAAGGGAACATGAGGGGCAGAGGCCCCGCGGGTGCTTCCTTCTGCATAATGAGAAGGTTGTTGTTTATTGTATTCTGTCTGGACTATTTTATCTAAGGGAAAAACAATGAAACCCTTGCTTATGTTTCTAGGGAGAATCATTAGCATTTGACAATCTAATGACAATGTTTATTCATTGTCTTCTTATTGAAGTGTAAGTAGGCAAGAATTTGAAAAAGGTAAAAATAAAAACTTTTTGCTATCTTTTTTTAGGAAATAGAACTTGCTAAAGAACACTTTCATGAATTGTTATTTATATAAGCCTTTCTGTATACAGTAAGTAAGCATGTTCTTTCACTGTTGCCCATTGTGTATCTTAAAAAATAAAACATACAACTTTAAGATCTGCGACTTTGGTCAGGTGTCCTGCCTTAATGATTTCTTTTTATGGAAAATTCAAGGTCTAATTATGCTGTTTGAATTTACAGTGCTTTTTAAGGATTGTTGTTCTCTGTAAATCTAAGTATTATCTTTAAGTGAGAGTGAGGTAAAGGTGGGTTTCATTTTATTGATTAAAATCATGCCATAGACACTAGACGATTCATGTTTATACTTTGACATGGACCTATTTTGTTGAACTCAGAATTATTCTACTCTGCTTTTAGTGTTATCTTGATAGCTTTAACAGTGTGTATTTTATATCATTTTCCAAACATGTTGACTAAAATGTCATAAATCTACATTCATTGGTAACTTTATACTATAGATATTTTTATACAGACATTGCATGTGCTATTTTGTGTGATGCATTATCCATTTTTTTTTTTTTTTTAATTTGAGAGGCAAAGAGAGAGAGGGAGCACAAACATTCCCATCTCCGTGGTTCACTTCCCTGGAATCCACAGTGATTGCAGCTGGGCTAGAGTGGGAAACTCAGGCCTCCACCTGGGTAGCAAGAGCTCAGTGACTTGAGTCTTGATGTTGCGTTCCAGAGAGTGCGCTGACACAAAGTTGGAGTCAGTTGCCAGAGTCAGGAAATGACAGCAAGAATTTCAATGCCAACTCGACCAAATGCCCAATCCATTCTTAATTAAGAATTCTTACTTAAGAAACCCTATGGGGCCTGGCATGGTAGCCAAGTGGCTGAAGTCCTTGCCTTGTACAATCTTGGATCCCATACGGGCACCAGTTCATGTCCTGGTGGCCCTGCTTCCTATCCAGCTCCCTGCTTTTGGCCTGAGAAAGCGGTTGTGGATGGCCCAAAGCCTTGGGACCCTGCACCTGCGTGGGAGACCCGGAGGAAGCAGCAAGCTCCTGACTTTGGATCGGCTCAGCACAGTTTGGTTGTGGCCACTTGTGGGGAAGGCGAATGAATCATTGGACAGAGGCTCTTCCTCTCTGTCTCCCCTCCTGTCTATATATCTGCCTTTCCAATAAAAATAAATAAATCTTTAAAAAAGAAGAAACAGAAACCCTGTGGTCAGTTACTTTACAAAGTGAATAATTTTCAATTATATTTCTTAAGATTTGTATTATTCATTTGAAAGGCAAATTTAGATCAGTCAGTCAGTCTTTTTTTTTTTTTTTAAAGATTTATTCAGTTTATTACAAAGTCAGATATACAGAGAGGAGGAGAGACAGAGAGGAAGATCTTTCGTCCGATGATTCACTCCCCAAGTGAGCCACAACGGCCGGTGCTGTGCTGATCCGAAGCCGGGACCAGGAACCTCTTCCGGGTCTCCCACATGGGTGCAGGGACCCAGTGCACTGGGCCGTCCTCGACTGCTTTCCCAGGCCACAAGCAGGGAGCTGGATGGGAAGTGGAGCTGCCGGGATTAGAACCGGCGCCCATATGGGATCCCAGGGTGTTCAAGGCGAGGACTTTAGCCACTAGGCCATGCCGCCAGGCCCCAGTCTATCTTTCAACATGTCTTTCCTCTCTGTTTCACTCCCCAAATGGTCACAACAGTTCTCGGTAGACCAGGCTGAATCCAAGATCCAGGAGCTTCATTTGGATCTTCTACATGGGCACTGGCACTGAAGGTCTAATGCCATCTTAAACAGCTTTCCAAAGTCCGTCCTTGTCAGTGCCCTACCAGCCAATTTAGAAAATGGTTGAGATACTAGGGACTTCAGAAATGTTTGGGAAACATGGGATTACAAGTTTATGTTGGTGCAGGAACTTGAAATAATATGTATGCTCATATTATTATTTGAAAGAATGCTTTTAAAAACCACTTAAAATTAACTTTTCATCCTTATTTCATGAAGGCATCAGCAAGCGTATTAGTGGCTTTATTTCCGTGAATTTCCTATTTGATCAGTTGCTGACCTGATTTAGTAAACATTTCTCAGATTCTGTCTTCCCTGGAGATATATTAAGCCTGGAGTCTGTAAGGCATTCTCCCCCTCTGCAAACAGCGTTAAGTTGGGCAAGTGTTGTGGTACTGTTGTGAGCATGATTGTCTGGGAACATTGAGAACCTTCATCTGGATCTTTTGTAACCATAAAAGGCAACATGTCATGCTTTCCTGTTTTGCATGGAGGAGAAGGGAGTAAAAAACACCAAAAGAATTTTTATTACATAGAAATATTTCCTTCCTTAGCCGTTGGTGAAGCAATATTAAGCCTACAAAACAATCTTCCTATAGTAGGGAGAAGGGGGCAAGGAAAGGCAACAGAGCCCCTGGCACCAGGCTGATCACAGAGCCCCTGCTTCTCCCAGCGGCCTGAGTGCATGTTTGCAGCTCTACCTGGGGCAGAGCTCCTGTCTGCTGTGCCTCTGCAGCCCTCTAAGACTGGCAGGGCTCCCCTGAGATGTCACAGCCCTTAAAATGGATGTACCACATTTATGTGTCAGTTAAAAAAAATTAGGCAAGGCAAGTGGTCACTTTCTCACTTCTAAAAGAGGAACTTGTCAGACTATGGTACAGATAATTAGTACAAATGGGCTAGAGCCACACTGCACTTTTTGGTTAACGTTTATGTATTTTGAAAGAATTACACTGAAAGAAAGAGATCTCTTTTATCCACTGATTCAGTCCCCAGATGGCTGCAAGTCGGTTATGTGCCAGGCTGAAGCCAAGAACCAGGAACTTTGTTCTAGTTTCCCACATGAGTGGCAGGGACTCAAGCATTTGGGTCATCTTGCTCTGCTTTTGTTAGGGAGTTGACTAGGAAATAGGGCAGCCAGGGCAGGAACCAGCACCAAAGAAGATCCCTGCGTTATTGAGGCAACTTTACGCTTTGTGCCCAGTACCGACCCTGAGCCACACTGGCTTGTTCCCACTTTGCGGCTAAGACCAGACAAGTATCTTTTATGAGGAGAAGGCTGCAGTCTGCGAGGAAAATTATGCAACATTGAAAATAGTACTCTTAGGTTATCAAGTAACAACGTTAATATTGTGGACAATCTTTTTTCCTCACTTCTTTTCTTCCTTCTCCTCTAGCTTTTCCTTTGCCCCATCTTCCTTCTTCCTCTCGCTATTTTCTGAAAGTTTTTTTTTAACACACTGCTGTATCTGTGGTAGGAAGATTGCACTTATTATTCACACAGATCAATTCTTCCTCTCTACCAAACCCTCTGATCTCAAAATGGTGTAAAGGATGAGAATCTAATCTCAGGTGAAATAGAAGAACAGCTCTCCTGTCACTTTTCCTAGGGCCATCCCACTTGCACCTCCTTTCCTGTTGTTTCCCTCATTTTGGCCCTGGAAGAACTTAGGTTAATGACAAGAAATCATCTTACATCTCTTTGTAATCCCAATTGGAAGAGCCCCCTAATATTTTAAGTTTTTCCCAGAGTCAGTTACCTCTTTGAAGACCAAGAGTGCCTCATTCTCCTGGTGTGGAAATGACCAAGTCACCTGGAAGGCACAGGATGCTTTAGCAAATGTTCTAAAGATATTTTTATATGCAGTTACTTTTTTTTAAAGCCAATATGTAGTATGTAAGAATTAAGATAATAATTCATAACACATTTTGTGCTTTTTAGTAATAAAAATCTTAACAAAGTGGAGACCAATTAAAAGTGCATATTTTCTTTGGAGGTGAGGAAACATTGAAACTAAATAATAAGATTTTTTTTTTGTGATGTGACTATGGAGATTGCTGTAGAGAAAAACAAAAACAGGGCCCAGCGGCGTGGCCTGGCGGCTAAAGTCCTCGCCTTGAAAGCCCTGGGATCCCATATGGGCACCGGTTCTAATCCCGGCAGCTCCACTTCCCATCCAGCTCCCTGCTTGTGGCCTGGGAAAGCAGTCGAGGACGGCCCAATGCATTGGGACCCTGCACCCGCGTGGGAGACCCGGAAGAGGTTCCTGGTCCCGGCATTGGATCGGCGCGTACCGGCCCGTTGTGGCTCACTTGGGGAGTGAATCATCGGATGGAAGATCTTCCTCTCTGTTTCTCCTCCTCTCTGTATATCCGGCTTTCCAATAATAATAAAATCTTTAAAAGAAAAAAAAGAAAAAACAAAAACAAAAACAAAAAAAAATTGTTGAGGTGGATATTAGCTAGTTGAAAATGAAAAGCAGATTTTTAAAAAGGAGAATAATACATTTTGTAGTTTTTTAATGTATTTTTCAGAAAGGCATCTTAACACTCAGTATAATGTGAATACTTGTGGGTATGGCGTAATAGTTCCCTGATGTGGTTGAGAATCGGTATTGCATAGCTTTCAAAGAAATGTTGCAAAGATAAAAGAATGAAGGTCGGAAATATCAGATGAGAAAACACTCATGTTATGTGAATTCTTTTAGTGGTTAAGCATAGAAAGGGCTATCTAGTTACCCTTGAGTTCCTGTCCTCACTTTGTCACTGACTCTGACCTTGGACAGGTTCCTTTTTTATACCTTTATATCCTCTTCTCTGAAGTGAGTATAATACGTATTTCACAGTCCAGGTATAGTCTCATTCTGGCTGTATGGATGAAATTTAATACTCCTGGGGTGCTTAGCATGTAAATCCTGCGACAGTGATGGACTTGAAATATTCAGTGATTTTTTTGTTTTTGTTTTTTGTGGCTCCTTAGTTTCAAGCCTTTCAGGGAAACGTATTAGTAGACTGTATGCTTGATTAAGCTACACAGCATGGCAGTGGCTAGGAGAAGTATTTTTTGCTTAGGGGATATATTCCTTAATCTCTGTCATTGTTCTGCCTTTGTACACATTCCTCCTCTTGTCTTAAGTGAAATTTAGTTCTTCCCGTTGCTATGGAGGCCTCTCTCACTCCCTGGGAAATATGTAATAACAACGATTTGTTCACCTGACTCTGTCAACCCAGAGCTCTTTTCCAGCTTGCTAGACAGCCTTAGTACCTGGGTCGTATGTAATCTCTATCCTCTGCTCTCATCCTCACCAGTTTCAGCACATAGGAGATGATCTCCCTGAATCTCAGCCTGCTGGTCTCTTTCCACTTACCTCTTTGGTCCCCACCTTCCTGTTTTTATCAGACCTTGTAATTCATCATTAGTGCTCTATTTCTAAGATCTGAATATTCCGACAGCTCCCAATGTCTGCCTACTCCACACATCTGTGGGATTGGGTCCAGGTTTTAGCCACTTTTCCCCTCTTAGACACTGCCTGGTCCCTGCTTTGCCCTGTCTCCAAAGACTTGCTACTTCACTACCAGCTCTGTTACACTCCTTTCCATGCCCCTTTTCTACCGCAGTACTTGTTTCGTTCCACTTTGCATTTTCAAAGAAATCCGTAGACCCGTACTTGTTTGGCCCATTATGAATTTGTGATTCTGATTTCATTTTGGGCTTTACTATGGTTAAACAGTGAGTTGTTAGTCATTTAAATTCTTTTTCAGTATTCCTCATCCCCTCTGTGCCTCTCATCCTAACAGGCCCTACCTTTGTCTTGGGAGATGATCTTCCTACGTTCCTGAGACTTTTGGTCTTATTTGCTGCTTTGTCTATGTACTCCCACCATCCTTGGGAGACTGGTGGATTACTATATCATGTGTGGCAGCAACATTGCCCTGAGGGCTGGCTCATGTTCTTAGTAACCAGGTATCTAATTCTTGTCTTTGTCCTAGAAAGTGAACATCTCCCGCTTTCTTTACTTGAATGTATACGTTTGGTCATTGGTTGCAGCAGTTTTTTTTTTTCTGGGAGAAAATACTTTTAATGGATTATTATTTTTTACGAATACACTGAAGAATCAAGCAGTGCTGCCCGCATGGAATGCAATCCTGGGCTACAAAGTTGCACTTCTTTGCAACTGGTCCAGTGACAGCAGAAACTTTCATCTCATGTTTGTTTACTATGACCCCTGCATTATCTTTAAAATAAAGAAACATACCATCTTTTCTTCAATATCGCTTTTGTTGTTGAACTGCCACTGCTGGATCTACGTTCTTCCAGAGCTCTGGTGTGCCCCTGTTGACCATGGCCATCACCATGTCACCCACGCCAGTTGCAGGAAGTCTGCTTAGCCATCCCTTGCTCCCCTTCATGGAGATGATTTATAGATTTTTGGCTCCTGTATTTTTGGCACAGTTGACCATGGCACCCACAGGTGAGACCCAGGGAAATCTGGAATTTGGCACCAGAGAACCCAACACTTCCTCACTTTGACATCTTAGACACTGGAAAGAGACAGAAAGAAAGTCCAGTTGTCTGCATTTATGAAGTGCAATCTTTCAGATTAGGTTGGTAATAAGAATGGTTTGAGAGTAATGAAACATGCAACCTGTGCTGATTTTCTATGAGTTGATGATGAAGGAGGAGAACCTACCTAATTTAAGTGAAAATTTTTTATGATGCCTTTGGTTTTAACTATGAATTGGGGTGGCTTCAAAGATCTGCTTTTTCTTATGGTGTGAATGGAGCAAGATGTGATTCATGGGTAGTGTGACTGCCTCTCCCTTCCCACTTTCAGACTGTGAGGTTGCTGTTGACATGTGAGTGATGGAGACATGTCAGCAGCCGTACAGAACTGGAACAGTGTGTTGAAGACTTAGAGATGATCTAAGATGGAGAAATAGTAAGAGCCACCACATGGGTTGGATTATGAACATGGAAAGGCCTCTGGAGAGTGTTTTAGGAGGGAAATCACAGACAGGCTTGGACAGGAGAGGCTCTGTTTGGTGAAGGGGTGTGCAAGGGACCTGTCAGGGAGGTGAGTGGCAGTTGCAGCTACGAGTCTGGGAGCACCCTCCACTCTGCTGGGAGACGAGAGCACCCGAGGCGTTATTCTTGGGAAAATGTAAATGTCAGCCATGGTTTACACTCACAGGTAGAATTTGTACATCACTTCTTTTGTGTTTAGTTGATTTTGAAAGTACAAATTGGCTGGTACCTCTAATTCAATTCCTTTGCTTCTTTCTAGAATTATGGATGTTGAGAGAGCCAAAGGGTATGTAGAAGAAAAAAATGTTTATCAGACTATTGCCCTTAGTCTTCATTTTGTGTGGTTTCCCAAAGAGATGGTGTTACTGCCTTATTACCCAGGCTGTGAGTGCTGCAGTCTGTCGCTGAAGAGAGGAGTCCAGCAGATTTGATCCGTTTAAGGAATGTGGGAAGCTCAGGGCTTTCCCTGTCAGACCCAAGACAGACGCATGTGGCCGTCATCTACGGGAACTCAGCCTGAGGAACTCTGGTTGCTGATTCTGTTAGAAAACCATGAAACACAAGAGCTTTTTGTAACCTTTAGTGTCCCTGTTTTTGACGCTTTCCCAGTCCTGTGTAACTTACTTAAAAAGACAATGCATGATCAATCACTACCTGTCTCATTTATATGGTATAGTAATAGAGGTAAATGAAATCAATGTATTTTTTATTTGGACTTAAAAATAATAAAAAGTATAACTCCGGTAGAATGAATGTTACCAGTTGTAGAAACAATAAAAGGAAAGTGTTACTCTTCCAGTTTTACAATTTTACTCTCTCAACCTCTCTATTTTGTCTGTTTCCTAACTTGAATACTGCTTTAAAATATCATTTTTAGTCAGATGTAGCATAGGTAATGTTTTAAACACCAAACTTCAATTTGGGATGAATAGAACAGCACTTGTATCATATTAAGAAATACATAGATGTAAATAGTTTTAAGGTCCATATTAAGCTTATTGGGCAAAGAGATAAATATTTTGTCTCCGTTAATGTTTAACTCAAGAAACAGTAAATCTCCTAAGTCCACCAAAACATGAAGCCATTGCACAATGAATGGTGCATTATAAATGTATTCTTCAGAAGTGATTTATGCATCTGAGTTTTATGGCACTGAATTTCAAAACCTCATAAAGTCATTTTAGAGAAATGTCATGCTGACCTATGTTGAGGAAGAGGTAAACTTTGTGTATGTGATAAACCTTGTACTAGCTTGAGTTTCAATACAGATATATTTGATTGTCTACATAGTGCAGATACTCAATAAAGGTTGGTTAAGTGAATGAGTATTTAACACGCTATGTATATATAGGTGACCTCTGTAAAATTTAGGATTTAGCTACTTTAATTGGTTGCATTTATTTCTTGTGTCATGCAACTGAGCCTTCCTGCTGTGCCATCTGTAAAAATCTTACTGTTTGTAGGGCATTGCCTTAGGACTGTCACAAATGCACTGCTTGTATTTATTTTAAAAATCCATATCAAAGCATCTTTAATATATGGCAGTTTTAATATTTTGGCAAATCCTACACATTGACTTACCAGAGAAGATTTTGTCTTTATTTTACTTTAAATGAAGTACTGTTTTCAGAGATGATTTCCTTAAATCCATCTGCACTGAAGAAATGTAATTAATCTGACATTTTATAAAGGTTTCATTGAATTATATTCTTGTCTTATGCTGTACAGGCATAAGAACATACATTTTCAGCTATACGCTTTAAAATGTGTTAAAGGAAAAAGATAACAGTACATATTTTATGATCAATATATTTTAATTAGTCAGTTTTAGAATGAACTTGTCCATTTGTAAATTGTAGGCAAGATATACCGAAGTACAAAAAAATATGAGTTCCTTCTTAGACAAACAGACTAACAGTTTGACTAGATCTGTGAGAAGCACAGAGTCAGAAATATATTGGTTTGCCTGTGACCCAATGTACTAACACATTTACACAGTCCCCAAATATTGGTAAAATTAGGTTTGGGCATTAAAAACCATGTACTACCCCTTTATTTATATGTAGAATATTTTTTCTGAATTAAATTGCGTATTGAACCTAGTGAGTTAATTTAGATTCCAAATTAAATGTTCCTCCCTTTTAGTGAAATTTCAGTTTTCATTTTTATAGATAGGTAAGTTTATGTACAAATGCTTGTGAAAATACCTTTGAAACACCTATTTAATGGTCAAAAATATTCATGTCTAACATGATGTATAGTTACTTTTACAGGCTGTTTGAAAAAATATATTTTTTTTGCTTGAAAGAAGGAGAATATTGTGATAAGCTTTTAAGGAACTTACCTACTTTTGTAGTCCATGATTCTGTTATTTAACTACTGTAAAACTACATTTGGAAATCACCATAAGAACTCAAGATATATCTTGCTTCTCCTTCAAATTAATAGTTTCAGAATTTTAAAAAAAGATTTTCAGAGAGGAGGAGTGACAGGGAGGGAGATCTTTTGTCTGCTGATTCACTCCTTAAATGGCTGAGCTGATCTGAAGCCAGGAGGCAGGAGCTTCTTCCAGGTCTCTCATGCAGGTGCAGAGTCCCAAAGGCTTTGGGCCATCCTCAGTTGCTTTTCCAGGACACAAGTAGGAAGCTGGACAGGAAGTGGGACCTCTGGGATTAAAACAAGCGCCCACATAGGATTCCGGCATGTGCAAGAAGAGGACTTTAGCCACTAGGCCTTTGCATCAGATCCTCAGAAATTCTTAAGAAAAACACAAAAATGCACCTGAAAATTAGCAATGTATCTTCTTGAGTCCAATATAGTTTCTTGGACTGTTTAGCTTTGTTTACTATTATCTTCAAAAATATTTACATAGTCAACTCTTAATCACCCATTTTGTAATTTTAGGGAAGAAAACATTCATTTTGATTTTCTTTTGATCTTTCACTATATGGTAGTAATCTCCTGTTTTATTTTATTCTAAGAATTCCAAATTTGTTTCACCATCAGTTTAAGTAAATTTTAATTAGCAACAAAGCCACCTGTAAGTCTGGAATTTTGAGCTGTCATCTTTATTGTGAGAGCTTCAATTGCTAGTCTTGATAGATCTTTTCTTGAGAAGTTTTCTGTTTCTCCAGAAGATCCACATTTGGTCTGCCTTGTGATGCAGGGGATATAAGATCCTATAGGCCTGGCTGTGAATGAATTTCTGTTTTCAGCTCTTTGATGTAAAATGCTTGGATAGCATAAGCCCCATTCTTACCACAAGAAGCTAAATTAAGCAGATTAATTTTCACAACCTTAACAGAGAGAGAAGTAAAAGGACTAAGATTGCAGAACAAAATTCCAAAATCTTGGCAGAGGCAGGAACTTTAAAAAATATATATTTATTGAAATCTTCTTACAGTGAATATTTTTTATCTTACTTTTTTGGGTATTTAGTTTATATGGGCACTTACTACATTTAAGAATGATTTATTTATTTGAAAGACAGAGATACAGAGAGAGGGAGAGGCAGAGAAAGAGATCTTCCACCTGCTAGATCACTCCCCAAATCACTGCAACAGCTGAAACTTGGCCAGGTTGAATGCAGGAGCCTGGAATTCCATCCAGTCTCCACATGGGTGTCAAGGGCACAAGGAGTTGGCCAACTTCCTTTAGGCAAGAGCTTTTAGTGAAAGCCGGGACATAGTATTTGTTCACCTACAGTGAAGGCTTTTGGATGGCTTTTTAAATATATATAACTAGAATATTTTTTCTTAAAATTTTATTCATTTGAAAGGCAGAGCAACAGGACTAGAGAATGAGACACAGAGTTTTCATGTAGTGGCTTACCCTGATGCACCACAATACTGACCAGTTAACAAAACCTTTTGGTGAGTTGCTGAAGGCTGAGGCCAATGGGAACATGAAGCTCTGGGGTCTGTGCTCTCTTCAAACTTACATGGACTTTGAATAAGAACCTAACACCTCTGTCTTCCCCTTGTACAATCTCAATTTGAGTTTTTGCTTCTTTTCAATAATGCTTTCTATAGTATAGTCTATCATCCTAACCAGAAGTCTCTACCAGAACATACTGTTAACTGAAAATAGCCTATTATAAAAAGAATGTGCAATATAAATCTGTTAAGTGTAGTTTAAGTGGTCTACACTCGGAAAAAAGTATAAACTACAAATAGGCAAGCTATAACTTTTGCACAATTTTTTCCTTATATTTGCACTAATTTTTTTTTTTTTTTTACAATTCTGTCAGTGAAACAGTGATTAAGAGAATTCTCAGAGAAAACAAATTGTGCCTGTAATTAATCTTTAGGACTAGGGTGATCATTTGGTGTATCAGTTAAGACACCACTTGGGATGCTTATATCACTGATTGGAATGCCTGAGTTTGAGTCCTGATTCTGCTTCCAATTCTAGCTTCCTGCCAATAAGCTCCTAACAGAGTCAACTAGCCGGTTCCCTGCTACCTGCATGACAAACCTTGAGTAAGTTCCAGGCTCCTGGCTTTAATTTGCCTTGGTCTGGCTAGACACAAGTGTTGTATGCATTTGGGAACTGAACTAGCAGATGAAAGCTATCTATCTTGCTACATTTCAAATTATTTAAACAAAGTGAAAACAATAATAACAAGAGAACTCTGTCTGGATTGCCTAACATCTGGGCTTGATGTGGCATTCTTCTGGAGATGCAGGTATAAAAATTGCACCATGCGCAGGTATCTGTGATTCAGCAAGGAAAACCTCTTCTGTATCCCTGTGCCATGCATGTTTTGAGTGTCTCCTGTTTGCATAGGGCTATGTTGGCTGGGTTCAAATTAATGTTCTCAGAAGAGCCAAACCAGCAGAAAAATAGCAAATATCCCTGTAGGAAAAGTGCAGATCACGGTGGACCAGATTTGGTTTGCTACCAAATAAGGATGATGTGGTTAGATAATATTGTCCACTCTGCCTAAATCCAGAGACCAGTTTAACCAATTCTCTGTTATTTTTAAGTGACCTTAAAATGCAGTTTTCAGGCCCTAATTTGCATTCCTTTCATCACAGTCAGGTTTTGGGCTGAACCTCTGTGCCACCAAGCCTGTCTGGTAAAACACTGTTAATGCACTCTATGTAGATTAACCAAGTTTATAAACTAATAAGTCAACTGGGACTTCTCTGATTTCCAGTCTTATGGGTAAGAAAGTTTAATATGTCACTCATCATATAAAGGCATAGTGGTTCTGGGAAGCAAGAATTAGGATAGTAAAGGTAAAAATTTCATAAAACTTTAATCATGGTAAGTTAGCTTCAATGCTACTCATGTTTGTTTTGAAATTAAACTAGAAGTTACCATTGTTAGATTCTGTAATGTTTTCTCTCTTTCTCTTTGTCTGTGTTTAATGTTAACGTTGTTTTACAGGGTAATTCTAGGATTCACAATGATACTCTGAGAGAAATTTTGTATCCTCCTATGAATTGACAAATAAAACAGATTAGGTTGTATTTTTCAGCAATCAGTGCTCAGAAAACCATACAGTAATTTTTTCCAGTCTTTGTTAGCAGAAACTGTTCTTACAACTTCTTAGCTCTTTTTGCTTGAGTAAAAGATTGTAATCAAGAGGTGGCCAAATGACAATGCTTATATCTGGTGCAAAGACCTGAGACCTTTCACAAAAGTAAATTACCTTTTATAGTTTGTATTCTAGCTGTTGTTTTTATGTCCTTATTGTCTTTCCTGAAGATATCAGCTAATAGAGTATTTAATTATGGGCCTTCAATCGACAGGTATGATTCTGGTGTAGGATCACTCTGACGGAATTACATTTCTTTTGGAAAATTATTATTCATTTATTTTATTTCAAAGAGGAATAGATTGAGAAAGCCGGTATAGACATATAGTAAGATAGAGAGAAATATAGGGAGGGAAAGAGAGTTATAGAGAGTGGGAAAAGAAGAGTGACAGCATTAACCAGGAACTCAGGCAGGACTCCCCTGTGGATGTCAGGAGCCCAATCATTTGAGCCTCTCAGGGTCTGTATTAGCGGGACGATGCAGCAAGTGCTGGAGCTGGGAATTGAACACAGGTGGTCTGCTGTGCCACTGGGCATCTTAACCACTAGACTAAATGCCTGTTCTAAAGTCTCTCTGTTTTAGGGTCGATTTACATCTAGTCCACTTTTGTACATATTCATATGTAAATTATTCATATATGTAATCCTGGCTGTGATAAAATGATTTTCTTTTCTTGATTCCCAGATTTATCATTTGCTGTTATTGTAAACTTGAACAAGTTACTTAACTTTCTGAACGTGTTTTCTCAGCATGAAAATTAGTATGCTATTATTTATTTTTTATTTTTTCCAAGTTTTGCAAGATTCAAATGAGATATTTGAAAAACATTTTTCAGCTGCCAAAAATTATATAAATATTGGCTACCGTTGTTTTTCTTCTGTCATATTATTTTCCTAATTGCTGAGCTTTTATATTTTTCGCAGTTATACTAGTTTTATAAATTGAATTTATAATTTTCAGATTTTACATAAAGGTAAAAATTGACTTGTTTTCATGTTAATTTCACTGTCCATCAGAAATCTTGTTGTCTTGTCCTAAAATGATTAAAATGTGACGTTTTGCCATTCAGGATCCTGTTTTGGTTTAAAATTATGTAATAGGTATAGTAGCTTCTTTAAAATCTTTTAGCCAAATCCAGAAATGATGTTAAGATTTTACTATATTATTATCACTATTAATTAGATTTATTTAATTGTATTACAAGGGCAGAATAGAGAGAAAACAGAGAAAGGTTTTCCATTTGTTGGTTTGCGCCCCAATGGTCACAATAGCCAGCACTGATCTGATCCACAGCCAGGAGCTAGGAGCTTCTTTTCTGAGCCTCCCACACTGGGCCATCCTTTGCTGCTTTCCCAGACCCCAGTCAGGGAGCTGGATGTAAAGTGGAACAATCAAGACATAAACTGTGCCTTTTTAGGGTGCAGAAGCCAGAAGCGGAGGATTAGCTTACTTTGCCATGACATAAGCCTGTGATCCCAAATCTACTTGTGCTTGTCGTGCCCATGGACGGGATGATATTATACAACTTATTCTGTCATTACTAGGCTTGTTAACCCTCTTTAACATTTTGAAAATGTTAAATAATCTCCCAAACTCTTCCCAACTTTATAATGTGTTGAATCAGTGACTGAATATCCATAGAATAGGAGGGAATGGTAGTTGAACTAAACAGTAATAGTTTTCTTTCTCAGACTCAGAGAAGTATCGAGATATAGTATGTTCATGCAATAATATAGGAGCAGTTCTTTGTGTGTGATAAGGCATTAGAACTCTGGACTTCATATAAACTTGTAGAAATAGTATTTTGCCAGTGATTACTTTCATATTACATTTATTTAGAATGTTTTTTGGTCTTCCATATAAAATTTAACAACCAGTCTCTTGATGTTTCATGTTGCTAAAATCAGCTTTAAATTTCAACTTATATGTGGTTATTATAAGATCAGCGCAATTTTTCATACTAAAATCTCCCTAGGACATTACAATAATAGAAAATTAGAAACCATTTTCTGCCATCATTTATCATAGATACAGAAATCTTTAGCAAAATGTTAACAAATAAAAATGAGCATGTTTTTAAAGATAATGATATCCTATGACCAAGTAGAATTTTCCCCCTGCAATACAAGATTGGTTTAACATAAGATTGGCTTAGCATTCAATAAGCATGTTGTTCACTATGTAAATGAAATAAAGGAGAAAAAAAGTCGTATGATCATCTCCATAGTAACAGGGAACATTTGGGAAAATTTAGTATCCATCCACAATAAAGGAGAATATAGTCTTGCAGTAAGCTAGGAGTAGAGTAGGTAACATGTCAATCTTAATGATGAAATACTGAATAACTTCCTAGGATCAGAAAAAGACATGGAATGAAAATTTATTTTTAATGTGTTGGATGCATTTCCTATTAACTTTTCGAAGTCTCCTGTATGCTGTTGACATTCATCATTGTACTGGTTGTGCTTACCAGTGTAATATGACAAGAAAAATAAATAAAAGTTGTAATGATTGGAAAAAAAGTGCTGCTCTTGTTGGGGTGGACATGTAGCACAGTGGTTCATTTGCTGCCGGGATACCCTGAATCACATATTGGAGTGCCTGGTTTGATGTGCATCTGTGGCAGCAGTGAATTAAGACTCAAGTTTATGCATTCCTATGACTAAAGTGGAAGACCTGGATGAAGTTCTAGACTCCTGACTTTGACCTGACCCTGTGTTGACTATTGCAAGTATTTGGAAAATGAACTAGTGTATGTATAAGATCTGTTTGTGTATATGTGTGGGTATGTGTGTATTGCCTTTCTAATAAAATGAACATAAGTTTTTTTTTTAAAAAAAAAGTAGGGCCCAGTACAGCAGCCTTTTGGTTAAAGTCCTCACTTTGATCGCACTGGGATCCAATATGGGTGCCAGTTCTAATCCTGGAAGCTTCACTTCCCATCCAACTCCCTGCTTGTGGCCTGGGAAAGCAGTCGAGGATAGCCCAAAGCCTTGGGACTCTACACCCGTGTGGAGACCCAGAAGAAGCTCCTGGCTCCTGGCTTTGGATTGGCTCAGCTCCAGCCATTGCAGTCACTTGGGGAGTGAATCATCGGATGGAAGATCTTCCTCTCTTTCTGTCCTCCTCTCTGTATATCTGCCTTTCCAATAAAAGCAAGTAAAATCTTTTTAAAAACCTGTTCTTGTTTGTAGGCAGTATGTTTATACATTTGGATAATCTAATGAATCTGCAGAATGACTTAGAACGAATTGTTAACAAAAGTACAAAATATAAGGTTGGCATTGAAAATGAGTTACTGAGTCAGATGTTTGATGATATGGTTAATATTGTTTGTCATACTTGCATGGCATGCTGAAATGCCCCACCATGATTTCACCTTTCTTCAAGTACTCACTGCGGAAGATAGTAGATGATGGCTAAAGTACTTGAATCCTTGCCACTCACATGGGAGACATGATTTGAGTTTTGGTTTTTGTCTTTGGCCTGATTGTTGTGGGCATTTGAGAAGTGAACCAGCAAATGGAGGATCTCTCTATCTAACCCTGCTCTTTCTCTAACTCTGCTTTTCAAATAAATGAATAAATTTTAAAAAATTTGATTGGGGGCCGTCACATGACTGAACCAGCTAATCTTCCACCTCTTAGCACTAGCATCCTGTATCCCATATGGGTGCTGGTTCATATCCTGACTACCCCACTTCTGATCCAGTTTCCTGTTCATGGCCTGGAAGGAAGTGAAGGATCACTCTAAGCCTTTTGACCCTGCACTCATGTGGGAAACCTGGAAGAAGTTCCAGGCTTCATTCAGTTCAGCTTAGTACCAGCTATTGGGGCCATTTGGTGAGTGAACCTGTAAGTGGGAGATCTTTCTCTCTGTGTCTCCTTCTCTCTGTAAATCTGCCTTTCCAATAAAAATAGATAAAAATCTAGAAAAAATAAGAAAGAATTGTTTGAATCAGAGACCTTTTATCTTATTGATGGCCATGCCAATCTTAATATAATGTTCAATATTACTAAACTTGTTGAATTTCAATATGTTTAGAGGGATTTTATAAAGTTAATTATACATAAAATGCCAAAGCTCTTTGACCATAGAAGAATTTTACAAATGATCTGGTTGAATCTTTTTTTTTTTAAGATTTATTTATTTCTATTGCAAAGTCAGATATACAGAGAGGAGGGGAGACAGACAGGAAGATCTTCCATCCGATGATTCACTCCCCAAGTGAGCGCAACGGCCGGTGCATGCCAATCTGAAGCCGGGAACCAGGAACTTCCTCCAGGTCTCCCACACGGGAGCAGGATCCCAAAACATTGGGTTGTCCTCAACTGCTTTCCCAGGCCATAAGCAGGGAGCTGGATGGGAAGTGGAGCTGCCGGGATTAGAACCGGCGCCCATATGGGATCCTGGGGCATTCAAGGCGAGGACTTTAGCCACTAGGCCACGCCTCCGGGCCCCAATCTGATTGAATCTTAAAGAAATCAGTAACACATGCATAAGACTGAAAAATATAAAAGAGTTATACACTGAAAAACATCTCATTCTCTGTCCTGTCTTTATGTTCTGCACCCCTTCTCTAGTCCTCCGTGTGTAATCTCCTTTACTAGAATGTTATATATTGTTAAAGGATTTGTTTATGGAAATACAAAGTGTGTGTTTGTTTATTCTCTTTCTTACATAAAATATGCCCTACTGTATCCTTTTCTCTACATATTTATTTTCCTTACAATGTATCCTGGCAATTTTTTCATACCACTTTATATTCCTCCTCTCTTTTTTGTTTTGTCACAGATTCCTTGAAGTCTGTTATATGACTGTACCATAGTTTCTTTAATCAAGAACTTGGATGGTTTTCAATTAACCACATGGGTGGTTATTTTAAACAGTTCTATAGGTGAATAACCTTGAAGGTACAGTTCATTTGTCTATATGCTGTTCTATTTGTAGCACAAATTCCCAGTAATAAGATTGCCAAGTCACAAGGTAAATATGTTATAAATACATTTGTAATTCTGATGTTAAGGTTCTTGCTTAGAGGCCCCTACATTTTACACATGAGGAAAATGAGACACGGGGAGTTAAGCCAGCCATTAGGGTTGGCAAAGCCAGGATATATTTCCTACAGGTCTGTTAATTTAGTTTTTAACTTTATTTTTGATGATGCTCTTATAGTTGATTAGGATGGGAATGGTCAAGGATTAGGGGAAAGTGGGTGAGATCACTATTTCCACACCTTCATTATTTTCTTCCCATATCTGAGGTAAGGAGGAAGTCAAGAGGAGAAGCCACACCTAGCCTCCCAACCATCTCAGTACCCAATGATGGAGAATGGCCACCTGATGTCATCCCAGGATCCCCGATGTGGAGCATGCTCCAAAAGTTCTGCACAGGTGGTTTCAATAGTTCTGAAATCTTGTCAGTCTCACTGATCCAAGGATGAGGAAATCCTTCCAAGGTCCAATGGCTGACATAGTTCACCTTAGAGTCTCCATTCGCCCAGACATTTGCTGTCAGTGCTGGAAGAGTTGACCAGTTTGTTCTGCCTTCCATCCTCTATTGCTATGGTACCAGATGTCCTCTATAGACTCCAACGGACTGCCAAATCTTCCATGTGCATCTAAGTATGCTGTCCACTGCACCACCTTCAGTAACTGGAGAGGCCCCTTTCAGACATAGGCACTCCACAGTCAGATCACAGGTGCTGCCACTCTTCCCATGGTTTGAGTCCTGAGTCCAGTGGTTCAAATGGGGGGTTGCCCAAAGAAATCTCATTTGAGGTGACCCCAGTCCTGAATTGAATGTGCTTGCCAGTAGTCTGGCTCTTTCTGTCACTGACATCAACCTATGCATACACTGATAGTTGCAATTACTGGGTCATATCTATTTCACAAACCAGGGGGTGCCATAGCCCTGCCCACCACATACTTAGCCCTCACATACACCATCAGGAGCTACAGGGCTTTCTGTACCCCATCTGGATTAGATACTTCTCCTGCATGTTCATACACTAGGCTGTGATCCTGGCCAGAGCTTTTATCCCATGTATTGTGCTTTTGATTTACTTATATTTCTATCTGCTGGACTATGAATTCTGTGAGTGAGAATGGAGACCTGTGTATATACTCATCATTATTACTATTGTACAATTAGTGCAGAGTGATGCTCATTTACTTATTAAATGAGTACGACAAATTAGGTTTTCTGATCCATAGTTCCCTGCCTATTTTATTTCATTTTCTGTCTTTACAATCAGTGTAAGAAGCCATATCAGCCATAAAGACAGACCTGTACTTAGAACTGTTCATTTGGTCATTTTCCTGGTCCATTTCAGTGAATTCTGTCTCTAAGGTTTCTTTGTTGAAGCTTCAAAATGTTTTCAGGAAATACCAGAATTGGGCACTCAGCCCCCAACTTTAAAGTCACAGCTATTATGCCAGATGGTTAGTTCAAAAATATCAGCCTGTCTGACTACAAAGGAAAATATATTATCTTCTTTGACAGTCCTGATTTCTCTTTTGTGTGCCCTGGAGAGCTCACTGGGCAGAAGAATTTAGGAAACTCAACTACCATGTGATTGGTGCTTATATACTTTCATATTCGTCACCAGGCATGTATCAGTGTATCCAAGGAAAAGAAGGTTGGTACCATTGAACATTCCCTTGGTGGCTGACCCCAAGTGCTGCTTGCTCACAGTTATGGAGGCTTTAAGACTGAAGAGGGTCGCCGACACTGTTGCATAGAGTGTGAGGCTGACTGAGACACTAGCATCTTATATCATTTGGAGTCCTGGCTGCTCCACTTCTGATCCAGCTCCCTACTAATGTGCCTGGGAAAGCAGCAGAAGATGGCCCAAGTGCTTGGGCCCCTATACCCATGTTGGGGACCTGGAAAAAGTTACTGGCTCCTGGCTTCCTACTGGCCAGCTCCAGCTATTATGGCCATTTGGGGAGTAGATGAAAGATTTCTTTCTCTGTTTCTCCCTCTCACGTTGTAACTCTGCCTTTTAGATAGATTGATAGATGGATAGATAGGAAGGGAGATAAATAGATAGATAGATAGATAGATAGATAGATAGATAGATAGATAACATTTAAACAATACTGAAGAGGGTATTGATGACAAGGATATCCTTTGAGGGATCACTGCAGGTGACCTCCTGGCTGCTCTGTGTATGAGACTCACACTCTTCTGGCTTTCCAGCTTACTGACACACATGGGGAAAGATGCCCAGGTAGCTGGAAGCCTAACAGCAATACTGTTAATCCTGATGTCTACAAAAGGAAAGAATATTTCCCTAAGCAGAAGTGAGCATTGGGCCAGTTAAGTGATGGGCTGAAGTGTGTGTTCAGAAGAAAATCCATCATTTGTACTTTCTTCTTTCTACATCCTTACAATGTAAAACTTAAGATTCATCAAGGATATGGTGTGCTATAGGAAGGACCTTTCCTCTTGGGCTTGGGCACAGTCCAGCCTTATCCCCTTTGTTAGGAATGATTTGAGCTGTGTTGGGGTGAGCAACAGACCATTGGATTATCTATATCATATACCAGTAGTGGACATCCGTCCATTGACCTGAAACCTTGATGATTGTTCATTTTAGAGGGTGTTAACCTTTGTTTTAAGAGATATTTGTTTTGCTTTCTGTCTTGAGGGCAAAATGAAGAATGAGAGCTGCCTCAGAATCCAGAAACAGTATTAAGGTAAAATATAAAGATTGGAATTGAACCAGGCTGTTGCTTTGTGATTCCCTCTGGAGAAGAGAAAGCTCTGTTACAGTGTTGGGTAGGATACCACAGCTTAGGGGACAGGCTGGTAAGATCCCATTGAGATCACGTGGACAACTACATTGACATTAACTATGGGAGGGTTGTATGGGAACCAAAAGCTTGACCTCTTCTAATGAACAACCTGCTGTTCTGAGGGGAGAAGAGGGAGGATGTAAGGAAGATAGGAAACTTACCTTGTGAAAAAGATAGGCTATTTAAGTTTGCCTGTAAAGACTTGGTAATCAGTTGTCTAAAATAACATCTAATACATGTCTTCTTTAGTGCAAGTGGTGTTTCCAGAAAAATGAAGGTGAAAATTATGATATCTGTCTCTGACGTTTTAAGTTATGTAATCCTAGGTACTGATGCAAAAGGGCCATGTAGGTTAAAAGTGCATTAACAATGAATGATCAGGGCCTGAACGCCCCAGGATCCCATATGGGCGCTGGTTCTAGTCCCGGCAGCTCCACTTCCCATCCAGCTCCCTGCTTGTGGCCTGGGAAAGCAGTTGAGGACGGCCCAATGCATTGGGACACTGCTCCCATGTGGGATACCTGGAAGAGGTTCCTGGTTCCCGGCTTCAGATTGGCATGCACTGGCCATTGCGCTCACTTGGGGAGTGAATCATCGGATGGAAGATCTTCCTGTCTGTCTCCCCTCCTCTCTGTATATCTGACTTTGCAATAGAAATAAATAAATCTTTAAAAAAAATAATGAATGATCAGTTAGGGAGCTATGTGAATTTCTACCAAGTACTTTTCAAGAACCAAAGCTGTTTATTCAGGAGAAGACACAACACATTCTGATTTTAGATATTAGGAAAAACTTCATAAAGAGTGGGGGATTGCTCTATGTCATTACAGAGAGGGAGAAAGGAGATTCTTAAAGCAAAGATAATGTAGATTTTGTCTCAATACAATTGATTCCAAAAGTGAATGCCCTGCCCAGGAGATAGTACAAATGATTTCTCCTTTTGGGATTGCCTTCATATGAAAGACCAAGCATGTCAAGACCTATGAATGAGGATAAACCCAGCTAACTGAAAGTTTGTACCTTTCTAGAACTGTAGAGCTGCTCTCCAGGAAATGCCTCTAGAAGCTTGGTGATGTTAATTTCCACAGAGCCCATTCCAAGGAGTAGCAATGTCATGAAAACATTTGTGAAGCTGTGCAAGAGATTTTGAAAATAGAGTTGAATGCTCTGAGTGAGGCAGTCAGCAGCCTAGCAAGTGAGTTGAAGTTTAGAACTGAACTTTAGCTCAGCAGGGGGCTTGCATGAGAACTCTCGTGTACTTGGCCACATATGCCACAGGCTGCATAATATAAGAATCGTTTCAAGCTTGTACAGATTTTTGAAGGGCTAAATGTAGATTGAATACTAGGTGCTAATAAGAACAATATGGCAAATCAGACTTTTTTCTCCCATCTTTGTCCTCCTTCCCTCCCTCCTTTGCTCCTTTCCTTCCTTCTTTTGTTCCTTCCTTTCTTCTCTCCTCCCTTTCTCTTATTTCTAGTATTAGTATAGTAGCATCTTGAAGTAATTTTTTTTATTTTCTTCAGATTATTTCCTTGTAATAATTCTCCAATGTTGAATTGTTAGGTTCAAGGATAAGGAGAGCTTGTTATAAATTTCCAGGTTGTATTCAAGAAAAATTAGACCAATTTCTAATGTTCCCAATAATGTGAAAATGTATCTCTGTGCTTAATCACTCCTTTGTTTTCTGTGGGATGGCTCAGGCAAAACATACTGTCTTGAAAAGTCAATCAATCCACTGAGTAGGCTGGTCAGCTCAGAAAGGCAGCAGAACCAAAAATTAGCAAGATGTTCAAGCTCACAAAAAGAGTGACTGACCACTGTAATTGGCAGAGAGCATAGGTAAGAGCCAGGTGAAGCAATAGTTGTAGGGGAAACTGCAATGTCTGACAGCAGAAACATGAAGACAGGAAAAATAAAACTCGGATTTATTTATTGGAATGTATAGAAAATGAGTTTTTTTTTTATCTAATATTGTAATGTAACAGGTAAAAGTTCTCCTATAATGCCAGCATCTCATATTGGTTCCTGGCTGTTCCACTTCTGATTCAGCTCCTTACTAACGGCCTGGGAAAAGTAGTGGAAGATAGACTTAGTCCTTAGACATCTGCACCTACATGAGGGACCCAGATGAATTTCCTGGTTCCTGGTTTTGTCCTAGCCCATTCCGTATTGTCATGGACATTTGGGGATTGAACCAGCAGATGAAAGACTTCTCTGTGTCTGTTCCCCATCTCTCTTTGATGCTGCCTTTCAAATAAATAAATAAATAAGTTTGAGAGAGACTTAGTTGATTACTTAGTTCTTGACCATGACTTGAAGACCAGGAAACATAACCAATACTGAAATCTGGGGCTAGCTGGAAGATAGATAGGAATGTGGGACCCAAAGACAAGGCTTATTTACTAGAGCTCTGGACTCATTGGGTTTCTGGCATTCTTATTTATTTATTTGTTTTCTAGGTTGATAGAAATGATACCTTAACATGATTTCTCATTGTCTTGACAAATTGCATGTTCTAGGATCATCTACTTGGATTTTTTTTTCTTTAAAACTGGTTATTGATTCTTTTGTTGAATAATTGTATATCCTTTGCATTAGTCATGTTTGGCTCTTCTGCATTAATTTACTTTTGACATTTAATGTTGTGTTTGATGTGTTTGGGGAACATAGAGGTTTCTGTAACACTTGAACTGTTCTGATTGTATTCTGACTTTATTTGGATAGAAAATTCTCTCTCCCTACAGGTAGAATAAATGTGTTGCTCTGTTTTCTTCTACATACATTTTTGTTCTTTAGGCTGCACATCTGGGATGAGCTGTTGGCTCTTGGTCCTTTGCCTTACTGTTCACTTAGTAGTTGCTCACTAGCATCTCATCCCGCTGTAATAGGATGCTCTGGGTTGTCCTGTCCTACCCTTTATAGTTATTTCATAATTCTGTTTTCAGGGTTTGTTTGTTTGTTTGTTTCAACCAAGTATTTTTTCTACAAATAATTTTTCTTTTGTAACATTTTAGAATTTGACCAGAACCATTGTAATTTCAATGTTTTTCTTTTGGTATTTTTATCTGCTTCCCTAATATATATTTTAGTACCAATATCAAGTTCTGTAAAATCAGAATTTTATTAAATCTACATAATAATTTAGGGAATGTTGTCATCTTTACTATATTTAGTTTTCCCAGCATGGAGCAAATTATGTTTCTCCTTTTATCCATCCTTCTATAATTGTGCTGTCAGACTTTGTCATCTTTGGATAAGCCTCTAATTTTCTGATTTAAATTAATACCCATTTATTGCATTTTTGTCAGCATTATATATGGAGTCTCCTCCATTACATTTTCTTTCTGTAGCCTGTACTACATAGGTGTTTAGTAATTTAAAGTGCATTTTTATACTACAACTTCGTTGATGTAATGTTACAATTATTTATTTTGATCTTAGTGCATAATCATATAATTTCGTTACAGAATTTTGTCATACATAAAATTTGTTTCCTTGTTCTGATTACTTTAAAATTTTTTTTCTGATTCTCTTTCTTCTCTAATTCCTCATTGCCTGATCAGTTTCCTAACTATGCTTCCCTAAAATTGGGAAATAAAGAAATCAGATTACTCTGTGAAAGTTGTAGCAAGCACATACGTGGATTAAATTACAAACATGACATTCACTTTGGGAGATGAAATTGATCCTAGGTGAGGAATATTGGACCTTTTTGAATGTGAATGTTATATATCTATAAAAGGTTCGGTCATACCAAAGCTAGGGAAAGACTAGAAATAAAGAATGCTACAGCACCAAAAATTGGCTACAACTAATCCATTGTTATCCAAAGGAAAAAAAAAAAGACTCTTGGTATTCACTTTCACACTGCTGATATGGTTATCCCTGGGAAGAGATTGGCTATCAGTTTCTGTTAAAATGTAATTCCTGGTCTCAACATTGTGATGTAACAGTTTGAACTATTGCCTGTGGTGCCAGCAACCCATAAGGTCACCAGTTTGAGTCCTGGCTGTTTTACACTCCAATTCAGCTCCCTGCTGGTGGCATGAGAAGGTAGAGGATTATGATTCGAGTCCTTTGGCTCTTGTGCCTATGTGGGAGATCTGGAGGAGGCTCCTGGCTCCTGACTTTGGCCTGATCCAGCCCCGGTCATTATTGGCCACTTAGGGAGTGTCCCCATCCCTCCTACCTCTACTCTGCTTTTCAAATAAATAAAATAAACATAAAATTTTGTTTTAAATGTTTATTTTTGTTTCAATGGCAAATTTACAGAGAGGAGAGACAGAAAGATGTTCCATCTGCTGGCTCATTCCCCAATGGCTACAGTGACCAGAGCTGAGCCAAATAGTGCCAGGAGCAGGGAGCCAGGTTTCCCACAGGGGTGCAGGATCCCATAGCTTTGAACCATCCTCCACTGCTTTCCCAGGCCATAACCAGGGAGCTGGACCGAAGTAAAACACCCAGAGCACTAACCAGCACTTGAAGGGGGACGATTGGTGTGAATTGAGTTTCTGAAACCAGGAGGCTTAGGACAAACTCTAAACTCACAATGAATATAAACTGCACTCTCCAAGACCTTTTAAGGAAAGCTGGCAAGCTGGTTTTGTTGTGTTTGCATTGACTAAATATTAGAGTTTTCTACAAACTCTTGCTGCATTAATGATATGACGCCTATACTTTCCCTGTTGCTGTGATGAATTATTACTCATATTCTCTTCCTTGCATCTGGTCATGCAGTTCAAGAATGCTTGTTTGTAGTGGCAAATTATTTTACCATGATCTTCTGTTCTGTTTGTCAGGGACTGTATTTAGTTCTTTAAAACGTTGGTTAAAAAATTGTCCGTATTTTATCTGCTTTAGGAAAATAAAACTGCATTTGCACTATAAAGTATTTTGCAAAGCATGACATTCTTAAAATTTAGAAACATTTTCCAAAAATTTATTGAATATAGACATTTTAAATATACTAATTCCTACTAATGTATCTTTTTGTTGCAAATCATCCATTCAGGCTTACTACTTCTGATACCTCCTTATGTTCTTTTAATTTTAAATTTTAATCCACTTTATATGATTATTAAATTTCTAGCAACCCAGATTTGTATAGTGCCCCTAAGTTTTAAGAAAATCTGTCTTATGATTTATAGTCTCAATTTAACACATTTTTTTCTCTGTTGATTGACGTATACATTTGCTCATTAGTTCTTTCTGCTCTTTTCTTCACTTAAGTTTGATATTAATTAATTGCTCTTATTCCTTATTTTTAAAATACTTATTTTTTTCTTTTTTATTTCAGTAATAGAAGGTTGGAATTTTTTTTCTCTAAATGTTCTGCTTTTCCTCAATTCCCCAATTTTAAAAAAGTTGTTTGGTTGATATAAAAATGGTCTCCAAAGAATTATAGGAAAATGAGTATTATTAAAAATTATGCACCAATTTAATTTTTATTAAAATAAAACTTATCTTTTAATTCCCTTTTCTACAAACTTGTTGAAGCAGTTACTCTTCTAATGGTTTTGTGTGTGTGTGTGTGTGTATGTGTCTATTCTGCAGTGTGAGTGGATCCTTTTGAGTATTGCCTTCTAATTCAAATTCAATCAATTATTTCACTACATGTGACTATTTGAATAATAACAGGAGCACAAATGAGAGACACTGGCAAGGAAACCATGACTAGAAGACAGATGCTTGTTACCTGTTGAGATTTAGTACCTGCCGAGAGATGAGGAGTAGAGCATTCAGTGACATGTGGTGAGGCAGATGAGAGCTGTTGTTCCATGACATATAACTTTGAATTCAAACTCAAGAGGATGTATGTGGGCCTGACCAGAAGGAGGCAGCAATTGTGGGGCTGTTCATTCATATGGTCAGATGAAACAAGAAGCTGATTCTGTACAAGCATGTCAAGATTTGCTAACAAAATTAACATGTTTAGGGAGTGAAAGATGGGGGTTGTTTCTAGGTGAATGGGCCAGGCTCAGGACTGCAGACAGCAGGGAACAGGTGGGTCAGACTGTCCAAAATGATGCTGGCCAAAGGCTGGTTACTGTTACTGATAGGTAGCAATGGTTATATTTCTTCCCATTTTACAGTGGAGGAATTAGACCTATCTTGGTTTTAAATAACTTATCTAACCAAGCTGACCTAACAAGGAAGCAGTGGAGTTGTTTTTGCCTAACAAGATTATAATCTTTCTGCTGTTGTAAATTGCATGGGATCTAACATGCATCGACACATTCACACATGTTTGAAATGTGTGACACACTAGGGTTATGGCTGCTGAACCTGGGACACAGGTTGCCTTTCGTTCAGCTCTGCTTTTTCAGTGCTTAGTTTGTATTAACAAGAACTGGCAGGTGTGTGAGGCAGAGCCTCCCAAATTGCTGTCGCTGAGATCATTACAATTCTAGTGTTCTTCTGTTTCTTCGCACTTATGCTAGAAGTGATGTGTATGAATTTAGAGCAGAGTGAGAACTGAGAATCTTTGTTTGCAAGCTGTGAGGATAAGGGCCTTACCTGTGGCTGTCAACTCGGTGGGCTGTGGGGGGAGTTGCAGACAAGCCACCTGGTTGTGGAAAATAGTATTTGTTGATATTTGTCTCTATTGTTAGAATTACTACTGTTCCTGTGCATGTTTAGTGAAGTTTACAGTGGACTACCATAGCTGTTCATGTATGTAGCTTATAAATAAATACATATAAACATATTGATGTGAATTTCAAAAAATGTTTACTAATGAATATGGTTTTAAATGTATGGATGTCAGTGCTCTAGGGCAATAGATTCCAAGCATGTTGGGCAGTTCAATTCGTTAGTGAAGTTCTGTTTTTTATTTTTTTATTTTTTTGTTTTTTTTAAAGGTTCTAATTTCCTTGGTTTACCCGCATGTATGATTCACATGCTCCATGGGTAGGTTTCAGGAATGTATCTCTTTAAATAAGAGCCAAACCTGGACCCCTGTGTTAGGAGGCATATGTCTTTAAAACCCATTGTACTGCTTTGTAGTTGTTAGAAAAAATCTTCATGCCAGTTGTTATAAGCAGATGATTGGCAGCAAGATAGCAGATTTGTATAGTATTTTGAAGATAGCTTATGAGTCACGGAACTTGTTTATTATCTCCTGTTGAAAGGTAAGCTCCAAGAGGAGGGCCATTCTCTAGTTTCCTCATCATGTGTTCCTAAAACAGTAGCTGACACTTAAGATATTTGCTGGATGAATGAATGACACCCACTTTTCCCACTGTGCTTGAATAGTATGTGGGTCTTCTTTTCTGAAATACTAAAGAATTATTGTCAACTGAACTACTGCAATACTTGAATGATCTGTGGAAGTCCTCAGGTATTCCTCTGAACTGACTGCAGTTTTTAATGTGTAAAACTTAGATTGAGTCTCACATTTTATTATACTTTCAGTGTCATTCAAGAGAATAGTTGAAATTGGAAGGTGATGTTGAGATCCACTTATATTCTTTTTCTCATTTCATGTCCCTGTGTCTTTAAGGAAGAGGCTTAGTACAACTTGGTCACTCTCCAGATCCAAGAGGAAATGGATTGTAGCAGCTGTGCTTTTGTGGAGCAGATGTTTTGGTTGGAAAGGCTATCAGCCATCTGACTCATAATAAATCCTCAATTCCAGTAAATTCCCAGTTTTCAGTTACAGTAGGTAGGATGCAGGAAAACAGTCTCTTCCACTTTGGGATCTTTGAACTTGTTTCACATGTTGCCACTGTTCCCAGTGCATTACAGTGTGTGTGACAGGATGAACTGCTAGGGGAGGTTAGAGCAGTTCCAGGAATAGACACAGTCGGTTGGGGTTTTTGAGAGAGACCACTGGAGGTGAACCAAAGCTGTTGTGCTCCCTGACATGGAGCTAGCAACAAGAAACCTAATGGCGTTACATTTTCCTGTGAGTTCCCAGGTTGAAATCATTCCTAAATGATGTGAACTGGAATAATCTATAAACAATCTACAACTTTTGTTGTGTTTTACTTATGAGGAGGATTCCTTCTTTCTGTGCCCTAGAATTTTTTTTAAAAGATTTATTTTATTTCAAAGTCAGATACACAGATAGGAGAGACAGACAGGAAGATCTTCTGTCTGATGATTCACTCCCCGAGAGAACCGCAACGGCCGGAGCTGAGCCAATCTGGAGCCAGGAGCCAGGAACTTCCTGCAGGTCTCTCACATGGGTGCAGGGCCCAAGGCTTTGGGCCGTCCTCGACTCCTTTCCCAGGCCACAAGCAGGGAGCTGGATGGGAAGTGGAGCTGCTGGGATTAGAACTGGCGCCCAAATGGGATCCCGGGGCGCATTCAAGGCGAGGATGTTAGCCACTAGGCCACTGCGCCAGGCCCCTGTGCCCTACAATTTTGAAGGCAATTTAACGAGCCTTCTGTTGTATCTTTCATTTTTAAATTTTTGTTTTATGGTAACGTTAATGTATGTGTGACTTGGTCAGAACTCTGTCAGGTCCTCATAGCTGGTGTTCTAGAGTTATAGAAGTGACATTAAACATGAGTTGTTTTGTAGCATGAAGTTGTTTACTTACTTAGTAGAATGGCATCTTGTTCGTGTATCTCTGCTTTTATCTAACAGTCATTTCATTTCCAAGCAACACTGAAATGGCAAAAGTATCTTCATCTTCAGAGATGAAAAGTTCAATGTCCTGTTGGTTTTTCACAGTTCAGTAGTCCCCCTTCCTCTAGGCAGGGGCATGGTTCCACTTTTCTGAGAGCGTCTGTAGTGATCTCTTGTACCAAATGAAACAGTACAAGCTTGGGAGTCAGTCAGCAGTTCTTTGTCCAGTGAACTGCTGACTCCTGGTCACAGCTCCTAATGTGTCTTGATATGGTACTTGGCTTTTCTTATTTAGCATTAAGTGATATGCAGGTAGTGCTATTTGTTTGTACTCTTCCTGCATCATTTGTTCTTTATATTTGAAGCTGACTTAGTGATCAAAACTCAAAAAAACTCATTTAACATAACACACTAAGAATGCCTTTTTTTTTTAAAGATTTACTTTTTATTACAAAGCCAGATATACACAGAGGAGGAGAGACAGACAGGAAGATCCTTTGTCCGATGATTCACTCCCCAAGTGAGCTGCAATGGCCGGTGCACACCGATCCAATGCCGGGAACCAGGAACCTCCTCCGGGTCTCCCACGCGGGTGCAGTGTCCCAATGCACTGGGCCGTCCTCGACTGCTTTCCCAGGCCACAAGCAGGGAGCTGGATGGGAAGTGGAGCTGCCGGGATTAGAACCGACGCCCATATGGGATCCTGGGGCGCATTCAAGGCGAGGACTTTAGCTGCTAGGCCATGCCGCCGGGCCCCAAGAATGCCTTTTTAACCTTTGCATTTGAACACCGTGGTGTGTAGAAGAGTTACAGCTAGTGGGAAGGCAGAAGATTCCAGCTGTGGCAAAAAGAGGTGATGGGTAAAGTAGTTCTTTGAGAACCCATTTCCTTCAGCCATTGGCATGATGCCTAGGAAGGTGGGGAATTACAGTGGGAAACGCATGAGCTATGATCTAGAAGCCCAAGTTTGTTTCTTGCTTAGTTGAAGGCAGTGTATGTGGTGCTTAATCTATGGGAAACTTTTTAAATCTCTAAAAAAGAGAAAATAGTAGTGTGTATCCTGAATGGTTGTGGGTGGTGTAAGTTAAGATATAATGTGTCTCACCCTGTAGAAAGAGGCTTCTTTAGGCAGTTTTTATGTGAAGTGCTACTAGCCTAGGTCTGACTGCTTTGGGCAGTATTTTTGAAGATTATGGGCCAGTTAGTCTATAAAATCTCTCTGAGTTTGCGCTTGTCTCATGCTCAATCATGATCAATTTCCACTTTTCATATTCATAGCAGGAGTATGATAGAAATGCTTTTTACTGCCTGCTTTCTCAAGCGTGCACCAGATCTGTTTGACTTAGTATTGCTTCATGTTTACATTGGCTTGTTCTGGGTGACGTGTGTCAGGTTCTTTCCTGTGAATTTATTTTTTCTTTCTTACTTTGTCGTTAGTAAACAGCTTCTATAAAGGTACTTTGGAGCATCACAAATGTCTCATTTTTGCATTAAACTTATTCAATTTATTAGGTTCAGTGCTTCCTATTTACCCAATAGACTGTTCTCAGTCACTGTCATTATTTTGATGCTCAATATTAATTCTGTACCTATCTGTATATGTTGAACAACCATGTTCTGATACTTTCAGTTCCACTACAAAATTCTGGGCACAATCTATTTCTCCCTTTATGTATATTCATAATTTCCTTCAATAAATTCAGATTGTTATAACACATAGGTTACATATAGCGTATGTGTCATGTCTGTTCCCAGTAGCTAACCTGTCTTTCCATTGGTGCTGCTGCCTCCTGTCTCATATGCGCCCCTTCTCACTATGCTTGGGCTCTGAGATTCTGCCCCATATGCCTTTCTATGTATCATCGTATCACTGGGCAGGGCCCTGTAGAACTCCTTCCCTCTGCATATGCAGCCTAGGCTAATTTTTTTTTAAGCTTTAAAAAAATTTTTTGGAAAGGCATATATACAGAGAAAAGGAGAGACAGAAAGATCTTCCATCTGCTGGTTCACTCCTGAAAAGGCCACAATGGCTAGAGCTGAGTTGATCTGAATCTAGGAGTCAGGAGCTTTTTCTGAGTCTCCCACATGGCTGCAGGACCCCAAGGCAAGAAAATCCTCCTCTTCTTTCCCAGTCCACAAGCAGGGAGATGGATGGAAAGTGGAACAGCTGGGACATGAACTGGCACCCGTATAGGATCCCAGTGCTTACAAGGGGAGAATTAGCCAATTGAGCCGTCATGCTGGGTCCTTCAGTCAAGTCTTGCAAAGCTTTTTGGAAACTGCCCAATGATCTTACTCTGGCATTGCCCATGTTGGAATCCCTTCTCAGATTGTTCTTTAGATAAAATACTTAGCGAAATTGCATCAAGGTTGGTGATGGTCTGGTGCTTAAACTTGTCCAGTTTCCCCAGAATGCTGCTAAAGCATCTTGCTTTGAACTTTTCTCTCTTTCTTCCATTCCCTTATACTTTTTATCCCCTCTTCTCACTTGCTTTGCTTTCAACCAGCATCATTCCCTCATGTGACTCTTAGTTTTGCTCTCTTTAGCAGCCTCCTTTGTCCTGCCACAGATGCCCCTATCTTATAACCCACTTTTATTACAGTTTACTTGTTGAGTTAGTCCATTTTTTAAAAAGATTTATTTATTTCTATTGCAAAGTCAGATATACAGAGAGGAGGGGAGACAAACAGGAAGATCTTCCGTCCGAAGATTCGCTCCCCAAGTGAGCCGCAACGGTCAGAGCTGCGCCAGTCTAAAGCCAGGAGCCAGGAACCTCCTCCGGGTCTCCCACGTGTGTGCAGTGTCCCAATGCATTGGGCCGTCCTCAGCTGCTTTCCCAGGCCACAAGCAGGGAGCTGGATGGGAAGTGGAGCTGCCGGGATTAGAACCAGCGCACATATGGGATCCTGGGGCGCATTCAAGGCGAGGACTTTAGCCGCTAGGCCATGCCCAAGTTAGTCCATTTTTGTTACTGTAATGACATACCTGAATGAGCCTACTTTATCACAAAAAGAAGTGTTTTTAGTTCACGCTTTGGGGGCTGGAAGTTCAAATCAAATGGCCTCATCCATTTGCCCTCTCAAAGATAGCGCATGGCTGGAGTGTGTGCAAGAGGAGGAGTGAACATTGGAAACAGGAATCCTGAGAGGGACACAGGTTGGGTTCACTCTTTAAACCACTTGCGCCTATGGAAGCTCGAGTACCCTGAGAGTGATCTTAATGTCCTATGAGGATAGCTCCTACTACATCCTAAGGACCTCTAGAAGGTTCCTCCACCTCTAAACAGTTCCATTCCATCTCCTACCTTTGGTACCAAAGCACAATTCTTAGGGAGCAAATCACCTCCAAACCGTGATGGCTGCTTTTCCTGGACAACTATACAAATTTTGAGGGATTAGACCCCTATGCCTACTCTTTGTTGCACAACATGTAGTGTGGCATTAATACATGTTGGTAGAATGAATACAAAGATGAACAAATCCTGTATTACTGTATCCTGAAGCCAGCTTTAATGCTGTATTGAGTAGAGTAGGAGAGTCAAAATAGTTGAAGACAGAATCAAAGAACAAGAGCGCACTGTTTGGTGGGAGGGTTTGGGGAGGGGTGGGGAGAATCCAAGTACCTATGAAACTGTGTTACATAATACAATGTAATTAATGAATTAAAAATAATAAATAAATTTAAAAAAAGAGCGCACAGTTAAGGTGCTAGGTTACATAGGTGAGGATGAGCTAGCTTGGTTTATTTAGGGATAAACAGACACTTTAGTTGTTTTATTGGGGCTTTGGGAAGTTTTTAGTTTTGTTTGCTCTTGATTGTTTTCTGGCATAGTGTTGTTTGCTAACATAGTCTGTGAAGCCTGCTTTAAAATGCTGCTCATGTATTTTTGTATACTTACCAACATCTGTTTCAGTGCTAGACCTAAGAAATCCAGCTTAAGGTTCTAATCTGGTCTTTTATCTTACTTTTCATTCCTATTTGGTATCAACTTTTTTCAGTGAGTTGAATCCACATTCCAGTAAGAATTAGAAATGTTAAGCTGTTAATAGTTTCCTTGGAGAATTGCTACTTGCTAAGATGCTTCCATACTTTTTCATCATTTATGCATCGTGAAATGTCACCATTTCTTTTCATAAACACAGAACTGCAAATGTTCGTCAATCGATCTAAAATCTGCTATTAATTTAGAAATGAAAAAAAGATTCTTCACTAACCTAAACCAATGATAAAGCCTAACTGAATTTGTAGTTCTTCTAAATCTAGCAGTAGCACTTCTATATTTAGTAAAGTTCTAACGAAACCACCTACTCAATAGTTATGCTAAGTCCAACATTTATAGTTTTTGATTTATGGAGCTATTAACACAATGCATTTTTCCTCATATGAATATTTCTAGTCTTTGTAACTTGATGTAAAGACACTTTTCATCTTCTCTTCCTCTTTGGGATCTTGTGTTTCCTTTTTGATTCATGCAGACCTCATTTAGTAAATGACAAAGAGTTTTCAAAGCAAATTTGGATATGGCAGGATGCTGAAGTGAACACAAAACATTACTGTGGGAATAAGTTGTCCCTTGTTTTGGTTTTAGCCTTATGAGCAACTAAATTAGCGCTCCGCATTAAATAGATCAATTCCATTGTCTCAGTTTCTCTATCTCAAAAATCATGAATGTTGGAATCAGTGGTTACAAACTTTACTTTATAATATGTTAGAAACCTAGTGAAATCTTCCTGCCAGTATCCATTACTGTAAAAAACACTCCAGTCAAGGGAGGGTCAAGGACCTAGGGGGTTATCCTTGGGGTTTCCCCTGAGCTTTTCTCTTTCTTTCTCTCTTAAAAAAAAGAAATGGTTATTGATATTATTTTGTTATCTTTGTTATTGGAAAGGTGGGGGCAAAGACAAGAGGTTACTTTCCATCTGCCAGTTCATTCTCCAGATGCCCTCAACAGCTTGGGCTTGGCCAGATTGAAGTTGGAAGCCAGGAACCTAATTCATGTTTCCCACATGTAGGGCAAGGGCCCAACCACTTGAGCCATCACCCACTGACTCTCTGGTTGAACATTGAGAGGCAATTGGAATGGGAAGTGGTGATGGGTCTTCAACACAGGCATGCTATATAGGATGCAAGCATTCTAAGTGATGTTTTGGTCTCTGCACCAAATGATCAGCTATGTACCACTCTGAAAACATGTACTCTCAAGGTATGTATTCCTGCTAGACCACTAGACCAGAATCCTGAGATCCTCTTTACTTTTAACATCTTCTGATTTTCTCTATCCCTCATTCTTGTGAAAACCAGTGACATAGCTTCACTGATAACACTAGTCTTATTAATGCACCTTTCTCTGCCTAGCTGCTTCCTCCAACTCCTGCACAGCTGGTATGGATGCAAGTAGTCAGAAGAGTATTTCAAGATTTTTTTTTTCCAGTTTTACTATGTTTCTTCTTCTATTTTATCTGTTTTTGGAATATGCTACAGATACTCTCTTAACCATTTATATGTGTTTATTCTTATTGATGTGAAAACATTACTACCCTTCTCGTCACTATTTGTATCTTATGAAACTAAAACTGTCCATGTTAAACAGCCGCCTCCCACATTTAACTTGCTCTGCCCCAACCCCTGACAACTGCAATTCTGCATTCTGATTACACCTTTGATTACTCTAAGCACCTCATATAAAAAGAGCCATATGGGACCAGCACAATGGCTCAGTTGGCTAATCCTCCACTCCCAAGTGCTGGGATCCGTATGGATGCCAGATCATGTCCCCCCATCTGCTCCACTTCCCATCCACACTTGTGGCCTAGGAAAGCATTAGAGAATGGCACAAAACCTTGGGACCCTGTACCTATGCGGGGGACCTGGAACAGGCCTCTGACACCTGCCTTCAGATTGCCTCAGCTCTGACTGTTGCTGCCAATTGGGGAGTGAAACAGTGGTTAGAAGATCTTTCTCTCTGTGTCTGCTTTTCTCTCTGAATCTTTCCTTCCAGTGAAAATGAACATATCTTTTTTTTTAAAAGTAGAGTCATATATTTGTGTCACTGTGACTGCCTCATTTCATGTAACATAATATCCTCAAAGTTCATTAACATAGCAAGTGGTAGAATTTTTTTCCTTATAAAGCTGAATTCCATTGTCTATATCATTTTCTGCTCATTTATTTTTCTGTTGACCTACACTTGTGTTGCTTCTGAAATTTAACTGTTATGGGTGATGCTTCTGTGAATGTGTATGTGTGTGTGTGTGTGTGTGTGTGTGTGAGAGAGAGAGAGAGAGAGAGAGAATGAATATCTCTGTGAGACCATACTTTTAGGTCTTTTTGAGCATACTGTCAGAAGTGATACTGCTAGGTCATGTTTTGTTTCTATGCTTAACTTTTTTGAAGAATCGTCATACTATTTTCCATAGCATCTGTGTTATTTTATTGACCCACCGACAGTGTGCAAATGTTTCACTTTCTCTATATCCTCATTAATAATACTGCTTTCTGTTTTTCTTTAGATAGTAGCCATCCTAACAGATATGAGGTACTGTTTTATTATTATTTGTAATGTTGAGCATCATTTTAAGTACTTAGTAATCATTTGCATATCTTTGGAGAAATGTATTTTCAAGTCATTTGACCATATTTCAATCAAGTTAATCATTTTTGTTTTTGAGTTTTAGGAGTTCTTGATGTATTTGGGTATCTATCTCATATCATGTATATGTCTTACAAATAGTCTGTCCAGTTCTGTGATTTCCTTTACTACTTTGCTGATAAGTTTTTTGATGTAAAATGTTTTCTCACTTTCATGGATTCTGATTTGTACATTTTTTGCTGGTTTTGCTGCTCAAAATCCGATATTTGTTTGAGGTACCTCCCGCCCTCCTAGCCCACTAAGCATCTCAGTTAATCACAGGATTTTATCTCAGTTCTTGTTTTCTTCTTCTCTTTTTATCCTTGGCTCTATTTTTTTTCCTTAAGTTCTTTTTCTTTTCTTTAACTTCTTGTCCCTTGAGTTGGTGCTTTTCCAATTTTTCTGGGAATACATGTCACCTAGAAACTTGTAAAACTATCTCCTAGATAGAGCTGATGCTATGGGTCTGAGTGGCAAGACCCTGACTCATCCTTCCAACTGTATATGTAGGTTAGGTGGTAAGGGCATGCCCTCATATTGAAACTGTACTCTTCTACTGTTTGAACTAGATAACTAGATAACCTGAAATATGGGAGAGACCCTCCTCCCCCCCAACTCTAGATAACTACCTCGGTTGCCTTGTACCTAGGCAAGTATTATACTGCTGGGAGGAAACCAGCCAATAGCTGGCAGGCATTCTGGGCCAGGATAATGCCAAATTTGTGTTAATCATACCAGTGTGCCAACATAGTTGCCTATGCTATTTGTTGTTTTTAAAGATATATAGGGAAGGCTGGGAACGGTGGGCCAGGATACATCACCCCAGCTCCCAGGCAGAGGTCGGCATCAGGCTACACATTGCCCAGGGTAGGGGGTCTGGGGACGTATTAGAGTAGGAGCAGCTAAGGGCATGTTTGACAGGGAAGGAATGACTTATGGTGTTTTGATGGACTGACCCACTATACAAAGGTAGGTAGGAGAACTGAGATCAGGTGGTTTTGGCGGGGGAAGAGGGAACCAGAGGGCATGTCTTGGTCAGGCCAAGGCACCCACCCACGTGGGAGACCAGGGTTGAGTTAAGTATCATCAGCACACATAAAAGCTGAGGTTGTAGGATTTGCTTTGTTGGGCTAGGCCACAAAACCCACCCACAGGTGTCAGGGCAGGGGATGGGCCAGGTCAGGGTGGACTGCAGCACCCACTAGAGCATGAGAGAACCCGATCTTGGGGCAGATCCTGTAGGGGACTTGTGGGATTCTAGCTAACATCCACAGGGTTGCACAAGAGCTGGGGGTGCTGCCAAGCTGAGCCAGGCTGGACCATGGAAATGGGAAACTGTCACTGGGAGGAGGCCAGGCTAGACCAGGCTGGGCCAAGCTGCAGCACCCGCCAGCACATGCATAGGCTGGGACTGAGGGCAGACCATACCAAGCAGGGCTACAGCACCCATCAGTACATGTGAGATCCTGGGCTAGGAGTGGAGTTGGTAAAAGAACTTGGGGAACTCCCCTGGTAGGCTACAGCTCCCTCTTGGAAACACAGGAGCCAGAGCTGGGGGTGGTTCAAGCCAGACAAGGCTACAGTGATCTTCAGCATCTGTGTGAACTGGGTCTGGGGACACAGTGGATGGGCAGGCCTTGGCACCCATTGACAAAAGAGCCAAAAGAGGATGTGGGCCATGTCTGGCTTTGCTACACTGCAGCACTTACCAGAAAGAGCTAAGACTGTGGGCAGGCCATGGCAAACTGAGTTGAAGTATCATTCAACACGCACAAGGTCCATGGCTGGGAACAGGCCTAGTAGGGGAACTCTGGGGACTGCCATAGTGAGTCCTACTGGTGAGTATGAGAGCTTAGGCTGTGGGCTGACTGTGTTGGGCAAGACCATAGCACTCATTGACATGCATGTGGGCTAGGTCTGGGAGTGGGCTAGATTAGGCTAGGCTCCAGTAACCACGAGTGTTTGTGAGAGCTAGAACGAATGTGGTACAGCCTGGGCCTGGTCGTTGCACCTGCTGGTTCATATCAGAGCCAGGTATGGGAATGAGCCAGGCTGGGATAGACTAACACCAATGGATAAAAGCCAGAAGAGGTATAGGCCAATTTGGCTAAGCCATAGTACCTGCTGGTGAGTGCTAGGATTAGGGCCTGGCCATGTTAGGCCGGGCCACAACCCCACCGGAACTTGTATGATCAGGGGCTAAAACAGGCCTGGTAGAGGGACCTGGGAGACTTCCCTGCTAGAGTGCTGCTCCCATTAGTAAATGTGAGAACTGGGACTGGGGCCAGTTCAAGGAGGGCTGCAACACCCATTAACTGGCATTTGGGCTGATTCTGGGGGGTGGGCCAAGCTGGGACAGGCTGCTGCATGCAGGGGCACAACAGAGAGTCAGAACAGGTGAGGACCAGCCGGGTTAGGCTATAGTACCCACTAACAAGTACTGGGATTGAGTATAATTCATGTTAAGCTGTACCACAGTATCCATTGAAAGGTTCAAGATCCAGGGCCGGGAGCAGGCCTGATAAGAAAACTGTAAGCACTCTCTTACTGGGCTGCATGAGAGCCAGGGCTTTGGGCAGGCCAGGCTGTTCAATATGGCAGCACCCATTGGCGTATCTGTTGGCCAGGTCTGGGAATAGGTTAGACTGAGGTAATTGGAGTACCTATGTATGTGTACTCCAGATGGGATGTGGAATGAATTGGGCTATGCTACAGCATGTGCCACATGCATAAATTGGGCCTGAGGATAGGCCTAGTGGGGTTTATTGGGAATCTCCTTGACAAGGCCCCTGCACCCACGGGTGTGTATAAACACTTGACAAGTGCTAGGCTGGGCTGGGCTAGGCCACAGCCCCGTAATTCATGTGAGAAATGGGGCTGGGGATGAAACTGACCAGGCAGCTGCATCCACTGGTTTGCACTTTGGCTGGTACAGGTGATAGACTGAACCTGACCCTGTATTGCTGTCATGCTCATGAGTCAAGTCTGAGGTCACCCCAGGTGAGATTTGTTAGGGGACTTCCCAGCTAGACCGCTGGACTCAAATGCTGTCCACAGGGAAAAATCACAGTATCTAAGTGGTGCAACCTTAGAGTGCATTTGTTGTAACTGGCCCTCCTCAATTGCTGATGCCTGTGAAGTGGTTAGCATGGCCAGATGAACATGGAGGACATGACAACCAGCTCATATAGTCCAGTAGGGGACGTTGAACTCTTGTCAGAGGTTGGAAAGCAGAACAGGTTGGGCAACTCTCCAGGACAAGCTTTGCAGGATGCATTTTGGTCTATGGATGCACAATGAGGTGCAATTTGTCAGCTAATAGACATTGAAAAGATTTTTTCAACCCTGGTGCAATGAAGCCAACAATGTCTTAGAACTAATAAAACCACTCAAGTGACACCCTTGGAACACTCTTTTCTGTATTGGGGTCTCTAAGGTGTTACAGATTACCATCTACCATCCCTTGGTGCTGATGTAGTTTGACACAAGAGGCAGCCCCCTCCTTTTCCCTCAACCAGACCAGGAAAAAAAATTATATACATATACATACATATGTAATATGCATATGTAATTTAAAAAATAGTATTTTTGTCTGTATATATATGTATGTATGTATATGAGCAGTGGAATGACTTTCATTGGAAAGCATCCAACACTTAGTATTTATCATCATGTGGACTGGAAAAACCAGCAACCTTTCATTACTTGTTTACCTTTTTTAATCATTCTAGAAGTTTTGCATTCTTTCCTTGGGATATTTATTCTTCTGCTTCTTTATCTTCTTTCTTGTAAAATTCTAATGCTAAATAAGAGTCTAATCAGCCCATTTTTGGTGCATAGATTTAACTGATGAGTTATTCACACTTTTCAGACAGGATTTTTGCCTACTAGACATGTTGTACTGTCATAGAGGTTCTTAATGAAGAGAAGAGAGGCTCTAAGTGTTTTGTCATAGTAGGAAACTGATTACTGAAATTTTTATTTTATTTTTAAAATTTATTAATTTTTATTGGAAAGAGAGATTTATAGAGAGAAGGAGAGACAGAGAGAAAGATCTTCCATCTGCTGTTTCACTCCCTGTCAACAACAGCCAAAACTGAACTGCTTTGAAGCCAGAAACTTCTTCCAGGTCTCCCACCTGGGTGCAAAGTCCCAAGGCTTTGGACCATCCTCCACTGCTTTCCAAGGCTACAGACAGAGACCTGGAAGGGAAGTGGGACAGCCAGGATACAAACTGGTACCCATGCAATGTAAGGCCTTTAGCCACTAGGCTACCGCACTTGGCCCTAAAATTATTTTTTTAGATTCTTCTTTATTATGCTTATCACAATCTATTGCATGTGGTTGGTAAATAATCAGTATTATTTAAGAGTCAAATTTGAAGAAACCAGAGTATGATTATAGATGACTGTGTCCCTCAGTATTGATGCAAATATTCTGTTTTTTTTTTTTTTTTATCAGACTTTGCTTTATATCTTAGTCAAACCGATGGTTAAGAATGTTGTGCTACTGTGATTTTTTTTTCTCTCGAAAGAATGAATGAAATAACAAACAGTTGTTCTTGCCTTTCTGTACTTCTTGGTTTGACCATTCTGTTGCATGTATGAACGTGAATTTTCTTCTTATTTTAGGACATATGCTGAATTGGAGAGTGGTGAGGAAAATGTCCAAACTTACACCCACTGATTTAGTCTGGAAAGGCTAATGGAGAAGGCGTTTAGGACTAAGTGGCAAAGGTCTGATGGGCTGACAGAAAGCAGTGTGAGGACCTGCTGCAGTTAGGGTGAACTAACCAGGATAGTGAAAAAATAAAATTAGAAGAAGCTTTAAAGGCAGGCTGCTGTAGAGAAGTGCAGCAGTCAGCTTTTTCGTTACAATGAAATGCTTAAGGCAGGGTAACTGTATAGAGAAGGGAGGCCTGTTCTGGGCTGCTGGTCATGAAGGGATGAAGGACCTTATGTGGTAAGCTCCTTGCTGCCAGCCTGAGGTGGCCATAGTGCCATTTGGCAAGAGATAGGCAGTGTTTGTGTCTGTTGATACTGCCTACCTGCCTGCCTGTCTGTCTCTGATTCTCCCACTTCCCTCTCTCCTTATAAAGCCACTGGGAGTTGATCATGGGTCTGTACCCTATTTGCTTGCCTTATTTTAATTACCCCTTTAAGACTGTACCCCTAACCACCACCACTAGATTAAGTTTCCATCCTTTTAGTACCATTAAATTATTATGTTTTGGTTTAAACTCCTGCATGAATTCAGGAACCAAATCGTAGTCCAGTCATAGCAACGAGGGAGGGCTTTTGAGGCTGGAGAAAGGTACAGTACTTATCTGCTTCTCGCAACTCATTTTCTTTTTTTAAAGGTTCATTTATTTTTATTGGAAAGGTAGATATACAAAGAAATTGAGACAGAAAGATCTTCCATTGCTGGTTCATTCCCCAAGTGGCCACAATGGCTAGAGCTGAGCTGATCTCATCTGAAGCCAGGAGCCAGGAGCTTTTTCTGTGTCTCCCACGTGGTGCAGGGTCCCAAGGGCTTGGGACATCCTCGACTGCTTTCCCAGGCCACAAGCAGGGAGGTGGAAGGGAAGTGGAGCAGCCGGGACACAACCCAGCACCCATATGAGATACTGGCACATGCAAGGTGAGGACTTTAGCCACAAGGCTACCACACTGGGCCCCGCAGCTCATTTTCAGCACAGGACCTTTTTCTGTAGCTAGTTCCAGAAGGATATGGCCCATGTCTGTTTCTTTTTTTGGAGCAACTCCCCTTGGGCTCTGCAAGTGAGATCAATATGCAACATCCAAAGATCACTGATGGCTTAGAGGGGAGAACCTGTAGTTGCTTCCAGTTTTGTTTGAACACACGTGCTCGGAAGGCTGGAGCTAATGAAGGTATGGTGCTAGATGGCTGACAAAACTGGGAAAGAATCAATTTCCTAGTTGCCATTGGATACCAGATAGCATGAGTCAAGTGACCTACTGGGGAGGTGGGCTGGTGCAAAGGTTTTATGAGCTTTTGGGGTGCTGTTTCCTTCTGTCCTTACCTATAGAATCGCCATAGAAAATTCACTAAGCTCCAGAATCCAGACAACCTGGAAAGGAGAGAACAGGTCCTGTCCTTGCCAGCAGGAAAGTGTGGCAATATGAAGGATATCAGACCAAGAGTCTGGAAGGAGTAGAAGTGACACTGCATTTGTTGAACATCTTTACCTGACACTTCCACACCCTTTTACAAAAGCTGAGCAAGTCTGTTGCTTCCCATTGTTCTCTTGGTGGTACAGGTAGGCTCTTATCTGTGATACCGAAAGGAATTCAAACCCAGAACACTAGTAAGTTCCCTGGAGGACTAAGATTTATCTGTGAAGTCAAAGTGCACACGCAGGAGGGAATGTGGACATGCTAAACAGTGACTTGAGTGGGGCCTGGCGGTGTGGCCTAGCAGCTAAAGTCCTCACCTTGAACACCCCAGGATCCAATATGGCCACTGGTTCCAGTCCCGGCAGCTCCACTTCCCATCCAGTTCCCTGCTTGTGGCCTGGGAAAGCAGTCAAGGACAGCCCAGTGCTTTGAGATCCTGCACCCGTGTGGGAGACCTGGAGGAAGTTCCTGGCTCCTGGCTTCAGATTGGTGCAGCTCTGACCGTTGCGCTCACTTGGGGAGTGAATCATTGGATGGAAGATCTTCCTCTGTCTCTCCTCTTCTCTGTATATCTGACTTTGTAATAAAATAAATAAATCTTTAAAAAAAAAGAGTGATTTGAGTGTCATGAGGTTTGAGGTGGTCCTTTTTAAATCATTTTGTGGGAATAGGAAAATGGAATATCCTTTAGGAGTGGTGATTTTTGGTAGAGCTTACCAGTGAAGAACGCAGAGTCTAGGAGCTTCCTGGCTATCCATTTTCTGGCTTGTTAGGACGTCTAGAAGGTGTCATAGTATCAAGTACGTGGTGCGAGTGGGAATGTGTGTCACAGTAGTTTTATTACAGTGTTACATGATGAACATCGCAATGCCATTGTTGGCAGTTGTATTGTTCTCTTCTGATTGGTGCTGTCTGTTGGTGGTAGTTTGTGGTAGTAGTAGTTTGTTGTGCCCAGCAACTGAGTGAAGCTTTGGAGGCTGTCCTGGGAGAGACATTGTTTTGGACTTTTTATGTGATGCTTGACTGTTTCCTTACCTATTTCATCATAGCTCCCATATTTGTCAAATCATGGAAAAAACAAACGTTAATCATCTCTTTGAAAATATCTTTTTTTCTATAGCGAAAAGATTACCATATTTGGATAGTGCTTAAGTTGCATAAGAAACTTGCAAAACCTTTTATGAATTCAAATAATGTGCTGCTATAGATTGCCTGCCTTAAGTATTGGCACTCTTACATCTTTTTGCTCAGTGGATGAGGAACAGCCAATTGTACAGTGTTTTCTCAGACCTTGAATAGGTTAGAGTGCTGTTTCATTTCTATCACGATGAGTGGCAACAAGTCCTGAGACATGGCCCAGCTGTAGCCAGCACTGGGTGCTGTAGACAGATTGCTCTAGCAGAGCTTTCTTCTGGTTTGTCTGGAGGACTGCAATGCATTTTTTTTTTTTTGTCTTAAGGATCCCTTCTAGATTGTGATTAGGGTCCAGCATTTCATAGTCTGGGAACCTACTCAAATAACCCAGGGATAAAAGCCCTTTCCAGCACATGATTCTGTAGATGTTGATTTGCCCTGGTATCATCTATATTCAGCAGTTTAATAATTTACAAGTTAGAATGTTGGTCATAAGAGAAGGAAAACCACTTCAAACCAAGTTAGGCATATGGGGCAGTTTTGTGTTTTCTAAAGCCAGGAGAAGGCTGAGTAGCCAAACCACAGTGAAAGCAGGGCCACAATGGATGGAGCTAAGGGGAGCTCAGCGGCTGAATGCTGGCAGGACTCTGGCCTCTTTCCTCCCCAGTGTTCTCTGTGGTTGGCTTTATTTTCCTCTCCTGCAGCCTGTCCTCCTGCATGCTTGGGAAACATGGGTGCTGACACTTTCTGCTTTGGAAGAGAGACTGGCTGGCCTACAGATAGTCTTCATGCTTGGGAAATGGACGAGCTCTTCCCACGGTTTAGGAACAGGCATCTTTTGCAGCCTGTGTGAGGATGGGGCTGAAGATGAGGTCTGCAAGAAACAAGAGCTTCCTCATAGAGGAGAGGAAGTTAGGCAAGGAACATCAAACACATCCAGCTGCCACTTCAAATCTGTTTCTTTCTGTCCCTCACAAAGAATAAATAACTTTGGTAAAAACCTTAGATAACTTTTTTTTAAAGATTTATTTATTTTATTACAGAGTCAGATATACTGAGAGGAGGAGAGACAGAGAGGAAGATCTTCCATCCGATGATTCACTCCCCAAGTGAGCCGCAATGGCCGGTGCTGTGCCGATGTGAAACCAGGAACCTGGAACCTCTTCCAGGTCTCCCACACGGGTGCAGGGTCCCAATGCATTGGGCCGTCCTCAACTGCTTTCCCAGGCCACAAGCAGGGAGCTGGATGGGAAGTGGAGCTGCCGGGATTAGAACTGGCGCCCATATGGGATCCCAGGGTGTTCAAGGTGAGGACTTTAGCTGCTAGACCATGCCGCCGGCCCCTTTAGATAACTTTTTTTTCAGTTATGCCTACGTTTTAAGGATGTAGCAAATGGTGTTCATGGCTGTTTGATATGTATGTAAATTAAATCTCCCTATTGTCTTAACTTATTTCATTGGGTTCTTGGGTAAAAGCATGCATAGAGTTTGTATCACTCGATGTGTATGCATTCAGAACTATCTGGAGATGTAATCTAATATAATTTTTTATATAATTGCAAAAATTGCTGCTTTAAATAGGTCCACAAGAGGCTTATCAGACTCATTAGAAGACAGTTGTTTTTAAAAAAACATTTATTTCTGTTATTGGAAAGGCAGGTCTACAAAGAAGAAGAAAGACAAAGAGAAAGATCTTTCTTCTGTTGGTTCGTTCCCCAAAGTGCCTGCCAACAGCTGAATCAAAGCCAGGAGCTTTTTCCAGGTCTCCCACATGCGTATAGGATCCCAAAGCTTTGGGGCATCCTTCACTGCTTTCCCAGGTCAAAAACCTGGGAAGTAGAACCAGTGGAACATGCATTAGCACCCATATGGTATCCTCATACATGGAAGGAAATAGCCAGTTGAGCCATTATGCTGGCACTACTACACAATTACGAAGGCAGAAGAAGCAGCTCCATGTCCCAAATTCTTTCTGTAAAAATTTTGGCAAGAGTACACCTTTTAATTCTACTTCCCACAAAAATTTTGAAATACCCTCACATGTGACATATCGCTGTCTGTTAAAGACCAAGTGAATATGTCCCAACCAATCCATGTATTAAATGTTAATACATTTTTAGCAAAATTGCTTGAATGAGTAGAGAGGTTGGTAGAGCAAGGAACTTCGCTTGCTGGCAGTGGGCACCCTGGCTGCACTTGGAGCCTCTCCCTCACCCAGGCTTCCCCACTGGAAGAGGCTCTCAGAGAAGAGGCTCCGTTTCCCACACCTTTCAGAGTAGTGCTGTGATTATGCAGCGAAAGTTGGCATTCCTCAGGGTTGTATCTGTTAGGTATAATAACTGATGGGATAATATTTGACCAACAAAATCTTGATCATCAGTATTTTAAAAGAGCCAGAATTTTTTCTCCCAAAGTTTGTTTGTACAGCATGTGTTTCAATTTAGTTTTATAAACAGCAGCTATAACCAACATAATAAAGCTAAGTACAGCTTCACAAGCAGATTCCTGAATAAATGAAAGCTGTGAAGTGGTCTTTGTTGATGAAAATAAGCAAGATACAAATCTTTTTAAAAAACCTGACCCTGTACTGCATCTTGACATCTCATCATAATGAACACAGGACATCACTTTTGGAAGATGGGCAGGTGGCGACAGCTCTGTCCTGGTGTCCTGGGCTCACCCTGTGAAGAGGTGGCTATTTCAAGAACACTGCTGTTATCCTTTCTTGACCTGACAATCAGCACTTCTTCTCACTGAGTATAGTGAGTTAATCATAGAATGTGCCCAACCGTACATTATTGAGGGAAGGTTGATATTATGGCCTTGGAACTCTGCAATCCTCATCAATGTCCTCATAGAAACCCTCCTCCTTTCCTAAGGGAGTCTGTGTAAAGATGTCAAATGATTTGGCATCGTGACCTCTTGTAGCCTTTTAGTCTTTCTTTAAGCATTCACATTTTTTGCTCAGTAGTTTCTGAAAGTGAATTTTAACACGCAGCATATACTTTTCAGTCTGGTTTGAGTACCCATCGTGTGATCTGGTACAGGGAGGATGGTGTATTCTGTGTAAAAAGAGAATAAAAAAGTTATTTGCTCATGGTCTTTTGGAACATACAAGATTTAGACACTAATTGAAGAACAAGTGAAATGTGTAGTAAATATCTGACTTCTTAGTGGCATTTGCTTCTCCAAATGTTTTGAGTGTTTACACTGAGTTTCTTCTGAACCTGCATAGTTGGGGATTGTGGCATCATATAGAGTCCAAACTCTGAGTCAACCTGCAAGGGTTCAAAAGTTATCTTACCAATTTAATCTCGTTGAGCATCAGTTTCTTCATCTGCCAAGTGAGAGCAATAATACTTCTTTATGAGGTTGTGAAGATGATATGAGATAATTCGTATAAAGCCTAAAGCAAAGCAACTGTACTCTGCAAAAATGTTAGTTGTTATTGCAGAGCATAATAAGAAGGGGGAGATAGATCTGTACGCTGCCATCAGAAGGTTGCAATCTATGTGGAATAGCAGACCTATACTGTTCAAACAACACTGGGACCTCATGAGGCAATGCAGTTGTAGTCACTGAAGAAGGACATAGATCAGATAACAGTCCAAAAGGACTCTGAACAGGCAAGTGAATTTACTGTGAACCAGGGTGAAAGAAATCAAAGCCTCATTAGCTGAGGAAAGGAAAGAACTTTCCGATAAGGGGCATGCCCAAGTGTTTGGCAAGATCTTTAAAATATATGGGGAGTAATCCAGTTTTGTCAGCATTGGGCCTGGAAAATGTTTATACTCCCTTTTCCATTTGGATAAATTGAATCAGAAGTCTTGTAAATGTTGCCTTCATAAGGGGTATCAGAATAACACAAGCATGCAACATATGGTAGAGATAGACTGTAGAATGACTGTGTTACAGTGCTACAGAACCCTACGCATAGAAAAGTTAGGGTCACCCCCACTGCTAAAGGGCCAGCCACAGGAGACCCTTTATGCTCTTCCTCATCTACTTGGCTCAACTTGACTCCTTTATTTTTGGATTGTTTTTGCTGAGTATGGTGCTTTCCCTGGCTCTTGTACATTTCCTAGCTCTTTCATGAAAAGGAAATGATCTAATTTCTGAAAGAATCAGTGTCATTATAGGACAGATAAAATTCAGCAGTAAGAACAAGGTCTTCTCTACGAAATTTTCGTTGTTCTCAAGCGTTCCTTCTGCTTAGTTTCAATTCCATTCATGCTATATTCATTGCCAGTTAATTCCAGTTGACTCCAAATTCAAATTTTGATTTTTGCTACTTATATTGATAGTCCATCATGCGAGTCAAAAGGGTTTTTTTTTTTTTTAAAGATTTACTTATTTTTATTGGAAAGTCAGATATACAGAGAGAATACAGAGAGAGAGGAAGATCATTCATCTGCTGATTCACTCCCCAAGTGACCACAACAGCTAGAGCTGAGCCAATCTGAAGCCAGGAGACAGGAGCTTCTTCCAGTCTCCCATGTGGGTGTAGGGTCCCAAAGCTTTGATCCATCTTTGACTGCTTTCCCAGGTCACAAGCAGAGAGCTGAATGGGAAATAGGGCTGCTGGGGCAAGAACCGGCACCCATTTGGGATCCCAGCTCATTCAAGGTGCTACCGCTCCAGGCTCAGGCCTTTTTTAAACAAACAAACAAACAAACAAACAAAAAACTACATTTGTGTTAAGTGGTGGAGGACCATTGCTGATTTTTCATGTGCTTATTTTGACCACTTTTTAAAAAGTCTCATTCTCCCTCCTTAACTGCTCTGCCTGCTTTAGGTTTTCCTCATAATGTTTGTAGCATACTATATATTTTACTTTTTGTTAAATGTATCATAATCTCTGCCACCTTGAAAAAACTTGATTTGAAATATCTAAATTTATGTAATTTTATTGTGATGAATCTATGTTATTGGAGATCTGGAACCTATAGGGTATAACCTCACTTACTATAAAGTGAGATTCTGTATGGGAAGTTTTAGGTTTGTATACAGCTGGTCAAAAACTGATAGTTTTCGCAAAATGGAGTGCTTTCTCAGATCTAGTTTTGGATAACTGTGGGAGTCATGTTAATACCAAGTCAAGCTTAGTATCATTTTATTTTTATTTATTAATTTTTTTGTGTATTTGAAAGGCAGAGACAGACCCAAATATTCAAGTCTGTTGGTTCATTCCCTAGCAGCAGTCACCAGGGTTGACCTGGCTAAAGTAAAAAACCTGAAAGTTTTTCACAAGGATAGTAGGAACCCCAGTATCCGAGCCTTATCCCCTTCTTCCCTGGGTGGGCATAAACAAGAAGCTGGATTGAATGCAGGGTTGGGACTTGATCCAGATGTAGGCTGCTGCTGTTTTTCTAAGGTTTTTTTATATTCATTTGAAAGGCAGAGTGTCAGTAAACACAGACAGAAAGAATTTCCAACCTTTGATACATTTCTCAAATGTCCACAACAGCTGAGGTTGGGCCAGTAAGGATCCTGGAACGCTATTCAGATCACACACATGAGTGGCAAGGACTCAAACACTTGGACTGTCTTCTGCTACCTTAATAGATGCATTAGCAGGGAACTGGATCCAAATGAGGATCCAGAGTCAGACTGGTGCTCTGATTTGGGATACTAGTGTTGCTTAACCCAGTGTACCACAATGCTGGTTCCTCAATACTATTTTAAATGTAATTTGAAATGACATTTGGCTTTTAATATTCTTCATAATAGCTTCCTTGCAATCATTTATGGCAACAGATTGGCTTTGCTAGTAACATTTATAGCTTTGCTGTAAATCTTTTTGAATTGAGAAATGCACTTTTTTTACAGTCTCCCTACATGATCTTATAGTTCATACTGTTTATGGTTTAACTAACATTTATCAGCAATTAGTTAATTAGTAATGTGTGCCTTTCTGACTATACTGATGCTGATGTCTTCAATATATAGTAGTTTGTTTAATGGCTATTATCTTTTCTTGGAATAGTTAGCATATCAAAAGAGTACAAAGAGATGATAAATTGTACTTGTGTTTACTTTCATTTTTAAGACTAGTTGTTTTTTTCTATATCCTTTTGATATCTGCAAAGAACTCCAGCTGAGTATAGTTACATAAGTGAGTCAATGATATAACCAGAAATGATTCTTAATTCACAGATGTGTCTTTTCTTGGGTGATATATGGATCTGTTTTTGTTTTTCAAGAATTATTATTTGAAAGGCAGAGAGAATGAGAGAGAGAGAGAGAGAGAGAGAGAGAAAGAGAGAGAGAGAGATGGATCATCTCTGCACCTCAAATGGCCTGCAAAGGCTGCGACTGGGCCTCCCATTGGATCACAGGGACCCAATCAGCTGGGCTGTCTTCTGCTTTCCTAGGCACATTAGCAGGGAGTTGGTTTGCAGATGGAGCAGCCAGAAGTTAAGCTGGCACTCTGATACGGGATATCAGCACCTGAGGTGGTGGCCCTGGCTTGCTGTGCTGCAGCACTGGCTATATGGATCAGATTTGAGGTTTCCTTAATGGAATATTCAATAATGGACTGAAGAACTAAAGAGATAAATATTTAAATTTTCCTAAATGCAAGCAATTTCTATTTAATTGTATCAGTTTTACACCATGAATCCTAAAACCCAGATATTTCTAAGTTTTAAAATGTAAAAATATCTTACTTATTTACTCATTCTTTTTTAGTCATTCCTGCGTTAATTTAGGGTTTTTCTTCTTTTTTTCCTGCCAATATGCTATGGATCTGTCATGTTCCAGATACTGTGGATGCAAAAATCAGCAGCAAAATCTCCCCACCTGTAAGAGATTCACCTGTAGTGGAACTGGGGTACCTGTCAAGTGCCAGGCCAGATCCACTGTTAACTCTGCAAAACATCATGTCCATTGTTGCCTCACAATATGTATGTCAGTGCCTGACCCACTTTTATAAGAGCAAAAGGCAGTATTCTTCTGGAGTTTTAGCAAATTTGGCATCTTCCCCCCTATTTTAGCTTGCTGCTACTTCAAATAGAGCAGATAGAAAGCCCTGAAAATGTATAGTTGTACTGTTTAAAAAGTCCCCTACTATGCTATAACGATCCCCTGTTTTCCAAATGCTACCATTAGTGGTTACAATAATCATCTGTAATGTTAGCTTCTAAGAACTATGGTACAAGAGCTTCTTTTCTAATTTCCCAGATGGGAGGGAACACATGTACTAGCCTGTTAGAGCTACAGAAACTGGGGAGAACACTGCACGGATTTATATTTTTGGAACTTTTTGGACTTATTTAAGCACTCAAAATTAAACTCAGGTGTCCATTAAGAATCAAATAACAACTCAGGGAAAACTCATGTGTTATGTTACTCTAAGAATAAAAGATGAACAGTTGTTCATAAAGCCAACTTCTGGAAATAACTAGGTTCGAATATGAATCTGAATATAGACTAATGCTTTATGTACTTTTTGCAGGATGTCAGATGATAAATGGGGCTTATATTAATTAGAGTCATTCCATTGATTTGGAAGATTGGCCTTAATCATTTCTATTCTTCCCTAGAGAAGAAGTGAAATGAAAAGTTAAAAAATAGGAACAGAAAAATTACTCATGAGTATATGGGATAAAGTTACTAATTAGAAAGCATTTCATTGGCCTGTAACTATTTGCAGTGTATTTTTTGGCAAATCTTTGTGGTTTGTGTTCATAACCTCTGTTTGACCTTTTACAAGGAGACTCAGTGGTTGGGCAAATATCTGAAAGACAATGTTATTTTGTCCTTGTTAAGGTAATCAATCTGTCAAGAAACTAATTCTACACTTAGATCATAAAATGAATTTGTCTCTGTATTTGTGTACATGTTTATGTAACTTTAGTTTCAGATGTTTTATGGGTTCTATAGTATATACAATTAATTTATGTTTGTTGAGAACCATAAGTGTTTTTAAATTTTCTATCATTTTAAAAAGATTTGTTTATTTTTATTGGGGAGGCAGATTTATAGAGAGAAGGAGGTCTAAGAAAAGATTTGCTGTTCGCTGGTTTACTCAAGTGGCCACAACGACTGGAGGAGCTGAGCTGATCTGAAACCAGGAGGCAAGAGCTTCCTCCAGGTTTCCCACATAGGTACAGGGTGCTCAATGCTTTGGACCATGTTCTACTGCTGTCCTGGCCACAGACAGGGAGTTGGATGGGAAGTGGAGCAGCTGGGAAGGAACAGCACCCATATGGGATCTTGGCACATACAAGGCGAGGATTTTAGCCACTGATCCTTCATGCTGGGCCCAAAATTTTCTTTCATTTTGCAAAAGTAAAATTGCAAGGCTGAATATAATTTCTAAACCAGCAAATGGTAGGTTAAGTCAGGTTCCCAAGTGTTCTCTTCTCTTAAAATTACTGTATTTCTGGGCCCGACACTGTGGCCTAGCGGTTAAAGTCCTTGCCTTGAATGCGCCAGGATCCCGTATGGGCACTGGTTCTAATCCTCTCTGTCTCTCCTCCTGTACGTATATCTGACTTTGCAATAAAAATAAATCTTTTTAAAAAAGATTACTGTATTTATAAAGAACTTAATTTATTGGGCCTGGCGTAGTAGTCTAGTGGCTAAAGTCTTTCCCTTGCACATGCAGGGATCCCAAATGGGCACCAATTCTTGCCCCAGCGGCCCCATGTCCCATCCAGCTCCCTATATCCCATCCAGCTCCCTGCTTGTGGCCTGGGAAAGCAGTCAAAGATGACCCAAAGCTTTAGGATTCTACACCCGTGTGGGAGACCTGGAAGAAGCTCCTGGCTCCTGGCTTCAGATTGGCTCAGCTCTGGCTGTTGTAGTCACTTGGGGAGTGAATCAGCAGATGAAAGATCTTCCTCTCTCTCTGTATTCTCTGTGTAAATCTGACTTTCCAATAAAAATAAATAAATCTTTTATTTTTTAAAAAAAGAAACTTATTGTATTATTGTGTGCGGGAGCAAGGAGTTAACACTAAAGTTTCCAGATATCATTGATGAAATATGATTGATGGCTGCAACTTTTATATAATGGGTTCCTGAAAAAAAACCACTGGGTTTAGGCAAAAAAGGTTCAGAATTGACATTCCTTTGGAAAAAAATTAAAACAAAACTTTCAGTCTCCCTACCCCAACAAAGAAAAAGAAACATGAATTTGTCAGGCCCAGTGCAGTAGCTTAGCAGATGAAGTCCTTTCCTTGAAGATGCCAGGATCCCATATGGGTGCAGGTTCAAAGCCCGGAGGCCCCGCTTCCCATCCAGCTCCCTGCTTGTGGCCTAGGGAAGCAGTTGAGGATGGCCCAGAGCCTTGGAACCCTGCACTCAGAGGGAGACCTGGAAGAGGCTCTGGGCTCCTGGCTTCAGATTGGCCTAGCTCCGGCTGATGCAGCTGGTTGGGGAGTGAGTCATCAGATGGAAGATCTTCCTCTCTGTCTCTCCTTCTCTTGGTATATCTGCCTTTCCAATAAAAATAAAATTAAAGAAAAAATATGCATTTGTTCACTGCTCTTAGTTAACATTGAATAGTTTCAGTATGCCAGGTCCTTTTATCCATCCATGTGCACACTACAATCTACACTCTAGTGTGGGATAAACAGAAAACCCAAACCATATTTCTTATGTCATTTAACCTAAAAATGTATTCCAGAACTATTACAAATCTACATGAAAAAATAAAATGTATAATGAGGTTAGGTGAAAAACTAGAGACAGTTATATAAACTCAGAATTATTGACCAGATTTAACTGAACGTTCAAGTTTTCTACAAAAGAGTGTCTGTATTAGAAAGTCAAAAGCTAGAATATATGACGAAATTTATAACACAGGTAATAGTAAAGGGTTAACAAATCTAATAAAGCCAGCAAGAACCAAGAACCTTGAAGCAAAGTGGGTAATGGGTTGGATCAGGAAATTTAATAAGAAATGAATAGTGACCAATAAACAAGGGAAAACTTGTCTAGTCAATATGGGTCACATTTTCTAGCTACCAGATTGTCAACCTCATTCAAAAAAGAGTGATAACAGCCAGTATTAGCCAGTTACTCTGGATGAGAAAGAAACAGCTCCTACTGATAAGAATGCATGTGACCAAATGTGAATAGCTTCACAGATGTCAGCAAAACAATCTGTTAAATTCTATCAAAATGTAAAATGCTAATCGCCTTTAGCCCAGCAAGCTGTTTTAGTTTTTTCTTTTTTTTTTTTTTAAGAAATGAAAGAAAACAAGAAGAAAGACACATGTGCATACACACACCAAAACCCCCCATAAAAAACAAAATAAACATAAAGGAAGTAGAAGTCCTGGGGCTAGCATTGTGGTGTAGCAGGCTAAAGTTGCCACCTGCAGTGCTGGCATCCTACATTGGTTGTCTGCTAATAAGCTGGGAAAAGTAGAGGAAGATGGCCACCTGCATGGAGACCTAAGTAGAACTCCTGGCTTTTGCCTGGTTCATTGCTCGCTATTGGTGGCCATCAGAAGGTATCAGTTCTCTCTGTCCCTCTCTTTAACTCTGACTTTCAAAATAGAAAAATAAAGCTTTTAAACAAACAAACAAACAAAAAAGGCTCTTTGTGGAACCAGAGCCACCAGTGGCTTCACTCTTTTCCATGAACTGTTGGGTCTGGGGACTCTTGCTGGGGCTGTCAGAGCAGGCCTGAGATCGTGCACGTGTTTCGATTCCAAAGGCCAGTGAGAAGGGGGTGGAGAGAAAGGCCCCAGCTAGGGTAGTGTGCCCATGGGCTATACTTGGGTTCTTCTGCACATACTTGTGTCCCAGGTGAGTGGAAAGGTGAGGTCCCAGATCTTTATGCATGCTGAAGGACAGGGCCTGAGAACCCGTTTATGATCTTGGGTTCCTATGGGTGGGCAGAGCTTCAGGCCAGCACGCCACCCAACCAGAAGACTGGGCTTGGGAAGACCTGACTGGGGAATCCATTTGTTCCCAGACACATGGATTGCTCAGGGAAGTGGGTACGGGGATGTGAGGGAGGGAGGACTACTGAGGGAGAATGTTACAGGCAAAGAATGACTTCTGTGGGATTTCTACCAACAAGGCCGCCGTACTTGCTGGTAAGCGAAGGGGCTGAGACTGAACGGTTTGCAGGGAGGAAACTGGAGGACCTTCTGCGTCAGACTGATGTACCCACCTAAATGGGAGATATGAGTTGGGCTAATTAGCATTACCACTGCCAACCACCACACACCAGTACACACAAAAGCTAGGACTGTGGCCTAGCTGGCAGGACTAGATTATAGTACCAACCAGTAAGTGTTGGAACATGGGATGGGTCATGTTAGGCTGGGCCATGACACTAACCAGCATGCGAGAGAACTGGGTCTGGGAGCAGATTCTCTGGGGAATGTGTGGACCCAACCCGGTGGAACTGCAATTACTTCTGGCTTGCTCCAGAGCTAGAGGTAGTGACAGGCTGAGCTAGGTATGACCATGGAACAATCCGATAATCATGAATGTTGGGGTTGGGAACAGGCTGAGCTGGTCCAGGCTGTAACACCCACAGGCACACCCAAGAATAGGGTGTGGGCAGGCAGGGCCACAACATCCACCTGCTCATACAGAGGCTGCGACAAGAGGGAGCGGACTATGCAGGGTAAGGGCAAAGCACTTGCCAGGACATGCAAGATCTGGGTTTGGGAATGGGACCTGGTGGGGCAACTTGGGAAACTTCCCTTGTGGGCCATAGCTCCCACTAGTGAGCATGTGATTCAGGCATGGGAGTTGGTCAGCCCATTCAAGTTAGCTTCACCCATCGGCAAGTAGGGGCGTTGGTTCTGGAGGAGGTGGACCAGACAGGGCTGGGCCAACCTTAGCTCACTAGCATGTGCAGAAGCTAGGCTGGAGTGCAGGTCATGCTGAGCTAGGCTGTCATACTTCACTGGTTTGCATGACAGCCAGGGATGGGAGCAAACTGGGCAGTGCTAGGCTGTAGCACTCACCAGCAAGAATTGGGACTAAGAGTGGGTGGGCACAGGTCAGGTTAGCATCGAGTAGCAAAGGCCAAGATGTGGGATAGGTTGTGCTGAGCAGGATCAGAGCAACCATTGGCATGTACAACATCTATGGCTGAGAACGACCTGGCTGGGGAGCTAAGGGGACACCCTGGCTGGGTTGTGGTTCCCATTGTTGAGCTCAAGAGCTAGAATGGGTGCAGCAGTCTGGGCTGGACATGACTGTAGTGTCCCTTGGCATGGGTGTGGACTGGGTCTGGCGTGGACCAGACTGGGCTAGACTCTAGCACCTACTGGTATTCATGGGAGCCAGTTAGGTTGTGGGACAGGCTGGGCTAGGTCTCAGTACCTACTGAACCATGTGAGAGCTATGTCTGCGTGGACCAGGTATGGCTTGGCTGTAGCACCCAACAGTAAGAACCAGAATGGGTGTGGGCCGGTTGGGCAAGGCCACTATTCCTGCCGGGACAGGAGTCAGACTAAATCACTCTGGTCCAAGGACCCACAGTTGTGCACAAAATCTGCCACTGGAAGGAGGTCTGATAACAAGGAACTTGAGGAACTCCTCAAGCAAGATGCACTCCCTGCAGGTGAGTGCAAGAACCAAGGCTGGGAGCAGCTTAGACCAGGCAGCTTGCATTACACACCAGCATACAAGTGAGTCAGGTCTGGGGATAGGCCAGGCTGGGCAAGTTCATAATGCCCAATAGCAGATCTGAGAACCAGGATGGGATGTGGGACGTGTTGGGTTGCCCCGCAACACTAGCCACTTCATATTAGGGCCGAGTCTGGAGACTGGCTGGGCTATGCTAGGCTGTAGCATCCTCTGCCATGAGCTGAAACTGGGAGCAGACTGGGGAGGGCCAGGCTACAGCATCCACCACCAAATACCAAGGTGAGGCGGACCATGCCAGGTGGACCACAGCACCCACCAGCACACATGTGAGACCTGGGTGCAGGGTGTGCAACTCTAATAGAGATACTACAGGGTGTCCCCTACTGGGCCACTGCTCCTACTGGGAAGTGTGAGAACTTGGATCAGGTGCAGACCAGGTTGGGCAGGGCTACAATACCTGTTGGCCTGCATGTTAACATGGTTAAGAGGAGAGCCAGGCAGGATTAACTGACTATACCCACTGGTGCGAGTATAGGCCAGAATAAGAGCAGGCTGCTTGGGCATTGTTGCAGCATCAGCTGGCAAATGCTGGGACTGAGGGCAGATCCCATCAAGCTAGACTGTAGAATCACCTGAAGAGTGCAAGATCCAGGACAGGGAGTAGGTCCAGTAGGGAAACTGGGGACCTCTCTGATGGGTTGCAACTCCCACTGGTGAGCATGAGAACCAGGGCTGGGGGTGGGCCTGCATAGACAGACAGTGGCACAGCCAGCATGAGTATGGGCTGGATAGTGGGGTTGTTTGGGATGAGCTAGGCTTCAATACCCATTGGTGTATATGAAAGCCAATGGGACAGACTAGACAAGTATGCTACACATATTGGTAAGCATAGGAACCAGGGCTGGGGGCAGGGCTATAGGGAGTTATTGAGGGTCACTCTGACTAGGCTGCAGCTCCCACTGGTGTATGTAGGGCCAAGTGTGTGGTGGGTAGGTTTGGGCTGGGGTGCAGCATCCATTGGTTTATGCACTGGAGCAGAACTGACCCAGCAATTGCAACTATCAGTGTATGCATAGGTTGATGTCAGTGACAGAAAGAGCCAGACTACTGGCAAGCACATTCAATTCAGTACTGGGGTCACCTCAAATGAGATTTCTTTGGGCAACCCCCCATTTGAACCACTGGACTCAGGACTCAAACCATGGGAAGAGTGGCAGCACCTGTGATCTGACTGTGGAGTGCCTATGTCTGAAAGGGGCCTCTCCAGTTACTGAAGGTGGTGCAGTGGACAGCATACTTAGATGCACATGGAAGATTTGGCAGTCCATTGGAGTCTATAGAGGACATCTGGTACCATAGCAATAGAGGATGGAAGGCAGAACAAACTGGTCAACTCTTCCAGCACTGACAGCAAATGTCTGGGCGAATGGAGACTCTAAGGTGAACTATGTCAGCCATTGGACCTTGGAAGGATTTCCTCATCCTTGGATCAGTGAGACTGACAAGATTTCAGATCTATTGAAACCACCTGTGCAGAACCTTTGGAGCATGCTCCACATCGGGGATCCTGGGATGACATCAGGTGGCCATTCTCCATCATTGGGTACTGAGATGGTTGGGAGGCTAGGTGTGGCTTCTCCTCTTGACTTCCTCCTTACCTCAGATATAGGAAGAAAATAATGAAGGTGTGGAAATAGTGGTCTCACCCACTTTCCCCTAATCCTTGACCCTTCCCACCCTAATCAACTATGTAAATATCATAAAAAATGAAATAAAAACAGAAATAGACCTCCCACTACTAAAGGACATATGTATACATACATGTAAAAATATTTATTGCAGTACTGTGAAGTTGATAAGAATTGCAAACTACCATAATTGTTGCTAGGGAAATGATTTAGTCAAAATAAATTCATGCCATGGAATGTTATGTGACTATTTAAAAAGCATTTGGTGAAGTGATATGTATGATATGATCCCATTAGGCAAAATAAAACAGAAAGTTAAAGTACCTGTTTAAATGCAAGCTTGTATTCCTGCATGCTTGTGTGTTTGTAAGCATGGCCAGAGATGTTTGAATTTATATACACCACCAACCCTGGTTACCTCAAGAAGCGGAAGGTAAAGTGGAGGTGGGAGAATTTCCTCTTTATAAACTTATGTACACACATACACATTATGTAGTTTGGCTTGTTTAAACAAGCCCAAATTTTGTAATGTAAAACAGAACAATTAGAAAAATCAATATTGAAGAGTCAAAGTGAAAGGAAGGGGAAATGGCCAAAGAAAGAGAATACCTGGGAAATGTGGTTTCTTAGAAGCAAGGAAAAGGAGTTTCTAGAGATGGGAGATTGTCTTTGTCACATTTAGACATCATGTAAGAAAAGGACAGAGATGGGTCTGTCATGTTTTCTAGGATATCTGAGTAGGAGCAGTCTTGATGAAGTAGCACTGTGAGTAGGCTGTTTATATGGAGCTGGAGGGATGTATAGGAGGGAAGGTGACGGAGAGAAAGCACAGAGAACTCTGCGAGAGGAAAGAGATGAGCCCGATCCCAGGGACTAAGCAGAGTCCAGCAATATTCTTGTCTTTCCTTTTAGCATTTTGGCTATTTAGGATGAAAGACTAGTGTGACTGTGAATGTCACACCACCACATCTTTCAGAGCAAGGAGGCTGAGGCGGTTAGAACTAAGCAAGATAAGCATGGTGGCCAGCTTCGTGGGGTGCAAGAACAGAAGGGGAGAGAGTAGGTTGAGTCAAGATAAAGGACTTCTTTTTTTTTTTTTTTTGTAATCTATTTTATTGTGTTGTTGTTGACAATCTTTATATAGTTAATTACAGTTAAAGAAAGAAAAAGAAAAAAAAGGTTCAGGGGGATAGGGAAGTGGGTAATACTATTATGTCCATATTGTTTCCATCTTGTATCTGAGATAAAGGGGGATATTGAGGGAGAAGCCCCACCCGGTTTCCCGCCCACCCCGAGTCCCGGATGTGGGGCATGCTCTGAGATATGTGCTCGAGTGGTGTTAATAGTTCTCCAGTTATGAATCACTGCCAGTTTCGCTCGATGAGGTCGTCCACTGATTGATATGGTCCATCATAAAGTCTCTGTTTGCCCCATTTTTCGCTGCCAACATATAGCTGAGATGAATGATTGATCTGCTCTGTCTTCTGTCTTTTCTTGATTAGAGTTCTGAGTCCAGCAGTTCGATTGGGGAGATCTCCAAAGAAACTTTGAGGTATTCCCAGACTAGTTTCTTGTATGTTCTAGCAAGCACAGGGCCCGGCACAGTCCATCACCCCGATCAGCTGGTGGTTGCAATTGCTGTGTTGGTTCTGTTTTCAGTCCCGAGTTGCACTGGAACCAATGGGTGTTGCAGTCCAGTCTGGTTCTGCCCAGCACGTACTCGGCGCTCACACTAACCAGTGGGAGCTGCAGCCTAGTTGGGGCAACCCACGATAACCCACACCAGGCCCGCCCCCTACCCTGGTTTGCCAGTATGTGTAGCAGAAGACCAGTCTGTCCCCCATCCCATTTGGCTCTGGCACTTGTCAATGGGTATTAAAGCTTAGTTCTATCTAACAACTCAACCATCCAGCCCTCACGGGTGTTGTTGAGTGCCTCTCTATCTAGCCATCCCAGCCCCCATCCTAGTTTTCATGCCCTCCCACGGGACTAGTGACCCAAGAAGGGGGAACCCACTTTTTCCCTCCCAGGTCTCTCTGTCCCGGTTTATGCACTCTTTAGGTGGTTCTGTGATTTGACTTGACAGAGTTAGTCCCCAGTGCCAGCTTCTGCGGTTATGCCCAAACATCCCTCACCCACTCAAATTTATGCTTGCACCAGCAGGAATAATCAGCCCAGCCTGGCTTTTCCCTGATCTAGTCCACATGCAGCGCACAGGTGTTGTAGCCTTGCATAGTCTAGTCTGTCTCTATCCCAGCCCACGCTCTCCAGCGGGAGTAGCTGTCCAGCGAGGGAACCAGCCCCTTAATCCCCCCGCCAGTTCTGCCCCTCGCTTCCTTCCTGGATCTCACGTGTGCTGGTTGGGTGCTGCATTCATATCCAGTACAGGCAACCACGCCCTGGCATTCCATAATGTGTACTGGTTTTGTCGCGACCAAACCCGGCTCATCCCACACTCTGATCTGGTGATCGGATTTGCCAGTGGGTGATATGGACTGATTCAGCCTGGTCTGCTCCTGACCCATGCTGAATGTGTGCCAGTGGGAAACTTTCCATGGCCTATTCTGGACTGTTTCCTATCATGCTTCTTGCGCTTACCTGCAGGGACTGTGTCCTGCCAGAGGAGTTGCCCAGGCTCCTCCATCAGAACCCCTCCCAATGGCAGGTTTTGCACATGCCAGGGGGTCCTTGAGCCAACCCAACTCAGTTCACCTCCTGTCCTAGCAGGAACAGTGGCTTTTCCTGGCTGGCTTTCACCCCATTCTGGTTCTTGTTGTTGGGTGTTTCAGCCCGGCCATGGCTCGTCCATACCCACATACAGCTCACGCATGGCTCAGAAGAGGAGTGAGACCCAGCCTAGTCAGTCCCACATCTACCCTGGTTCTCCATGACACCAGATGGTGTTGGGGTCTGAACTGGCCTGGTGCATGCAATCCCAGCCCACACTAGTGCCTCGGGTGACTGCAACTGTTTCCTAGATAGAACGCAGCTCCAATTCTAGCACATACGCCCCTTGGTGGGAACCTCAACCTAGTTGGGGTGTCCCGTTACCTCCCCGATTGGGCTTGTTCCTAGCTGTAAATCATGCACCTGCCCGTGATTGCTCTGAGGACCAGTAGGTGCAAGAGCCTAGCTTGGTATGACCTGTGTTCCATGCTGGTTTCCAGTTTTGCTTGTAAACAAAGGTTTGCTCAGTCCTGCCCAATACATTACGTTCCATTACCAATTTACATATTTTGGAGCTACTATGCCCTGCTTGTCCGACCCCCAGATCTGGACCATGTGTTCACCAGCGAGAGCTATGACTCGCCAGGGGAGCTTCCCAAGTACCTCCACTTGATCCACTCCCAAACCCAGTTTACATACATGCCATTGGTTTTTAGGCCAGTGCCCGGTGTACTCTGGCCTCCCATTTGGCCTTGTATGAGCTGGTGAATGTTGCAGCCCGGCCCACCCCACAGCCTATTCAGGATGCACATTTGGGTGCTGCTGCCTTGCCCAGTCCAGTCTGTCACAGGTCCCTTTACCTGTGATTGATGGCAGGCTCCTTGGTCACACCTAGCTTAGTCCATAACCACCTAAAATTTAGGTTTACCAGTGGGGCCAAACTTTCTACAGGGTGTGGCCCACACATCCTGCACAGAGTCCACCCCAGGATAAGGTTCTAGAGTGCTAGTTAAAATTATGGACCTGCCTAATGTGACCAGTCTCCTGAACCAACATCATGTCAGGCAAAAAAATATCCTGCTAGACAATCTGGGGGTTATCTTCTGCATTATAGGTGTTCAAAGCTCAGCATTATTGAGTGATTAGAAGTTCTCCAAAAGAAGAGTTACTGGCGTTGGGAATCTTTAGGATTGACTCAGAACCCAGAAACAGTGGGGTCACCCTAGAGCTATCTAAGCAGCAATTCGGACATCCATTACCCCAGAGCTTCCCGGCCGGGCGGCCAGCAGGTAAAGCCTGGCACCACATGGTGCACTGGCCGCCCTGGATGAGGCCGAGGACCCGTTCACTGCCTTGCGGCAGTGTCTTTGGCGTGAGCCCCCAGCATTGGGTCCGACCCGGCAGGGGCACCCCCCACAGCCGCCACACTGTGAGGAGCGGCAGTTGCCCCCGAATCCCAAGGCCCGAACCCCTCCCAAACTCACCTAGCTGCCAGATATTAGCAGCTGGGTGGAGCTAGGAATTTTAAGCCAGTTCCCAAGTTCCCTCATGGCGCACTTACCCTGAGGAATGAGCTCTCTTGGGTCCTGGATGAGGCCGAGGACTCGTTCACTGCCTTGCGGCAGTGTCTTTGGCGTGAGCCCCCAGCATTGGGTCCGACCCGGCAGGGGCACCCCCCACAGCCGCCATACTGTGAGGAGCGGCAGTTGCCCCCGAATCCCAAGGCCCGAACCGATAAAGGACTTCTTAACTGAGCTTTCCAGTGCTCAGAGGTTGGTGAATTCTGAAGTTCATGTTGGAAGCCTGTTGAGCACACTTGAAGGTGTAGGAACTGATCCAGAAATATAGGTCAGGCCTTACTAGACCTTGTGAATGAAAGATGTACAAGTCTGTTAACTGTTTTCAAATTTCATATTTTACTTGAAACTGCTACCAACCAAAAATAAGTTATTAATCCTTACTAAATTTGATACTTGCAAATTAAGATCAATATGCTACTAGATCTATGCTAGTTCAGTATTTTCTTTAGATATCTGGCAGACAGTTGAAGCTTGGCAATAATGGTGAAGTACGTTCTTGCAGTTCTAAGTTCCACAATCTTGATTTAGGATGCTTCATCAGTGTGTCGTTAGTGCTAACTGGATTTGGCTATGATATTAAATTGTTGCTATTCTTGAGCTTAAAGAAATCTGTTGATTTGTTTATATGTGTGTGTGTGAGAGAGAGAAGAGGAGAAAGGAGTGAGAGTATGTATGTTCCTATCCCCTGGTTCATTCTCTAAATCCCTACAGTGGCTGGAGCTGGGCTAGCCTGAAGATGGGAGCCAGAAATCCAATTCAGTCCTTTCACATGAGTGGTGTGAGCCCAGTTACTGGAGCCATGACCATTGCCTCTTCCCAGGAAAAAGCTTGAGCCAGGAGCTGCAGCCTATTATCAGAGCTAGGTACTTCATTTTGGGACACAGGCGTCGTAACCAGTGTCTTAATTATGAGGCTAAATGTCCATCCTATTCTTGATTATTAATTATAAATCACAGTAAGGTTAGCTTTATTGTCATCAGTTTAGTTTATTGTGGTTTATTTGGTTAACCTCATAATGTTTATTAGTTTGCACTTGGGTCGACGATGTTTTTTAATCTTACAATTGGAATTCCAAGATATGTATCAATGTGTCTTATGGTTCAAATGAGAATCACCCATAATCATTTTGTAAGGCAGATATGTACCTACCTCCCCTGTTCTTTGTGTGGGGACATGCTTCATAGTGATCTGTTTCCTATCAATTTTTTGCTATTTAAGTAACAACTTAAGTAACAACAATGTCAAGGTATAATTTAAAAAACTGGGTATTATAAAATTTTTTGTGTTTTAAGATATAAATCATATTCAAAGCAATGTTTACTGCAATTTGGTGTTTGAGGATTTTTTGTTTGTTTGTTTTCTAATTATTTTCTAAGAATTAAAACCTTAATACTCCAACCACCCCTGAATGTGGAAACAAGTGGGGTAGGTTGTGGTCTTTTGCCTGGGCATGATAAACTTTGGCCAGAAGGTTCGGAAACCATTTAATCTGAGTGGAAAAACTTGCTAAGTGGCAGAGGACATGCTGAACCGTTCAGCTGGAGCAAGGAGAACCTTCAGACATGACCGCCATGCTGGGGGACATGAGCTTATCACTTAGAGGAGGTGAGAAGAGCAAGGAGTGATCATTTTTGTTTTCTGTTCCTTTTTAAGGATGTAAATGAAGATCCTGGCGAAGATGTGGCCCTCCTTTCTGTCAGCTTTGAGGATACAGAAGCCACCCAAGTATACCCCAAGCTGTACCTGTCACCCCGAATTGAACAGTAAGTGTCAGTGTCACTAATGTTGTGTACTGTGGTGCTTCTAGTTGCTTAACCGTTGCATTCTGTCTTTTGCCATTTGTGACTCTTGACATTCTTTCTTTATATTAATATCTGTTTCCTTAACAACAACAAAAAAAAATTCTTGTATTAGAAGTTCAGGCTGCAGAGTAAGGCAGTTTGGATTTACCACTGCATTCTTTTGTTGATTCCTTGCTATGCAGTTTGCCTCCCTGTAGAGAGAAAAGAGTAAACAGTAAATCCAAACTTGTGATATCTTTTAGATGTTTCCTAGGGTACAAATGATCGTAGCATGAACAAGATTGCTGAGCAACATCTGGTTGAATTTCCTATGTATTTGTAACTCTTAGAGTTACGTTTGAAAATGTAACCATTCTCTTTAAAATATCAAGCAGAATTGTATTAAGAGGATAGTACAGGTAGTACTAAAAGTAGATAGCTTTAAAAGATGGGTGTTTGAATTAGCTTTCTGTGTTTAAATAGATGCATATGATTTTGTATAACATCCAGTTCTTTGGTAGAGGGAGTTTGATAATACACTTCTGTTCTAACCCAGTGACTTTTCTCATCAGTAATGAATTTTGTAAGGACTAGCTTCACAATGTGCTTATTGTTGGCGAAGTGCTTTAGTAGTTTATTCTACTTCAAAGGAAGTTGAAATTCATTGAAAATGGATTATAAACAGATTTGGTTCGGAATTTCTGGCAGGACAAATTTTTCATCAGCAGCACAAGTTTTTACAGACTCTTATTGAAATGTGTTATTAAAATTCTCTATAAGTCATTTAGTCAAGGCTGGCTGATGTCTGTCTCTGAGATGTGGTCACCATCCATTTTCATCCCCTCTGGCTTTGGTTGTTCTAGATTATGAATCATGGGCACATAATCTTATAAACCAATATAATACAACTATTTGCACTGAAATGTGGGAGATTTATGTGCATCAGCCATCTATAGGCATTCTCTCATTTATTTATTTATTTATCTTCAGCAGCACCTAGGACAGGATTATACAGCGGGGTAGCAGATGCTCAGTGGATGTTTTAATTTTTTGACCTGGAAGTCCTGACTCATATTAGTAAGGTCCAGAGGTGCTGGCGGCAGGAAGTGGCGTGCTGAGAGGCAGGGTGGCCGACTCTAGCTGACCCAGTCTCCCCCTGGTTTCTGCCACTTTCCAGCTGATGAGGTATTTGACATCTCTGAACTTGTTTCCTCATGAAATAGAGATCAAGAATATGCATTTCACATTGTTGTTTTGAGGAATACATTGAATACTGTTGATAACGAATTGCAATGTCTGGCACTCAATCAAAAACTCCATGAGTATTGCCTATTAATGTTGTTACTAATGTGTTTCATAGGAGAAGAATGGGTGAGCCAGTGGTTAGCAGGGACAAGTTGGGACAGAAAGGGAGAGAGGATGGCTAAGTAAGTGAGTAAATACCTAGTTTGAGAGTAGCTATCCATTATGTGCTTAATGAGTTAAGAAGGTGTTTTACTAACAGGAAGAGATTTAATGAAACAATCTCAAGATAGGGAGAACAGGAATATATTAATTAAGCTGCAGGCAAAAAATTGCTAGCTTAGAAAAAATGTTTGAGGTTATTGTCCAAATTTACAAATAAGTTGGCAAATAAAATGTTCTTTAAAAATATGTACAAATAAAAATTTGAAGATATGATGTGAAGAATTATTTGGGAAGAGTATAATTTTAAAATCATTTTTCTAATTTCCTAAATTTAGCTTTCTATATTTCCTCCTCTCTTTATGTTAAGAACTGGTCACAGCAATTCTTTACAGATCTGTTTTCTATTATTTCCCTCTCATTGCCTGTCATTTAGCTACACTTGAACCGTTTTCTCAGTTCATGTCTGTTATGTTTCTATATTTTTACTAAAACTTCCTTCCATGTACAAGGTCTTTCTCTAGCCCCTCTTCCTATTGAAATATTGTACATTTTCTACGACCTTATTCAATTTTCATCTCTACTAACCATTTTCTTGTACACAGTTAGTCTGGCTTTTCTTGAGCTCTTTTCAACACTGAATTTATTATATCTATTTTGTAAGCTATCTATTATAACTTTGGTTGGTGATGCATTGTTGTTTTGTTTAAATCTTTACAAGCTACTAATGAGTAAGGGACTTCTAATGAGTAAAGAACAAGTCTTTTCATTCCTCTCTTTTGCATTGCACAAATGCAGTACATAGTAAATAATTGTCTCATATCAGTCTTCTAGTTTGATAAACAGTTCTCACAAAAATATTGGAAAATGCTACACTGAAACATGTTATATTTTTCTTGGTTGATGCAAATTCATTTGGTAGAACTATATACATATAAAATCCCAAAGTAAATTACCGAAAGTTGTTGTATTCTTAACAGTTTTCAAAAGTAGGCTTTAGAGAAAGGTTAGAATGCAAAGTAATACACTTGGGACATGACTTTGGAAGGACTTATATATCTGCTAAAGTTATTACAATGCCCCCCACTCCCTCATGGTTTTGCATGGTTTTACTAATCTTTGTTCAACGATCGTCTGAAAATATTAAATGAAAAATTCTAGAAATAAACAAAATTTATAAACTCTAAATTATATTCCCTTGCAGATAGCATGGTGGCTTTCTTGGTGCCCTGAGTGTGCCAGTTGGGATGTGAATCATCCCTTTGTCTAGTGTCACCACACTGTATGTGCGGCTTGCTGGTTAGTCACTTAGTTGTCACTCAGATATTAGATCAGCTGTCACAGCATAATGATGCTGTGTCAAAGTAACCCTTATTTTTGTTGATAATGGCTCTCAAGTAGGAAAGTAGTGATGTTGGTGATTCAGCTATGCTAAAGAGGAGCTGAAAAGTGCTCTTTTTAAGTTAGGCAAAAATTATTAACATAAAACAAGAAATCAAATACTGAGGTTGATAAGATTGATGTAAGAATGAATCTTCTTTCCATGGAATTATAGAGGAGGAGGATGAAATTTTTGCTGGTTTTGTTGTTACACTTCAAACTACAGAAGTCATAATAGTTCTACTTTATCACTGTTAATTTCCTACTGTGCCTAACATAAAAATTAAACTTTATTGTAGGTATGTATGTATAGGCGAAAACAGAATAAAAATGGTTTGGCACTATCTGAGGTTTCAGGCATCTGCTGGGAATCTTGGCTGTGTCCCTATAGAAAAGGGAGGGCTATCCTAATGCCTTTGGTTAATTCTTGCAGAGTTTAAAACAGAGAACAGAGGTACTGCCCTTGTATGATTATAGTTAACAAGTGAGTGACTAGGAATTGGTACTATTTTTATGTTGAGTTCTCATTTGTTACCTGTGTGTCATATTATTGTGTCAACTCATAGCTATCCCGGCATTGGTTATAGACCCAGAGGTGGAGAGTTCTTTCAGGCGTCATGGGAAAAACATGCGATGTGGACCCGCCCAAAGCTGATGCCAGGCCCTTGCCCTGACTCAGGCTTGCTCTCCTCTTGGCTTCTCTGTGACTCTTTCTAGGAAGTTGCAAGCCCTGTGGAGTGCCTTACACAGGCAGAGCCTCAGGATACCAACAGCTTGATTCATGTTAGGTATAAATCATGAGGAGAACCATGAGTTCTCAGCAACTCAGGCCCCAGGTAGGAAGCAGAGCTTCCTAGAACCCAGAGAAGCCCTTTCCAGTCCTGCTGTTCTCTGTCTGTCCCACCAGGTCCATCTATTGGACAAGGATATCATGCTCACATCGTTTGTCCTAGCATTCAGAAAAGAAAAAGGTCACTTTGGACCCTGCCATCACATGTGGGAGAAGGGATCACTTTGTTGTATCCTAAAGGTCTCCAAAAGCATGGATACCAATTCAAATAATCCCAACCAAAGGGAACATCTGTCAGATATATTGGTTAAAAAAAAAAAAAAACTCCCAAGTGTTTTATGACTTGCTGGAGCTCTGAAATGCGATCCCACTGGTGAAGTCGGTGTTTCCCCAGGTCCCAGAATAGTGTCCCTGACAGCCCTGGGGGCACATGGCTCTATGCCCTTGTCGTGTTTAGATGCATATTATTCTCTGGTCTCCTAACTGCACATGGTTGTGACTTGGAAACTCAACACTTCTGAGAACTTTGTTGTGCTCTTCTTGCACATGGCATGTGTACGAAATAAGTGTATACCAGGTCCTATATGTTCAGTTTTTCTGAAACTGAAATCAATCACTGGAATTAGACACTGAGTTCTATAATTTTTTTCTTAAATTGGTGAGTTGTGCAAAAAAAAAAGTTAGTAGTCAATGATTTTGCTTGAATATTAGGAAAGGAAAAAAATTTGTACATCATTGCCTCTCCTTATCCCCCGACAGGAGAGCTGAGAATTTAACATTACATCATCAGATCTGGCACTCAGTGTGCTCTACCTTGCCTCATTCCCAGACTGTTGGCAGTTTTCAGCAGTGAAACCAAAGGTTAAATGTGAGCAGTCCTCTTTCCCCAAAGGGCTGGGCCCTTTTCTTGGCTCCAGCTAGTTTGTGGGTGTGGCCTGAGGAGAAGTGGCTTCCTCACTCCATGTACTGTTCCCACTTGGTGTATAAAAAGAGGCCTGCAGCCCCTGAGGCAGGACAGGTGGCATCTTTCACAAGTACAGAATTTGTTTTTAGAACTTTTTGTTGTTAAGCTGCAGGCCAGCTCAGAAATAAGTCCTCAAAGCTTACCAGCCCATAAATGTTCGTTCTTAGTGAGGCTTGCATGTCTGCTAGCATGCATGTGTTCATCCTTTCAGGCAGCAAAGCCCGAGTGAGAACTGGCCAAGTGTACAGCTCTATGCTGTGTGCTTCAGAGGCTAACAAGAGAAGCGAAATATGGTCCATGCCTTAATTTGCCTGTGATATAGGAAGAGGGTAAGAATAAACAGGGCACGTTGCAACTTGGTTTAGCGTATCCAAAGCCCTCTGTTGCATCCCTTACTGGCCAGTATCTGGGCTGCAGTTCCTTAGCTTAAGTTTCAGTGCATCTTCTCTAAGTGTTGTCTATGTGAAAGACCCTACTGTGGTACTTGGCCTGCTTTGATGTTCAGCTTCTGCTTCTTGAGTTGCAGAAAGAGTGAAGGTAGGCGTCCTCAGTACTTTTAGAGTCCAAGGGAGGGGGAGGAGCTCATTTCCATCAGGCTTGGTAGAACATGGGCTTTGGAAGATTCAGGGAAGTCTGGCTTTTCTATTGTCATGTGGCTTCTGCAGGGAATAAAAGGTTATTTGTTTAATATTTTAAAATGTCCAGAAGCTGGTTTCACTTTGCCATCCCATCTGATCCTTGTGACAGCATTCCCAACATCTGTTTTATAGAACAGGTTTTTTTCCCTATAAACCCATTTTGAGACAACCTCCCTGGTCTCTTTCTCTTCCTCTACTCCCTTTTCCTTTTTTCAACTCATTAAGTTCTGTTATGTGTCCTGTGATTACATCCAGGACTGTTTTCATGGCTTGCTTTCTTTGTGAATGACCCACCAGATCTCCCCCCAGATCACCATGTCTGACTCCATCTTCCCACCCTGATAACAGATGTGCTTTCCTCATCAAGTAGTAGACATGCCTGTGTGTGTTTTCAGTTGACTACTTAAATGACAACTGCTTAAAACCAAACTCGTCATTCCTCCAGTAAGTTTCTTCTTCACAAGGCAACTGCTCTTCATGAAATTCATCATCTTCAGTGATTGGGTGCTGCAATTCAAGGGCATGTACCACACCCTTACCCCTTAGCTAGCCACTTGTGTTGTGTTGTGTCATCTTGAAAGCTGAGCACAGTGTGCATCAAGCCCAGTATTCAACTTGCACTGCCTGCCTTAGTTGTCACATCTTCTCTGGGCTTTTATTTATTATTATTATATTTTAAGATTTTATGTATTTGGGCTGCAGGAGGGAGTGTCTTGCTCAGATCCTGATCCCAGCCACCATGTGCTCATGGTGAGCTGGGCCTGGGCCCACCTGGATTCGGGGACTACTTCCTTTCGGGGTGAGTACACCGAGGGGGGTGTCTCCGGGACTGGGTGGGTCCGGGGCCCACCCATCGCCCTCACTGGGTGGTGGACAGGATTGGGGTGGGGCGCAACCTTAGGCCTGCAGGTTTAAACTTCAGCAGCCAGGAGGCTGCTGGGGGCTGCAGGAGGGAGCGTCTTGCTCGGATCCCGATCCCAGTCACCATGTGCTCATGGTGAACTGGGCCCGCCAGTGCGCCATTTGGCGCCAGGCTTTGCTTGCTGGCCACCCGGCAGGGGAGCTCTGGGGTATTGGTTGTCCGAATCGCTGCTTTGGTAGCTCCAGGCTGACCCCACTGTTTCTGGGATCTGAGTCAATCCTAAAGATTCCCAATGCCAGTAACTCTTCCCTTGAAGAACTTCTAATCACTTAACAATGCTGAGCTGTGAACACCTATCATGCAGAAGATAACCCCCAGATTGTCTAGCAGGATATTTTTTTGCCTGACATGATGTTGGTTCAGGAGACTGGTCACATTAGGCAGGGCCATAATATCAACTAGCACTCTAGAACCTTATCCTGGGGTGGATTCTGTGCAGGATGTGTGGGCCACACCCTGTAGAAAGTTTAGCCCCACTGGTAAACCTAAAAGTTTGGGTGGTTATGGACTAAGCTAGGTGTGACCAAGGAACCTGCCATCAATCACAGGTAAAGGGACCTGTGACAGAATGGACTGGGCAAGGCAGCAGCACCCAAATGTGCATCCTGAATAGGGTGTGGGGTGGGCCGGGCTGCAACATTCACCAGCTCATACAAGGCCAAATGGGAGGCCAGAGTACACCGGGCACTGGCCTAAAACCCATTGGCATGTATGAGAACTGGGTGTGGGAATGGATCAAGTGGAGGAATTTGGGAAACTCCCCTGGCGAGTCATAGCTCTCGCTGGTGAACACGTGGTCCAGATCTGGGGGTCGGACAAGCAGGGCATAGTAGCTCCAAGATGTGTAAATTGGTAATGGAACGGAATGTACTGAGCAGGACTAAGCAAACCTTAGCCTACAAGCAAAACTAGAAACCAGCATGGAGCACAGGTCATACCGAGCTAGGCTCTTGCACCTACTGGTCCTCAGAGCAACCACGGGCAGGTGCGTGATTTACGGCTAGGAAAAGGCCTAATTGGGAAGGTAAGGGGACACCCTAACTGGGTGGAGGTTCCCACCAAGGGGCACGTGTGCTGGAATGGGGGCTGCGTTCCATCTAGGAAACAGTTGTAGTCACCCGAGGCACTAGTGTGGGCTGGGATTGGATGCACCAGGCCAGTTCAGACCCCAGGGCGTGGTTGTCTGTACTGGATTTGACTGCAGCACCCAGACCAGTCATATCTTCCTTGGCATGGTTATTTGACTTAGCAGTAAGGAAGTTACTTGGCACACTCGCTCATGTACCATACATGCCCAGGGGGACAGCAGACAGTGGCCTGAGTACTTGAGTCCTTGCCACCTATATGGGAGACCTGAATTGAATTCACAGCTGCTGGCTTTGACCTGACCCAGCCAGCCCCAGCCATTGTGACATATAAGGAGTAAAAAGGAGCACTCTGTCTCTTAGCCTCTGTAATTAAATAAAATAATGAAACAATCACTATCTCCTCTTTGGAACTTTTCTTTACTACCGTCTGCCCACCCAACAGGACAACTTATTTCTCTCCTGTGTGTGTATGTATGCCTTTATTGTCATGTTTCCTGATGGGGTAAACACCTGCTCCAAACCTGGGTCTCTATCTCCATCAGCTCTGGTCCACTGAGGCAAGCCCAGCTTCTGCCAAGCTAGTGTTGCCCTGAGCCCTTCTTGAGCTCAAGCACAGCCCCTCCTGATGGGACTCCCTGAAGGGACAGACAACCTGGAGAGGCAAGTGTGCCCCATGGGCATTTCCTATTGCTGTGCCTTGGGGCCTGCTATAGCCAGTGGGCTAGTGTCCTTCATAGTCCCTTGGTAAGTATACAGAGCTGGAGCTTTATTTTATAGGGATGGTTTACATAGTGAATCCTGAGCTGAGGAACAAGATTTTGGTCTCATGTGACCTCTCATCTACTCCTCCTATGGTCTCTCCAGCCTCATTTCCTTGCCTCTGTTCCCCAGTGTACTGGCGACAGACACAGTTTCTTGATACAGTTGGTTGTTAGTCTGTAATCCACAAAGGGATAAACTGAAAATTGACCAAGAGATCTAGACAAAGGATAAGGAGAGCTGCAAATCTAAATAATACTACTTAAAAGATGTTCAAGATGGTAAAGATGTTAAAACTGGACGAGTCAGATTAAGTACATTTTTAGCAATAAGCAAATTTAGTATATTGTAATTTAATTTAACTTTAATACAGCATGCAACATCTTAGCAGAATGGAACATTTTCATTTTAGATGCTCAAAAGATGCTTAGAATAATTAGCAAAATTATGTAACTAAGCACAGATAGAAGACAAAGATAATCCTTGCCATTAAAAATGTCCTTTATCAGTTGTCTCCAAAAAGAGACCCCCAAATCTCTTTGAGTGATTTTGTGTCAGGGTTTAAGTTCGAGAACATCATAGTAAGCATGGTTTTATTTTGCCTTACTTGTGTTTACTTGAGTCACTCTGATAATCCTAGAATAAATATTGTTCTCCTGAAGTTGTTTTTTTCCCTTTGATAAATACACAGTTCAGAGTACACTAAGACAACCAGCTGTCAGGAGAAAATGTGTATTTGGTTTTAGTGGAAAGAGCTTTCTTAGCCTCTGGGGACTGGAGATGTTCTTTTTACTAGTCTGGGAGCAGGGCCAGTACGGTTCTTCGTGACTTAGGATGGAATTCTGAAAAGTAAGTTCAGCAAGTTTTCATTAGTGAGTTTGGCCTTTTGTTTTGCCTGTGCCTCCTGAAAGATCAAGAGCTCAGCCTTTGCTTTAAAACATTACCAGAAGAAAAGAAAAGAGAAGAAAAGAATAAGACGAAGTAGAAAAAGAGAGAAAGAACCAGAACAGAACTTAGTTGGGGGATAAAATCCATCAGCCCCCCAAATTGCTTATTTTTTGCAACATTCTGGTATGGAACTCCTCCTCTCCAGCCACTGCAGTCACTGATATCTCAGTGTTTTTGTTTAGGCTTCTTTTCAGCAGAAAATATATGTTTAGGAAGAAGATGTATATAAATCTGTGGTAACTCACATCTCAGAGTGTATGTTTCTTAAACTCGTTTGCCTCTTCAGGTCTGTCTTAGGTTTATTTGTGTATGGAGGCAGTTCTGTACTTTAATTTTCTCAAATGTTCTCTTCTCTGCAGCGTAACGATTCATCTAGAACTGTAAGATATACCATGTCTTTATTTAATACCTCAGGCCTTTCACCTCCTTGCTAAGCATCTCAAGCATTTTGGGTGGTTTTTCTCTGCAATGAGATGAGAAACTTATGATTCTCAGTTGAACACTGTCTCAACAGCCAAGTTCTGAACACTGATCTCTACTGTTTCACTGTAGTTTCTGTTTCTCTTTACTTACAAGAAAGAAAGCCTTTCCCAGTGGCAAGTCTGAGATGGAGAGTGGCAGTTAATAAAAATAGTAGGCCATATTACGTAGGAGCAGAGGCAGTAGAATGTAGAAGAGAAAATACTTAGGATGTCCTAGAACTCAGGGCAAGACATCAACCCTCAGTTGCAGGAAGTAGAGTGAATCTCACACAGGAGAAGTACGACGCTAATGCTCAGATGTATCGTACAGAAGATGCAGAATACTAAAGAATAGAAGTATCCAAATTTAACACAACGTGTTTAATAAGTAGTAGATTGTCAGACTCCTTTGAAAACCTGATTAAGCCATATACCTTACCTGGAAAATACACACGTGCAACAAAGTTGAATTCAGTGTTACAGGTAGCTCCCCTATCAAAGCCAGTGCATTAACTTTATTCGAGGAGTCTTCTAGGTTTCAGTCCTAGAGTTTTAAATCCTACTCTATGTTTTCCTGCTGGAGTATTCACTGCAACTTTAAATCTGATATCTCAAGTATAAGTGGACATCTAATGCGGCCATCTCTCCTTCGCTCCAAATCTACTCTTCATTTCTCTTCCTTAATGGATTTACTATCCTTCTAATGACCTCAGCCAAGAAACCCAGGTCCCCCGTGTTTCCAAAATCTAAACTGTATGCCAGTCAGTTTCACATCCACTTTGCCTCACATGGATTGCCCATCCTTTCATCATCCCTGTTTCGCGCCTGCATAAGCCTTATTTTTTACCAAATTACTTCTGGCATTTCATGTCATTAAATGATAAATTCACAATGCCTTTTATAGAGTTAATCACTATAGCATATACACATATTTGAAAAAATGGGTACATATTTCTGCATTGTGTGCATGCTGCACGTATGTGGATATGCACACATGTCTATAATTATATGTGTGTGTATGGATGCTAATACACATGAATTATCATAATAGTACCATAGGCTGGGTTACCTCAAGAACAGAAATTTGTTTCTCTCAGTTGTTTTGGCTGAAATTCGAAGGTGCTAGCAGATTTGGATTCTGGGGAGAACCCTCTTCTCAAATGGCAAATGGCCACCTTCTTGGTGTACCTTCATGCGATAAAAGAGGAAGCTTTGGGCCCAGCACATTAGCATAGTGGCCAAAGTCCTCACCTTGTGGGCACCGGGATCCCATATGGGCGCCAGTTCTAATTCTGGCAGCCCCACTTTCCATCCAGCTCTCTGCTTGTAGCCTGGAAAGCATTTGAGGATGACCCAAAACCTTGGGACCCTGCACCCACGTGGGAGACCCGGAGGAAGCTCCAGGCTCCTGGCTTCAGATCGACTCGGCTCTGGCCGTTGCAGCCATTTGAGGAGTGAATCAGTGGATGGAAGATCTTTCTCTCTGTCTCTTCTCCTGTCTGTATATCTGACTTGCCAATTTAAAAAAAAAAGAAAGAAGGAAAGAAAGAGGAAGCTCTGATATTCCCCTCCCTTCTCTTATGAGAATATTGACCTTATCATGGGAACTTGGCCCTCATGTCCTTATCTGAACCTACTTGCTTCCCCAAAACCCCATCTTCTAATACCATCATAGTGAAATTAGGGATTCAACTTACAAAGTTTGAAGTGATACAAACATTCAGTCCATAGGACATTCGTGTGTATATCTCTCTGTCTCTTATCAGTGCTTGCTGTATACTAGATTAGTAAAACCATTCTGTCAGCCCCAGGGCCCTATGTGTCATGAAGCCAGTAGATTATGAACATTTATTATAAGGGATATACAACAAGTAATCATTTCTCCAAGACTTTTGTTGTTGATATTAATTGGTGTTTACCTCAATTAGAGCCCGTTTAACATCTTTCTCTTTAAAAATTAGCAAACATATTCATTGTAATAGGAAACAATTTTTTAACACCATTGCTTTGTCTCAAAGTAAAGAGCCCTGCTCTTTCATGCCTTCTTGCCCAACACAGATACTTCAGTGTCCTAACTTAGTTCATGGTAGAGACAGAAAACCTCTAGCAGGGACAGGGCAACAGGTATTGAAATGAACCCTTTGGAGCATTCCGCTTGTGTTTGGGCCTTGGCCTACACAAATCTCATGTGATTCACATTAATTTAGCTGCTGGGGCTCCTGCCTCTCAGATCTTGCATCATCTTCTCCTATAAACACATTTCTGTCTACACAGTGATCTTTGAGTTGGTCTATTATGCTAAAAAAGAGTGTCATTTACTTAGTTTTCAGAATATAATGTGGGTGTGGATGGGTGGATATGTCATTCGGGCTTTAAAATGAAGGTTGTTCTAGTTCATCTTCTCCCTGAAAAATGAGTGGTATATTGTGTCCACAGCATGATTTCAAAGTATAATTATTTAATACCTAAAGTAATGGTATGGTTCCTGTTTACAAGTGTTTGGTATAGGTACGTAATGACTAAGGCTCTTAACTGTAAAATTCATATATAAAGAGGAACTCCTTATGCATTTGTTGTTGGAGGAAAGGTCTAACACCAAATTACCAGGTTTTACTGTGTGAAGTTTTATTAAAGAACTTGTAATTTGATCCTGGTATGTCTGATTTTGAGTCCCATAATAGAAGGTTAATAATGATTGTATTAGAGTTTTTCTGTACTTGTTAAAATTCAGAGACGCTGTCTTTCACTAGCAGTGCTAATGACTTAATAAATGGAGAAGCCTTTGGCTAAAATCAAAACAAATGATGAGTTAACACAATGTTGTCAGCAGGACTATAGCAAGGAGTGACGTGTTGTTTGCTAAAATGATGTTTATAGGCAGCTTAACAGAATAGAGGGTATGCTTGAAAAAGATGAAAATCTGTGACCTTGCCATATTTCAGCTGAACCAAGCCATTAATTTGAAGAAGTTATATACCTCAGTGGAAAATCTATTTTACCAACAACCTTTTTTTTTCCTACATGCAAGGATTTTCCCCTCTTGATTTTTAATCCCTCTTCTCCTACTCCACCCCAATCTTTAAAAAGTATGATGTAATGTTGGGTTGCTTTGTGCCAGGTTTTCATCCTGGAACAAATTTTTATGGGCATGTTTCTCTGAGAAAATGAATTTGTGACCAAATGGTGATAACACTTCCATGTTTTCATTTCCTCCTCTTACCTAGTGTATTTTTCCTACCTAACTTTGTGAGAGTTTAATATGGCTAGTTTAATGTGTTTTAAAGGTAAGGAAAATTATGTTGAAAGCCTTTAAGGATTTGTTAACTATAAGGTACATGCTTGCTTGCAAAAAAATAAAAAAGAAGAAAGGACATTATAGAACATGTTATTTTAAATTCTTGATTTTTCTAATCATATACTTAGAACCCAGAATGTTAGTGTGTTATTTTCACTTTGTTAGGGTTTTTCATCAGAACCTGTTCATTTACTCTTTGCAAACTTACTTTTTTTTTTTTTTTTTTTTTGCTTTTCAAGTTCTCTTTAAAATTTTTACTTTTAATTTTGGATTTTATGATACAATTCCGTAGAGTCTGGGATCCCACCCCCCGACTGATTTTCCCCATATTGTTACAATAGCATAGTCCTTCATAAAGAGTTATAATTCCAGCAGTCTGATACTTAAGTTTGCCCCAACATTGTTGGTACAGACAAGCAACCTCTTTTTTAGAAGGATAGATAGACTTGTCTTATAATTTCATGTTAAGAGTTCAGATGGACATGTTTCAGAGAGCAACATCAGTAGGTACAGGACTGGGGAAGCTGTGGTGTATGTAGACAGTGGAAGATTGCTCAGCCTTACCAGAAGGAGTTGCTGCCATTTGTGACAGCAAGGATGAACTGGGGGACATGATGCCAAGTGAAAACAGACACAGAAAGAAAATTGACCTCGCTTATATGTGGAGTTTTGTAGTTAAATGCACAGAGTAGAGTGGTGGTTAGCAGGGCCAGGGAGAAGGAGGGAATGGAGAGATGTACATCAAAGGGTACAGATGTCCAGTTAGACAGGATACGTGCATAAAGAGAGCCAAGTTAATTTTTTTTCATATACCTGGACTTTACTCAGAAAGTAGATTTTATGTGCTGTTTGATTTACACACCACACACACACACACACACACACACACACACATAGCTATAGAAGAAGAAGAATGGATATGTTAGAAGAAGATGGATATGTTAATTCGCTTGACTGTAGTAATCGATTATGTGTGCTGAAAACATGTTCATGTTAAATATATACATTAAAAAATAAAACCTGAAATCCAAGCTATGGTATCTATTTCTACAGAGAAGTATGCATGTTTATGGGAATATATGTGTTTCCTGGATATTAACAACAATAAAGAACATTTATTTCACGTTTTTTAAGTATTGCCTGTGACTAACTCATTCAGTCCTTAAAAGCAATCCTGTGATGTTGGTAACTACTATTTTCCCCATTTTGTAAATGAAGAAACAGATTCAAAGAGGGTCAGAAAGTTACCCAAGACACACATCCAACAAGCTCTGTAGCACCATTTGAATCTAGAGGGGCGATGCTGGCAGGATTGGCAGCAGAGATCAAAGGGAATTTTAGTTTTTTTGAGAATATTTCAATTTTTTTCAGGGTGAGTCTAGACTCTTAATAATGAGATTAAGACAATTTTGTAAAACACAAATAAAATTAGATGGGAAGAAATTTACTAGATATTTACTCAGAAGTACTGACTTAGGCACTGTTCTGTCCCAGCTGTGGTGAGTTGTGTTCCTTCTGAGCTTGCCGGCATTTGATAATTGTCTGAAATGCGGATGTGATTTTTTTCACTTACTGTATGGTTTCTCCACCTTGGTACTGTTGAACGTTTTGGGCTGGATAATTCTCTTTTTTGGAGGGCTCTCCTTTTTACTAAAAGATGTTTAACAACATTCTTGACCTCTGTGTACTAGGTTTTCCTAGCATCCATCAACCCTCCAGTCTTTACAATCAGCAGTGTCTGTAGGATCTGGACAGTGGCCATGAGTGCACAGGCACATGACAAATCATTTCCAGTTGACAATCACCAATCTGTCATTTTTTAGAAACTTAGAGGAACTTAGCTTTGCCCGTGCTAAGCTTTAAAATGCCTTTTATATCATCGAACACATTTTCTTTAGTCTAAGATTGCCATGCCTAGGTCATGTATAGCAATTAGATTTGTTTTTAAAATGTATTTATTTATTGAAAAGGCAGAGTTACAGGGAGAAGGGAAGACTGAAAAAGATCTTCCATCTACTGATTCACTCCCCAAATGGACACAATGCCCATGGTTGGACCAAGCTGAAGCCAAGAGTATGGCACTACATCAGGGTCTCCCATATGGGTGGCAGGATCCAAAGCACTTGGACCGGGCCCGGCGGCGTGGCCTAGCGGCTAAAGTCCTCGCCTTGAAAGCCCCGGGATCCCATATAGGCGCCGGTTCTAATCCCAGCAGCTCCACTTCCCATCCAGCTCCCTGCTTGTGGCCTGGGAAAGCAGTTGAGGATGGCCCAATGCATTGGGACACTGCACCCGTGTGGGAGACCCGGAAGAGGTTCCAGGTTCCCGGCTTCGGATCGGCGCGCACCGGCCCGTTGCAGCTCACTTGGGGAGTGAATCATCGGACGGAAGATCTTCCTCTCTGTCTCTCCTCCTCTGTGTATATCTGGCTGTAATAAAATGAATAAATCTTTAAAAAAAAAAAAAAGCACTTGAACCATATTCCACTGCCTTCTTAGGTACATTAGCAGGGAGCCTGATTGGAAGTGGAACAATCAGGTTCAAACTCATGTACCAGTGCACATATGGTACACTGGTGTTGCATTTGGGTGACTTAACACACTGTGCCATGATGCCAGCCCCCCAGCAATTAGAAACTGAGATGAAACCTTGGACTCTCCAGTTATCCCTATCTTTCTTCTAAATGCAGAGGTTTCAGTATATGTATCTGCCATGTGTACTGTGTATCCAGTTTGCTTTTAGAGTCTCCTTTCCTGTCTTGTCTTAGTCCCAAGAAGGTCATAACTCTTTACTTGCTGCCATATTTAAAGAGTTTGTTTTGGTATCGTTTATCACTTTGTTTTTTTCCATTCCACAGTTATGTACTATTCAACTGAAAGTTTCAGTACAGCTTTTGTGAATCAGAACAGTTTTGCATATTTGCATTTTAGACTGCTTTCTGTAGCCTTATTGAAAAGATTTATCACTTCCTAGCATTCTAGGTCCAAAGACTAACTATCTTGAAGACCAACAGAGCATGACGCCCAATTTCTTTGTCTTCAAGGAACAAACATAGTACAACCAAAAGTAGGAATTTTCACCTCTACCCTCAACAACCAGTTGTCCCTGTCTGGGTCCTCCTGTGGCTCCCATCCTGATTATATCTTAGTGAGGTGCAAAGGTAAACACTGGTTCAGGACACGTTTTACAATAAGATTGATTCGGGTTAGAGCCCTTACTGCCACCCTCCAATTGCATGTAAGTTATATCACTCTCTATAACTCATACTTTCTTTATCTATTGCCCTCATAGAGGTTTTGGTGAGATTAAATGAGAGAATGTATATAAAATCATAAACCTAATACACACTAAGTTGCTGTTCTTTTATTATTATTATTATTATTGTAAAGCAGAGAGATCTTCCATCTGCTAGTTCACTTCCCCAATGGCTGCAATAGGCAGAGTGACAGTTCACTATCCAAATGGTTGATCTCAGAAGCCAAGAAATGGCAGGAAGGCAAATATTCGAGTATTTATCTGCTGCCTTCCTAGGCTAGTTAATAGAAATCTAATCAGAAATAGAAGAACTGGGACTCCATACAGCACTCCAATATAGGAAACAGGTATTATATGCATCTGTTTAACCTACTCTGCCAATGACTCCCATCCTATTCTTGCTATCATCATTACCATCTGCTTCCTTCTCCCCATAATATGATCAAGGACCCCAATTTTAAAAATTCCTTCCCGATTCTATGCACTGCACATAAAACCATTTAAGGTAAGTTAGTTGAAAAATTGAAAAACAGACAAAAAAATGAAAGGCTTGGGCCCACACAATATCTCAGTTGACTAATCCTCCCCCTGTAAGTGCCAGGATCCATATGGGCACCAGTTCAGTCTCAACAGCTCCACTTCCCATCTAATTTCTTCCTATGGCCTGTGAAGGCAGCATAGAATGGCCCAAAGCCTTGGGACCCTGTACCCACATGGGAGACATGGAAGAAACTCCTGGCTCCTGGTTTTGAGTTGTTTCAGCTCCAGTGGTTGTGAACATTTGGGGAATGAATTAGCCAGTGAAAGATCTTTCTGTCACTCCTTCTCTTGTACATTTTTTTTTTTTGAAATAAAGGAAGGAAGAGACTCTCTGTCATTTCAAGAGCCATCTCTCTTATGACATGTGACTGTGGCCCCAACCTCACTCCAAACTTGAGAATTTCACAATAACTCTTACCACCACCTGGCCTTCTCTGTTCCATAGACGTTTTATGTATTCTCCACACAGCTTACAGGTTTTCCGGGATACAAATCCAGACCTTTGGTAATTCACTGACCTTGCATTAAGAACTCTTTCTCTAAAATTTCATGTTGTCGTATCTGTGCCATGTTCACTGGCCACTTTAGTGGGTAAGTTGGCTAAGGACAAGAATAACAGGCAAAGAACAATGTAGAAGATTTTGAGCACCAAGGTGACCGATGCTGTGCTGAGCACTTTACAAACATTTGAGTGTGTGATTTGTACCATAAACTTTTGCAATAGGTTTATACGCATGGAAATACTGAAGCACAGAGTTATTAAATAACTGTCAGAAGTCACTGATAAATACATGGCTGCAACTAGGTTCAAGTCCAGGTCTGGCAGCTTCCAAATCCTTCAGCTTTGTGTGAGAGTACTTCAGAAAGCACATAGAATAATAGAATTGAAATATTTTTACTCTGATGCAAGAATCTTGAAATCCATACATGGGCTTTTTATGAACTGTTTCCCTCCTAGAGTCTCTGGATCACTGAGCCACAGACCACGGAGTGTGGTTCTTAGAGCACCTGCATTGGCACAAGCTTGGGATTTGGTTGAAATTAGATTCCTGGAGCCAGCTCCATTCTAGGTGGAAGTTCAGAGGATGGGGTTTAGGAACTTCTGCTTTTCTCAGTTGATTTTTCAACTTGCTAAACATTTAGAATCCCTGAATTTTCTAATATGAGATAGTTTATAGAGGGTGTTAGAACTGACCCAGAACAATGGTGAGCGACAGAGCTCAAACTTGTCAGTCCCTTTTACTTTATCTCAGGGGATCCACATTTGAAACATTGAATTCTGGCTTTCTATACTACCTCTTTTTTCCTGACTTAGCTTTTACAAGCTGTATTTTTTGTTCTTTTTTGAGTGATACCTACCCTTCCCGAGACCCAAAGGAAAACACTGCAGCTGAAAACTGAAATTGTCACCCTGAGTTTAAGATGCTGTATGTGTTTCACTTGTGGAACAAAAACAAAATACCAGAAACTGGGTACTTTATAAAGAAAGAGATGTACTTAGCTCATGATTTTGATGTCTAGAAGGTACAAACAACATGTTGTCATGAGGCTCACCTGGCTGTGACCCAACGTGGTAGAGAAGCAAAAAGGCAACTGACTGTGTGTAGTGCAGAGGGCATCTATGAGGGAGAATTATGATAGCCTCGCTTGCTCAAACAATTCTTACTTTGTGGGAACTAATTCAATCCATAAGCCCTGTATGAATCTCTTCTCCAGGATGGTGCTTTGAGGCTCTGTCTCTTAAAGGTTCCACCACTTCAGTATTGCTACAATTGGGACTAAGCTTCCAGCACATCAACCTTCATGGCTGCGCAAACCACATTCAAACCATAGCAGGGACACTGTTTTCCTTTGAGCAATTCTGTTTTTTTTTTTTCTAAGAAATTTTGATGAGACATACTTCACATATATTTCATCTATTTAAAGTACACAACTCAGTGGTTTACCATTACCACAATCAATTTTAGCATATTTAAACCATCCCTAAAAACAAATCTTATACTCATCAGCAATTATTCCCTATTTCTCTCAACCCTTCCAGTCCCTGACAACTGCTAATTTGCTCATTCTGGACATTTGGTATGTGCGGAATCATATACTATATTATCTTTTGTGACTGACTTCTTTATCTTATGATTATATTTTCAAGTTTTGCCATTTTTTATTCTTCATTTTTGTGTGTGTTGCAGAGTAATCATCCAGTGTATGGATATGTCACATTGATCAATTCATCAGTTCATGGACATTTGAATTGTTCCCATTTTTTGACTCTTAATAGTATTGTTATGAATTATGTTTTTTACAAGTTTTTATGCATATGTATGTTTTCAGATTCCTTGGACGTTTGCTTTTTCCAATCTTTGCACATTTAAACATTTTTTCTTAATTATTCAAAGTTATTTAAATTATTTTATTAATCATCTCTACTTCCAAATCAAAGATGGACTGTCAATGAAACTGTTAAATGTATCATGACAATAAGATAATGAACTCTGCCATTGATCATACCTTCAATGTCAGGATACACTTAAATAGCAGAATGGCGGACTTAGGACTGTGAAGAACTATACTATTGTAATAATATGGGGGGAATCAGGGCGGGGAAGAGATTTGAGGATGTGGGGAAGGAAATCCCAGAGCTTATGGAACTGTATCATAAAATGATTTAAAATTTAATATTTTTAAAATTATATTCTGGATACTAGACCTTTATCAGTTATACTATTTCTTAAGTATTTGCTCTCATTCCTGGTATTGTCTTTTAATTTTCTTAATATCACTTTTTTGTTTGTTTTTTTTATTAATTATTTTGCATTATGTGACAATTTCATAGGCTCTGGGAATCCCCCCACCCCTCCCCCTCCCCTCCCCCCTGGTGGATTCCTCCACCTTGATGCAGTATTACAGTTCAAATTCAATCAAGATTCTTTCCTTGCAAACATATACCAAGCATAGAGTCCAGCTACTTATTGTCCAGATGGGTTGAACAGTTTCTTGGGGAGACCATTTCTGGTCCGAAGTTAGAGCTGGTAGAATATCATCCCAGTCAATTAAGAGTCCCAATATAACATCAACAGCAATTTGCAATATTATGGAATTGACATGGTTTTAAAGTCAGCAGACTATTAAGCTTTATTCTTAAAGTTTCTTTTGGCTACTGTATTTTTCTGCTTCCTACTGAAACAATACTTTAAAGGTTCCCAATGTGCATATTAATATTCCATACATTTAGTAGCTTGAGTTCTTGATTGAAGACCCAAATTGTGATTTCTTAGTTTTAAGTAAAAATATGAATTACTAACGTAAACTAATTAATGGGGTATTCATGTTCAGAATAAATCTTAAGAGGATGGCAAATAATTCTGTATAAAAATGGGCAAAATACCGTGAACAGGTTTCATTGTTGGGGAAGCAGGAGTGACTGATTAAATATGGAAAGATCCCTACTGCCAGAGGACCACCTTGGAGCCTGGTTGGGTGGAATTGCTGAGTGACAGTGGCGAGTGCTGCTCAGGCTCTAGGATCTTAAGACCAAGTCTTCAGCTACTCCCACATCCACTCCTCAGGCCCCAGTGATTTCTTTCTAATCCTGGCTTATTAATCTCCAGTGTTTCCAGAAATACTCAAAAATACGGCATGGACCATTTTAGTTTAGTCCAAATTTAAAGGTAGTTAGGAAGTGTTGTGACTTTAACAAATTGTCTCAGCTGCAGTATTAGGAGCTTCACAACAGAGAATGGTCCAGAAGATATGCTCAACCTAGATTTCCCAAATTGTAAGGCCTTTCTGCGGATATTAAAAGAGGGATTGATAGTTAATGATTGTCTTCTACATGATTACTAACTGCTCACATATAAGACAAAAAATCTCAAATACTTACAGAGTGAAAGGATTACACAGACCCTGACCTGGAGCCACATCTTTTTGATATAATGCTCTCCATGAACAGACTAAGGACTGTAAAAAGATTTAGATTTATTTGCCTCTTCCTTTTTAGTTTTGTTTTAGGAGGACAAATCACAAAAACAGCATAAGAATTTATAATGTTTCTCATTAAGAAATATTTGTAGTAGTACATAGGATGCATTTTTCAGCATGCATATTGTGTTCACTTTGTTTTGTTTGCATCCTGGGTAGTGCAAGGAGTTTAGTGTCTTTGGTTCTTGCCTGGGTGACTAACCCAGCAGGATGTGAGGCCACTGAACTTAACTCCCTACACTTCCCTAAGGCCTTAAGCGAGTGTTGTCAGTTCAGCTGAGGAATAAGGTAGTAACTTCTTTTCGTTTAAATTCTAGATTGTCAAGTGAATATCTTGTTAGGTTGTTTGGGAATCTTATTTCTGTTCTTAGAAGAGATTTCTACAGTGCTGTGGTTGTCTGGGCTATTACTTTCGGATCAGGATCTCATCTGGAATGCATACATCAAAGACACCATCACACAGCACCGTCTGGCATGGTGTAAGTGTGGCTTTCCCCTTTCCTGGCCCCACCCCTGATACGTAGCCCTCTTTAGGGGCTCATGGAAGCCACACCAAGGCTACCAGGACTGTTTATCAACCTTTCTTAATTTTGTGGGGTGGGAAGCCCTATCCCTCTCTATTTCCCCAACCCTCCCCATTTCCCCAACCCTCCCCACACCCCACCGGTAATAAGTGACATTCCAAATTGTATGTGTAGGTTGATTATTTGGTTTCTGGAACATGTTTTGCCATGGAAACAGTTTAGTACATAGTTAGGTTACCAAGGAAACTGGATGTACTGAAGAATCCATCAAGCCATACCGCCTGGCACATGTAACCACATTTTGAAGGACAAATTCAACCCCCTTTTCTTTCTGTTTGGTGTCTGTCAGTTGGTCACCTATTTTTACTGGGAAGAGGCTGGGTGTGACCCAGGCACAGCAGATCAGACCTGTATACTCAGTGTGCTCAGTACATGTTCATAACCAGGTGTCCCCAAAACCCAGTTGACTGTTGCTCAGTTTATTAGTATCTGGAATAGCACTAAGTAGCTCTCCCTTACTGCTTGTGAGAACCCATTCCGCATCCCAGAGCTAGGAGCCTTTGAGTCAGGATCAGTGCAGTACAGGTGAAGTGCCTTTCTTTCTCCCTTGAATTTCCAGGTATCCCTGCAATATATAGTCTGTGTAAACCCCATGTCACCCAGCGAAGGTTGGCAGCTTGCACTGAATGTAGGATCTGGCCACAGAAGCTCATTACCCCAGGATTGGGTACTTGAGTATTAGTAACAAGGCATTCCCTTGTTAGCCCTCATCACAGTATAGGCGAGGAAACACTTAGTTCTGTTGTACTGTTCTAAAGCAAGAAAGTGGAAACGGTTAATAACATTATCATTGTGATCTTTTTGCGAAATGAAGCCAAATGGTACTGAGTTGTATTTTGTGAGAGCCTGCTTGTTGCTTTGGAGTAATGAGCTGTTGTTCTTTGGTGTCCCTTCCTTGGAGCCTTTGTTTGGTATCTTTCTTGTGGAGTGATGGCTTCTACCATCCTGTCCTGTCATTACCTTTTGGGGCTTCTTTATTTTAATCTTTTGTTTTCTATCTTTGTATGCTGGGCTAGTAATAGTAATAGTAATTTAACTCAATATTACAGAGTGCATTCTTAACTATTATCTTTGCAAGCCAGATAGTAGGGATATTGTCATCCCTGTTTCCCAGAGTTAAATTTAATATTCAGATACCTTAAGAGACTTAACTCTCTCAACCAATCTAGGCAAACAGGGCTTCCAGGGGCCCTGTCTTCCTGTGCTCCCTCCACCATACCACATTGCATATTCAGATTCAAAGACATTTTCAAACGTTTGTGAAAAGTGAAATTAAAAGATGACTTTATTTTAGTGCAGAAAAAACGTTGAAGCCATGCATAGTTTTTTCATAATACATTTTTTAAATGATTTATTTATTTTACTTGAAAGAGTTACAAAGAAGGATAATAAGAGAAAGAGACAGAGAGAGGCAGTGATTTTCCATCTGCTGCTTCATTCCTCAAAATGGCTGCAGTGGCCTGAGCTAGGCCGGTCTGAAGCAGGGACGAGGAGCTTCTTCCAGGTCCCACATGGATACAGGGACCCCTAGGCTTGGACCGTTCTCTGCTGTTTTCCCAGGCCATTAGCAGAGAACTGGATTGGACATGGTGTAGCAAAATTAGAACAAGTACCCATATGAGATGCCACTGCCATAGGAGAATTAGTTTGCTCTGCTGCCATGCTGGCCCCATAAATACATACATTTACACACACACACACACACACACACACATACATATATATATATATATATATATATATATATATATATATATCTTAAAACATCTTTCATTTAGATCCTTTCATTATATTTTGCATTATAACCCAAGTGATATGCTAACTTTTTAAAAATTTTTATTTTTATTGGAAAGTCAGATTTACATAGTGAAGAAAAAACTAGAGGAAGACCTTCTATGCGCTCGTTTATTCCCCAGTGAAGCTGAGCCAATCCGAAGGAGCCAGCAGCTTCTTCTGGGTCTCCCACGCGGGTGCAGGGTCCCAAGGCTTTGGGCCATCCTCCACTGCTTTCCCAGGCCACAAGCAGGGAGCTGGATGAGAAATGGAGCAGCCAAAATACAAACTGACACCCATATGGGATCCTGGTGCATACAAAGCAAGGACTTTAGCCACTAGGCTATTGTGCTATTCCCTAATTACGCATTCTTAATGGAATTCTTGGGAATCTTTTATTTCCATGGATTTCTCAGGTTGGTTTTTGTGGTTTGTTTTGTGGTTTCAGAATGTATCTTTTAATTCCATTTTTTGTGAACTTTTTAAATTACCCCCATCCTGTTACTGTTCCTTTTAGCTTTAACTCTGCTTGTTTCTGGGTGGGTGAGTATTGTTCTATTTGGATTTTTACTTTAGTACTGCACACCTCTAGTTGGAGCACACCTTCCTCCTGTGGTTACCTGTTAGTCCCTGTTCTTGGTCTGGCTCTGATATCTGTCTCTCTTCAGCAAATTGGCACCTTGAGACCAGCTCCTGTCATGGCATATGACTGAATGGGTACCTATTTGTGCTTTATGAAGTGAATTAATGCCTTCAGGTATTCATCTTGGTGGTTAATAATCATATTTTATTTTATATAGTGTCTTTTCATCAGAAACAAGTATTACCTTCCATTATATAGGGAAGACTGTATAACTACTTGTTTAACTACTTATTTAAAGTCTTAACAATAACAGCCGAAAAGAGAAGAAAACTAGTTCCTTCCCAGAGTTCATGTGGCCCGACACTGTCCTAGGTGCTTTACATGTATAATTTCACGCCAACTTTGCAGAAATCCTAGGAAGTATGTGACCATTGACATTCACAATTGAAGAAGCTAGTTGGAGGAAGCTAAGTAACCTACGTTGCAAGTGTCAAGTAGAGGGCATTTAAGATCTGACTGTCTGTGCTCCCAGGTGACTGACTCTGGGCTGCAGGGTCAACAAGATGCCTTGTTCAGGTGGTGATTGGTGGGGAGGCAGGCGACAGCAGTGCTGGTTATTTTTCCTGACAGCTGACAGAAAGGCACGAGCTCCTCTCCCCTTTTCTCTGAAGATCAGGGAACTGTTGACAAATGTTCTGACGTGAGTTTGAACTTGAAGCTAAGTTGAACCAAGGTGGCTAACAGAGCTGTCTGCGTTTCTGTGGCTGCTGAGGAAGGGCCTGATTGCCACTGTTACTTGCTGCTGAGCAGGGAGACCGTGCTTGGCAGTTGCTGTGCTGCTCTCCTGGGCAGGCAGGGAGATGCAGGGCGAGGCACCTGGCCAGCCGCATGTGACCTCCTGCTATCGTTCCCATCTCTGGGTGGCTGTGGCATCTTCTATGCTTTACCTCTTTGGGTTCTACCATCTGTGAAATGTGAAAAACCAACTAGACCATCTTTAAAGAATTTACTTGATCTTTTTTTTAAGACTTATTTTTATTTGAAAGGCAGATTTATACAGAGAAAAGGAGAGACAGAGGGAAAGATCTTCCTTCCACTGGGTCACTCCCCAGATGACTGCAATGATCAGAGCTGAGCCAGTCTGAAGCCAGGAGCCAGGAACTTTGTGCAGGTCTCCCATGTGGATGCACAAGCCTAAGGACTTGGGCCATGCTCCACTGCTTTCCCAAGCCACAGGCAGGGAGCTGGATGGAATGGAGCAGCTGGGAAGGGCAGGATCCAGGAGGGCAGGATCTAAAATGATACCTGTAGTTTTTGGCATTCCTGTATAGGTGCTGAAGTTGAGGTTTTGATGTTTCTCGGGCACCGTGTGCAGCTTGCTCTGTTGACTCAGGGTGACTGGGGAGGCCTTCAGCAGGCCTCTGTTCTCCAGCCAGCCAGACTGCTCCTGACACATGGAGTAACTGGGAAGAAAGGAGCCTGGCTTCCCTTTCCACTACTCAGTCAGTCAAGTTCTTCTGTCGTAATTCTTAATTAGTGGGCTACAGCTAATAACTAATTACTCATGTTTATGTAATAAACAGAAGAACAACTATAATTTAAAGAAGCGTGGTTAGACATATGCTGATGAAATATAGTCCTCTCTTCAATACTTAACATTTTCCCATTGGCTTTGTGATCGACATGTCTGAATTTCCCTCAGTAGAAAGTTCAGATCTCATCTGGGAGAGGAAAAGCTTCTAGGCCTTTCTTGGGCCAGTAGGGCCCCTGGGGTGTCTCTGGTCTCCACACGTGGATTTTTTCCACTTTTGTGAATGTTGACACCTCTCTAGAGGGAGCAGGGGTATATGGTGTGGTGACTACATTGTTTGCACAGGGCCATAGTAAGTGATAAACCTCACCTTGCCCAGGGCTGTTTTCACTTTTACAAAGTGATCTTAAAAGGACTTGTCTCAGTAGATTTCTGTTCAGAATCTGTAAGAGTCAACATGCTAAGAAGCTCCATTTCCCTGAAGCCTTTGAAAGGCTGTCCAAGTCTGTGCACAGCCCTGCTCCTACATGCTCGCAGACCACGCATTCAGCTCAGCAAACCACTTCCTCAAGGTTTCTCTGTTCCTTCACATGTTTAGGAGGGAAAAGCTGTGGACCCTCAGGTCTCTGCCCTGGGCTGTGGACTTACCAGGCAGCGAGTGGTAGAGCTGGGCAATCTTCTCAGCATGTGTCAGCTCCCCCCGCTGAGTGGAGCTCTCAGGTCCACAGCTGGACAGCGCTGGACAGTGGCCTCCACCCCAACTTCAGTTGTGTTGCAGGAGACCTTCTCCTCACCCAAGCCTAGCCTTGGCCTTCCTTGGTCTTGGTGTGGGGAGTAGAGATGGCAGGACCTTTTGGGGAGCAAGACAGGGAGACTCTGGGATTGGGCCACAATGGTGCCAGCTGGGCTGTGCAGTCAGGATTAGGCGCTGGGGAAAATCTGCAGCGAGTTGAGCATGAATGAAGTCACTCCCCTGTTCTCATCAGTGGGGTTTCGTGAAGCAAAGGATCCAAGCCAAGCCTTTTCCCATAGAGCAGAGCTCCCAGACCCTTCTTGGGACATCAAATTCCTTTATAAATATATAGGTACCAGAATACCAAAGCCAGTATTATAGACACCAGCAAAATTGTCTTGGTGAGTTAAAGTAAAGCTCCAGAGAAGAGATGTGAATTGAGCTGAGTCTTACAGGATAGTCACCAGCTAATACACAGACCTGGCTCATTTGGCTAGTGGTTATTCTAGCAATTATATGTTACATTTTACATAAAGATCATGTGCTGGCCCATGCCAGGATTTCAGTCTTTGAATTAATTGGGGACCAAGATGGATGACTGTAGTTGTGCCATTCTGCGCATCTTCCATGTTCAGCCACATGTCTTAAATCCCTGTTTGTCTTTGTAATAAAATCTTGCAGTAATCACTTGAGCAGTTTTGTATGTTATTCTTAGTGGGTAACACTTTTGATACATTAACACCTCGTAACATTTCACTTGGAGTTGTTTTTTCCCGTGACTTTAGCATTTAAGAATGTAAAGACACATTCGGGTTTTGGATCCTGTTCCTTGGAGTTCCTCCTTATTTCGAGGCTTATTTTCAAATGCCTTTTTTTTTTTTTTTGATCGTACATTTTCTCTCATGGGCATCAAATTGGTCCATGGTGTGTCACACCTGTTTTCCAAGCTGCAAGTTGGTATATTTGAAAATAGAAGATGTGTAACAACAATTTTTGCTATCTAAAAGGCATATCCATGTGGATTTCTTGGTATTGTCTTTTTGAAACAGTGTTTTAAAGGTAAGACACTCTCTGCATCTCTGCTGAGCATGTAGAATTCAAATTTTTGCTGTTCGTTGGATGACTTTCTGAAACTCTGAAGTGGTGCTTCTCAAATGCTTGCTCTGTATGTCCCCTGCATTGGTTTTGGAAACTTGTTGTTGATTCTGCAAATCCAGCACAGACTGGCTAAACTGGGAGTTTAGGGAGTTCAGAAATGTATATTTTTCACAGGCTTCACAAATAGTTGACCACAAACTGAACTTTAAGAACTTCCATCTTGAAGTTGGCTTGAGACTTATTTATTTTGGAATTATTACTTAATTTTCTGCAGGCTGTGCATGGCATTTACACCTTTGTGTTGTCTATATTTAATTTGAATTCCGCGAAAAATACTCCACAGAGTTGACCTTTAGGGACCTTGCGGAAACCAAGAGTGCACTAATCCTTTTGACCTGTATCATGTAACTCTTTGCAGGTGGATAAGTACAGTGGACCTTCACATGGCTCTTGGAAATCACCTTCCAGGGTCATAGATGACTATTTAGTACATTAGACATTAGCATGTAGCTAGTCTAAGCGCTGGAGCCTGATAATAATAGTAATTAACATAATGATACTTTGTACTTTCCAAGTGTCTTTAAACTGAAGGCCTTCATGTGTCATATTAAACAAAGTATGCAACACCTTGGCAAGAGAAGTCAGTGTTAAGTTCCCCATTTTGTAGATTGGGAACTTCAAGCTGACTGTGAAGTCTAAACTTAAACTTAGACATTTCTCTTGGATAATGACACATTCAGCCTAGAACAGGAATGCTGCAAAGGAAGTACTTGTGATTTTGGAAGGCAACAAGGGAGGGGCAATGGCTATTTTAGCATCACAGATATATCCTGAGTGAAAACAGCTGTATTTAGTTACTTTAATTAATGCTTTAATAACCAGACGTGTTTGGAAAACACCATCGTTTTTCTTACTAGCATTTCTGTATGTTAAATTGCATATTCCTCTGACTCTTTTATTCGCTTATCCTTTTTTTTTAAACCTATTTGTAAGTCATTTGTAGATTCAAAGAATGTTGAAAACAATGATAAACATCTAGCTAAAACTTTAAAGATCATTTAGTCCCCTTTGTTTTATAGGACAAGATATTTGAGACTAGAAAAAAGCTAAATAAAAGATTTGGTCAAAATGGTCCAGGAAGTATGGTGTAGGAGGTGTGCCAAGAGCAATGCCCTTGTGCTTATGTCTTTTCCAAGACAAGTATATATTAGATGGGCACAATTTAGAGCAGAGAATTAGTTGAAATCTTTTGTGGACACTGATTTAATTCTTACCTTTTTTTGTCCCATTTTTCTTTCTTTTTTTAAAACCTAGATTTTTGACCCTATAGTATTCTCTCTTTATTCTCTTTGCTATATGTGTTCTTCCTATCATCTCTCTTCTCTATCACATTTTAAAATAATTATCTATCTATCTATCTATCTATCTATCTATCTATCTTCTATCTACCTATCCATTTCTGCTTGAAAGTCAGGGCAATGCAAAAAGGAAAAAGACTGAGACAGAAATTTTCCATCTACTGGTTCACTCCCTAGATACCCATAGGAACTTGAAGCCAGGAACTCTTTTACCTAGGTGGCAGGGACCCAGTCACATGGCACATCATCTGCTGCTTCCACTGCATGTTAGCAGGAAGCTGGATTGGAAGCAGAGGACCCAGGATTCTGTTCCAGGCACTCTGATACGGGATGAGGACATCCCAAGAGGTAGCTTAAGCTGCTCTGCCACAGTAGCCGACCCCCTAGTGCCTTTTAAGCTAATACTTATTATAACCTAAGTAATCCAATATTCCAGAAAAGGAAAATGAATGTTTGAAAAAAACTATTAAAGTTTAGTGCTTTGGAAAAAGACAGGCTTAATTAAAGGGTTTAGGGAAAAAGTACTTGCAGGCTTCTGGAAAATGTGAGAGTATTTTAGTAACTTCTACACACATAGAAATAAATGATATTTCTTTCTTATCAGAATCTTTTTAGAAATATTTATTTTTATTGGAAAGCCAGATTTACAGAGGGAAGAGACAAAGAAAACTCTTCCATCCACTGGTTCACTTCCAAATTGGCCATAACAACCAGAGTTGCCCTGGTAACTTCTTCCAGGTCTCCTCTGTGGGTGCAGGGTCTCAAGGACATTCTCTATTGCCTTTCCAGGTTATAAGCAGGGAGTTGGATGGGAAGTGGCACAGCGGATTCACGAACTAGTGCCAATATGGATGATGGCACTTACAGATGGAAGGATCAACTAGTGTAGGCATCACAGCAACCCATCTTATCAGAATTGTTAGTCTCCATTTGCCTGCTGACAAGCATGTGGATAACTAGCACTGTCCTTCGAGTTATTTATGGCAGCCATTGCCTTACAAAATGAAGAGCAGTTCCAAAGATAACTGGTCAAGAATTGGATAGAAAATTTATTCATTTATTCAGCAAACAGCTGATTGACAGAGAAAGATCATCTCCTTATAGAGTATGCCATATTCTAAAGAGTATGAGAACCCTGGTGAGATGCCAGACGAAGGTGCCAAGATAATGAATGCAGAAGTATTTTGAGATTATGAAAGACTATATGAAAACCGTATGTTAAATGATTTGTTCATCAGAACAATCCAGTTTTATGAATGCTTATTGGATATACAGACAAATACTTGTGTACTGAGGTGGGAAAGTGGTGATGGGGATAAAATGGCATATTCATGGCAAAAACACTGTATTCCAAGGTTCTTCATACCAACCACTAGATGGAGCTGTCAACCATAGGCAGCTCAGTTGCTGTTGCAAGGAGCTTCTGGTAGAATTACAGGATGGGAGGGAAGTGTGATATTAGATTCATAGATAATTCATAACTCAGGATGTCTGTGTGTTAGGCTAAATAGTTTTACTGTGGTACTTTACTACTTTAGACTTAGCCCCTCAGTAGAATAATTGGATTAGCTTTGTTAATGAAATAATGACAGTTATTATTAGTACACTTCTGATGCTTGCACATTTATTTTGGGGGTGAATACACATACATGTTTCTATATATGTGTGCCCAGAGTTAAGAAAAAGTATGAGAGAGGCAATTTTGTATTTTCCCTGTTTCTAGTCTTGTCTTTCTACTTCATTTCTAATTCTGCTGCTTCAGAATTTACCTCAAATGTCACCCCCTCTCAGAAACCTTTCTTCATCTCCTAACATCCAGAGTTACTCCTGTGTGGCTGTTTATGCTCAATAGTAGTTGTTGTTTGTTGAATTACAGTTACCTTTCTATCTAGCTATCTCTACCAGTGTCTTAGAGATTCTTGAGACCATCTATTATTTGTTTCTGTAACAACTGCTGGCTGCAAAACCTGGGAGATATTGGTATTAAATTAAGCAAGTTATAAATATTTGTAACTTAGAGTTTTTTGTAAACTGTTTAGGGAATACCAAATTCTTAGTAGTTTCTGAGTGGTCTTACCCCTGAATTATAAATAAACCTATAAAGAGTTATCCTACAAAGTATTAGGTTTTAGAAAACTTTTAGAAAGGAACATTTACTTATGGGAAAAGAGTTATAGTATGAATTGCAAGAACCACTCAAGTTTTGTCTTTCATTATAGGTGCCTCAATGCAATTGATATAGCAAATTTCTTTTTTTTTTTTTTAATAAAGCAAACATTTATTAAATGATATAGCAAATTTCAAGGAAAATTTAGCATTTTGATTTTAGTGATTTATTTGAAATACAGTGTTTATTGTTTGAGTTGAACAAACTGTGTACTTTTACCTTAAATGAGTTTAAGGTAAAAGTTTAAGCCTTTGAATAACAGGCTAGATTTGATTGTAACTTAATCAGAAAATATGATTCACTCCACTCAATTCAATTGAAAGAAATCTGTTTTATAACCAACTCTCCCATAAAGTGAATTATGAGAACTAGCATTGTGGTGTGATGGGTCAAGCTGCTTCTTACAACTGCTACATCCTGTATCAGAGTACCAGTTTGAGTCTATACTGCTTGGCATCTGATCCAGCTTCCTAGTGATGTGCTTTGGAAGGGAGCAGGTGATGGCCTAAGTGTTTGGGCTCCTGCCACCCACCTGAGAGACCAGACTGAGTGCTGAATTCTGACGTCAACCAGGCCTGATCTGGCTGTTGTGGCCATTTGAGGTGTGAAACAACACATGGAATGGTCTCTCTCTGCCTCTCTGTACGTGTCTTTCCTTTTGTTTGATGTTCTTTCATATAAATAAGTATATCGTTTTTAAAGTTATGTGTGTATCAGTCCAAACATTTTAGACTTTTGTAAGAATGAAAAAGAATAAGATTTTTATTTACCTTATAAAATAATATTTTAGTTAATCCTCTGTGGATAGGAAATTTCCATCTTTTTAGTCTTGACTGGAAGAGTTTATCCTTAGGAATTAAAACAACTGAAGAAAGATATTTTATCATCTTTAACAATTGTTTAAAAAGTACCTACTATGATACCCAAAAACGAGACTTCTGAAAAACAATCTTCTAACCTGGACTCAGAGAGAGAGGTCTGGATAGCTAAAGTGCTTATCTTCAGAATGCAGGCATCTGTTTTGTTTGGCACTGCTCTGGCTAACCTGATTAGCTTATTTTTATACCCACAGCATTTATGAAGCACCAGGTTAATGGCCGGCCCACCACTATGGATAGAAAGGTTTTGATAGTGGCAAGAAAGACAGCTGTGATAATAGCAAAAACCTGATCTGCATGCACAACTTCCTGTCATGTATAAAATTGGCACCTGAAATGATTAAAGACATGGGCTGTGGGATTCCGTAGGGTTCGACTCCTACTTCAGCTGCCTGCTAGTGAAATCATCATCTGTGATTTATCCAGCCATTCAGATAAAACTTGTCTCTATACTTCAGAAATATCATGAAAAAATTAAAACAAAATGGAAAGAAAGTGATCACAAATAGAGCATATTCATATACATTCATCACAACACTTAAGATCCCAATATGTAATATGACAGAGTAATGTCATTCAGGTTTCAAAAGAAGAAACAATTAGTGAGCACAGAAAAAGGTTCACCCTCAGCTGATGATCCAGATATCCAAAATTAAAGCAACAAAATGCCTGCATCAATTTGAAATCAGCAAGATAGTAAAACTACACAAAGAAACCTAAAATGAAGAGGCCTTTGTAGGAGGAAAACATCCGAGATCCAAAAATAAACCACTTCTACATGGAGTTTCCAGAATGTTCATGGGCAAAACATAATATGAGGAAACTGTACTGGATTTAAAAACATTTTTACACCCAAATAAATCTTTAATTCATATACGGTCATAAGTCTGTCATTCTGCTGTTTAAGTATATCCTCATATTGTGGGCATGGACAATGGTAGAGAGTCCAGCATTTTATTGTCAAGATATAGTTAACAGTTTCATTGGGAGTTCATCTTTGATCTGGAAATACAAATGCATACTGAATTGTATCCTCACGTTTGGATATGATAGTCTGTATTACAGTTACCATACGTTACCTTAAATGAAAAGTCACAAAACAAACTCAACAACAGGAAGAAAAATAGGTATTTACAATGCCATGAAGTTAAATAACATGTTACTGAGTGCCTGATGTGTAGATATTTGTTGGGGTTTTTAGAGACACGAGCACTACTATCATGTAGCCGTGTGATTATTGCATACACATTTATCCAGATAACTGAAAGAAATAGCCTTGGAAAAAGACACATACATTGATTTTTTTCTTTAAAGACAAGGTACGCAGCACATGGTCAGGAAGTAGTGGATGTGGACAAAAGAGCAAACGGTTTGTTTTGGCAGGTGCTCTAAAGAGACAGAAGGATGAATCGGAGAGTTTGGAAAGTACAGAAATGTGAAGTCTGCGTAAGAGTTGTTAGGATCTGATACATGAACCATTTGTCCATGCTTAAAAAAGAAATATTCAG